>NW_027361716.1:17950000-18607500 GCF_039654945.1 Dendrobates tinctorius
CCTGCCGGACCTGCCGCTGCCTGCCCACCCACCTCCGTCACAGTTGGCAGGAAAGACCGCGGCTTGCGGCCTGTGCACAGGCCGCAAGCTGTGGTCTTTCCTGCTGGCTGGCCGCCGCCAGGACCCCCCACTGGACCCGCCACTGCCTGCCCACCCACCTCCATCACAGCTGGCAGGAAAGACCAAACGTGTACATACACACACGTACATACACACACATGTACACACACGAACGCACACACATGTACACACACGTACGTACACACACACGTATGTACGTACACAAACACACATGTACATACTGTAGGGATTCTCTCTGGTATGTAATGGCAGGGCTGCAGTAACGAGGCAACACACAGGCTTAAAATCCAATTTCACTGCTTTAATGTCACCTTGCAAACAGCAGATTAACAGAAAGTAAGGAAAAACATAAATATACTCCAGCTTGGAGAACCACTGGTCCCAGACTCACCCCTTTCACGGGACGGGCTTAACTAAGCAGCTGCCAGGTCCGCGGCATATGCCAGGTGCCATTTCCAGGGTTGTTGAGAGTCTTTCTGCTATAGTCCTGCAGCATGGGGATCCTGTATACAAGTTCAGGCTAAGTCCAGCTGTTCCTGTAACTTCCAGACACACTCCAAACACCAACCTCCATTACATAGCCCATAACACCTCCTACAAGTGAGGTAAACATCACATGGTCTGATCACATGACCATGACATCATCCCAGGTCCTGTCTTTAGGGAAAAACCCGTGGGGGGAACCACTGTTTTGGAGCATGGCAGAGCTCGAAAGGGAAGGAACACCATTTGACTTTTTCAACGCAAAATTGACTGGAATTGAGATAAGATGCAAACATGACATGTCATGTTTGGAGAGCCCCTGATGTGCCTAAACAGTGGAAATCCCCCACAAGTGACCCCATTTTGGAAACTAGACCCCCCCAAGGTACTTATCTAGATATGTGGTGAGAACTTTGAACCCCTAAGGGCTTCATAGAAATTTATAACGTACAGCTGTAAAATTAAAAAATCATATTTTTCCACAAAAATGTTCTTTTCACCCCCAATTTTTATTTTCCCAAGGGTAATAGGACCCCAAAAGTTATTGTGCAATTTGTCCTGAGTGCGCCGATACCCCATATGTGGGGGGTAAACCACTGCATGGCAGAACTTGGAAGGGAATGAGCACCATTTGACTTTTTCAACACAGAATTGGCTTGACGTCATATCGCATTTGGAGAGCCCCTGATGTGCTTAAACAGTGGAACCCCCCATAAATGGCACATTTTGGAAACTAGACCCCCCCAAGGAACTTATCTAGATGTGTGGTGAGAACTTTAAACCCCCCAAGGGCTTCACATAAGTTTATAACGTACAGCTGTACAATTAAAAAATCATATTTTGTTCCACAAAAATGATCTTTTCACCCCTAATGATTCTTTTCCCAAGGGAAACAGGACTCCAAAAGTGTGTGGGGGTAAACCACTGTTTGGGCGCATGGCAGAGCTTTGAAGGGAAGGAGCACCGTTTGACGCAAAATTGGCTGGAATTGAGATTGGGCGCCATGTTGCGTTTGGAGAGCCCTTGATGTGCCTGAACAGTGGAAACCCCCCACAAGTGACCCCATTTTGGAAACTAGACCCCCCAAGGAACTTATCTAGATGTTGTCATGATCCAGCGTGGATATGACAGTTTAAGTGGATAAGTGAACTTTTTTTTCCTTTGGCTAGCTGCCAAAGTGATGTGATTGCCCCCCCGGTGGCCATTAGAATTATTATTTTTTTATGTTTTTGCGCTTTTATACAATAAAAACAATTTTATATAAAAAATAATTATTCTTGCATCGCTTTATTCTGTGTGCTATAACTTTTTATTTTTTTGCTGATGACGCTGTATGGTGGCTCAATTTTTGCAGGACAAGATGACGTTTTCAGCGGTACCATGGTTATTTATATACATCTTTTTGATCGCGCGTTATGGCACTTTTTGTTCGGCAGTATGATGATATAGCATTGTTTTTTGCTTTGTTTTTTAAGGGGTTTACTAAAGGGGTTAACTAGTGGGACAGTTTTATTGGGCAAGTCGTTATGGATGCGGCGATACTAAATATGCGTACTTTTATTGTTTCTTTTTAATTTACAAAAGAAAAGAATTTATTAGGGAATTTTTTAAATTTATTTAGGAATTTTTTAATAATTATTTTTACACGTGTTTTTTTTTATTTTATTATATGGGTGACAAACGTAGAGGGTTACACTACATTTTGAAAGGACAGGAAATACGAAAAAGGTGGAGGGGTGTGTATTTTCAAAAAATCCATCTGAAAACCTGTGCTCAATGAGGACATTGGGGGAAGCTGCGACAATGTATGAGTAAATGTACATGGGGATGGCAAGAGTGGAAAGATGAACAGGTAGAGGATGAAATACTGCAACAAATTAAAAAGGCAGCATACTGTATTAATAGGATCCTTTTTATAGGGGATTTTAACTATCCAGACATTGAATAGGAGAAAGAATCTTCTGGTTGTGCTAAAAGCTGCAAGTTCTTATCCACATTTCAAGACAATTACCTCTCCCAGCTGGTAGATGATCCAACCAGGGGAGGTAATCTACTGGATCTGGTTCTGTCAAATTGAACATATACAATTTCAGATCTACAGGTCCGGAAGCGTTTGGGAAGTAGTGACTATTATATGGTAAATTTCAATGCAATTTTCAATCAAACATTCAAAAGGGGAAATGCAAAAACCTGGAAACTTAGGAAAGCTGACTTCAGCAAATTAAGGGATGAGCTTTATCGAGTAGACTGGGATCATGTCATGGTAACTCGGGATACCAAACATAAATTGGGCATGTTTAAGGAAATACTGCTAGAATCCTGTAGAAAACTTACACCCTCTGTTAATAAAATGTCAAGGAATAAAATAAACAGTTATGGATAAATAAGGCAGTACAAAGTTTAATAAGGCAAAAACAAAGGGCATTCAAAGTCCTGAAGGCTGAGGAAACAGAAATAGCGCTTCAGAGGTATAAAGATCTAAATAAGAAATGTAAAGAAGAAAACAAGATAGCAAAGGTATTTTTAGAGAAACAAATAGCCAGTGACATTTAGAAAAAATCCCCAAAAATGTTAAATACATCAATTCCAAAAAGAAAAGAAAAAAGGAAGATGGTATTGACCCCTCACTCACAAGAAAAGCACGATATTCAGGATATTCATTACATGGCGAGTAATTTGCTATGAGATGTTTGTCATGGTGTCATGTGCATGACAGAGTGGCAAGCACCACTTCTGATTGGTGAAATCATCCCCGCCAGTCAGTGAGCTGCGGTCCCCATGCTGTCAAAAGACAGAGTGAGTGCGCAGCTGTGATCGGAGGTATAAAGTTCACATCCGGTCACTGTTGTCAGCTAATGGGACTACAGCTCCTATGAGCCGACGCCTGTGGTCGCTAATAACAGTGAGATCCATGTCTGGGGGATAAGCATTTTTCAACCTGGACAGTGCCAAGATGCGACCGTCCAGGCTGAGAACCACTGGTGATGAATTGCTGCGAGGGCAGCGTAAGTGACTAGCAGTGACATCCACTGAGGCTACCTCTGGTCGCTGAGGCTGCATTTCCAGCCAGGCTGAACTGCTGTGAACTCAGCACCATGGGAAAAAGTCAGTGATGAGGTCACCGCAGTTCAAGCTCAGTGACTTCACCGCAGATCACCGTTAGAATCTCACTGAGATCTGCGGTGAAGTCACTGAGCTTCAGCTGCAAACCTGTGACTTTTTTCCATGGCACTAAGGTCACCACTGTTCAGCCTGGCTGGGAATGCAGCCTCAGTGACCAGAGGTAACCTCGATGATATCACCGCTTGTCACTGAGGCTGCGCTCGCAGCTGCTCATTCACCAGTAGTTCTCAGCATGGACGGTCGCATCTTGGCACCATCCAGGTTGAAAACTATTAATCCCCCAGACATAGATTACAGCGTGGGACAAAATGACAGAGAGGTGAGGGATATTGTTCTTTTTTATTTTAGTTTTATTACCAGAGAAGAGGGATTCAGTGGAATTGGGCATTAGGTGAGTATAACTGTGTTTATTATTTTTAAATAAAAATGAAAAAGTGTTTTATTTCTAATAAAGGACTTTATTCTTGTTTTCTTTATTTACCATATAACTTTAGGATTAGTAATGGATAGGTGTCTTATAGATGCCTCTCCATTAGTAATCCGTGGACTTGAAGTCACCTGAAAATACAAAGGTGACATCAACCCCACAAACATGAAAACCACTTGACACCGCTACAGGGCAAGTGGGAAGAGTCGAGTAAAGCACCAGAATTGCAACGGAGTCCTACATACCCATAAAATCAGACTTTGAAGAGAGGTATTTACATCTACCCAGGAATTCAGACTTCAGTCTTAGAGAGGTATTCACACTAGACATGCTAGGACCCAGCATATTTGAGACCACCTTGTCATTGATTGTGTCACAGTCCAATTCTTGGATCTGTGTCAGATTCTGGATTCCCTCATTTAAACCTTTTTTTTACTTTTCAAGCCTTTGGGGCCTTAAAATGGTTTTTGTGCCCCTGGTGGTCACAGGTGTTATTACATGTCTGATAGTTTTCTTTGCTTTACCTTTTGCCCCCGGTGGTCACTGGGGTTATTACATGTCTTTGGTTTCTTTGCCGATGGTGACCACTCCTCCTTTGCTATATAAGGTCACCTGGTGTATCAGCTGGTGTTGGTCATAGCAAGTCCTTGGTGGATTCCAAACACCATGAAGTTAGCAGCTGGCTCTGAGGTGTTGAGCCACTGCTGAAAGCTGATCTGGTGCTGAACTCTGCTGCCCGGTGTCTGCAGCAGAGAAAGACCGTGAAGTTAACAGCTGGCTCTGAGGTGTTGAGCCAATGCTGAAAGCTAATCCAGTGCTGAACTCTGCTGCCCGGTGTCTGCAGCAGAGAAAGAGGTGAAGGTAGCAGCTGGCTCTGAGGTGTCGAGCCACTGCTGAAAGCTAATCCGGTGATGAACTCTACTGCCAGGTGACTGCAGCAGAGAAAGATAAGTGTTTTGTTGTTTTCCCCGTTTGGTGTATTTTCTTCGTGTGTATAAGTGCAGCAGTGGGACCAGTGTCCGCACTATCCAGTTCCCTATTAAGGGATAGGTGCAGGGCTAGTGAGGGATTCAGGTATCCGGGTCGGCGACAGGTGAAGAGCCTGTATAGGGAACGTTAGGAGTGTTCAGGGACACTGTCTCAGGGGAGTGCAGGTCTCCACGGTCCCCGTTCCCTATTGTAGGGACCACCATTGTAACTGTTTCCCCGGTGTTCCCATTTTGTCTTGTTGTTTCAGTTACCGACCTGCGGGTCGTGTCACACAGGACAGGTACACATGACAGTTTTGTTGTTTCAGTTACCGACCTGTGGGTAGTGTCACACAGGACAGGTACACATGACAGATTGCTGGGCATGCATGAATTGGCCAAATTATGTGCTAGGCACCTCATTTTTCCTAGTACCCAGAAGCAGTATTGTTATTCATATTTCACATATTCCATATTGACATGCTTTAGCCCTTCACAGTGCAGCTTTTTTTGTTTATTATATATGGGGGTAGCTGCTCCTAGTTTGCACCTGTTCACATTAGCTTGGAAGTGCCAGTCAGTCTTTTTGTCATTTGTATATTATTAGCTCTCTGACCAAACACTCCGCCCTTCACCATGTGGGGGATTTTAATTGCAACAGGGTTCTACCTACCCATAAAATCAGACTTTGAAGAGAGGTATTCACATCTACCCAGGAATTCAGACTTCAGTCTTAGGCCGGGGACAAAATGCGAGTGTGATGCGAGAAAGTCACGCATCAATACCCGGCACTGCCGCCGGCACTCGGGACCGGCGTGTGCGGCTGTATGTATTTCTATGCAGCGGCACACTCCGGTCCGAGTGCCGACGGCAGTGCCAGGTAATGATAGAGAGACTTTCGAGACTTTCTCGCATCACACTCGCAAGTCTGACCCGAGCTTGGAGAGGTATTCACACTAGACATGTTAGGACCCGGCAGATTTGAGACCACCTTTCCATTGGTTGCTGGGCATGCATGAATTGGCCCAAGTTATGTGCAAAGCGTCTCATTTTTTCCTAGTATTCAGAAGCAGTATTGCTATTCATATTCTTATATTCCATATTGACATGCTTTAGCACTAGAGTGCAAATGTTGCTGTTTATTTAAAGTGCCAGAATTAACACATCTAATAGATTCACCTTTTCAGGGTGGGTGAGGCTGATATTTTTATGTTGGGGGATCAATATCCATGGCCTCTTACCAGACTGACAATTGCAAGCCCCCAGGTGTCTCCTTTAGCAAGGCTGGTTGTCAAAAATGGGGTGGATCCCACGTCACTTTTAAAAAAAAAATATTTATTTAAATAATTTTAAAAATAAGGTATGGGGACCCCTCTATTCTTGATAACCTGCCTTGCCAACACTGACAGCCCCCAGTTGTCAGTTTTACCTGGCTGGTTATCAAAAATACAGAGGAACCCATGCCATTTTTTTTCTTTCAATTATTTATTTATAGCGCAGGCGGCGGGTGAGGAATACTCCCATCAGCCGCTCCTGCTGTCACTGGTATTAGCAGCAGCAGGTGTAGGCTTATGGGAGTAATAGTCCCAAAAGACATTGAATGCTGTCATTGTTCTCACTTGAATACAACTCCTTTGGTGTTAAGGACCTTACCCTATCCTAGATCATCTCCTCATACCTTACCAACCGCACATTTAGCGTTATCTACTCCCACACTACCTCCTCATCTCACCCTCTCTCTGTTGGGGTCCCTCAAGGCTCTGTCCTAGAACCCCTTCTTTACTCAATCTATACCCTTGGCCTGGGACAACTCATAAAGTCCTATGGCTTCCAGTACCTTCTATATGCTTATGACACTCAGATCTATCTCTCTGGCCCAGATGTCACCTCTCTGCTGTCCAGAATCCCAGAGTGTCTATTAGCCATATCCTCCTTCTTCTCCTCTTGCTTCCTCCAGCTTAATATGGACAAATCTGAACTAATTATCTTTCCTCCATCTCGCATATCTTCCCTATCTGATCTATCACAATAAAAGACATCACACTTTCCACTGTCCCAGGATCCGCAGTCTCAGAGTAACCCTTGATTCTGCCCTGTCCTTCAAAACACACATCCAAGCTCTCTCCACCTCCTGTCGCCCGCAGCTCAAAAATATTTCCAGGATCCATGCTTCCTCAACCCTCACTCTACCAAAATGCTTGTGCATCTACTACTACTGCAACATCCTCCTCTGTGGTCTACCTTCTAACACCGTTGCACCCCTCCAGTCCGTCCTTAACTCTGATGCCCGACTAATTAATCTCTCTAATCGTTACACTCCAGATTCTCCTCTTTGCAAATCCCTTCACTGGCTCCTAATTTCCCAACATATCCAGTTTAAATTACTAACACTGACCTACAAAGCCATCCATAACCTTTCCCCTCTGTATATTTCCAAACTAATCTCCCAATATCTTCCCTCACATAATCTCCGGTTCTCCCAAAACCGCCTTCTCTCCTCCACACTTATTCGCTCCTCTCCCATTCGCCTCCAAGATTTCTCCTGAATATCCCCCATCCACTGGAATTCTGTGCCCCAACACGTTCGGTTATCCACCACATTTGGATTCTTCAGACGGAACCTGAAAACCCACCTCTTCAAGAAAGCTTACAACTTGCAATGACTGTGCGGCCAACTCAACTCCATCGGAACTACTGCAACCTCCGACCTACTGTCTCTTTCCCCATAATCCTGTAGAATGTAAGCCTGCAAGGGCAGGACCCTCTTCCCTCTGTACCAGTCTGTCATTGTTAGTTTGTTTACCTTACTGTAAGTGATATTTGTATTTTGATGTAACCCCTTCTCATGTACAGCACCATGGAATCAATGGTGCTATATAAATAAATAATAATAACTCTCATCATTCTCCCCTGCTCATGCTGATCACCGGAAGAGCAGGGGAGAATGATGAGAGTGGTCTAAAGCACCAGGGAACAGCACTTACTGTAATGCTGCTTCCTGGGCGCCCATCATGTGGCACTGATGCGGCACACGATTTCCACATGTGTGCCACATGTATCACACACACGGATGTTGGCATCTCCAGTGCCTATTTAACATTGGTGCGAGCGCCGTGGGAAAATTTCTATCGGTGCTCGCGCTGAATTCAGATAGGTGAAGTGAGTTAATTGGCTGGGAACTTCCAGGACCTTTCTGATGGTGCCGGGAGAGTGAGAACTTTCACACACTAGCGGTGACGTCAAGACAGGTTCTACGAGTTCACCGCGTGACACTGGGTAGCGAAAGCAGACACTGCTCAGTGTCTCTGCTGGATGACAGGCTGTATGGTCATATCATGCAACAATGCAGCCTGCCATCTAGATGTAGCAGAGCTAGACCCATCATGAGACAGATGAATTATCATCTTCTCTGCAGAAAGGTGAGGAATATTGTGGTTGTTATTTTAACTTTTTTTGCAGGAGTCAATGGCTTTGGTGGAATGGGCAATGTCGTAAGTATGGTTTAATTAAGATTTATTAAAGGAGTCTGTGTTATTCTTTCAATTAAAGGACTTTTTTCTGGGTGTCTGTGTTTTTATACAAAATGACTATGGCGTTAGTAATATGGGTGTCTTATTGATGTCTCTCTATTATTAACCTCTAGGCTTGATATCTCCTGAAAATACAAAGGTGACATCAACCTCCCCAGCTATCACCCCACTTACTAATGCTACAAGGCAAGTGGGAAGAGCAAGGCTAAGTGCCAAAATTAGCACATCTTAGAGATGCGCAGTTTCCGGGGTGGCTAAGAGCTGATGCTATTAGCCGGGGGCAGTATCCATGGCCCCTTCCTAGACTATTAATATCAGCCCAACGCTGTCTATCTAGCCTTTGCTGGTTATTACGGTAATTATAGAGAGACCCTATGTAATTTTTTGGGGTTGTCCCCCATTTTAAAAGTAAAGGCTACGTATACATCTGTGAGCTGATATGAATAGCCTTGGAAGCTCCATGGGTATTACGTCCTTCCCAGGCAATAAACATCTGCCCCCATCTGTCAGCTTTCCCTCTGCTGGTTAATAAAATTATGCTGGAACCCATGCAATTTTTATTCTGAAAAATAATCTTTTAATAATTAAATACATATACAGTAAGCTGCACATGCACTTTACTAATAATATATGTCACTGACATCTATATATGTATCTATTCTATGTGTATACACACTGTATGTAATCCATCTATTCTATCGTGTTGGCCCTTGCTGTGATTTTAATTTACGCGGCAGATGCAGTGGCTGTTTTTCTTCTATAATTCTAATGTACTTACAGTGGGTACGGAAAGTATTCAGACCCCTTTAAAATTTTCACTCTTTGCTTCATTGCAGACATTTGGTAAATTCAAAAAAGTTCATTTTTTTCTCATTAATGTACACTCTGCACTCCATCTTGACTGAAAAAAAAAAACAGAAATGTAGAAATTTTGCAAATTTATTAAAACAGAAAAACTGAAATTTCACAAGATCATAAGTATTCATATTCAAACCCTTTGCTCAGTATTGGGTAGAAGCACCCTTTTGAGCTAGTACAGCCGTGAGTATTCTTGGGAATAATGCAACAAGTTTTTCACACCTGGATTTGGGTATCTGCCATTCATCCTTGCAGATCCTATCCAGCTCCGTCAGGTTGGATGGTGAACATTAGTGGACAGCCATTTTCAGGTCTCTCCAAAGATGCATAATTGAGTTTAGTGTAGGACTCTGGCTGGTCCATTCAAGAATGGTCACAGGGTTGTTCTGAAGCCACTCCTTTGTTATTTTAGCTGTGTGCTTAGGGTCATTGTCTTGTTGGACTGTGAACCTTCAGCTAAGTCTGAGGTCCAGAGCACTCTGGAAGAGGTTTTCATCCAGGATATCTCTGTACATGTTTAATCAATGGTAACCAGTTGTCCTGTCCCTGCAGCTGAAAAACACCCCCATAGCTTCATGCTGCCACCACCATATTTCACTGTTGGGATTGTATTGGCCAGGTGATGACCAGTGCTTGGTTTTCTCCACACATACCACTATGTGGTCTATCTTTGCCTAATCAAACCAGAGAATCTTATTTCTCATAGTCTGGGAGTCCTTCATGTGTTTTTTAGCAAATTCTATGCGAGCTTTCATATGTTTTGCACTGAGGAGAGGCTTCCGTTGGGCCACTCTGCCATAAAGGCCCAACTGGTGGAGGTCTGAAGTTATAGTTGACTTTGTGGAACTTAGTCCCATCTCCCTACTGCATCTCTGGAGCTCAGCCACAGTGATCTTGGGGTTCTTCTTTACCTTTCTCACCAAGGCTCTTCTCCCACGATTGCTCAGTTTAGATGGATGGCCAGGTGTAGGAAGATTTCTAGTGGTCCCAAACTTCTTCCATTTAAGGATTATGGAGGCCATTGTGCTTTTAGGAACCTTGAGTACTGCAGAAGTTCTTTTGTAACCTTGGCCAGATCTTTACCTTGCCACAATTCTGTCTCTGAGCTCCTTGGCCAGTTCCTTTGATCTCATGATTCTCATTTGGTCTGACATGGACTGTGAACTGTGAGGTCTTATATAGAAAAGTATGTGCCTTTCCAAATCAGGTCCTATTAGTTTAATTAAACACAGCTGGACTCCAATGAAGGAGTAGAGCCATCTCAAGGAGGATCACAAGGAAATGGACAGCATTTGACTTAAATATGAGTGTCTGAGCAAAGGTTCTGAATACTTATGACCATGTGATATTTTATTTTTTTATTTTTTAATAAATTTTCAAAAATTTCTACATTTCTGTTTTTTCCGTCAAGATGGCGTGAAGAGTGTACATTAATGAGAAAAAACTGAACTTTTTAGAATTTGCCAAATGGCTGCAATGAAACAAAGAGTGAAAAATGTATGTAATATACTGTATATTGTATGGATTTGTACTCACTCAGGTGTGCTAGGGGAAAACAGGAGGCGTGCTTGTTTTAAAAAAAGTCTGTGTGGGTTTATTTACTCCATAAACCCAGCAGTAACAACAAACGGTAAATGACCTTCAGAGCAGGCAAAACAACACAAGACTGTCCTTAGTCTGGCTCTCTGCTCCCTCAGGCCTGTGGGCACACAGGCTGGGCAATGTTCAGCACGCAGGCTCGGTCTGGAGCCACACACACAGGAGGCCTTCTACCTCCCAAGACACAGACCATGTGCCAAACAACAGCCTCCATTATGTACAGTAGGCTATAACCACAACCACATGTGATGTATATGTGGCGCCCCCAGGAGTATGGTCGACACAGTGGCTTTGCCTTCCTCCAGGGGAGGGTAATGCCAGGCTTGGAGGCAATGATGGGTCTCTCTCGCAGTCAATCAATACATGCAACACAGTTCCACTCCTGGCCAGCAGGGGGAGCTCTGAACCAAGATTAAGGTGAGGAGTGCTCTCTGAGGGACAGGAGGAAGTAGGTTCAGATAGTCTGCGGAGGGTGAAGTGTGCAGACGTGTGGAAAGAAGCTGGAGGTTGAGCTAGGAAGGAGAGCTCCCTCAGGTAAGAGCGCACGAACTGGAGCCTGGTCTCCACGGCTGTACGGATACTAACGGTCCTACAGCGATACCAGAGGAGTAGGAGACTGTAAATGCCCTATTCCCATCTAAGACTTGAGGCACAACAGCAGCTTTGATAGAGAGCCAGGACTAGAGAGGAGTCCCCGAGAGAGGCTACAGCTGTCTGCCGTGCAAGTGAGGTTCTTGGGAACATCTGACAGGAGGAACTTCAAAGTAACTAAGTACTGGAGTGCTTCACACCACAAGGCACTAGGAAGGAGACTGTACAGCCCGTCTGTGAGAGAGAATCCCTGAATCGCTTCCAGGCTAGCCTGCTCCAATACCATCTGTAATCAGGACCCTGGACTGCAGTGATCAAGTAAAGGTACAGAAATTGCACCCTGCTGTGTCTTGTCTGCTTCCTACCCTTACGGCACTGCTACATCACCGTGCCAACCATCTCTACACACTGCCCTGGGACATTAGCCCTGCCTGTGGAGGGCTATACCATCACTGCTGCACAACACCATCTGTCCCAGCGGAGCTGTCTGCAGCGTCGGCTTAACATCTCCCTTGCCGAACACCACAGGTGGCGTCACAAACTATTCCATTACACCATTACATTTCCCCATTACTTGGGCACCCAGGGTCACGGACCGGGTCACTGCTGCTGTGACACATCCCACTGACACCGGCCCGGTACCGAGTACCCCACAGCCCTGGGAGGGTGACCCATATATAGGTAGCCAGACCCGCCCATCTCTCATAGCTACCCACAACCTGGACACATGTGCAGTAAACAACATCCTAGTGCTTATGTGCACTAAAGCAAAATACTCTGGGTTGCATCGCAGGGAGCAGCCATCTCTGCGACACATGCCTCCCATTGACTACACAGCCATTAGCCTCCTTAAAATATATATATATATATATATATATTCTGCTCAATAAAATAAAGGGAACACAAACAGCCTGTTGCAAATGGAATAGTGTTCCCTTTTTTGAGGAGTGTACAGTATATTGTAGTGCAGTGGTAGCACAGTACGCAGTGAAGAGGCAGTGACCCACAAAATCCGAACACAAAAGTCTCTTTAATGTGATATCTTCACAGCATTAAAGTTCAAATTTTCAAATTCACACAAGTGCATGTTACCGTGGCTGATCAGGTGAGGAAAATCTCCAGGAGTGGACCCTCTGGATCGTGGCACCGAGGGGACCCCGGGTGAGCCGCCAGGTGGAGCCGACCTCTATACAGGGATCGTTAGGAGCAGGCCCAGGGGTTCGGGTACCATGATAGCCGGTACCGAGAGGGGCAGCTCAGAACGGACTGGAGTAGGACCACGGGACTGTAGAATACAGGACCAGAGTAGGATTGCAGGACGGAGCAGGGATACCGGAGTAGGACTGCGGGACTGGAGCACAGACAGCAGGACAGAGCAGGAACACGGAAGGCAGGACTGGAGTAGGACTGCAGGACTGGAGCACAGACAGCAGGACGGAGCAGGCACACGGAAGGCAGGACTGGAGTTGGACTGCGGGAACTGACGCACAAGCGGCAGGACGGAGCAGGGACCACGGGATACAGAACTGCAGGAGACAAGCGAGTGTACGATGAAACAGGGGCCCAGTGTGCTAACAAACACGAAGATCAGGCGCCTCCATCAAAGGAGGGTGGCCTGATATACCCCTGCCTGGTCTGCCATTGGTCCAGCGGTGCTTCCTGGTCAGGGCACCGCTGGAGCACAAGTGACAGTAGGGAGGCGCGGCCGCAGCCGATGGCGCATGCGTATTGCATGCAGAGACGCCGTCAGCCGCGGACCTGTCAGAAGGGGTCACCGCGGCTGCCGAACAGGGGGCTGCAGCGCAGGAGCGGAGGCAGGGTGAGTATACAGTGGCGACATGACAGTACGCCCACCCTTAAGCCGCGCTCCCCTGAGATTAGAAAGAAATCTCTTGAGAATGCGGGGAGCATTGATATTCTCCCGGGGTTCACAGGACCTCTCCTCAGGACCAAAGCCCCTCCAGTCAATTAGAAAAAGGGTCCTACCTATAACCTTTTTCATGGTGATGATATCCTCCACCTCAAAGATATTATCGGTACCAACCGTCTGAGAAACAGGATCATATACGGAGTGGAAGCGGTTCAGTACCCCCAGGTTTCAGGAGAGAGATGTGGAAGGTTTTTGGGACCCAGAGCAAAGCAGGCAACCTCAAGTTGTAGGAGACTTCATTGACACGTCCAAGAATTTCAAACGGACCGATGTACCATGGGCCCAACTTGTAAGAGGGCAGTTTCAATAAATTTGGATGAGAGCCAGACTTTGTCCCCGGTACGATACGGTGGAGGATCCAATCTCTTCTTGTCAGCATAATTTTTCACCTGGTCAGCGGCCTTCTTGAGTGACATGTTGGTCTCGGCCCAGATCTTGGAAAATTCTGAGGACAAGGCGTTGGCCGTGGGTACCTCGGAGGCAGGGGGTTACCAGAAGAGGAACACCAGGATGTTTGCCAAACACAATGAAAAACGGAGACTTGGCCGAGGATTCGAAGTATGGTTGTTGTAGGCAAACTCGGCCCAAGGAAGTAGGTCAACCCAGTCGTTTTGGTGGATGTTGGAGAAATGACGTAGGTACCCTGCCAACGTCTGGTTGGTACGCTCCACCTGTCTGTGGAACTGTGGATGGTAAACAGAGGAGAAGTCGAGGGAAACGTTCATGAACTTACAAAGTGCCCGCCAGAACTTGGAGGTGAACTGAACCCCCCGGTCAGACACAATACGTTAAGGTAGTCCATGGAGTCTGAAGATCTGATGGATAAAAACTCTGGCCAACTCAGTGTTAGGCGTCGGATTCCTGCAGCTGCACAGCAGGAATCCAGAGCCATAAATCCGGCGGTCTCCCATTCCTTTCCGACCGCTCAGGGACCTGCACGGCAATCTCGGCGATCCAGGTGCCCTGCTCAGACCAGCGCTCTGGTTCTGGATGTTGCTGCTACCTCTGGACCAGCAATGGTAGCGCAACCTGCTTTGCAGGAAACCACTCCAGAGGCTAAGTCCTCTCGCTGCGCCACTGGGCATGCCCATGAGACGATCTCCCAGTGGAGATCGGGGGTCACGTGCTCAGGTCCTTGTCCTGATCTGATTGGCCCATCTCAGAGGTCTGGAAGGTCCCGGAAGCGCATGGCTATAAAAGGCCCGCATGGCCGTTCGCCCATGTGCTAGTATAGACTATACATGCTATGTGTGAATGGTGACGGATGTATGATTCTGGTGACTGACTCATTTGAAACCCCTTCCCTCTGATATTACGCATGTGGATAGGGAACTAGAGAGATAGTCAGCCCCAGTCGGTGGCAAGCTATAGGCCAGAGTGCATACCGCACATCTCCACTAGCGTCCGATGGTGTCACGCCTGACAGCACTATCGTATAGTGGCAGTAGTTACCGCCGCGCTGCAGTTAGCAGCACTTACCGGCGTCCTCGGTAGCGACGCCGCACGCACGGTAGGTCAAGACGGACACCGACCTCTGTCTTGGGGTGTGTCCTGTGACCATATACCATGTGTGCACGCCAGCTGAGACCTGTGAAGCTAATAGGCTTGGCGTTTATGCTTTAGGGCCTCTGTGAGGTTAACAGAGTCCGCTCTGCGCACCCCAGGTGGCGTTTAACCCAAGCGCAATATACCGCCATATAGCGAGTCCGCCATTACTCAGCAGCGGTTGTTACACCTACTGCACAGTGGACCCCGGGCGGCAAACGCACTTCCTATTATTTATATTTAGTGCGTTCCGCCGTCCCTAACATTATACTAGCGCCAGGGTCTGGCTAGTAATGGCGGACCTGCAGCAGCTGCAGCGGTACATTCGGCAGCTGGAGAGCAGGTTGGCGGCTATCGAGAGCTCCACCTCAGCTGCGAATGCTACGGTAGCCGCTGCTCAGGCAGTCGCAGAGGCTGTCTCACGCGTGCCCACACTCACGCCTATGCCGACAATATCTCGCCTCCCGCTCCCCGACAAGTTTTCGGGTGACAGCATCACCTGTAGGGGATTCGTGAGTCAGTGCTCTATCCAGCTTGAGTTACTGGCTGCACGGTTCCCTACAGAGCGGGCTAAGGTGGGGTTTATTGTTTCTTTTTTATCTGACAGGGCATTAGAGTGGGCTACGCCATTGTGGGAGCGTGATGATCCCGTGGTTCAGGGGGCTGCTCATTTCCTCATGGCTCTGAAGCAGGTATTTTTGGGACCACGGATCACGCACGACACCTCTCTCCAATTATTGGCCCTAACACAGGGGTCTCTCTCGGTCAGCCATTATGCCGTCCGATTCCGGACATTGACTTCCGAACTAGAGTGGCCCGATAAAGCACTCATCCCTGTGTTTTGGAAAGGGTTAGCTGAGCATGTCAAAGATGCTCTAGCAACCAGAAAGGTCCCCACAAGTCTGGAGGAAGTGATTGCCATCTCCACCCACATTGATCTCCGGTTTACGGAGCGCGGGCTGGAACGTGTGCAATCCAGATGAAGGGTTAACTTGGCTCCCACCTTCTCTGAGCCGCTAAGATCTTCCGTTCAGGAGCTTACATCCTCCGAACCTTTGGAGGTGTCTCACGCCGGCTCCAAGCCACGTCCAGTGCGAAGCTCCGCACGTTGTTACCAGTGCCGGCAGTTTGGTCACTCGGCTAGCACGTGTCCTCTGCGGTCAGAAAAACGATCACGTCCAGTGGTCGTAGATGGTGGTCAGACAAATATGAAACCCTTTTCTCCCAAACCGGTATTCCGAGGGCCATTAGATAGTGGGGCCTCCACCTGGGAGGTAGAGGTTACCGTGGATTCCGGGGCTGAGGGGAACTTTATGTCCTCGACCTTCACCCGGAAACACGCTATTCAACTGGTGTTATTGCCTCAACCTCTGACCATCAGGGTGGTTAATAGTGCACCTTTACCATCTCAGGTGACCCACCAGACAGCCCCACTCGGGCTCTCAATCTCACACTCTCATCGTGAGATTCTGTCCTTGTTCATTTTGCCAGATGGCATCGACCAGCTGCTTCTCGGAGTTCCCTGGCTCTGTTGTCACTCCCCTCATATTGATTGGGCTTCGGGGAATATACTGGGTTGGAGTAAGGACTGTGAAGCAAGGTGCCTGAAGGGCAGTGTTCAGGTAGCTTCCACTGAAGTGCCCACGGATCTCTCCGCGCTTCCTAAACCATACCACCAGTACGCGGACATCTTCTCTAAAAAATCTGCGGAGACGCTCCCGCCGCATCATCCTTACAATTGCCCGATAGATCTTCTGCCAGGCACGGAACCTCCTAGAGGCTGGGTGTATCCGTTGTCACTCCCTGAGGCTATGTCTCAATATATCCGGGAGAACCTGGCCAGAGGTTTTATCAGAAAGTCGGTGTCTCCGGCTGGTGCAGGGTTGTTCTTCATGCAGAAGAAGAGCGGAGAGTTACATTCCTGCATTGAATACAGAGGTCTCAACGCCATTACAGTTAAAAACTAATACCCTCTTCCGTTGATCTCTGAGCTATTTGACAGGTTGCGAGGGGCCCGGATCTTTACGAAATTAGATCTACAGGGGGCGTACAACCTGATCCTCATTCGTAAAGGAGACGAGTGGAAGACAGCCTTTATTACCAGGGATGGCCACTATGAATATCTGGTCATGCTTTTCGGCCTTTGTAATGCGCCTGCTGTCTTCCAGGATTTCGTCAACGATGTCTTCCGCGATATGCTCTCCACCTCGGTGGTGGTCTATCTGGATGACATCCTCATCTTCTCGCCAGATTAGACCTCCCACCGGAGAGACGTCTGCAGGGTCTTTGACCGTCTGCAGAGCGAACTCTCTTTTCGCCAAGCTGGAGAAGTGCCAGTTTGAGCAGGAGTCCTTGCCGTTCCTGGGCTACATCATCTCGGCCCAGGGGTTGGCTATGGATCCGGCCAAACTGCAAGTGGTATTGGATCGGCAGGAACCACACTCACTCAAAGCGGTGCAGCGCTTTCTAGGGTTCGTCAACTATTACCCGCAGTTCATACCTCACTTTTCCACACTGGTAGCTCCTTTGGTTGCTCTCACAAAGAAAGGAGCTAATCCTAATGCTTGGTCTGACCAGGTCTCCAAGGCCTTCTCGTCTCTAAAATCCCATTTTGCTGGTGCTCCCATCTTACACCGTCCCGATGTGGATAAACCGTTTATCCTGGAGGTGGATGCCTCTTCCGTCGGTGCAGAAGCAGTCCTTTTCCAGAAGGATGCTCAAGGTCGGAAGCATCCCTGCTTCTTCTTCTCTAAGACCTTCTCACCGGCGGAGAAGAATTACTCCATCGGGGACAGGGAGCTGCTAGCAATGAAGTTGGCCTTTTCCGAGTGGAGACATCTCCTGGAGGGAGCCCGGTTTCCCTTCCAGGTGTATACGGACCATAAAAATCTGGTCTATTTACAAACGGCCCAGTGCTTGAACTCTCGTCAAGCTAGGTGGTCGCTCTTTTTCTCCCGCTTCCGCTTCACATTGCACTACCTTTCTGGAGAGAAGAACATCCGTGCGGATGCTCTCTCATGCTCCGTGGTCTCAGCGGGAGTCTTCGACAGAGGACGGAGAAGAAGACCCGGCAGGACAGGGATTAGCGGACTGGTTGGAAAGGGAGGCTGGTCTAGTGGGTTTCCTGTCTCTCGCTGACTCCCGGGTGCACTCCTGGAAGCGCATGTCAATGCGGGTGGTCAGCGATATAATGTCCTCCAGGGTGGTCGGGGTATAACGACCCACGAGTTCATCCTTTATCCTGCTCGAAAGACCGCGCCTGAATGCCCCTACCAATGCCGCGTTATTCCAGCCGAGCTCAGAGGAGAGAGTACGAAAACAGATCACATACTGTCCTACCATGAGAGAACCCTGATGAAGGTTAAAAAGAGACTCGGTAAGAGAGGCTAACCGACCCAGCTCATCAAAAACCCTGCAAAAGGTATCCAAGAAGACCGGAAGGCTCCAAACAATGGGATCATCCCGTTCCCAGAGAGGGTTCAGCCAGGACAGGGCCTCTCCCTCCAGATGGGATATAATGAAGGCTACTTTGGCCCGATCAGAGGGATATTGCTGGCAACCATTCAAAATGGAGGCTACACTGATTTAAGAACCCCCTACAGAGCTTGGGGTCGCCACTAAACCGAGGCGACTTGGCGAGGCGTCGGGAGAGCTGTTGACACGGGGGGCGGAGTTGGGATCGTGGCTGCAGACTGGAGAGCCAATAAACGGCTATCGACGGAGGCCATATAACTCAGAATATGGGCTTGAGTATTCCGTTGCTGACCCAGCTCCTGTTGAAGACTGGCCAGCTGAGTGGCATTTCCAGGATCGGCCACCTGCAGGGCCGACAAACGGGTGTCCATGGACTTCATGACAGACACAATGCGTCCCTGATTCTCCCGTAAAAAGAGCAACTTCCTTTGGGTAGCAGCAGGACTACCGGCGGAATCCATGGCCTGATCTTACTGTTACCGTGGCGGTCAGATGAGGAAAATCTCCAGGAGTGGACCCTCTGGATCGTGGCATCGAGGGGACCCCGGGCGAGCTGCCAGGTTGAGCCTACCCCTATACAGGGATTGTTAGGAGCAGGCCCAGGGGTTCGGGTACCATGATAGCCGGTACAGAGAGGGGAGGCTCAGAACGGACAGGAGTAGGACCACGGGACTGTAGAAGACAGGACCAGAGTAGGATTGCAGGACTTGAGCACAGATGGCAGAATAGAGCAGGGACACCCGAGTAGGACTGCGGGACTGGAGCACAGACAGCAGGACAGAGCAGGAACACGGAAGGCAGGACTGGAGTAGGGCTGCAGAACTAGAGCACAGACAGCAGGACGGAGCGGGCACACGGAAGGCAGGACTGGAGTACAGAAGGTGATCCTCTGGGACTCCCTGGGATGACACACTGAGTACAAACTGTTCAAAACCCACAACAATAAATATAAACACTTAATCTAGGGATGCCCGGATATCTATGACTATGGTACCGTTAACCTGAGGCGAGTCTCCACTCAGGCATATAATTTGCATCAGCTGCAGCTAGCCCCAAAATCTTTGGCGCCAAACAGTTAGAGCAAAGCAAAGCTCTGCGTCTTGTCAGCCGTTGCCGAGCCCACACCCTGGGGACTTACAGTTCTGTAGCCTCATAATGCGGACCGGGATAGCACTTCAACAGGGATTGTCAGGATCCCTCTCAATACGGATGGTACAGGACACCGTCTCTCCTACAGCAGTCACTCACAGGTTCCCTGAAAGCAATCCACTGTTAGAATCTGCTCAGTTTGTGACTATCTGCCATTTTCCTGTAGTGTTCTGGCTGCTGATCTTTTTCACCTGGTGCTGGGTTTGCCTTTGGTCAGGTGATTGTATCACCCTTTATTAGCTTGCACTTGTCTCCCATTCCTTGCTGGACAACAGTGTTAATCCGCTTGAAGTCTGGCTTGGAGCCTTGCTTTGCTTTCTGCGTGTTTAACCCCTTAATCCCATATGACGTACTATCCTGTCCATGTGCCCTGGGACTTAATTCCCAGGGACGGGATAGTACGTCATAGCGATCAGCGGCGCCCATGTGATGAGCGCTGCTGATCACGGCTGGGTATTAGCTGATTATCACAGCTGACACCCGGCACATTGTGTCAGGGGCGTCACGGACCGCCCCCGACACGTTAACCCCTTGCACACCGCGATCAAACACGATTGCGATGTACCAGGGGTTAAAGGGAAGCATCGGCAGGGAGGGGGCTCCCTCCATGCTTCCCTGAGCCCCCCATGGCAGCGCAATGTGCAGCACTGCTGCTGCGGGGGGCTCCTTCCCTGCAGGCCCCCGAATCCAAGATGGCGATGGGGACCTTCGGGGGCCTGCAGGGAGTCGGCTTCCTCAGTGCCTGCAAAGCGCAGGCAGGAGGAAGCCTGCTGCACTGCCTGTGACAGATCGCTGATCTGTCACAGTGATCTGTGATGTGACAGATCAGCGATCTGTCACAGGACAGTGATGTCCCACCTGGGACAATGTAATAAAGTTAAAAAAAAAAAAAGTGTTAAAATAATTTAAAAAAAAATCGCCAAATAAATTAGAAAAAAATATATATATTCCCCCAATAAATTCATTTTTTTGAAATAAAATAAAACAATAAAAATACACATATTTGGTATCGCCGCGTCCATAACGACCTGCCCTATAAAACTGTCCCATTAGTTAACCCCTTTAGCGAACCCCTTAAAAAATAAAAATAAAAAACGAAGCAAAATATAATGATTTATTATCATACCGCCGAACAAAAAGTGCAATAACACACGATCAAAAACACACATATAAATATACATGGTACCACTGAAAACGTCATCTTGTCCTGCAAAAAATGAGGTGCAATACAGCATCATCAGCGAAAAAATAAAAAAGTTATAGCTCGCAGAATAAAGCGATGCAAAAATAATTATTTTTTATATAAAATAGTTTTCATTGCATAAAACCGACAAACCATAAAAAAAGACCTAAATGAGGTATCGCTGTAACCGTACTGACCCGAAGAATAAAACCGCTTTATCAATTTTATCGCACGCAGAACGGTGTAAACGCACCCCCCCAAAAGAAATTCATGAAACGCTGGTTTTTGTTCATTCTGCTTCCCAAAAATCGGAATAAAAAGCGATCAAAAAATGTCACGTGCCCGAAAATGCTACCAATAAAAACGTCAACTCGTCCCGCAAAAAATAAGACCTCACATCTCTCGGTGGGTCAAAATACGGAAAAATTATAGCTCTTAATATGTGGTGATGCAAAAACTATTTTTACAATAAAAAGCGTCTTTTAGCGTGTGACAGCTGATAAACATAAAAACCGCCATAAATAGTAAATCAAACCCCCCGTTATCACCCCCTTAGTTAGGGAAAAATAATAAAATTAAAACAAAATGTATTTATTTCCTTTTTCCCATTAGGGTTAGGGTTAGGGCTAGGGTTAGGGTTAGGGCCAGGGCTAGGGTTAGGGCTAGGGCTAGGGTTAGGGCTAGGGTTAGGGCTGAGATTAGGGTTAGGGGTGTGTTAGGGTTAGGGTTGGAGTTAGAATTGGGGGTTTCCACTGTTTGGGCACATCAGGTGCTCTCCAAATGCTACATGGCGTCTGATCTCAAGTCCAGCCAATTCTGAGTTGAAAAAGTCAAATGGTGGTCCTTCCCTTCCAAGCTCTGCCATGTGCCCAAACAGTGTTTTACCCCCACATATGGGGTATCAGCCTACTCAGGACAAATTGCAAAACAACTTTTGGGGTCCAATTTCTCCTGTTACCAGTAGGAAAATAAAAAATTGGGGGCAAAAATATTATTTTTGAAGAAAAAAATGATTTTTTATTTTCACGCCTGGGCGTTATAAACTTCTATGAAGCACTTGGGGGCTCAAAGTGCTTACCACACATCTAGATAAGTTCTGTGGGGGGGTCAAGTTTCCAAAATGGGGTCACTTGTGGGGAGTTTCAATAGTTTAGGTACATCAAGGGCTCTCCAAACGCACATGACACCCGCAGACCATTCCATCAAAGTCTGCATTCCAAAACATCACTACTAGAGTTGAGCGACTTTGGTCGGATCGGGTTTCGTGAAACCCGAATGAAACAAAATAAGTTTCAGATGAAACTCGTCCGACTAGAGCAAAACAAAGTCGGAGTTTCGTCCGACTTTTATTTCCCATTGACTTGCATTGGGGTCGGGTTTCGGACGAAACTCCGACTTTGTTTTGCTCTAGTCGGACGAGTTTCATCTGAAACTTATTTTGTTTCATTCGGGTTTCACGAAACCCGATCCGACCAAAGTCGCTCAACTCTAGTCACTACTTACCTTCCGAGACCCGACGTGTGCCCATACAGTAGTTTTCTCCCACATATGGGGTATCAGCATACTCAGAACAAATTGGACAACAACTTTTCGGGTCCACTTTCTCCTGTTACCCTTGGGAAAATAAAAAAATTGGGGACTAATTGATCATGTTTGTGGAACAAATACGATTTTTTTATTTTCATGCCCGGGCATTATAAACTTCTGTGAAGCCCTTGGGGGTTCAAAGTGCTCACCACACATCTAGATAAGTTCCTTAGGGGGTCTAGTTTCCAAAATGTGGTCATTTGTGGGGGGTTTCCACTGTTTAGGTACATTAGGGGCTCTCCAAAGGCAACATGACACCCTCAGACCATTCCATCAAAGTCTGCATTCCAAAACGTCACTACTTCCCTTCCGAGCCCCGACGTGTGCCCATACAGCAGTTTTCTCCCACATATGGGGTGTCGGCGTACTCAGCACAAATTGGACAACAACATTTGGGGTCCAATTTCTCCTATTACCCTTGGGAAAATAAAAAAAATGGGGACTAAAAGATCATGTTTGTGGAAAAAATACGATTTTTTTATTTTCACGCCCGGGCGTTATAAACTTCTGTGAAGCACTGGGGGGTTCAAAGTGCTCAACACACAACTAGATAAGTTCCTTAGGGGGTCTAGTTTCCAAAATAAGGTCACTTGTGGGGGGTTTCCACTGTTTAGGTACACCAGGGGCTCTCCAAAAGCAACATAACACCTGCAGACCATTCTATCAAAGTATGCATTCCAAAACGTCACTACTTCCCTTTCGAGACCCGACGTGTGCCCATACAGTAGTTTTCTCCCACATATGGGGTATCATCATACTCAGCACAAATTGGACAACAACTTTTGGGGTCCAATTTATCCTGGTACCCTTGGGAAAATAAAACAATTGGTGACTAAAAGATCATGTTTGTGGAAAAAATACGATTTTTTTATTTTCACGCCCGGGCGTTATAAACTTCTGTGAAGCACTGGAGGGGTCAAAGTGCTCACCACTCATCTAGATAAGTTCCTTGGGAGGTCTAGTTTCCAAAATGGTGTCATTTGTGGGGGGTTTCCACTGTTTTGGTACATCAGGCCCTCTCCAAACGCGACATGGTGTCCAATCTCAATTCCAGCCAAAAACGTCAAATGGCGCTGCTTCCCTTCTGAGCTCTGCCATGTGCCCAAATAGTGGTTTATCCCCACATGTGGGGTATCAGCGTACTCAGGACAAATTGCACAATAGCTTTTGGGGTCCGTTTACCCTTGGGAAAATAAAAATTGGGGGTGAAAAGGTCATTTTTGTGGAAAAAATATGATTTTTTAATTGTACAGCTGTACGTTATAAACTTCTGTGAAGCCCTTGTGGGTTCAAAGTTCTCACCACATATCTAGATAAGTTCCTTGGGGGGTCTAGTTTCCAAAATGGGGTCACTTGTGGGGGGTTTCTGTGGCGCCCCTGAGGCTTAAGTCGCCACAGAGGTACTGCACCTTCTCCTAAGGTGTGGTACCCCACCATCCAGGTAGGGTGGGAACTCCCTTTCACATTCCAACACCTGCACCCCACACACAGGATAGTTCAGCAGGGACCCATCCATGCTTTATGCTGGAAAGGTCATAGGGTGCTTTTTGTGGTCCCTGGCTTCGTAACACGAGAGGTGCTGGGGAGGCGGGTGGAGTTAGATATAAAAGAGAGGGAAGGTGTAGGATTTCAGGTCAGTCTGACAGAAGGTCAGTGAGGAAGGAAGCCTCACAGGAGGAGTGGGGATCCCTGGAAGAGGGATGGAGGAAGGAGTGCTGCAGCTGCCTCAGTGACCTGAGCCAGCTGGCACGGGAAAGGAAGAGAAGGAGAAAGAGACGTAGACTGGAGACTACAGATTCCATAAGAGAGATAGAACAGATCGGAACGAAGCAGAATAGAAGGACGGTGGGAAGCAGGTTGAGAAAGAGAGATAACCCTTCCAGTCCAGAGCGCAAAGGCCGGGGCCCGGTCCCCGAGGTTGATTGGATCTTTATGTCCGGCAACAGACAACGGAGGAGTAGTGAGCCACTAACGCCTTACTCCCATCATAGACTTGGGACACAACAGCAACTGGATAGTGAGCCGGGACGCAGAGAGGAGTCCCCGAAGCAGGCTAGAGCTGTCTGTCATACAAGTAGAGACTAGGAACACCTAGAGAGAGGCATTCCAGGGTAACTAAGTACTTGAGTGCTTCGCACCTAAAGGCGCATTGGAGGAGTCGTTCAGTAAGGTACATATTGGTGGAGTGTGGAGGCGAGAATCCTATCCTGCCTGGAGGTTGGCTGGGGCCCTGACCTGAAGAACACAGTGCGGAGGCAGGCATTTGTGTGAACTGCAAACAGTGAGTAAAGCTTTGGAACCGCATATTCTGGTGTCCTACAGTTATTCCAGCACCGCTACACCTGGGTACCTGCTCCTACACCAACTGCACCACTCCGCCATTACTTCATCTACACTGCCCTGGGACTACAGCTCCATCTGTGGGGAGCTTTACCATCTAATCTGCGCATACCATCAGTCCCAGAGGATCTGCCCGCAGCGTCAGCCTAACATCACACTTGCCGAGCACCACAGGTGGCGTTGCGAACTATCCATATAAACTATACTATTAACATCACCGCCATTGATATTGGGCGCCCAGGGCCACGGACCGGGTCACCGCTGCTGTGACACCTTCCCCCTGACACCGGCCCGGTACCGAGTACCCCGCTGCCCTGGGTGTGAGGGGCGACCCAATTTTGGCGTCACGAACAGGATGACGAGACCCGATGCCATAGGGTTCTGTGTGCCTTGGATCTACAACTTTTGAAAATGTGCAAAAGACCAAATTTAATAGACTGTGACATGAATCTCAAAAATGGCTGCTGGCGTGGAGAAGAAGGGCATGAAGAGATGGGAGGTCCTAAGAAAAGACTGCGAAGAGTATTGGGCCTTCCATGCCTGAATTACTACGTGACCGATACATGGCCCACCCCCCGGGGGGTGTACGCATCCTCGCTTGGTATGGAGGCGCTGGAAGAAGACGCCACCCCTGGAAGGAGGGGCAGAGGAAGCCAGTGGCAAGCAGAAGGGCGGAGCAAGAAGAGGAACGCGAGAACGCCATTTTGGAGAGTGAGGGAAGGAGGCCTGCGGAGCGCTGGGAAACGGATCTCCCTGGCGCCATGGCTGACGGCTCCGACCCGAGCTCCGGAATGAACCGCCGGCATTTGGAAGAAGAAATATTTAAGCTGACCACCCGACTGCGGCTGAGGCAGGAGACCTTATGGAGACTGAGGCCTACACCACCGGTGCCCCTGAACTTGATACCCTTGCCACCGGTACCTGTCACCACTGCACCGGAGCAGAAACCACACCGCCAGGAGGCCCCTGGTATGTCTGATGTCCCGACAACTGGGAAGGCCCTGGGGTGTACCACGATCGCAGCAGCTGGCCAGGTCGTGCAAGATCTGGTCTGGGACCGGGATATCAGCCCCCAGGGGGAAACACTGGAACCCCTGAAGGTGGCACCGCGGTGTAAGACCAGCATAAAGAATTTACAGTGACTCTCGTTACCCAGGAGGGTTTGTTTGCACCAGTTGTGCTTTGCTGTTTTTGCTATCGTGTTTTGTTTTTCCGGTAGCACTTTTGTTGCCCTGCTTTTGATTGGCAGCGTTTTTTCTACATTTGGAACTGAGGAGATCATAAATGCTGTATGATCCAAAACTTTTATTGTAAATAGTTGCACCTCTTTAGGTGCCCTTTCTTGGTTTTACATATAGGACCCTTTTGTGAAGATAATGGTTACACAAAGACACTTTGCGAAGATGATGTTTTTGAATGGACACTTTTCGAAGAATGATGTCTACCTCAAGGGACACTGCAAGAAATCCCGGCTGGGTGCAGTGTTCAGCACTTTGCAAGAATCTTTGAATGTTTTATGATAACGTATTTGATAATGTTGTGTCTTATGAAAAGTAAATGTCTTTTATAGCATGTTTGACAGAAAATTAGAAAAGTTTTGAGATAGAATGTGAGAATTGAATAAAGAATTAAGAATTGAAAGTGACAGGTGACAGGCCAAGTATGGATGGTCAGTGTCTTGCGTCCAGTAGAAAGAGAGAGAAAGAATAATTTCACTTTGAACTAGGTAAAGAAATTTTTGATACTAAGATAGGAAGTTAGCCTGTTTGTAATGTTTAAGAAATGGGCCTCCTACATTAGGAAGATTAGATAAGTATTGTTAAACAGCATTTAAAATTTTTGTGTGTTTCTGTATTGTACTTTTGTTGCCTTGCAGCCTGCGGACGTGCTGTGTTTAACGGGGGTATGTGGCACCCCTGAGGCTTCAGTCGCCACAGAGGTACTGCACCTTCTCCTAAGGTGTGGTACCCCACCATCCAGGTAGGGTGGGAACTCCCTTTCACATTCCAACACCTGCACCCCACACACAGGATAGTTCAGCAGGGACCCATCCATGCTTTAAACTGGAAAGGTCATAGGGTGCCTTTTGTGGTCCCTGGCTTTGTAACACGAGAGGTGCTGGGGAGGCGGGTGGAGTTAGATATAAAAGAGAGGGAAGGTGTAGGATTTCCGGTCAGTCTGACAGAAGGTCAGTGAGGAAGGAAGCTGTCATGATCTGAATTTGATCTGACAGTTTTAAATTGCACAGGGTGAACTTTTTTTTACTTTGGCAAGTGCCAAGTGACTTGACTGTCCACGGTGGTGGTTAGTGGTATCGCACTTTAGGTTTGATTTGCACGTAATTATGAATCAGGTGTGGGGCTCTATAAGTGAATCTCAGGGTGTGCAATCACGGCTGGTGATACTGATTGATTGATTCATTCTGAGTTTGTGAAGCCTGGGTGAACATGGAGCTGAAGAGGAGTCCTGCGCAGTCAGCCAGAGGAGACGAGTGGCAGCTAATGGTGTTTGCAGGAATTGCTGGCATGGCGTGGAGGAGTCGCAGTTTATGGTGTCGGCGGGAAGTGCGTGCATGGCTTTGTGGAGTGGCGACTATGGAGAGAGTAGCACTCGGCATTCTCGACTTGGTGGCCGAGAGCTGGACTCAAGCATGCTTAGAATTTTGGCAGAGGCTGACTCATCCTTGGGACTCTGTTATTGGACTGCTGCAACTGGAGATGGACTCTGCTCCAAGGCTGCACTATGGTGTAGGATCCAGGATGGTGATGGATCCGGGTGGAGGAGAAGACGCACGCAGGTGGTGGGGCTCTGTTGCAGGAGCATAAGCACAGAGCCTAAAGCTAAGTGGTGTTTCACCTGTATTGTCTTCTTTCCTTTTGTGTCTCTAGTGCAGTGGTGGGATTAGTCTCCGCACCGACCAATTCCCTAGTGAGGGTTTAGGGTCAGGGCGAGCAAGGGTTTAAGGTTCGTGTGCGGCGACAGGTGCGGAGCCTGTATAGGGAATGTGAGGAGTGCAGAGACACTGGCTCAGGGGAGTGCAGGAGGTCTCCATGTCCCCATTCCCTATTGCAGGGCCCACCATTGTTAATGTTTCCCAGGTTCCCCCTTATTATTTCAATTTGCCGTACTGGAGGCGGGGTTTCCAGAATGCATATTAACATGTAATACCTAAATTCGCCAGGTGGAGGCGGTGTATCCATCTGCACGTATTATTATTTAAATTCGCCACTGGAGGCGCTGTATCCAGGGTCACGTGTGTTATGGGTCCGCCTTGCGGTAACATCTGCCAGACACGCGTGACCATGACATTATCACCAGCCTTACAGTTTTTTTTTTTCTGGTGAGCTTTTGGCCATGTGGAGTCCTGTGAGCAATTGTCAGGGTCTAGGGCCTTTGGCCATGTGGAGACCTGCGAGTAATTGTCAGGGTCTGGGGCCTTTGGCCATGTGGTGACCTGTGAGCAGTTGCTGCTGGGCTTCACTGAGGTGACTGGGAGCGGCATGGTGTGTTTAAGCCGCTGCAGCTGCAGTTATCTGGGTCTGGGACCTCTGCTGAGGAAAAAAAAAATGGCGGCTGTGATCTGGCTAAATGCCCCTAGAGTCGCTGCTGGGGAGCGGGACTTGCTCATGCATGTGAGCGTACCCAGGCAGGTGGGAGGAATGGTGCCCCATGGAGCTGCTTGGTATTCCCCGAGGTGAAGGGGTACGTTCCAGTGATGAGCAGACTGGTTTAGAGTCCGCGGGGCTCAAGCCAAATCTTTAATGCCGCCCCCTCCTGGTCATGTGGAGGCGACCAGCAAGTGTATGTTCCTCAATATCCGGTCCCCTCTCCTCCTGGTGTGAGCAGCAGGTGTGCTACGGGGAAGTAGGGACAAATTCAACCCTCGCCATCAACCAACCCTGGGAGGCGTAGACCTCATGGTGAAGAGGGTGGTGCCCCGTGGTGAATAGCGGGGATGTGAGTGTGGTGACACAGGGGGACGCCTCTGCTGTCTAGTTCAGAATGAGTTCACCAATTATGACAAACAAATGTGTGCAATGAACGTTCAGGTCCGGACCTGTGTGTGAACGAGCGTGTATGGGTGCCACCAAAAAACATCTTGTGGAAGTGTGTTGTGGAGCCTGATCAGCTCATAACAAACATACACATACATAAACTCGTTCCCCAGGTCGGCGCTGTGGAGATGAGTGGTGCCTCCAAAATGAACTTTATTGCCAATACCAGCGGTGTGTTTGTCATAAACCTGAAGTGTCAGGTAGTGGTGGAGTGAACTCAGGATCTGGGCGTCCCCGCTGTAGGTGTTTCCCTAATGAGGGGTGGTCTTGAGGGTCCAGAGGCTCCTCATTAAGGAGGGGGTACTGTCATGATCTGAATTTGATCTGACAGTTTTAAATTGCACAGGGTGAACTTTTTTTACTTTGGCAAGTGCCAAGTGACTTGACTGTCCCCGGTGGTGGTTAGTGGTATTGCACTTTAGGTTTGATTTGCACGTAATTATGAATCAGGTGTGGGGCTCTATAAGTGAGTCTCAGGGTGTGCAATCACAGCTGGTGATACTGGTTGATTCATTCTGAGTTTGTGAAGCCTGGGTGAACATGGAACTGAAGAGGAGTCCTGCGCAGTCAGCCAGAGGAGACGAGTGGCAGCTAATAGTGTCTGCAGGAATTGCTGGCATGGCGTGGAGGAGTCGCAGTTTATGGTGTCGGCGGGAAGTGCGTGCATGGCTTTGTGGAGTGGCAACTATGGAGAGAGTTGCACTCGGCATGCTCGACTTGGTGGCCGAGAGCTGGACTCAAGCATGCTTAGAAGTTTGGCAGAGGCTGACTCATCCTTGGGACTCTGTTATTGGACTGCTGCAACTGGAGATTGACTCTGCTCCAAGGCTGCACTATGGTGTAGGATCCAGGATGGTGATGGATCTGGGTGGAGGAGAAGACGCACGCAGGTGGTGGGGCTCTGTTGCAGGAGCATAAGCACAGAGCCTAAAGCTAAGTGGTGTTTCCCCTGTATTGTCTTCTTTCCTTTTGTGTCTCTAGTGGAGTGGTGGGATTAGTCTCCGCACCAACCAATTCCCTAGTGAGGGTTTAGGGTCAGGGCGAGCAAGGGTTTAAGGTTCGTGTGCGGCGACAGGTGCAGAGCCTGTATAGGGAATGTGAGGAGTGCAGGGACACTGGCTCAGGGGAGTGCAGGAGGTCTCCATGTCCCCATTCCCTATCGCAGGGCCCACCATTGTTAATATTTCCCAGGTTCCCCCTTATTATTTCAATTTGCCGTACTGGAGGCGGGGTTTTCAGAATGCATATTAACGTGTAATACCTAAATTCGCCAGGTGGAGCCAGCTGGCACGGGAAAGGAAGAGAAGGAGAAAGAGACGTAGACTGGAGACTACAGATTCCATAAGAGAGATAGAACAGATCGGAACGAAGGAGAATAGAAGGACGGTGGGAAGCAGGTTGAGAAAGAGAGATAACCCTTCCAGTCCAGAGCGCAAAGGCCGGGGCCTGGTCCCCGAGGTTGATTGGATCTTTATGTCCGGCAACAGACACCGCAGGAGTAGTGAGTCACTAACGCCTTACTCCCATCATAGACTTGAGACACAACAGCAACTGGATAGTGAGCCGGGACGCAGAGAGGAGTCCCCGAAGCAGGCTACAGCTGACAGTAGAGACTAGGAACACCTAGAGAGAGGCATTCCAGGGTAACTAAGTACTTGAGTGCTTCGCACCTAAAGGCGCATTGGAGGAGTCGCTCAATAAGGTACATATTGGTGGAGTGTGGAGGGGAGAATCCTATCCTGCCTGGAGGTTGGCTGGGGCCCTGACCTGAAGAACACAGTGCGGAGGCAGGCACTTGTGTGAACTGCAAACAGTGAGTAAAGCTTTGGAACCGCATACTTTGGTGTCCTCCAGTTATTCCAGCACCACTACACCTGGGTACCTGCACCTACACCAACTGCGCCACTCCGCCATTACTTCATCTACACTGCCCTGGGACTACAGCTCCGCCTGTGGGGAGCTTTACCATCTAAGCTGTGCATACCATCAGTCCCAGAGGATCTGCCCGCAACGTCGGCCTAACATCACACTTGCCGAGCACCACAGGTGGCGTCACAAACTATCCATATAAACTATACTATTAACATCACCGCCATTGATATTGGGCGCCCAGGGCCACGGACCGGGTCACCGCTGCTGTGACACCTTCCCCCTGACACCGGCCCGGTACCGAGTACCCCGCTACCCTCGGTGTGAGGGGCGACCCATTTCCACTGTTTAGTTACATCAGGGGCTCTCCAAATGTGACATGGCGTCCGATCAGAATTCCAGCCAATTTTGCACTGAAAGAGTCAAACGGCGCTCCTTCCCTTCTGAGCTCAGCCATGCGCCGAAACAGTGGTTCCCCCCACATATCAGGTATCAGCATACTCAGGACAAATTGCACAATAAATTTTGCAGTCCAATTTCCCCTGTAACCCTTGGTAAAATAAAAAAAATTGAACCTGAAGTATTTTTTTTTTTTTTAAAAAGTTAAATGTTCATTTTTTTTAAATATTCAAAAAATTCCTGTGACGCACCTAAAGGGTTAATAAACTTCTTGAATGTGGTTTTGAGCACCTTAAGGGGTACAGTTTTTAAAATGTTGTCACTTTTGGGTATTTTCTCATATAGACCCCTCAAAGTGGCTTCAATTGTGATGTGGTCCGTAAAAATAAAATGGTGTTGCAAAAATGAGAAATCGCATGTCAATTTTTAACCCTTATAACTTCCTAATAAAAAAAATTTTGGTTCCAAAATTGTGCTGATGTAAAGTAAACATGTGGGAAATGTTACTTATCAAGTTTTTTGTGTGCTGTATCTCTGTAATTTAAGGGCATAAAAATTCAAAGGTGAAAAATTGCGAAATTTTCAAAATTTTCGCCAAATTTCCATTTTTTTCACAAATAAACGCAAGTTATTTGAATGAAATTTTACCACTACCATGAAGTACAATATTTCACGAGAAAAGAATGTCAGAATCACCGGGATCCATGGAAGCGTTCCAGAGTTATTACCTCATAAAGGGACAGTGGTCACAATTGTAAAAATTGGTCCGGTCATGAACGTGCAAACCACCCTTGGGGCTTAAGGGGTTAATTAGTGCAGTTCTGGGACCTCTGGTTCTGCTAGTCTTAGTTTCTGTTTTCAGTTTATTTCTGCACCCTTCTTTGTGTTTTCTGTTAGGAGGTGACCCGTTTTTATACCCAGTCTTTATATCTTTCAGGGACCCCCTTCCCCCATCTATAGGTCTTCGCTTGAGATTAGACTAGGATCGTCGGTGGGTCTATTCACAAGGAATAGGTCGCCCACTCCATTGTAGGGCATCAGCCTAGTCCCAGTGCAGGGTCAGTTTTCCCCCTCCTACCCTAGTCCTGTGCTGCAGAACCGTAACAGTTTGTCCAGCCCGAGAAAGCATAAAAACTGCCCAGGGGTCCGCCCCGAAGAGCCTAAGGTGAGCTTGCCTGAATGTTTTTCTGGTAAACGGCAGGAATTTTTTTCGCTCAAAAATGCATGTTTACTTTATTTTCAGCTTAGACCCAGGTCTTCAGGAGCTGAATTACAGCATGTGGGGATTATTATGTCCTTATTGAGAGGGGAGCCGCAAGTTTGGGCATTTGCATTGCGTCCAGATGACCCTTGTTTGATTTCAGTAGAAGCTTTTTTTTCTGCTATGGGGTTAATTTATGATGATCCAGATTGGGTCACTTCAGCTGAGGCAAAACTGAGATGGCTGAAACAGGGTTCTGGTGATGCTGAGGGATATTGCACCCAATTCAGACAATGGTCTGCAGAAATCAGCTGAAATGACCCAGCACTCAAAAGTCAGTTTTTAGCAGGTCTGAATTGTAGGGTTAAAGACTTGCTCATTGCATACCCTGCACCTGCTACACTTGAGGCTCCAATGCAGTTAGCCATCAGGGTGGATAGAAGATTGATAGACAGGCAGAATGAGGAGAAGGCTTCAATTCTGCTGGATTCTGTGCCTCGAGACCCCCGTAGACTACCGGGAACCGATGCAGCTTAGCGCAATGTCCTCTCGTTTCCAGGAAAGGGAGAGAAGGTTCTCTGAGGGGCTCTGCCTTTATTGTGGTAAGACTGGCCATTTTATCAAGCAATGTGAAGGTCGCATAAAACAGTAAAAGATAAAAAAAAGGGCTCAGAGTAACCCTCCCGTTCGTATTGCATTTTTACGGTCCGCTGGAGTTTCTTTTTCTGGTAGTTCTATCTGTCATGGTCATACTATGGATTTTCAAGTGATGGTGGACTGTGGGTCTGCAATGAATTTGATCTATCAACAATTTCTTGACAAGTATAAGATTGAGTCTGTACTTTGTCATCCCCTTTTCCTGTAGTGGCGATTGACAACACTCTGCTTGAGCATGGGTGCGTTTCCTGAAAAGTCACCGGGTTTCCACTCACTGTGAATATGGAAGACTTGGAATCTTTAGATTTGTTTGTACTTGATAAGTTGCCTGTTCCAGTTCTGGGGTTACCCTGGTTAAAAGTGCACAATCCTGTACTGCACTGGTCATCAAATACTATAAGATCCTGGGGTCAGGGGTGTTATGGGAAATGTTGTGATGTACACATCGCTGCTGTGGTGAAAAATGAGCTACCTGAACCCATTCAGGAATTCTGGAAAGTCTTTTCTGAGGTTGAGTCACAAGCTCTACCACCGCACAGAGATTACGATTGCACTATTGAGTTCGTCCCAGGTGCTACTCTCCCTAAGAGTCGTTTATTTAATCTGACGATCCCCAAGAGGGAGGCCTTAAAGGAATATCTGCAGACTAGTCTTGCTGCAGGTCATATAAGACCTTCCAAGTCCCCTGTGGCAGTGGGATTCTTTTTTTGTCAAAAAGAAAGATGGGGGTCTTAGGCCGTGTTTGGATTTCAGGGAGATTAATAAGATCACTGTGTGCAATCCTTACCCCTTGCCGCTAAGTCCAGATTTGCTTAACCAATTGGTTGGAGCCAAGTGGTTCTCCAAGATTGATCTCCGTGGGGCATATACAGTGGGGCAAAATAGTATTTAGTCAGTCAGCAATAGTGCAAGTTCCACCACTTAAAAAGATGAGAGGCGTCTGTAATTTACATTATAGGTAGACCTCAACTATGGGAGACAAACTGAGAAAAAAAAATCCAGAAAATCACATTGTCTGTTTTTTTTTTCATTTTATTTGCATATTATGGTGGAAAATAAGTATTTGGTCAGAAACAAAATTTCATCTCAATACTTTGTGATATGTCCTTTGTTGGCAATGACAGAGGTCAAACGTTTTCTGTAAGTCTTCACAAGGTTGCCACACACTGTTGTTGGTATGTTGGCCCATTCCTCCATGCAGATCTCCTCTAGAGCAGTGATGTTTTTGGCTTTTCGCTTGGCAACACGGACTTTCAACTCCCTCCAAAGGTTTTCTATAGGGTTGAGATCTGGAGACTGGCTAGGCCACTCCAGGACCTTGAAATGCTTCTTACGAAGCCACTCCTTCGTTGCCCTGGCAGTGTGCTTTGGATCATTGTCATGTTGAAAGACCCAGCCACGTTTCATCATCAATGCCCTTGCTGATGGAAGGAGGTTTGCACTCAAAATCTCACGATACATGGCCCCATTCATTCTTTCATGTACCCGGATCAGTCATCCTGGCTCCTTTGCAGAGAAACAGCCCCAAAGCATGATGTTTCCACCACCATGCTTTACAGTAGGTATGGTGTTTGATGGATGCAACTCAGTATTCTTTTTCCTCCAAACACGACAAGTTGTGTTTCTACCAAACAGTTCCAGTTTGGTTTCATCAGACCATAGGACATTCTCCCAAAACTCCTCTGGATCATCCAAATGCTCTCTAGCAAACTTCAGACGGGCCCGGACATGTACAGGCTTAAGCAGTGGGACACGTCTGGCACTGCAGGATCTGAGTCCATGGTGGCGTAGTGTGTTACTTATGGTAGGCCTTGTTACATTGGTCCCAGCTCTCTGCAGTTCATTCACTAGGTCCCCCCCGCGTGGTTCTGGGATTTTTGCTCACCGTTCTTGTGATCATTCTGACCCCACGGGGTGGGATTTTGCGTGGAGCACCAGATCGAGGGAGATTATCAGTGGTCTTGTATGTCTTCCATTTTCTAATTATTGCTCCCACAGTTGATTTCTTCACTCCAAGCTGGTTGGCTATTGCAGATTCAATCTTCCCAGCCTGGTGCAGGGCTACAATTTTGTTTCTGGTGTCCTTTGACAGCTCTTTGGTCTTCACCATAGTGGAGTTTGGAGTCAGACTGTTTGAGTGTGTGCACAGGTGTCTTTTTATACTGATAACAAGTTTAAACAGGTGCCATTACTACAGGTAATGAGTGGAGGAAAGAGGAGACTCTTAAAGAAGAAGTTACAGGTCTGTGAGAGCCAGAAATCTTGATTGCTTGTTTCTGACCAAATACTTATTTTCCACCATAATATGCAAATAAAATGAAAAAAAAACAGACAATGTGATTTTCTAGATTTTTTTTTCTCAGTTTGTCTCCCATAGTTGAGGTCTACCTATGATGTAAATTACAGACGCCTCTCATCTTTTTAAGTGGTGGAACTTGCACTATTGCTGACTGACTAAATACTTTTTTGCCCCACTGTAATTTGCTGCGGATCAAAGATGGCGATAAATGGAAGGCAGCCTTTAATACCTCAGAAGGTCATTTTGAGTACCTAGTTATGCCTTTCGGCCTTACAAATGCTCCGGCGTTCTTTCAAAATTTCATCAACGACATTCTGAGGCCATTGATCGGTAGGAATGTTATCGTTTATTTGGATGATATTTTGATCTACTCGCCCCATCTGGAGTCGCATTGGCAGAGAGTCCACGAGGTTGTGCAGATTCTGAGAGAAAACTCAATCTTTGCTAAACTGGAGAAATGCGAGTTTGCGGTACAGAAAATTAGCTTTTTGGGGTACATTGTTTCCAGTGATGGGTTTGAGATGGACCCAGTGAAGGGTCAGGCGGTATTGCAGTGGTCTAGATCTGAATGTTTGAAGTCAATTCAGAGATTCTTGGGGTTTGCTAATTATTACAGAAAATTCATAAAGAATATTTCTGTTATCATCAAACCAATTACTGATCTGACTAAGAAGGGTGCCAATACTGTCCAATGGTCCCCTGAGGCTGTTAAGGCCATTGAGCATCACAAGGAGAAGTTTAGCTCTGCTCCGGTGTTGTTCCAGACAGACGAGACTAAAGCCCCCGTCACACATAGCGATCTCGCTAGCGAGATCGCTGCTGAGTCACAAGTTTTGTGATGCAACACTGATCTCACCAGCGAGATCTCTGTGTGTGACACTGACCAGCGACCGCCCCCCCTGCTGGTTATCGCTGATCGTCCTGAAATGGCCAGGACATTTTTTTGATCGCTGGTCTCCCGCTGGCCAGCACACATCACTGCGTGTGACAGGCGGGAGACCAGCGATCAGTGCGCTGGTAACTAAGGTAAACGCAGGGTTTCTAAGCAGCGCGCGGTGCTTAGAAACCCGATGTGTACTGTAGGTTCGGAGGGCCGAGCTGGTGGGTGATCCCTCTGGATTCCGTGCAGTAACGTACAGACACAAACTGGAGGCAAGTTTTGGGTGCAACAGGTCCAAGTTTATTCTTTCTCTCGCCGTCCGCCAGACGGCCTCACAGCACCCCGCACTTTCCTTCACAGTTCTCCGGTTACAGAACACAGGGTGACACAATTTCTCCAGGGACGTATATTTACGTACCGTCCCCTTTACACTCAGTGACGCTCTGACAGCTCCTTCACTGTGGCTGCCTTAGGCCTATACACCAACAGTAATGTTACTGGTCAAGCGTCGTTCCAATACAGTGTCCCACACCCGGACCCTCGTCTATACTATGGTACTTTGTGTCGGGACCACCCCCCTGACTTCCTTTCTCCTCAGTCCCCCTGGTTGGGTTTTCCTCACAGTGCAGCAACTGTCACAGTCTCGTCACTTGAGCTCCCCCTGGGGACTGGAACTTTCTGGAACCCTCCTGTCAAATTTATAGCTTTCCCGGTTCCCTATAACTCCGCCCCCCATGACTAACGGTTTCTTAGCCCTAAGCTGATGTCAAGTCCTATGCTCACACTCCTCCCTGCCCTCTAATGTCAGTTCAAGGTACTGCACGTCACCTACACTTTCCTAGCTGTTTTCCCTTTTGAAATCTGACCAGTCATTCCGTCCGTCAGGTCACCTTCCCTACAGTACCTTAGTTACCAGCGCGCTGATGCAGGGAGCTGGTAACCAAGGTACACATCGGGTTTCTAAGTGACGTGCGCCACTTAGAAACCCGATGTGTACCTTAGTTACCAGCTCCCTGCATCAGCGCGCTGGTAACTAACGTACATAGCGACGCGCCCGCTCGGCGTCGCTGGTGCTGATCGCTGGTGAAGCTGCCTCTTTGACAGCTCACCAGCGATCATGTAGCAACACACCAGCGATCCTGACAAGTTGATATCGTTGTCGGGATCGCTGGTGAGTCGCTATGTGTGATGGGGCCCTAAGCCCTTTCTGGTAGAGGTGGATGCCTCATCAGTAGGAGTGGGGGCTGTTCTGTCACAGGAGGGAGAGGATGGGGTACATCCCTGTGCATTCTTCTCTAAGAAATTTTCGGAGGTGGAGCTCAACTACGATGTTGGGAACTGAGAATTGCTGGCTATTAAGCTTGAGTATGAGCATTGGCGACATTTTTTTGGAGGGCGCTAGACATCCTATACAAGTCTTCACTGATCATAAGAATCTGATCTATCTGGATGCTGCTAAACATTTGAATGCTCGTCAAGCTACAGTCATGGCCAAAAGTATTGACACCCCTGCAATTCTGTCAGATAATACTCAGTTTCTTCCTGAAAATGATTGCAAACACAAATTCTTTGGTATTATTATCTTCATTTAATTTGTCTTAAATGAAAAAACACAAAAAGAATTGTCCTAAAGCCAAATTGGATATAATTCCACACCAAACATAACAAAGAGGGTGGACAAAAGTATTGGCACTGTTTGAAAAATCATGTGATGCTTCTCTAATTTATGTAATTAACAGCACCTGTAACTTACCTGTGGCACCAAACAGGTGTTGGCAATAACTAAATCACACTTGCAGCCAGTTAACATGGATTAAAGTTGACTCAACCTCTGTCCTGTGTCCTTGTGTGTACCACATTGAGCATGGAGAAAAGAAAGAAGACCAAAGAACTGTCTGAGGACTTGAGAAACCAAATTGTGAGGAAGCATGAGCAATTTCAAGGCTACAAGTCCATCTCCAAAGACCTGAATGTTCCTGTGTCTAGCGTGCACAGTGTCATCAAGAAGTTTAAAGCCCATGGCACTGTGGCTAACCTCCCTAGATGTGGCCGGAAAAGAAAAATTGACAAGAGATTTCAACGCAAGATTGTGCGGATGTTGGATAAAGAACCTCCACTAACATCCAAACAAGTTCAAGCTGCCCTGCAGTCCGAGGATACAACGGTGTCAACCCGTACAATCCGTTGGCGTCTGAATGAAAAGGGACTGTATGGTAGGAGACCCAGGAAGACTCCACTTCTTACCCCGAGACATAAAAAAGCCAGGCTGGAGTTTGCCAAAACTTACCTGAAAAAGCCTAAAACATTTTGGAAGAATGTTCTCTGGTCAGATGAGACAAAAGTAGAGCTTTTAGGGCAAAAGCATCAACATAGAGTTTACAGGAGAAAAAAGAGGCATTCAAAGAAAAGTACACGGTCCCTACAGTCAAACATGGCGGAGGTTCCCTGATGTTTTGGGGTTGCTTTGCTGCCTCTGGCACTGGACTGCTTGACCGTGTGCATGGCATTATGAAGTCTGAAGACTACCAACAAATTTTGCAGCATAATGTAGGGCCCAGTGTGAGAAAGCTGGGTCTCCCTCAGAGGTCATGGGTCTTCCAGCAGGACAATGACCCAAACCACACTTCAAAAAGCACTAGAAAATGGTTTGAGAGAAAGCACTGTAGACATCTAAGGTGGCCAGCAATGAGTCCAGACCTGAATCCCATAGAACACCTGTGGAGAGATCTAAAAATGGCAGTTTGGAGAAGGCACCCTTCAAATATCAGGGACCTGGAGTAGTTTGCCAAAGAAGAATGGTCTAAAATTCCAGCAGAGCATTGTAAGAAACTCATTGATGGTTACCGGAAGCGGTTGGTCGCAGTTATTTTGGCTAAAGGTTGTGCAACCAAGTATTAGGCTGAGGGTGCCAATACTTTTGTCCGGCCCATTTTTGGAGTTTTGTGTGAAATGATCAATGTTTTGCTTTTTGCTTCATTCTCTTTTGTGTTTTTTCATTTAAGACAAATTAAATGAAGATAATAATACCAAAGAATTTGTGTTTGCAATCATTTTCAGGAAGAAACTGAATCTTATCTGACAGAATTGCAGGGGTGTCAATACTTTTGGCCATGACTGTAGGTGGACATTGTTTTTTGCCCGGTTCCAATTCTCTGTCTCATATATCCCTGGGACAAAGAATGTTAAAGCTGATGTTTTGTCTCGAAGTTTCTCCCCAGCGGTTAATACTGAAAAGGAGGAATCTATTCTGCAGAAAGGGGTGGTGGTAGCAGCTTTAGGTTCTGAGTTGGAAAATAGCATTCTTAAAGCCCAAGATGCAGCACCAACCAACACTCCTTATGGGAAATTATTTGTGCCTAAAGCCCTGAGGAGAGCTTTGTTTGCGGAATGTCATGAGTCTTGTTTGGCGGGTCATCCAGGGATTGCTGAGACTAGAAAGTCGATCGGTCGGAATTTCTGGTGGCCGGGGTGACTAAGAGAAATCGTCAAGTGGGTGCGTCAGTGCACCGTGTGAGCTAGGTCGAAGGCTTCTCATGCCCCAGCAGCAGGGTTGCTATGCCCATTAGAGGTTTCTAGTTCCCCATGGATGCATCTTGCAATGGATTTTATCACTGACCTGCCGGTCTCTGAGGGTTTTTCTGTCATCTGGGTCATGGTAGACCGGTTTAGTAAGATGTGTCATCTGGTCACGTTCAATAAATTACCCTACGCTAAGACACTTGCCAGGGCATTTGTGAAAGAGATTGTCAGACTCCATGGTGTCCCCACTGACATTGTCTCCAATAGGGGACCACAGTTTGTGGCTCGATTTTGGCGTGCCTTTTGTGACAGACTTAAGGTTCATTTGTCATTTTCGTCGGGTTATCATCCGGAGTCCAATGGACAGACCGAAAGGAAGAACCAGGACGTTGAGCAGTTTTTGAAATGTTTTCAAGCAGACAATTGGGAGATTTGGTCGGAATATCTACCATTAGCTGAGTTTACTCTCAATAATCATACGTCTTCTTCGGCTGGATGTTCTCCTTTTTTTTGTTGTGCTGGGAAGCATCCATCTTTCGGTCCTTTTTATAGGATTGGGGCAGTGGTGCCTGAGGAGGAGAGTTTTTCTGGAGATTTGGAAAGGGTTTGGACCAGTGTGCGCCATAATCTGAATCAGGCTAATAGGATGTCTAAAAAATATTTTGACAAGAAAAGAAGGGAGGCGAGGTTTGTTGTTGGGGACATGGTTTGGTTGTCCTCTAAGAATCTCCGTTTAAACATCCCTTCTAAAAAATTGGGGCCTAAGTTTATAGGACCCTTCAAAGTGGTTCAGATTGTCAACTCGGCAGCTGTCAGATTGGACATTCCTTCGTCCTGGAAAATTAATTTAGTTTTTCATGTATCTTTGCTGAAGAAAGTTGACACGCCTGATAAGGTGGCTACGCCGTCTGCTCCTCCAATTGATGAGGACTGTGAGTTTGAGATTTCACGCATTATTGATTCCAGATGGCACAGAGGAGGCTTACAGAATCTCGTGTCCTGGAAGTGGTTCGGTCCCTAGGACAATTCCTGGGTGAAAGCTGTGGACGTCTCAGCCTCAAGATTAATTAAGGCTTTTCACAGGAGGTTTCCGAATAAGGTTCGGCCTAGAGGATCCTTGTTAAAGGGGAGGTACTGTTATCTGCTCAGTCTGTGACTATCTGCCATTTTCTTGTAGTGTTCTGGCTGCTGGTCTTTTCCCCCTGGTGCTGGGTTTGCCTTTGGTCAGGTGATTTTATCACCCTTTATTAGCGTGCACCTGTCTCCTATTCCTAGCTGGACAACAGTGTTAATTTGCTTGGAGCCCTTGGTTTGATTTCTGTGTGTTTAATTAGTGCAGTTCTGTGACCTCTGGTTCTGCTAATCTGTTAGGCGTCGGGTTCCTGCCACTGCACAGCAGGAATCCAGAGCCTTGTACCCAGCAGTCTCCCATTCTTCTTCAGCCGCAGTGGAGCCTGCTCAGCAGATTCGTCGGTCCCGGCGCTCTGCCCAGGCCAACTCCGTGGGTTTGCTTGCTGCTGCCACCTCTGGCACAGCTATGACAATACATGCTGCTCAGCAGCGAGATTCTCCAGGGACTAAGTCCTCATGTGGGGCCACTGAGCATGCCCGTGGAGTGATCTCCCATTGGAAATCGAGGGTCACGTGCTCAGATTCTGCTCGTGTTTGGATTAGCCCATCCGAGAAGTCAGGAAGGTCCCGGACGCCAATGGCTATAAAAGGTTCGCATGGCCACTCGCCCGTGCGCTAGGATAGACTGTATTTACAGACTATGAGGTGTGAGAGATGTATGCACGTATGAATGTATCTGGTGATTGACTCCTTATGAAACCCCTACCCTTGGTACACATGTGTTGTGCAGCCTAGCCTGCTAGCGCCCAGGCTTAGGTGTAGGTAGGTCAGGGTTTGATTCAGACATTGGTCCTCACCAGTGATCCAGCATGCCTCAGTGCACGTGCTCCACACTCCACTGCCAGCGTCTTTAGCGGCGCTCGTGGCAGCGACGCCGCGCGCTCAGTGGGCCTAGAGGGACTCTAACCCCGTGTCCATGGGGTAGCGTTCTGTGGCGGTACACTGTGCGCTCTTTTATCTGAGCTCTGTGAGCACAAACATGCTCCGGCGTTTATGTTCAGCGGTAGTGCGGCTCTGTGAAACAACAGAGTCTGCCCCTGTACACACCGGGTAACGATAACCCGCATGTGTTCTTATAGTATACCGCCATATAGCATCCGCCATTACTGAGCAGCCGGTTACCACCCCTGCACGGTGGACCCCGGGCTGCGAACGCACCTTATTACCATCTTTATTATTTGGTGCGTTCCGCCAGCCCTAACTCTATCCTTCTAGAATCATCACTTCCAGCGTTCTATACGACAGACACTATACCCCACCGCCCAGCACACACACTTTCCTGGGCTTTCACTCCCAGCCCAGACATGCAGCAGGGTCCTAATGCTCTCCTGATGTCATCACAGTTCACCTTCTTACATTAGCTGTGGATGCCAGGCGTCTCAACTCCCCTGGCTGTTTGGCTCCGATCTGTCCTGTGTCTCCGCACTCCGACAAAGCTCTGCAGAGCCTCATGCTCTCCTCCAAACACCAGTTGGACACTGACTCTGACCCTGACACACCCATACCCTTACTTGAATGGCTTTTAACAAAGAATCCTGTAGCCTCAAGCCACATGGAAAACCTGGACCGGAAATTAAACGGTCTTCGTACGCATCCTGGTGAGAGGAAACAGCGACCCCTACATGTAACATGGTCACTGCCTCAAAATATATACAGTCATGGCCAAAAGTATTGACACCCCTGCAATTCTGTCAGATAATATTCAGTTTCTTCCTGAAAATGATTGCAAACACAAATTCTTTGGTATTATTATCTTCATTTAATTTGTCTTAAATGAAAAAACACAAAAGAGAATGAAGCAAAAAGCAAAACATTGATCATTTCACACAAAACTTCAAAAATGGGTCGGACAAAAGTATTGGCACCCTCAGCCTAATACTTGGTTGCACAACCTTTAGCCAAAATAACTGCGACCAACTGCTTCCGGTAACCATCAATAAGTTTCTTACAATGCTCTGCTGGAATTTTAGACCATTCTTCTTTGGCAAACTACTCCAGGTCCCTGATATTTGAAGGGTGCCTTCTCCAAACTGCCATTTTTAGATCTCTCCACAGGTGTTCTATGGGATTCAGGTCTGGACTCATTGCTGGCCACCTTAGAAGTCTCCAGTGCTTTATCTCAAACCATTTTCTAGTGCTTTTTGAAGTGTGTTTTGGGTTATTGTCCTGCTGGAAGACCCATGACCTCCGAGGTAGACCCAGCTTTCTCACCCTGGGCCCTATATTATGCTGCAAAATTTGTTGGTAGTCTTCTGACTTCATAATGCCATACACACGGTCAAGCAGTCCAGTGCCAGAGGCAGCAAAGCAACCCCAAAACATCAGGGAACCTCCGCCATGTTTGACTGTAGGGACCGTGTACTTTTCTTTGAATGCCTCTTTTTTCTCCTGTAAACTCTATGTTGATGCTTTTGCCCTAAAAGCTCTACTTTTGTCTCATCTGACCAGAGAACATTCTTCCAAAATGTTTTAGGCTTTTTCAGGTAAGTTTTGGCAAACTCCAGCCTGGCTTTTTTATGTCTCGGGGTAAGAAGTGGAGTCTTCCTGGGTCTCCTACCATACAGTCCCTTTTCATTCAGATGCCGACGGATAGTACGGGTTGACACTGTTGTACCCTCGGACTGCAGGGCAGCTTGAACTTGTTTGGATGTTAGTGGAGGTTCTTTATCCAACATCCGCACAATCTTGCATTGAAATCTCTTGTCAATTTTTCTTTTCCAGCCACATCTAGAGAGGTTAGCCACAGTGCCATGGGCTTTAAACTTCTTGATGACACTGCGCACGGTAGACACAGGAACATTCAGGTCTTTGGAGATGGACTTGTAGCCTTGATATTGCTCATGCTTCCTCACAATTTGGTTTCTCAAGTCCTCAGACAGTTCTTTGGTCTTCTTTCTTTTCTCCATGCTCAATGTGGTACACACAAGGACACAGGACAGAGGTTGAGTCAACTTTAATCCATGTCAACTGGCTGCAAGTGTGATTTAGTTATTGCCAACATCTGTTAGGTGCCACAGGTAAGTTACAGGTGCTGTTAATTACACAAATTAGAGAAGCATCACATGATTTTTCGAACAGTGCCAATACTTTTGTCCACCCTCTTTGTTATGTTTGGTGTGGAATTATATTCAATTTAGCTTTAGGACAATTCTTTTTGTGTTTTTTCATTTAAGACAAATTAAATGAAGATAATAATACCAAAGAATTTGTGTTTGCAATCATTTTCAGGAAGAAACTGAGTATTATCTGACAGAATTGCAGGGGTGTCAATACTTTTGGCCATGACTGTATATATACAGTTGTGGCCAAAAGTATTGACACCCCTGCAATTCTGTCAGATAATACTCAGTTTCTTCCTGAAAATGATTGCAAACACAAATTCTTTGGTATTATTATCTTCATTTAATTTGTCTTAAATGAAAAAACACAAAAAGAATTGTCTTAAAGCCAAATTGGATATAATTCCACACCAAACATAAAAAAGAGGGTGGACAAAAGTATTGGCACCGTGCGAAAAATCATGTGATGCTTCTCTAATTTGTGTAATTAACAGCACCTGTAACTTACCTGTGGCACCTAACAGGTGTTGGCAATAACTAAATCACACTTGCAGCCAGTTGACATGGATTAAAGTTGACTCAACTGTCCTGTGTCCTTGTGTGTACCACATTGAGCATGGAGAAAAGAAAGAAGACCAAAGAACTGTCTGAGGACTTGAGAAACCAAATTGTGAGGAAGCATGAGCAATCTCAAGGCTACAAGTCCATCTCCAAAGACCTGAATGTTCCTGTGTCTACCATGCGCAGTGTCATCAAGAAGTTTAAAGCCATACTGTGGCTAACCTCCCTAGATGTGGCCGGAAAAGAAAAATTGACAAGAGATTTCAACGCAAGATTGTGCGGATGTTGGATAAAGAACCTCCACTAACATCCAAACAAGTTCAAGCTGCCCTGCAGTCCGCGGGTACAACGGTGTCAACCCGTACTATCCGTCAGCATCTGAATGAAAAGGGACTGTATGGTAGGAGACCCAGGAAGACTCCACTTCTTACCCCGAGACATAAAAAAGCCAGGCTGGAGTTTGCCAAAACTTACCTGAAAAAGCCTAAAACATTTTGGAAGAATGTTCTTCGGTCAGATGAGACAAAAGTAGAGCTTTTAGGGCAAAAGCATCAACATAGAGTTTACAGGAGAAAAAAGAGGCATTCAAAGAAAAGTACACGGTTCCTACAGTCAAACATGGCGGAGGTTCCCTGATGTTTTGGGGTTGCTTTGCTGCCTCTGGCACTGGACTGCTTGACCGTGTGCATGGCTTATGAAGTCAGAAGACTACCAACAAATTTTGCAGCATAATTTATGGCCCAGTGTGAAAAAGCTGGGTCTACCTCAGAGGTCATAGGTCTTCCAGCATGACAATAACCCAAAACACACTTCAAAAAGCACTAGAAAATGGTTTGAGAGAAAGCACTGGAGACTTCTAAGGTGGCCAGCAATGAGTCCAGGCCTGAATCCCATAGAACACCTGTCGAGAGATCTAAAAATGGCAGTTTGGAGAAGGCACCCTTCAAATATCAGGGACCTGGAGTAGTTTGCCAAAGAAGAATGGTCTAAAATTCCAGCAGAGCATTGTAAGAAACTCATTGATGGTTACCGGAAGCGGTTGGTCGCAGTTATTTTGGCTAAAGGTTGTGCAACCAAGTATTAGGCTGAGGGTGCCAATACTTTTGTCCGGCCCATTTTTGGAGTTTTGTGTGAAATGATCAATGTTTTGCTTTTTGCTTCATTCTCTTTTGTGTTTTTTCATTTAAGACAAATTAAATGAAGATAATAATACCAAAGAATTTGTGTTTGCAATCATTTTCAGGAAGAAACTGAATATTATCTGACAGAATTGCAGGGGTGTCAATACTTTTGGCCATGACTGTATATCAAAAAAAGGGCAGCACTACCAAAATTATCCAATTGGTGCAAAACCTATTCAGCAGTGTCCAAACAACCGAATCAATAAATCAAGAAAAATAGGCAGCACTCCAAACTAAATGTGAAAAAAAGTGGATACTTTACTGATCCTCAGGTGGCGACGTTTCAACGGTGATGGCTTGATAAAGACGGGTCACCGTCGAAACGTCGCCACCTGAGGATCAGCAAAGTATCCACTTTTTTCACATTTAATTTGGAGTGCTGCTTATTTTCTTGATTTATATATATATACTATATATATATACATATATATATATATATAGAATGTGTGTGTCACTGACATCTATATATCTATCTATCTATTCCATGTGTATGTACCGTATGTAATCTGTCTATTCTATCCTGTCGGCTCCTGTTGTGATTTTTTTACTGTATGCGCCAGAGTAATTGCCGGTTTTTCATCTATCGCGTTGCGAGTCAAAAAAGCATGCAGGCATCTTCTTCCTGCTGTTCTGATTTAGTTTTAGCACTTTCCCATCCATTTCAGCTTTTTTTTTTATCAGGCCACCAGAGCTGTTTGTTGGGTCCAGCAGAAAAATGTTCGGCTTTCCCACTGACTTGCATTGGATTTGTTATTCGGTACGAATGCAATGATATTAAGAATTACTCATGGTGATTTTCCTGAATCCAAATATTTCACTATTTGCTCATAACTAATCCCCATCTGATATAACTAGTCTCTCCTGAGCTGGAAATTGTATATAAGGCTTCCCCAGACTGGTTTTCCACTGGTTGGGTCCAGTCCTTTTGTCTGCCCCTATTCACACACTGACGTCAATATTGACACATGGTAAGGTTTTTAATATTAATAGTGTAGGACTGTCCCGATCAGAGTTACCTTGTCGTGGTGGGATGGCTTTTATACTATTTTTTGATTTAAAAAAATCATTACTGTATAAATAAATAATAATAATAATAATAATAATAATTACTAAAAACTCTGTTATTTAAATGCTATTTTTACTTTTTATTTAGTTAGTTACAGCAGGGTTTTTGCTTACTTTTTCTCTTGCAGGTTTTAACACAAAAATAAGTACGCTTGCCTCTCAGCAAATTAAACAATGACAGATCCCCCAGGACCAGATGACATTCAGCCCCGGATATTGAGGGAATTGAGCTCAGTAACTGACAAGCCACTGTATCTCTTATTTTTAGACTCTCATGTAAGAGAGATAGTGCCAGAGGGTTGGAGGATGGCTCACGTGTTACCGATATTTCAGAAAGTCCAAATTAAGTGAATATGACTGACCACAATGGAGCTCCTGACTAGCCTCTTAACCAAGCTGCAGGTAATCCAACCAATCCAGTTGTCGCTAAAAGTGAAATAAAACATTAAATTGTGAACTTGCAATTAGGAGGAGGTATTGGGGGAGCACTTAGATAATCCCAATACCTCCCCTTAAAGGGAATCTGTCACCCTTTTTTGGCTGTAATGCTGTAGATAAGCCTCCGATGTAACCTGAAAGAGAAGAAAACAAGTTATATTATACTCACGGTAGTGGGCGGTCCGGTCCGATGGGTGTCGCCATCCCGTCCGGCACCTCCCTTCTTCATGCGATGACGTCCTCTTCTCCCATCCTGTAATGGCTCCGGTGCAAGTGCACTGCTCTGCCCTGTTGAGGGCAGATCAGAGTCCTGCAGTGCGCAGGCGTCGGGAGAGGTCTGGCGCCTGCGCACTGCAGAATTCTGCTCTGCCCTCAACAGGGCAGAGCAATGCGCCTGCGCTGGAGCCATTTCAGGATGGGAGAAGAGGATGTCATCGCATGAAGAAGGGAGGCGTCGGACCAGAATGATGTAGATAAGTCCCTGATGTCTATGCCGCCAGCTAATAGGGTAAAAAAGGGTGACAGATTCCCTTTAAGTGCAGGTTCACAATTTGATATTTCAGAAAGGTAAGAAGGTGCATCCAGGTAAGTACCATCCGGTAAGTCTGACATCAGTAGTGTGTAAAGTTTTTGAGGGTATCATAAGAGATGATCTGCAAAGATATATTGAAGAGAATAATATAATAAATGACAACCAACACGGATTAATGAAAGTTAGGTCATGTCTAATCAACATGTTGGGTTTCAATGGGGAGGTACAGTTGAAAACAGAAGTTTACATACACTATATAAAAATACACATATGCATGTTTTTCTCAACATCTGACATTAAAGCAAAATAAACCTTTCCTGTTTTAGCTCAATTAGGATTACCATAATTATTAATATTTGCCAAATGCCAGAATAATAAGAGAGAATGATTTAAGGCATTTTTATTATTTACTGCAAAGTCAAAAGTTTACATACACTAACATTACTATGCCTTTAAACAATTCTGGACTGCTCATATGATGATGTCATGTATTTGGAAGCGTTTGATAAATTTTTTTGGCAACAGCTGAGTTAATTAGAGACACACCTGTGGATGTACAGTATTTTAATGCACACATGAAACACACTGCTTCTTTGTGTAGCATCATGGTAAAGTCTCAAGAAATCATCCAAGATATCAGGAAGAGAATTGTGGACTTGCACAAGTCTGGCTCATCCTTGGGTACAATTTAAGATACCTGAAGGTGCCTCATTCATCTGTACAAAGATACCTGAAGGTGCCTCATTCATCTGTACAAACAATTATACACAAGTACAAACAAAAGCAATGTCTAACCATCACACTGCTCAGGAGGGAGACAAGTTCTGTGTCCCAGAGATGAACATGCTTTAGTCCGACATGTGCATATCAACCCAAGGAGAAAAGCAAAAGACCTCATGAAGATGATAATGAAAGTGTGTAAGACTGTATCAATATCCACAGTGAAACGAGCACTGTATCAGCCATAACGCCAAAAGAAACATTAAAAACCCAGGTTAATGTTTGCAAATGCACAAAGGAACAAAGACTTTAATTTTTAGAGACATGTCCTATAGTCTGATGAAAATTGAACTTATTGGGCATAATGATCATCATTATGTTTGGTGGAAAAAGGGAGAAACTTGGAAGCCTTAGAACTCCATCCCAACTGTGAAACACTGGGGTGGCAGCATCATATTGTGGGGTTGTTTTGCTGCATGAGGGACTGGTCCACTTCATAAAATAGATGGAATCTTGCGAAAAGAAGATTATGTGGCAATACAGAAGCAACATCTCAGGACATCAGCCAGGAAGTTAAAGTTTGGGCGGGAATGGGTCTTCCAAATGGACAATGACCTGAAGCATACTGCCAAAATGGTAACAAAGTGGCTTAAGGATAAACAAAGTCAATGTTTTGAAGTGGCCATCACAAAGCCATGATCTCAATCTTATTGAAAATGTATGGGCAAAGCTGAAAAGGCAGGTGCGAGCACGGTGACCTACAAACCTGGATCAGTCACACCAGTTTACACCAGTTTATCAGGAGGGATGTGCGACACTAGTCACTTCTCATGGCCAAGCCGTGAGTCGGAGTGGCCAAGGAATCCAAGGTCAGAAGCCAGGAGGGTACGTCATAAACAGAAGGAAGAGACAAAAGCGTAGTCAGGTAACGTTCCGAGGTCAGAATACCGGGAGATTAACGGATCAGAACTGAAGGGGTTAAACAGGCGGATGGTCAGAACGATGTGCAAAGTCAGGCAACAGATCAAGCAAGCAGAACACAAGGCACAGGAGAGCACAGAGCACAAACCTCACTAAATGAATGTACGTCTGGCAGTGGTCTGGGAGAAGCTGCTCAGTTAAATAGGCATTGCAATTACCCAGGATAGTTAACACCTGAGAGAGCCGATGCCTCCGAGTCACAGATTGGCTAGTAGAGCTGTCAATGAAAACACTGACAGCTAAGCATGCCCCTGTACCAGATTGGCTGGCCATGCTGTCCATCAAAGTACTGACAGCTTCAGCATGCCCCTGTACTGGATTGGACGGCCGAGCTATCAGTAACTGTATTCCAGACACCCTGAGGGGTGGAACCGTGACAGTACTCCCTCTTCTAGGGGGGCCACTGGACTAGGCTTCCCAGGAAATTTTAGATGGAAGGCCCTGACTAACAAATTGGCCTTCACATCTCGAGCAGGGACCCAGGATCTCTCCTCTGGTCCGTATCCCCTCCAGTGGCTTCCCACTGCCATGAACGATAGATACTTTCTGACGCTAGCAGCTCACTGCACTCGAACTTGACCTCTAATATTGTGCTTCCCTATCTGACTAACTATCACAAAGTGTCTACTTTTCACTATTCTTTTTCTTTACCACTGTTGGTTATTCTCAAACATTAACTATCTTATCCAATACCTAAGTGTATGATAGCCATAAGCATAAACTGAGACAAGAGAGATAGGTCATGTATAATATTGCTTACCCATGATAAGGGAGGATCAATACTAGCCCGCCAGCACTGCCCCGCCATGCGTTTTTTGCGTGTAGCTTTCTCAATGGGAGCAGAGACATACTTTAACGTCTGGAAGGGTTTCAAACTTGTTTTTGACTGGGTTCACATGAACATATAGAAATCCGTTTTTTTGTTTGTTTGTTTTTTCTGTTGCATTTTATAAGACCCAAAACTGAACTTTTTTGCATTGTAGTAAATAGATCAATCACATGGCCAACACAAAAGACACCTGATAAATCCTATTGAATATAATTGAGTCCTTTGAGTTTCTACTAAAAGTGCATGTATTTTTCGCTTCATGATTCGGCATTGCTCCGAATAGAGGCTCCAATGCAAATGTGAATGAAGTTGTGACAACTTTTCCCAAAACAAGAGCCAATTTAAGGGCTCTTGGTACATTTGCTTTAAAGATTAGGTTGGAAATGATAAATAAGCTAGTCCTTTTAAGAGATCTACATCATCATCATTGTTTTAATAAAAAATATTCTTAGGTTTCCTTTTCTTACAAGTGCAAGTTTGAAACCACATGGAATGACACACAATAAATGTGAAAAATTGAAGTGACAAATCAACTTGCTATGTGGCTGCACTAAGGACATTTTTTGTTTTTGCTGCTGGGAATTTATAAAATAGTTAAAAAGTGAAAGAGTAAAAAATAGTTTGAGTATTATTAAAACTTTGTTTATTTCGTAGGAGGCAGATTATGATAGAAAATAAAAACTTAACAAAGCACCAATCAGCATTTCATATAGCTTGAACATAAGCCGTCTTTTGTTGGTTCCTAAATCAGTTCTGGGCCATCAGCTAAGAGTCCTAACCAATTCTCTGTGCAGCTTGTAAAACTACAGCCTGAAGCAAAGATTTTGAAGAAAGCTTGACACTTTGTAAAGGTTAGAAATGGTAAATAAACCATCAAATTACTCATCTTTTATTGTTATGATAGTATTTATATAAAAACACTAGTGCTTGTAGTCCTAAGGCAAGTCATAAAAAGGATCAGATTATACTGTATGTCTTGTTTGAGGCCTTGCATGACTGTTTTTATATTTTATGTTATGTAGTTTGGAAGCAAACACGCTATAATACCTTATTATGAAAACTTTCATACGTTTATATTCAGTTGCTAAAATAAGATTTTTTTTTTCCTCAACTGGGTTCTGGGATACAAAATGTTCTTAGAGGAAATGGAGTATTCCTCCATTTACTGTCCTGTGAAATAAATGCAGATGAGAGCAAATATTTCATTTTAACTACCACAACCATGTAATGTGGACCTGAAGCAGGCTTTCCAAGCCTACTACTGTCAGGAAATCCTGAGATTTATAGTCTTTCAAGAATTGGAAAGTTAAAGATTGGGAAATACTGGCTTAGAAGAATACAATATTTACTTGATAAGTCTGGCTAATTCACAAACAACACTTGTCATGTGACTTGGATTTATCGTGTCATGCAGACAAGTGTAGACCATCTGTGTGACGAACCAGGCTTTCCCAGAAAGGGCGAGGCTTAGTGCCTACAGGGTATTCACCAGTAGATTTGAGCGAATTTGTTCTGGTTCCCTCTAATTCGGTAAGCTATTGCGCTTACCCAATAAGCTGCAGAGGGAACCCGGCTCCCTGGATCGTGCCGGCCGATCAGCTGATCGGCGCTGCAGCTGCATGTGTCGCGGCTGTGTCACAGTAACAGTACATGCATGGAAAGCCCAACACACATCTGATGAGGTGGGACTTGGCTACCAGCAGACACCAAGCAGAACTCCTTCACAGTACCAGGAAGCCACACTCTTACAAGGAGCCAGATGGCGCATGGCAAGACAGATGGGAAGTTGAACACTGCCACTATGGAAAGATAAAGGGGGCAAGCCATGAAACTTGCCCTGCGCAACCCTGAGCTCCCTATACTTCAGGTTCACGCTCTTGTGAGAGTGACGTCAACTCCGGTCCTTCGCGCTAAGCATTACTGGGACAGGAAGATGCCGGGGGCGTGGAGAGGGGATCAGGGGCCGTCGGAAGGTGAGTATATCTCTCTGTTTGTAACGGAAATCCTGCGTGCAGAGCACTGTGCCCTCCCGATGCGATAGCATCGGGCCTCCATCTAGTGGTTAATAAAATTCTGAAAGACGGCTTGCACATTACTGAGACCAAAGGGCATAACCAAATTCTCAAACAAACCCTCAGAGGTGAGAAATGCCGTTTTCCACTTATCCCCTTCCCAAATAAGGATAAGGTTACATGCTCCCCTGAGGTCCAATTTAGAAAGCCACTGGGCCCCTGATAGATGGTTATTCAAATCAGGGATGAGCGGGAGGGATAAGTATTTCTCACAGTGATCTTATTTAATTCCCAAAAATCGAGAAACGGGTGCAAACCACCTCCCTTTTTTTTTACAAACAAAAGAATCCAGCCACCACTGGAGAGACATAGAGATGGATGTGATCCTTACGTAGTCTTTCAGAGATATACTCTTTCATAGCGGTTTGCTTCGGGTCGGAGAGGTTGTACAGATAGATAGGCCTTGGGCAATTTAGTTTAGCACCCGGAATCAGATTGACAGCACAATCAAAAGGGCAGTGTGTTGGTAAGACCTCGGTCTCCTTTTCAGAAAAAACATCCTCAAAATCCTTCATATACTTCGGAATTCCCTCCAGATTTACGGATGACATCAGTACAGAGGTAAGACAACATTTAAAACAAATAGGATCCCATTTAACAATGTCCCGAGATTCACAGTTAATCACAGGATTGTGTAACTGTAACCAAGGAAATCCCAACACCAGTTCTGCAGGAAGATTGTCCAGAACAAAACATGAAAAATGTTCCTGGTGCAAGGAACCCACCTTAAGGAGGAACTCCTCTGAGACAAATTTAATAACATTGTTAGCCAACAGTGTTTTGTCAATGGCCACAATATGAATAAAAGTCTCAAGCCTAACTGTCCATAACTTGCACTTGGTCACCAACTTAGAATCAATAAAGTTCATGGACGACCCACAGTCCACAAAAGCAGAAGTGGGCGTGAAGCAATTCCCACAACAAAGTTCCACTTCCAACAATATTTTTTGAAATGAGGAAAAAGGTGTTAGGGACGGCGGAACGCACTAAATAATAAGTGCGTTCGCCGCCCGGGGTCCACCGTGCAGAAGGTGTTACACTGCTGTTATGTAATAGCAAACGCACTATATGGCGGTATAACGCACGCGGGTTGAACATCACCCGGAGTGCGCTGGGCGGTCTCTGTTCCTTCACAGAGACGCCGAGGCATTAAATACAAAGACCGAGCCTGTTGACGTCACAGGACTCAGTGAAATGCACGCACGGTATATGGTCACAGGACTTGGGGCCAAGACACAGGGTCCGCATCCTTCTAGACCTACCGTGCGTGCGGCGTCGCAACCGCGGACGCCAAGGAGTACTGCTGACTGCAGCGTGGCGACAGACACTGCCGTTATACGACAATGCCCGGTAGCAGGTGCACTGTTGGATGCTAGCACTGTGGAGGATGCGTATTGTGGCCTATAGCTTGCCACTGACTGGCGTTGACTCTATCACTAGTTCCCTAACACACACTTAATATCAGAGGGAGGAGAATCTTAATGAGCCATTTGCAAGTCCATACATCCGTCATCATTCACACAGTTAGCAACTAGAGTCTATACTAGCACATGGCCGAGCGGCCATGCAAACCTTTTATAGCCGGGACCTTCCGGAAGCTTCCAGATCCCTGAGATGGACCAATCAGATCTGGAGAAGGACCTGTGCATGTGACTCCCGATCACCAATGGGAGATCGTCTCGTGAGCATGCTCAGTGGAGTGATGGAAGGACTTAGCCTCTGGAGCGGTTTACTGCTGAGCAGCCTGCATTGCTATTGCTAGCCTAAAGGTGGCAGCAACAGCCAGACCCACAGAGCAGGTCTGGGCAGAGCGTCGGAAACGATGGGGCTGCTGAGCAAGCTCCTCTGCGGTCAAAGAAGAACGGGAGACAGCAGAATGTGAGGCTCTGGATTCCTACTGTGCCGCTGCAGGAACCCGACGCCTAACAAAAGCTACCTGAGAGTCTGGGTGACCTCCTCGGTAGTCACCCAGACTTAGGTGTTTCCCGACACCTTGCTAGTCGGAGGGCACGAGGGACAGTTCTTTTTCCAATGTCTGGGATTTCCAAAGTAGAAACACAATTTTCCTTTGCTTTGCCGTCTCCGCGCTTTCTCTCTGAGGTTGATGGTCCCCACCTCCATAGGTTCAAAAGGTGGAATAACAGCAGGAGTAGCAGGAAAATGAACCTCTCGCTGCACTAAACTTCTCTCCCGCAGCTTCCGATTCATAAGGATAGCCTGAGTCATGGCCTCCTCTAAGGAGCTGGGTGGTGGATGGAGGGCCAGAGCATCCTTTAGGTGATCCGACAGTCCCCTCCTGTACTGACACCTTAGCGCAGAGTCATTGCAGGACACCTCAGTGGACCATCGTTGGAATTCGAAGCAATACAAATCGGCCGAGAGCTTACCCTGAAGGAGACCCATGATAGTGTCCTCTGGCACTTTGACCCGGTCAGATTCGCCAAAAATAAGTCCTAAGGCCTCAAAGAACCTATCAACAGACATACGTTCAAGGGCAGTAGCAGGTAAAGAGAAAGCTAACGAATGAGGTCCCTCCCGAAGTAAGGAAATAATTATCCCCACTCGCTGACTCTTTTCCAGAGGATGAAGGTTTAAGAGAAAACAGCAACTTACAACCTGAATGTACGGAACTTCTCCTTTTCTCTGGAGAAGATATCTGGGAGCCTGTCCGTAGATTCAGGAGAGTGCAGCGAAACATCAACAGTGTCAAAGTGCTTACAGACAAATTGGGAAATAGACCCCTGAAGAGACTTAACCATCTCAGATCTCTCCCTCTGCACTTGAGATGTGGCCAGAGCCCTATGTTCCACACACAAATCCTGCATCAGATAATGTTGCACAGTGAGTGGCCCCAGATAATGCTGCACAGTGAGTGGCCCCAGATAATGCTGCACAGTGTGTGGCCCCAGATAATGCTGCACAGTGAGTGGCCCCAGATAATGCTGCACAGTGAGTGGCCACAGTTTTTCTGCACAGTGTGTGGCCCCAGATAATGCTGCACAGTGTGTGGCCCCAGATAATGCTGCACAGTGTGTGGCCCCAGATAATGCTGCAGAGTGAGTGGCCCCAGTTTTGCTGCACAGTGAGTGGCCCCAATAATGCTGCACAGTGAGTGGCCCCAGATAATGCTGCACAGTGTGTGGCCCCAGATAATGCTGCACAGTGAGTGGCCCCAGATAATGCTGCACAGTGAGTGGCCCCAGATAATGCTGCACAGTGAGTGGCCCCAGATAATGCTGCACAGTGAGTGGCCCCAGATAATGCTGCACAGTGTGTGGCCCCAGATAATGCTGCACAGTGAGTGGCCCCAGATAATGCTGCACAGTGAGTGGCCACAGTTTTTCTGCACAGTGAGTGGCCCCAGATAATGCTGCACAGTGTGTGGCCCCAGATAATGCTGCACAGTGTGTGGCCCCAGATAATGCTGCACAGTGAGTGGCACCAGTTTTGCTGCACAGTGAGTGGCCCCAATAATGCTGCACAGTGAGTGGCCCCAGATAATGCTGCACAGTGTGTGGCCCCAGATAATGCTGCACAGTGAGTGGCCCCAGATAATGCTGCACAGTGAGTGGGCCCAGATAACGCTGCACAGTGTGTGGCCCCAGATAATGCTGCACAGTGTGTGGCCCCAGATAATGCTACACAGTGAGTGGCCCCAGAAAATGCTGCACAGTGTGTGACCCCAGATAATGCTGCACAGTGAGTGGCCCCAGTTTTGCTGCACAGTGTGTAGCCCCAGATAATGCTGCACAGTGAGTGGCCCCAGATAATGCTGCACAGTGAGTGGGCCCAGATAATGCTGCACAGTGTGTGGCCCCAGATAATGCTGCACAGTGTGTGGCCCCAGATAATGCTGCACAGTGTGTGGCCCAAGATAATGCAGCACAGTGAGTGGCCCCAGATAATGCTGCACAGTGAGTGGCCCCAGATAATGCTGCACAGTGATTGGCCCCAGTTTTGCTGCACAGTTTGTGACCCCAGATAATGCTGCACAGTGTGTGTCACCAGATAATGCTGCACAGTGTGTGGCCCCAGATAATGCTGCACAGTGTGTGGCCCCAGATAATGCTGCACAGCGTTTGGCCCCAGATAATGCTGGACAGTGTGTGGCCCCAGATAATGTTGCACAGTGTGTGGCCCCAGATAATGCTGCACAGTGAGTGGCCCCAGATAATGCTGCACAGTGAGTGGCCCCAGATAATGCTGCACAGTGAGTGGCCCCAGATAATGCTGCACAGTGAGTGGCCACAGTTTTGCTGCACAGTGAGTGGCCCCAGATAATGCTGCACAGTGAGTGGCAGATAATGCTGCATAGTGTGTGTCCCCAGATAATGCTGCACAGTGTATGGCCCCAGATAATGCTGCACAGTGAGTGGCCCCAAATAATGCTGCACAGTGAGTGGCCCCAGTTTGGCTGCACAGTTTGTGACCCCAGATAATGCTGCACAGTGAGTGGCCCCAGATAATGCTGCACAGTGAGTGGCCACAGTTTTACTGCACAGTGAGTGGCCCCAGATAATGCTGCACAGTGTGTGGCCCCAGATAATGCTGCACAGTGTGTGGCCCTAGATAATGCTGCACAGTGAGTGGCCCCAGATAATGCTGCACAGTGAGTGGCCCCAGATAATGCTGCACAGTGAGTGGCCACAGTTTTACTGCACAGTGAGTGGCCCCAGATAATGCTGCACAGTGTGTGGCCCCAGATAATGCTGCACAGTGTGTGGCCCCAGATAATGCTGCACAGTGAGTGGCCCCAGATAATGCTGCACAGTGAGTGGCCCCAGATAATGCTGCACAGTGAGTGGGCCCAGATAATGCTGCACAATGTGTGGCCGCAGATAATGCTGCACAGTGTGTGGCCCCAGATAATGCTGCACAGTGTGTGGCCCAAGGTAATGCAGCACAGTGAGTGGCCCCAGATAATGCTGCACAGTGAGAGGCCCCAGATAATGCTGCACAGTGAGTGGCCCCAGTTTTGCTGCACAGTTTGTGACCCCAGATAATGCTGCACAGTGTGTGTCACCAGATAATGCTGCACAGTGTGTGGCCCCAGATAATGCTGCACAGTGTGTGGCCCCAGATAATGCTGCACAGCATTTGGCCCCAGATAATGCTGCACAGTGTGTGGCCCCAGATAATGTTGCACAGTGAGTGGCCCCAGATAATGCTGCACAGTGTGTAGCCCCAGATAATGCTGCACAATGTGTGGCCCCAGATAATGCTGCACAGTGAGTGGCCCCAGATAATGCTGCACAGTGAGTGGCCCCAGATAATGCTGCACAGTGAGTGGCCACAGTTTTGCTGCACAGTGAGTGGCCCCAGATAATGCTGCACAGTGTGTGGCCCCAGATAATGCTACACAGTGAGTGGCCCCAGATAATGCTGCACAGTGTGTGTCCCCAGATAATGCTGCACAGTGTATGGCCCCAGATAATGCTGCACAGTGAGTGGCCACAGTTTTGCTGCACAGTGTGTGGCCCCAGATAATGCTGCACAGTGTGTGGCCCCAGATAATGCTGCACAGTGTGTGTCCCCAGATAATGCTGCACAGTGTGTGTCCCCAGATAATTCTGCACAGTGTATGCCCCAGATAATGCTGCACAGTGAGTGGCCCCAGATAATGCTGCACAGTGAGTGGCCCCAGATAATGCTGCACAGTGAGTGGCCCCAGTTTGGCTGCACAGTTTGTGACCCCAGATAATGCTGCACAGGGTGTGTCACCAGATAACGCTGCACAGTGTGTGGCCCCAGATAATGTTGCACAGTGTGTGGCCCCAGATAATGCTGCACAGTGTGTGGCCCCAGATAATGTTGCACAGTGTGTGGCCCCAGATAATGCTGCACAGTGTGTGACCCCAGATAATGCTGCACAGTGTGTGGCCCCAGATAATGCTACGCAGTTTGTGGCCCCAGATAATGCTACACAGTGATTGGCCCCAGATAATGCTGCACAGTGAGAGGCCCCAGATAATGCTGCACAGTGTGTGGCACCAGTTTTGCTGCACAGTGAGTGGCCCCAGATAATCCTGCAGTGTGTGGCCCCAGATAATGCTGCACAGTGAGTGGTCCCAGTTTTGCTGCACAGTGCTTGGCCCCAGATAATGCTGCACAGTGAGTGGCCCCAGATAATGCTGCACAGTGTGCGAATATGGCTCCCCCGTTCATACCCTCCCCCTCCTGGCTCATCTCTGCAGCCCTCCTGATTGTTCCATGTTCTCAGCGCCGTTGCTCTTCCTGCTTCAGCGGTCACGTGGTACCGCTCATTAAACTCATGTATATGCTCATATTCTTGAGCTTAATGAGTGGTACCACTTGACCGCTGAAAGCAGGAAGAGCAGGGGCGCAAAGAACATGGAACAAGCAGGGGGCTGCAGAGATGAGCCAGGAGGGGGTGAGTATTATCTCTGACACCCCGCTCCCCCTCCCCCGCCGATCCCCCCGGTATATGACTCGTGTATAAGCAGAGAGGGGGACTTTCAGCCCAAAAAAATTGGCTGAAAATCTCAGCTTATACCTGAGTATATACGGTATATAATATTGAAGATATAGAGATTATATATATATATATATATACATATAATATATATTTCTAATATATTATATATTACATATTTAATAGATTAATTTATTATATGTATATATATATATATATTGTGAGGTGCCAAGGGGAGAGGTACTAGAAAACAGATATATTTCCCCCCGTTTCATTTCATATGTCTCCCTGTACTGATAGTGAAGCCGGTTTATTTCACTGTAATCCGGTCCTGGTTTCTTTAGTGATCAGCGTGGAGAAGACTGGTGGTTCTCCGTCCACACGTTCAATCCAGGTTTTGATTCCTGACAGGTCCAGCTGATATAATCAGGAGGAGCTGGTCTCTCTCTCTCTCGTCTGCTGGGCTGGGAGCTGACACAGTAAGACTACATGGACTTCTTTGTTGTTGTATAGGTTTATTTTGTAGTTAGCCTTCTATTGTTAGTTAGAGGCCAGACGGCCTTAGACATTTTATTTCATGTTTGGCATGTGTAACATTGAATGACCAATGTGCACAATAAAATATGCCGTGCCCATATCCGTGTGGAACTCGCTAAACTGCTGTTGTGACTCCATAGCCACTCGCTTGTGCCAAAGAAAAGATACCAGCTGAGCTTTATATATATATATATATATATATACAGTATATATATATATATACAGTATATATATATATATATATATTCCCCACAATATATATATGTGTGTGTGTGACATATATATATATATATATATATACTGTATATACACCTATTCTACGTGTATATATCTATTCTATTCTAACCTATTCTACTCTTTACTGTACGCGCATCTGCCGACTTTTCCAGACTAACTACAGTGCCTACAAGTAGTATTCAACCCCCTGCAGATTTAGCAGGTTTGATAAGATGCAAATAAGTTAGAGCCTTCAAACTTCACACAAGAGCAGGATTTATTAACAGATGCATAAATCTTACAAACCAAAAAGTTATGTTGCTCAGTTAAATTTTAAGAAATTTTAAACATACAAGTGTGGGTCAATTATTATTCAACCCCTAGGTTTAATATTTTGTGGAATAACCCTTGTTTGCAATTACAGCTAATAATCGTCTTTTATAAGACCTGATCAGGCCGGCACAGGTCTCTGGAGTTATCTTGGCCCACTCCTCCATGCAGATCTTCTCCAAGTTATCTAGGTTCTTTGGGTGTCTCATGTGGACTTTAATCTTGAGCTCCTTCCACAAGTTTTCAATTGGGTTAAGGTCAGGAGACTGACTAAGCCACTCCAACACCTTGATTTTTTGCCTCTTGAACCAGGCCTTGGTTTTCTTGGCTGTGTGCTTTGGGTCGTTGTCTTGTTGGAAGATGAAATGACGACCCATCTTAAGATCCTTGACGGAGGAGCGGAGGTTCTTGGCCAAAATCCCCAGGTAGGCCGTGCTATCCATCTTCCCATGGATGCGGACCAGATGGCCAGGCCCCTTGGCCGAGAAACAGCCCCACAGCATGATGCTGCCACCACCATGCTTGACTGTAGGGATGGTATTCTTGGGGTCATATGCAGTGCCATCCAGTCTCCAAACGTCACGTGTGTGGTTGGCACCAAAGATCTCGATCTTGGTCTCATCAGACCAGAGAACCTTGAACCAGTCTGTCTCAGAGTCCTCCAAGTGATCATGAGCAAACTGTAGACGAGCCTTGACATGACGCTTTGAAAGTAAAGGTACCTTACGGGCTCGTCTGGAACGGAGACCATTGCGGTGGAGTACGTTACTTATGGTATTGACTGAAACCAATGTCCCCACTGCCATGAGATCTTCCCAGAGCTCCTTCCTTGTTGTCCTTGGGTTAGCCTTGACTCTTCGGATAAGCCTGGCCTCGGCACGGGAGGAAACTTTCAAAGGCTGTCCAGGCCGTGGAAGGCTAACAGTAGTTCCATAAGCCTTCCACTTCCGGATGATGCTCCCAACAGTGGAGACAGATAGGCCCAACTCCTTGGAAAGGGTTTTGTACCCCTTGCCAGCCTTGTGACCCTCCACGATCTTGTCTCTGATGGCCTTGGAATGCTCCTTTGTCTTTCCCATGTTGACCATGTATGAGTGCTGTTCACAAGTTTGGGGAGGGTCTTAAATAGTCAGAAAAGGCTGGAAAAAGAGATAATTAATCCAAACATGTGAAGCTCATTGTTCTTTGTGCCTGAAATACTTCTTAATACTTTAGGGGAACCAAACAGAATTCTGGTGGTTTGAGGGGTTGAATAATAAATGACCCTCTGAATAAACTTTTCACAATTTAAAAAAAAATTAAACAAAGAAATAACATTCTTTTTTGCTGCAGTGCATTTCACACTTCCAGGCTGATCTACAGTCCAAATGTCACAATGCCAAGTTAATTCCGAATGTGTAAACCTGCTAAATCTGCAGGGGGTTGAATACTACTTGTAGGCACTGTATACACACATCTATATACAGTGGGGAAAAAAAGTATTTAGTCAGTCAGCAATAGTGCAAGTTCCACCACTTAAAAAGATGAGAGGCGTCTGTAATTTACATCATAGGTAGACCTCAACTATGGGAGACAAACTGAGAAAAAAAATCCAGAAAATCACATTGTCTGTTTTTTTTTTCATTTTATTTGCATATTATGGTGGAAAATAAGTATTTGGTCAGAAACAAAATTTCATCTCAATACTTTGTGATATATCCTTTGTTGGCAATGACAGAGGTCAAACGTTTTCTGTAAGTCTTCACAAGGTTGCCACACACTGTTGTTGGTATGTTGGCCCATTCCTCCATGCAGATCTCCTCTAGAGCAGTGATGTTTTTGGCTTTTCGCTTGGCAACACGGACTTTCAACTCCCTCCAAAGGTTTTCTACAGGGTTGAGATCTGGAGACTGGCTAGGCCACTCCAGGACCTTGAAATGCTTCTTACGAAGCCACTCCTTCGTTGCCCTGGCGGTGTGCTTTGGATCATTGTCATGTTGAAAGACCCAGCCACGTTTCATCTTCAATGCCCTTGCTGATGGAAGGAGGTTTGCACTCAAAATCTCACGATACATGGCCCCATTCATTCTTTCATGTACCCGGATCAGTCGTCCTGGCCCCTTTGCAGAGAAACAGCCCCAAAGCATGATGTTTCCACCACCATGCTTTACAGTAGGTATGGTGTTTGATGGATGCAACTCAGTATTCTTTTTCCTCCAAACACGACAAGTTGTGTTTCTACCAAACAGTTTCAGTTTGGTTTCATCAGACCATAGGACATTCTCCCAAAACTCCTCTGGATCATCCAAATGCTCTCTAGCAAACTTCAGACGGGCCCGGACATGTACAGGCTTAAGCAGTGGGACACGTCTGGCACTGCAGGATCTGAGTCCATGGTGGCGTAGTGTGTTACTTATGGTAGGCCTTGTTACATTGGTCCCAGCTCTCTGCAGTTCATTCACTAGGTCCCCCCGCGTGGTTCTAAGAGAAAACAAGGGCGGGGGCGCAGACGTAGGGCTTCACCTGGTATAAATCAATTAAAATATAAAAGTACTCTGGAGTACTCACCCTTTATGGGTTGTGTTCAGACACAACCACTCTCAACGTTTGTTGCAGTCATATAGCTGCTGCAGAGCTCGTGCAGGTGGACAGCGTCCACTAGGTATCATAAGTTGAGGATCCAAGAAAAGCACTTCTGAGCATCCGCGCTTATTTAGTGATAAGAATTCTTCAGAAATCCATATAAATCTTTCAAGTTCTTTATTATATGTACTACAGAAACTACGCGTTTCGAGGTGACAAACCGCACCTCTTCTTCAGGTTACAGTACATATAATAAAGAACTTGAAAGATTTATATGGATTTCTGAAGAATTCTTATCACTAAAGCAGCGCGGATGCTCAGAAGTGCTTTTCTTGGATCCTCAACTTATGATACCCGCGTGGTTCTGGGATTTTTGCTCACCGTTCTTGTGATCATTCTGACCCCACGGGGTGGGATTTTGCGTGCAGCACCAGATCGAGGGAGATTATCAGTGGTCTTGTATGTCTTCCATTTTCTAATTATTGCTCCCACAGTTGATTTCTTCACTCCAAGCTGGTTGGCTATTGCAGATTCAGTCTTCCCAGCCTGGTGCAGGGCTACAATTTTGTTTCTGGTGTCCTTTGACAGCTCTTTGGTCTTCACCATAGTGGAGTTTGGAGTCAGACTGTTTGAGGGTGTGCACAGGTGTCTTTTTATACTGATAACAAGTTTAAACAGGTGCCATTACTACAGGTAATGAGTGGAGCAAAGAGGAGACTCTTAAAGAAGAAGTTACAGGTCTGTGAGAGCCAGAAATCTTGATTGCTTGTTTCTGACCAAATACTTATTTTCCACCATAATATGCCAATAAAATGAAAAAAAAACAGACAATGTGATTTTCTGGATTTTTTTTTCTCAGTTTGTCTCCCATAGTTGAGGTCTACCTATGATGTAAATTACAGACGCCTCTCATCTTTTTAAGTGGTGGAACTTGCACTATTGCTGACTGACTAAATACTTTTTTTCCCCACTGTATATCTATACACACATCTATATATATCTATATACACTGTATATATATATATATATACAGTATATATATATAATATATATATGTGTGTGTGTGTGTTTTGAAGATTATTTTGATTTAAAACCATGTGTACAGGCTTTTTTTACAATGCTAATTTAACATAAGTTTTTACATGGAGAGAACTGCTCTATGTAAAACTTCATGTTAAAATCGCATTGCATACAGATTGCATATGCATGTCAAACGGAAAAATCGCACGGAAATCTCATTACCGCAATACACTCGCATAGCACTCGTCCGTTTTTTCGGTCCTGAAATCGGACCATTATTTTTCTCGCAAGTGGGTATGAGCCCTGAGGCTGGGATCACACATGAGAGGAATACGGCTGAGTCTCACATGTTAATCACTGGCACTCGGGAGTGGAGCGTGCGCCTCCATGTATTGCTATGCGGCCGCATGCTCCAATCCAAGTGCCGACGGCAGTGCCGGGTATTAACATGCGAGAATCGGCCGTATTCCTCGCATGTGTGATCCCGGCCTAATGCTGATAAAGGCTATAATCCGTCTCAACTCCCCTGTACAAAGGATTACATGTTTTAACACTGGTGCCACTATTCACATTTCTCTGTGGCTTAGAGATTATTGCTTAATAATTCAGCACACCTTGATAAAGAGTGCTGATATCTTTAGGCCACACCCTCCCTCATTACACAAATACATATCACTTCGTATGCACCTGTACGGATTCTGGACTTTCCTTGTACCTGTTCACCCTGATCCAAGATGGAGTCTTGGGTCTCGCCCTAAATAGATAATACAGATGGTTAGCACTCGACCAATATCTTACCGCCAGGAAAGATGTTAAAAAAGACTCATGAAGGCAAACGTTCAGTGGGTCTAAAGGGAAAAGAAAAATATCAGATTAACCAATCAATTTCTCGATTGAGACCCTTGGGATGTAAGGTGTCTAGAGTGTAAATCCAGTAGGTCTCTCGTTGCTTCAAAATGCGAATATGATTGTCACCCCTCATAGGTCTAGGAACTTTTTATATGATTTGGAACCTTAGCTGAGACATGTTATGTCGGGCTTCCTTGAAATGGGCAGGGAGTGGGAGCCATATTTTGCCACATCTAATAGTTGACTTATGGCTAGATATTCGGTCATACCTTCATACCTTCCAAAATGAATCATTCCGTCGAAACCTTTGTGGACCTCCTTGATAGGGATGTCAAACAGACCATCCATGAACAACGATTGGGCCTACTCCCTGTTCGCCATAACTTATCATCTGCTGACAAACAAGCCATTTCATCCCTAAGGGAGAATCCAAATATCATTATAAAACCTGCAGACAAAGGAGGTGCAATCGTTGTCATGAACAAAAATCAATACGTGACTGAGAATAGGAGACAACTCTCGGATGCCAACACATACAGGAAAGTTCAGGGTGACCCTACATTAAACATACGCAGGAAAATTGACTGTATTCTCAATAAACACATGCAGCTCAAGACTATTGATACAAAGACTAAAACATTTCTGACAAATCAACATCCAGTAACTCCAGTGCTCTACACTCTCCCCAAAATTCACAAACACTTACAAAAACCCCCCAGACGTCCCATTGTGGCCTCAACAGACTCTATACTCAATCCTCTTTCCATTTTTCTTGAAAAAATACTGACACCACATATCCATACTACTAAATCCCTCATTCTGGACACAGGAGACTTCCTGAACAAAATCCGCTCTATGGACTCCGTTTTACCCAGTAGCATCTTTTGCACTTTTGATGTTAACAGTCTGTATACATCAATTGCACACAACAAAGGGATTGAGGCTTTCAAGCTGACTCTAATTGAAGCTAATGTTGAACCAGGCACACAGGAGTTGTGTTTGGATCTCCTAAATGTGGTCTTGTGTGAAAACATTTTCCGATTCCAAAATGATTTCTTTATCCAGATATGCGGCACCGCCATGGGCTCTAATATAGCCCCCGCGTACGCAAATCTCTACATGGATAAGTTTGAACGAGACTTCATTTATCCTAATTCACTTTTTCAAGAATTTGCCATAGTCTGCTATCGTTACATTGACGACATCTTTTGCATATGGCGTGGTGACTTAACTAGCCTGTCCACATTCCACGACACCATCAATAGTGTCAGACAGGAACTGAAATTCACAATGTCTCATAGTCCAGACTCAATAACTTTTTTGGACACCAGAATCAACAAAGATTCATAGGGAAAACTTTCTTCTGACATTTACACTAAACCTACAGATTGCAACAACCTTCTTCTGTATGACAGCTGCCACCCAAAATCTACCAGTAATAGTCTCTCCCGGTTACAGTTTAAAAGGGTCACCAGGATTGTGTCGGACCCTACTACTAGAGATCTTAGATTACTAGAATTGTCCAATGGATTTGAAACCAGACACTACCCACCGACACTCTTGACCTCTGAGCTGACAAAAGCACTAACCAACCCTAACTGTACCAGAATTACAGCACCCAAACCACCCAGACTCCCCTTTGCTCATGGTCACCACCCTTCTATGTAGAGAATACATAACCTTATTCATAAACACTGGTCTTTACTCACAAAAGCCTACCCTAAAATTGATGTTTTCAAATCTCCACCTCTGATGTGCTTAAGAAGACCCCAAAACATCAAGGACAAGCTAGTCAGGGCAGACATAGGAAATTCTAGTCACGTCACCACAAGAACATTGACAGGGCAGAAAAGAACAGGTACCTTCCCCTGCCTCAACTGTATGAGCTTCTCCAACATCATTAAAGGCAATGAAGTCGTCCATTCACGTACTGGTAAATCTTACCCGATTAAAGACTATTTCACCTGCGAAACCAACTTCGTCATATATATCATCAAATGTCCATGTGGATTACTGTACGTGGGTGAAACCACCCAGGCCATTAGGGACCGAATATCTAGCCATAAGTCAACTATTAGATGTGGCAAAACATGGCTCCCACTCCCTGCCCATTTCAAGGAAGCCCGGCATAACGTGTCTCAGCTAAGGTTCCAAATCATAGAAAAAGTTCCTAGACCTATGAGAGGTGGCAATCATATTCGCATTTTGAAGCAACTGTTATGGAAATATATATGTATATGTATTTCATATAGATCTCACTTGCCTGCTATAGGCTATATACTCCATATACTGCTATATACTCATGTACTCTTATATATTCTTATATGCACACAGATACAAATTCACAGTTTGAACCTTGTAACTAGTTGGTGGAAATGACCTACTGCCCCCCCATGAGATAGTCTGGGGAGCAGATGGTATTTTATGATAGCATCGTCTTGTGATATTTGTCCCAGACATAGAAAGAGGAAGTTTAGGCCAGATGTGCCAGCCGATATCAGAACATTGCTGACATTGTAAGACAAAGAGCAGTATATCATCTGACGCTTAAGTCACCTTAGGTCGACGTCCATATATGTTTATGCATTAAAACTGACCAATTAGCTAAGAAGTAAAGCCTCTATGTTAATGAGTAGCCACTCCTTTTCTGTGCAATTGACAAAACCAAGTATATTCAATAAACTTCCAGAGTTTTGCTGGGAGGTATTGCTGCCAACCAAGTCTGGCGTCTTTCCTTCTTTGAGCGCTCAATAAGACTCTGTCTAATTAGGACAGGCCACAGTATGCACAGGGGTAAATCTACCCAAATCAAAAATAAATCCACAACACAACGAGAGACCTACTGGATTTACACTCTAGACACCTTACATCCCAAGGGTCTCAATCGAGAAATTGATTTTTTCTTTTCCCTTTAGACCCATTGAACGTTTGCCTTCATGAGTCTTTTTTAACATCTTTCCTGGCGGTAAGATATTGAACTATAATTTGTCTCTTTTTTTCTCCTTTATTTATTTTTTTCAATTTTTTCATTTTTTTTTTGTTTTATATTTTTATTTTGTTTATATTTTTTTTTCCAATTTTCACTTCCAATTTTTTATGCTCTATTTATGATACTTTCTATTTTTGAATTTTATTTTTATTTTTATTTTTTCAAAAAAAGTTTTCCTTTTTTTGGTTCATTTATTCATTTCTTTTTTTCCCCTCATTTTCATTATTTTTATTTTGATTTTTCTGTTTTCATTTTTTCATCATTTCATTATTTTCATTCATCATTTTCATTATTATTTCACCTTTTACCCCCCAAATTTTCCCTTTTTATCCAGTCTTTTCTCCTTCAAGTTTGGTTATCATTCCTGTAATGATGTCTCTAACTGTATCCACCCTTCTCCCTTTTTTTTTTTCATCTCCTTTTCCCCTCCCCCCGTTCCGGTTATTTTAGGTCACATATTAATCTCTTACATATTCTTCATTTACCCCCTTTTTTCTAACTTATATCTCTCACTTCCTTTATCTTCCATCCTTTTTCCTTGGTCTATTTCAGTTTGGACTCCTACATGATATGAATGTCATATATTTAACCTATGTATATTATCTCTATTTAGAGAAGCATTGGTACATTTGTATGCCATTTATCAATATTGTATGCTATAGTATATATTTTTTTGTTCGTTCATCTTTTGTACACTGTGCCTATTCCTATATCTCCTCTAATGCCCCCGTGCTCTACACTACACATAACAGAACGACTGTTCTGTCTATAGTCTCATTAGCCTCAGTTTGCCTCCGCTTTCTCCTGTGAACATATTGAACCTAATTGCGCCTCACCGCGCATGCGCGGGCAGCCCGCGCCATTGTGTTGGTGGTACACTGTGTCAGGCGACACGGCCGTGCCCCACTGCGCATGCGCCGGCGTCTGACATCATTTCCTATCATGTGATCAGTCTGACATTGTAAAGAGCGCTGCTGGGAACACAGCGCTCATTCACTGCTCTGGCACAGCTGTGCCTTCATCCCCCACTGCGCCACCAATGATCGTAAGTACTGTCCCATACAGGGATCACCGCTGTACCACCAACTTTAGTATTGTCCCATACAAGGGATCAAAGCTGTACCACCAACTTTATTATATACTTATTGGGCCTCTTTTTCCATTTAGCTCTGGCATTCTTCCTCCTCTCATCAGGCATCAGGATTACTGGCTACCTCTGTATTTATCTCCTCTATGTATGCCCCTTTTTCCCACTGTTCTCATATCCATGACACTTATTTACACTGCCATGTTTATAGATACACCCCAACTATATGAAAATGCGGATATCTTTAATTTTATTTTTATTTTTTGACATAAATCTTTTTACCTCTCAACCACCATCATTTCAGCTGAAATAACATTTAGCCACTATAAATATTTTGCATGCCGACATTTGTTTGCTTCCCAGTGTGCCTCTATAAACACAGTTGGTAATTGTGCCACACTCCTTGGCTTTATATTATTTTTATGCCGACATATGGTTGCTTACCAGTGTGCCCCCATACACACATTTGGGAACCATGCCGAACTCTTTGGTATTATATTTTTCCCCTGTTTTTAAGAGTATGCATATTGTATACCACCCTAACCATACCTCCATTTATCCTTATTCACAGAATAATCTACCAAATATATTGCCTAGCAGTGACACTATTTAACCGGTGAACACAGACTCTTCTCTCCAAAAGGGGTATGACCTCATTTCATGTTTTTTCTATATGTAGTTTTTTCTATATGTAGTTTTGTCTTGTCTGCCGCCATGTCTCTTTTTTCCATTAGTTTGTCTTAAAATTTCCTTACATTCCTAAGTGATCCTAGAACATTTGATCTATCATCATTTCGCTTCTTTGTGATACGAATTTTATATTTCGAATATATTCCTTGATTTTTACATTGTGTGTATTTCTATTATTTCAGCGACTGTGATAAAGGCCGCTAAGGCCGAAACGTCAAAGCTGTCGCTTGTTCACCGTCAATTAATAAAATTACCTCACATTGAGCATAATCAGCGTGTGCAGTGACTCTATATGTAACTTGGATCTCGCCCTGTCATGGAATTTCCTGTCTGTGCTGATTATTTATTTACGTCCGGGTCATGTGTTCTCCTGCGCCTGAGTATTTTGTTGCTGTCTTGCTCCTGCCCATCTGCTAGTGGACTCCCTGCACAGTGCAGCGGCTGCTGCTTGTTACTCAGTGCTTTTGCTCTCTACATTCGGCTGCCTCAACTACTGTCTGGACTTCTGATGTGAAGTTGATCACCCTTGGAGCTGCTGAGGCCAGTAAGGAATCCTGACTTTTGCCATCTCCTTTAGGTCTGTGTCTGTTGGGCTGCGATGCTGGACTTGTGCAGGACATTCAGTCCTAAAGGAACATATAGCGACCTTCTCCTGTTTTGCCTGTCCTGTGTCACGCTGGACTTCTATGTTTGAATACTGTGTGCATTTTACCCTTATGTTTATGTGGCTCCCCCAGGAGTATGGCCGCCGCAGTGGCTTTGCTTCCTCCAGGGGAGGGTAATGCCAGGCTTGGAGGCAATGATGGGTCTCTCTCACAGTCAATTCATACATGCAACACAGTTCCACTCCAGGCCAGCAGGGGGAACTCTGGACCAGGATTAAGGGGAGGGGTGCCCTCTGAGGGCCAAGAGGAAGGAGTGGTCAGTTAGTCTGCGGAGGGTGAAGTGTGCAGACTGGTCGAAAGAAGCTGGAGGTTGAGCTAGGAAGGGGAGCTCCCTCAGCTGAGAGCGCACGAACTGGAGCCTGGTCTCCACGGCTGTACGGATACTAAAGGTCCTACAGCAGATTCCAGAGGAGTAGGAGGCTGTAAATGCCCTTCTCCCATCTAAGACTTGAGGCACAACAGCAGCTTGGATAGAGAGCCAGGACTAGAGAAAGGATTCCCCGAGAGAGGCGACAGCTGTCTGCCATGCAAGTGAGGTTCTTGGGAACATCTGACAGGAGGAACTCTAGAGTAACTAAGTACTGGAGTGCTTCACACCACAAGGCGCTAGTAAGGAGACTGCACAGCACGTCTGTGAGAGAGAATCCCTGAGTTGCTTCCAGGCTAGGCTGCTCCAATACCATCTGTAATCAGGACCCTGGACTGCAGTTATCAAGTAAAGATACAGAAATTGCACCCCGCTGTGTCTTGTCTGCTTCCTACCCTTACGGCACTGCTACATCACCGTGCCATCCACCTCTACACTGCCCTGGGACATTAGCCCTACCTGTGGAGGGCTATACCATCACTGCTGCACCACACCATCTGTCCCAGCGGAGCTGACTGCAGCGTCGGCTTAACATCTCCCTTGCCGAACACCACAGGTGGCGTCACAAACTATTCCATTCCATTAACTACAACCCCCATTACTTGGGTGCCCAGGGCCACGGTCCGGGTCACTGCTGCTGTGACACATCCCACTGACACCGGCCCGGTTCCGAGTACCTCACAGCCCTGGGAGGGCGACCCGTTTACTCAACTTATGCACCCTAGTGCTGTGTGCATGCTGATTTACTACATCGTGGGACTGCCTCATTAATACAGTGTACTTGATTACATATCTGCTGCTGTACTCCTACGTTCTGTGTCCCATGCGCACTTGAGTATTAGTACGTTTGGACTGGTTATTATTAGCGGTGTTACCCTGCTCTTCATTCACTTAAGACATTTCCATATTGTGCTGAGTTTTTGCTATAATTGCAGAAAGTCTGCTGCCAGTTTTGCTTTACCTGCATTATTCCATATTGTGCTGTGTTTCTGTTACTGTTGCACGAAGTACCCTGTTAGTTTTGTCACTCTTGTGAAATATACTTCTTTGCACCATCTTTGGTCTCTGTCTTATATTGTCCCTCACAATCAGATTCCATAGTATCCATATAATTATTACGGCACCAACAATAAGCCTTCAAGTTTATACAGCTTGGAGTTGTAAAATTATGCATAAAAATTATATGAACAAGATGCTTTCCCAAAAAGGATATGTGCACACGTTAAGTATTTTCTGCACCAAAAACATGTCTCTTGGCAGTAAAAACACTGTGTAAAATACTGCATCAAATCTGCTAGAAAAAAATAAGCAACGTGTGTATGACACTTAAGGAATCTCATTTGATTTTGCTGGTAATAGGAAATGCTTCAGCTTTTGTGACAAAAGCAACAAAAACATTTCAAATACTTATTGTATGCACATACCCTAACTGTGCACACAGTGTATAAGTAGTTTATTAGTATTTTGGGGGTGATAGTCTCTATAACAAATAAAATACTGTATATACTCACGTATAAGCTGAGATTTTCACCCCTTTTTTGGGGCTGAAAGTCCCCCTCTCGGCTTATATGCGAGTCATATACACCAGGGGGTTGGAGGGGGAGATCATACTTACCCCCAAGCGCATCTCTGCATCCCCCCGCTTCTCCCATGCCTTTCTTCAGCGGTCACGTGGTACCGCTCATTAAAGTCATGAATATGCGCATATTCATAACTTTAATGAGCGGTACCACGTGACCGCTGAAGGAAGGAAGAGCTGCCGGAGACGCAGGGGCTGCAGATACTGTGCCAGGAGGGGGTAAGTATTTGTGATATTCACCTGTCTCCAGTCCACGTGGTTAGTGCGTGCCCTCTGCTGCCTGAACGTCACTGACAGAGGACTCGGAAGACAGAGTGGGCGCAGTGATGGACCGGGGACAGGTGAATATCTCAGATGCCGGGGCCCTGAGCCAGCGGTGACACCGGTACCTGTCCCCCAGTGACGGAGAGGTGAGTGAGTATGTCATGTTTTTTTAACTTTCAGCAGCGGCATCATATGGGGCATAATCTATGGAGCATCTTATGGGGGCATAATCTATGGAGCATCTTGTGGTGGCATAATCTATGGAGCATCTTATGGAGCATCTTATGGGGGCATAATCTATGGAGTATCTTATGGGGCATAATCTATGGAGGATTTGATGGAGCAGCATATGGGGCATAATCTATGGAACATCTTATGGGGCCATAACCTTTATGGAGCAGCATATGGGGCATATTATTCTATGGATCATCTTATGGGGCCATTACTAAGCTTTGTGCAGCATTATATGGGTGTATTTTGTATGGAGCATCTTAGGCCTCTTTCACACTTCAGTCTTTTGACGTCAGTTCCAATTCGTCAAAGTTTGAAAAAACAGATCCGTTGCAGATAGGCAAAAAACTGATGCACCGAATCCTTTTTTGGATGGATCCGTCACAGCAGCCAGAGAGAGAGAGATTTTCTGTGCCATAATGACTTTTGGTGTTAAATTAAATGAATAGAAATTCTTCCGGGCATGCTCAGTTTAGAAAAGCATAATCCGTCACCTGATTCTGCCATTTCACGGATTGCAACTGATCCATCGCCCATAGGCTTCCATTCTAGCCAACGGCAGACTGCGACGGATCTGCCACAATCCGCCTTTTCAACGCAGACAAAAACGTTACAAAGTCCGTCTACTCCAGACGGTGGACGCTGAAATTCCGACGGATCCGTTAAAAAACGGATGAAACGGATGACCATATGTCACAATCCACCGCTAATGCAAGTCTATGAGAAAAAAACAGATTCAGCCCCCAAAAAATGTATCCGTTTTTTTCAAAAAAGGGCGGATTTCAACTGACGTCAAATGACTGAAGTGTGAAAGAGGTCTTATGGGGTTCGTCATGAACTGTATGGAGCATTATATGGGGCTCCTGATTCAATATTGATATTCAAAAACATTTAGCCTACTGATGTCTCAATTTGTTTTACTTTTATTGGTATCTATTGTTATTTTTGAAATTTACCAGAGCTGCTGCATTTTCCACCCTAGGCTTATGTGCGAGTCAATAAGTTTTCCCAGTTTTTTGTGGCAAAATTAGGGGGTCAGCTTATACTCTGGTTGGCTTATACTCGAGTATATACGGTAGATATTTTTTGCTACTTTAAGAATGAAACAAACAAGAGGACAACAAAATATCCATGTTTATACTTTGCATATGTCTTCATGTGTAAAACACCTTTAGGCAAAATTAAATGATTTTCAGAAATGTAAAACAGTGCCTAATGAAACCACATACTGTTTCTTACCCGGGCTATTCGTAGTTCCTCCACAGTTTCCAGTAAATGTGCCTTAAATTCAAACAACTGAATAGGAAGGAGAGTTTCTGAAGATCCCTCTATGGTATAGGAAGGGTTCTCAATGTCCAATTCATCTTTTTCCATTTTTAAAATAGTCTACAAAATAGAAAGTGTAAAATTTATTTTATTACATTCCATTGAATGCCTTATCCTAACTGAACAGCCATAGTCCATACGTGGATATAATATGCATGTCCATTTACTAACATGGGAAGCTTTCACCAATGATAACATGTGATTGCAGTGGTTTTTGAACATGCGGTTGTATGATTAGGAGAAATTGGGTTCTTCACTTTGTAGTATACATCTGTTTAGACCTTTTAATATAGTGTACATATCACATTTTAGGATTGCTTCTATCAAAAGATTGATCAGGCATTAAAACAGCATAAGTAATAAATTGTGGATACACGTGAGGTTTTAAATAATTTTCGAGGCTTCTGAAACTTTCACCGATCTTAATTGCTTGATTGCGTGCCTGGGCTATAAATATAATTATGTAATCTGTTACTAAAGATATCAGGAGACTTGTTTTTTGATATTTTGGCAGTAGTTTTTATAATTTTGACAAGAATTATTGGACTTCATTCTCTGTGAGGAAAATTCATAAATTTTTAGTTATATGTTAACTTTTCTTTAAGTCCGCATTAAATTAAAAAGAGTGTTTTAAAGCTACAGTTGTCACTTGATCCTTTCAGTTTAGGTCCTACAGACTTTCATTTCTTTATAAACTATTAAGAATTTTTAATTTCTTGTATTTTAATATTTAAATTTTTAGGTTTTCAACTGACTAAATATTTTTAAAGTCCATTTTGCAATCACAAACTCCTGAATGATTGTTTTTTTTTTTTGTTTGTTTTTTTTAGATTTTAATCATACCAGCCACAAAGAGGTCTGATTGGTCTCCAAAAAAAGAGAGTTACGGCTATTGTTTTGAGGAAGGAGGGATACAGTTTCAGAGAAATTGCTAGGAAGATGCGAGGTGGGGTCACTGATAGTTGCAGCATCAAAACTAAGAGTGGAAGATGAAGGAAAAAGGCAACAACTCCAAAAACAGACAGAAGAATTGTTAGGTTAGCCTTGCAAAACAGAAGAACATCAGCCAAGGAACTCAACCAGTTCTTGCACGATGGAGGAGTTTCGGTGTCGGATAAAACAGTATGTTGCTGATTACCTAATGCCGGTCTGAAAGCACGAACACCAAGGAAAAAGCCATTCCTAAATCTTAAACAGAGAAGTAAGAGAATTTCCTGGGTCAAAGAGCATCTTAGCTGGACAACTGAAGATTGGAAGAAAGTAATCAGGAGCAATGAAACGAGAATATAAATTTTTGGTAGTGACGGAGTGTGTTATGTTCGGAAAAGGTCAAAGGAAGACTGTCTTCCAGCGTGTATGGACAGCTACAATGAAACATCCTGAGTGTTATGATATGGGGTTGTATGTCCTGGCATGGAATTGGGAGAATACAGGTCCTTGAGGGAACTGTAAATGCTTCGAAATATATTCATGATGTCCTTGAACCAAAGCTCATCTCATCAATTCGTGACCTTGGCAAGGAACAGACTGAAATTATTTTTCAACAAGATTGAGCATCATGTCACACTGCAAGGCAATGTCAAAAACGGTTTGAAAGCAAACAAATTTCTGTGCTTTCATGGCCCGGAAACAGTCCTGATCTGAACCCTATCGAAAATCTGTGGTCAAGATTAAAGTGATTGCTGCTCAGTTGCTTACTAGAAACCAAACAGGCATTGATTGCAGCTGTTATCAGTTCCTGGTACCATGTTATAACCACAGCGAACCTGAAGTCTTATTAAATCAATGCCAAGGAGATGCAAAGCTTTATTGATGCTAAAGGATACCCTACATGCTACTAAAAAAAGAACACATAGGGATAGCATGAAATTAACATATTAGGACGTGATATTTTGATTCTGCCATTCCACTTTTCTTATAGAAATAATGAGATATTTTGTATTATGGTATCCTTTTTTCTATGTAGAGGTGTTCTAATCTACTTTGGACTACTTGTGGCATTATTGTTAGGGCTCATACCCATTTGTGAGGGTAAAAAAAGGTCCGATTTCCAGACTAAAAAAAAAAATGGACGAGTGTCATGTGAGTACAATGCGATTTTTCTCACATAGCTTCTGTATGACATCTGTATGACATGCGTATGCAATGGGTTTTCTTTCTCTGCAACTATTTTTCTACAGTCATTTACAGGATCATTTATAGTGTTCTATGACACAGAATGGTAATGTATCCGTAAAAAAACGGACGGCATATGGATGATTTTTTTTTTTCTTGCACCCATTGACTTGCATTGGCGAGTCTCATCTGAGATTCGCAGCAAATCACAGCATGCTGCATTTTTTTTTTCTCAGAATACATTCACACATTCAGTATTTGGTCAGTATTTTACATCAGTATCTGTAAGCCAACACCAGGAGTGGAACAATCAGAGGAAAAGTATAATAAAAACACATCACCACATCTGTATTTATCACCCACTCAGGTTTTGGCTTACAGATACTGATGTAAAATACTGACCAAATAATGGTAGTGTGAATGAAGCCTCAGTCCGATTTCAGCTGAGAAAAGTAAATCGCAAATGAGATGTCACCCATTGAATAACATTAGGCCGAGTGCAATCCGTTTTTTTAACGGATTGCACTCATCTGTATTTCTCGCAAGTGGGTATGAGCCCTTATATGCACTTTGTATGATTTCATGCTAAAAACTTTAAAAAAAATGAAAAAAATTTGAAGTGCATCCAAAACTTTGGCCACAAGTATACTATTACAGGGATTCTCTGCTCCAAACCAATAAGTATGCAGTCACTCTGTATAACTGCAGACTTATGAATCCCCAGCGCACGCTCTGTGTGCTGCAGGGATTCACTGGTTTCAGACCAGGGACTTGAGGGTATGTATTAGTTATACATACTGCCAGCCAGTGATCGTGGCCTCACTCTCCATAAACTTGTACGGAGCGAGGACGTGCTCTCTAGTCAGTCACATCACTAGATGGGGTGCGGCCTCACTCCATGCAAGTGTATGGAGTGAAGCCACCACCACTGGCTGGGAGTATATATAACTCGTACATACCCTCCAGTCCCGGGTGTTAAACCGGCTAATCGCCGCTATGCACAGTGTAGGCTCTGGGAGATTCATAAGTCTGCAGTCACACAGAGTGAGTTCAGACATTGATTTAGACTGGACAACCCCTTTAACAGATAGTCATAGAATGTTAGAGTTGGAAGGGTCATTGTGTCCAACCCCCTGCTCTGTGCAGCACAGGATTCACCAAACCATCTAAGACAGATGTCTGTCCAGCCTCTGTTTGAAGCCTCCTCACAGACTTTGATAGACTGTGAAGCACAGTGGCTCCAGCCCATGCGCACACAGTCAGTAAAGCTGGGAACTAAAACCAGCTGGAGCTGGAGCCGCTCGTCGCAGCGCATGCGCGGATTGCCAAAGGACAATACTCAAGTGTGGGTCAGCAATTACATATTGCGCAAGTGTGGCTCCCCCAAAAAACACTAAGCAAGCACTGCAAAACAAACACTGTGCAAGTCCGGGATATGCGTGGATGGGGACAAGCCTGACTGAATGCAATGAAGCACACCCCTATCACTAAATGAGCAGATGAGATATAACTACCGTGTTTTTCACACTATACGACAGACTTTTCCCCAAAAAAATTTGGGAGGAAAAAGGGGGGTGCGTTTTATAGTCCAAACACAGGCTTACCAGGGGGTTGCAATAGTGATGTAGCAGCGAAACCGGCGGCGGTAGAGGTGTGGAGATGCTGAGGCTTGGTGTCAGCAGTGGGTGGTGCAAAGTGCACCTGAGCAGGATTCCTTCCTCAGGAAGTCATGGGCCGCCAGAGGTTGAGATCTCTGTGGCCATTTTCCTGAAGCAGAGGGCCGCTGAGATCTCAATCTGCACACAAGCATCCTCAGGAAGATGGCCTCCGAGAAACCGGTGATGTGCTCGGCTCGCTATGGACACCTGCTACGGTTCGCTATTGCAAAAGAGGAAAGCAAAAGGTTACCCGAGAGTGGACCCTCTGGGTCATGGTTCCAGAGCTCCCGAGGGCGAGCACCCAGATGAGGACTACCCCTATACAGGGAGTGTTAGGGACAGACCCGCAGGGGATAGAACCGCGACAGCCGGAACCAAAGGGACGACTGGGGCAATGGACTAGAAGGAGGCACCGATGTATCCGTACAGGAGGACACCAGAGAACACAGAGACTTAAGCTGAGCACAGGACCGGAGAGCCAGGGGCGTCCAGGATGGGAGGCTGCAAAAGAGAGGAAGCACAAAGATACACTAGGCAGGAGGGTATGCAACAACATGGAAGGTAACGGTTGGACGAGAGGCGGCAGGAGCAGGACAGAGACGGAGGGAGAAGCACGGAGGCACTAACAGGCAGAGACAGCGCAGGCAGAGAGCCCCAGAGACACAGTGTGCAGCGCTGACAGAGGCAAGGGTGAAGGGGCCTGGAAACACAAAGCACGCCGCACGAGACAGCGCTACTGTGTTTGATAGACAGGCGTCTTACCTGTCCAGACGTATGTAGTGGTGGGCGCCGCCATATTGGAGGCGGGGCCAGCGCGTCACTCTACCCAGGAGGCTGCACGCCGGGAGTCACGCAGTGTGCAGGTGCCTGACGAGAAGGGAGCCGGAGGCCGGGCGCGGGGACGCGCCGAGAAGCAGGAGCGCGCCGAGGGGCGCGCACAGTGCGGTAAGTGGGGGCTGGGGCTGGAGCCATTACAGTACCCCCCTTTTACACCCCCTCCTCCTAACGCTGGAGAGAAACCATCTCATAATGCGAGGAGCATCAATATTCTCCTGGGGTTCCCATGATCTCTCCTCGGGACCAAAACCCTTCCAATCAATTAGAAACAGCGTTTTTCCTTTAACAGTCTTCATGGCCAATATATCTCATACCTCAAAGGTGTTATCCGTGGTACAAGGTTGGGAAGTTTGGGAAGGCGCAGAGTGGAAGTGGTTAAATACTGTCGGTTTGAGGAGAGATACCTGGAAGGCATTGGGAATCTTTAGTGAGGCGGGTAACCTCAACTTGTAGGCCACGTTGTTGATGCAACTTAAAACCTCAAAGGGCCCGATGTAATGTGGACCTAACTTATAGGAGGGGATTTTTAACCTGATATGCCGTGAAGCTAACCAAACCTTATCCCCAGGGCGATACGGAGGAGCATCTAGCCGCATTTTGTTGGCATACTGCTTCATTCTGAGGCTGGCACCCTCAAGAGCTACTTTGGTCTCCCTTCAAATCTGAGAGAAGTCTACAGACAAGGAGTCCGCTGCCAGAACACCCGAGGTGGGGGACACAGGAAGAGGAATCCCGGGGTGTTGACCAAAAACCACAAAAAAGGGAGATTTGGAGGAGGCTTCACTGGGATGATTGTTGTAGGCGAATTCTGCCCAAGGAAGAAGAGAGCACCAATCGTCCTGATGAGCATTGGAAAAATGCCGAAGGTAAGATGTTATCGCCTCGTTGACTCGCTCGACTTGACCATTCGACTGGGGGTGATAAGCTGAGGAGAAATCCAACTTTATCTTCAGCAATCTGCAGAGAGCTCACCAAAAACGGGAGGTAAACTGGACCCCTCGATCCGAGACAATATGCTGAGGGAAACCATGGAGGCGGAAGACGTGAAGCAGAAAGATCTTCGTCAACTCGGGTGCGGAAGGCAGACCTGGCAGGGCGATGAAGTGGGCCATTTTGGAAAATCGGTCCACGACCACCAATATCACCGTACAACCAGAAGAGGGAGGCAAATCGGTGACGAAATCCATAGCAATATGAGTCCATGGGTTGGCTGGTACTGGTAATGGATGTAGGAGTCCCGAGGGAGGATGTCGAGGGACCTTGTTCTGGGCGCAGGAAGGACAGGAAGCGATGAAGTTTTGGACATCCTTGCAGAGCGAAGGCCACTAGTAATGGCGGGAGACAAGCGAGAGAGTTTTTCTAACTCCAGCATGTCCAGAAAATTTTGAAGAGTGACTCCAGCGTAGAACCTTTAGTCTATCTCCACTCCGAACAAAGGTTCTACCGAATGGTGGAGAAACCAGGCTTAGTGGGGCCACGGTAAGGATCTTGGCGTGGTCGATGAGATGGACTGGACCCTCCTCCTTATTGACAGATAGGAATGATCGTGAGTGGGCATCTGCCTTGACGTTCTTATCCCCGGGTCTGAAGTGGAGTTCGAAGTCAAACCGTTCGAAAAACAGTGACCATCTGGCCTGCCGTGGGTTGAGCCTTTGGGCGGACTGAAGGTAAGCCAAATTTTTGTGATCCGTAAAAATGATGAATGGGTGGAGAGCACCCTCGACAAGATGGCGCCATTCTTCAAGAGTCATTTTTATGGCCAAGAGTTCTCTATCTCCAACGGCATAATTACGTTAGGGAGCGGAGAAAGCTTTAGAAAAGAATCCGCAAGTGAGAGCGCGGCCAGAGGAGGATTTCTGCAAAAGAACTGCTCCAGCTCCTACAGAGGATGCGTCGACCTCGAGGATGAAGGGTCTGCTGGCATCCGGGCGATGGAGTACCGGGGACTTAGCGAACTCTTGCTTCAGGATCTCAAAGGCAGCCTCTGCTTCAGCGGGCCAGTGATTAGGGTCGGCTCCTTTGCGGACAAGAGCCGAGATGGGTTTCATCAAAGAAGAAAAATGAGGAATAAATTGCCGGTAATAATTGGCAAAACCCATAAACCGCTGAATTGCCTTAATGCCATGGGGACGTGGCCAATTGAGAACTGCTGAGACTTTCTCAGGATCCATCTCTAACCCCGAGTTTGAGATGATGTAGCCAAGAAAAGGCAATGACGTTTGCTCAAAGAGGCATTTCTCCAACTTGGCAAAAAGGTGGTTCTCTCTGAGACGCTGAAGGACTTTGCGAACGTCTTGGCGATGTGTGGCCAGATCTGGGAGAAGACTAAGATGTCGTCCAGGTAGACTATGACACAGGAGTGTAGAAGAGCTCGAAAGACACCATTAATGAGTTCCTGGAATACTGCAGGTGCGTTGCAGAGCCCAAAGGGCATAACCAAATACTTGTAGTGCCCATCTCGCGTGTTAAACGCAGTCTTCCACTCGTCCCCAGAGCATATGCGAACCAGATTATAGGCCCCTCGTAAGTCAAGCTTAGTAAACACACGTGCTCCCCTCAGGCGATCAAAAAGCTCGGAGATGAGTGGTAGTGGATATTTATTCTTCACCGTGATATGATTCAGGCCACGATAATCGATGCACGGGCGCAGGGATCCATCTTTCTTTTTTACGAAAAAGAAGCCTGCTCCTGCAGGGGACGAAGACTTCCGAATGAAGCCTCTGGCCAGGTTGTCTTGGATGTATTCAGACATTGCTTGGGTCTCTGCCGAGGAGAGAGGATAAATCCTTCCACGAGGCGGAGTGGTGCCAGGAACGAGCTCAATGGGGCAGTCGTAAGGACGGTGCGGCGGAAGAGTCTCAGCCTCTTTCTTGTCAAAAACATCCAAAAAGTTATAGTACGCCACCGGTAATCCACAGGGAACAAGGGAAGGGAGAGGGGTACCTACGGGATGCACCGACAGCAGACACCGAGCCCGACAAGACTCCCCCCAGCGCAAAACGTTGCCACTATGCCAATCTAAGGTGGGCTCATGAAGCCGCAGCCAGGGAAGACCAAGCAGGATTGGATGGGAAATACCTGATAAAACATAAAACGTAATTCTCTCCTTGTGCAGGGCCCCTATTTGTAACTCTACCTCATGAGTGACAAGAGTAACTGTCTCTAGCAGGGGTTGACCATCTACGGAGGCGAGAACTTTGGGATTCTGCAAAGCCCTCATGGGAATAGAAAGTTTGTTAACCTCCTCTAGCCTAATAAAATTCCCGGCGGCACCCGAGTCCACATAGGCCACTAGAGAAGCCCGCTTCCCACCAACATGCAAGAGGACAGACAAAGTGAGGGGAAGAGAGGTATCACATACACCTAGGGAGGCCTCTCTTACCTGGCCTAGGCGGAGGAGTTTTCCGGACGATCTGGACAAGTTCGGAGGAGATAGGAACTGCTACCACAGTAGAAACATTGACCGTGGAGACTCCTCTCCCTACGACGCTGATCAGAGAGCTTCAGGCGGTCCACCTGCATAGGTTCGGGTTCCGAAGGTGAAGGGAGGCTCCTAGGTCGGGGACTGGGTGGTCTACGAATAGAAGAAAATGGACGAGAGACCCTTCTCTTCCTGTCCCGTTCTTGAAGCCGGAGATCAATCCAAGTGGCTAAGGAGATCAAATCCTCCAGAGCAGTTGGAGTGTTACGACCAGACCAGCGAGCTCATCCTTTATGCGACTCGAGAGACCTCGCCAGAAGGCGCCCACCAAGGCCTCGTTATTCCAACCTAAGTCAGAAGACAGGGTCCTAAACTGTATGGCGTACTGGCCCACAGTCAGAGAACCTTGGCACAGGTTGAACAAAGCCTCAGTGGTGGAGGCTAAACGACCCGGTTTGTCAAAAACCCGACGAAAAGTGTCAAGAAAAATGGATAGCTGGGTAACTATTGGGTCATCACGCTCCCAGAGAGGATTGACTGAAGCCAACGCGTCCCCCTCCAGATGAGAAATGATGAAGGCCACTTTGGCCCTGTCTGTGGGATACTGCTGGGGCAGCAGATCAAAATGCAGGTGGCACTGATTTATAAATCCCCGGCACAATTTGGCATCCCCGCCATAACGAGGTGGTTTGGCCAACCGTGGAGGAGGATGGGAAGCCGCAGCAGGAGGAGCAGAGGTGGCCGAGTGCAAGGAAAGCAACCAACCGTCCACTGAAACCATGTAGCTGAGGATATGGGACTGGGTGTCACGCATCTGAGCCAATTCCTGTTGAAGGCCAGCCAACTGGGCGGCGTTTCCAGGGTCAGAGGACTGGAGAGCAGAAAGACGCGAGTCCATGGTTTTCATAAAGGACATCATGCACTTCTGGTTCTCCCGAATGAAAACTAACTCTTTTTGGGCAGCTGTGGCTCCAGCGGGGTCCATGGCCTGTCTATCTGTTACGGTTCACTATTGCAAAAGAGGAAAGCAAAAGGTTACCCGAGAGTGGACCCTCTGGGTCACGGTTCCAGAGCCCCCGAGGGCGAGCACCCAGTTGAGTACCACCCCCTATACAGGTAGTGTAAGGGACAGACCCCCAGGGGATAGAACCGTGACAGCCGGAACCAAAGGAACAACTGGGGCAATAGACTAGAAGGAGGCACCGACATATCCGTACAGGAGGACACCAGAGAACACAGAGACTTAAGCTGAGCACAGGACCGGAGAGCCAGGGGCGTCCGGGATGGGAGGCTGCAAAAGAGAGGAAGCACAAAGATACACTAGGCAGGAGGGTATGCAACAACAAGGAAGGTAACAGGGTTGGACGAGAGGCGGCAGGAGCAGGACAGAGATGGAGGGAGAAGCACGGAGGCACTAACAGGCAGAGACAGCGCAGGCAGAGAGCCCCAGAGACACAGAGCGCAGCGCTGACAGAAGCAAGGGTGAAGGGGCCTGGAAACACAGAGCACGCCGCACGAGACAGCGCTACCGCATTTGATAGACAGGCGTCTTACCTGTCCAGACGCCGGACATATGTAGTGGTGGCCGCTGCCATGTTGGAGGCGGGGCCAGCGCGTCACTCTACCCAGGAGGCTGTGCACCGGGAGTCACGCAGTGTGCAGGTGCCCGACGAGAAGGGAGCAGGAGGCCGGGCGCGGGTACGCGCCGAGAAGCAGGAGCACGCCGAGGGGCGCACGCAGCGCGGTAAGTGGGGGCTGGGGCTGGAGCCGTTAGAACACCAGTCCGTGGCATCGGCAGTTTCGCCACATTTCTGTGGCCAGCATCCTAAGGAAGGAACCCTGTTCCATGTTATGCCTCACCGCCGACACCAGACCCGCAACATCGCACCCTGGAACGGCAGCATTGCCCCACTTCTGCCGCTGCTGGCATCCTGAGGAAGGGACCCTGCTCCATGCTCTGCCTCACCGCATACACCAGACCCACAGCATCACACCCCAGGACTGCAGTATTGCCCTTCTGCCGCTGCTGGCTTCCTGAGGAAGGGACCATACCTCCTATGACCCCGTTCTACCACCGCCAGCCCTCAGGTAATATACCTTAAATTTGGACAATAAGACAAACCCCCATCTTATAAAAATCTTTTTTTCTGCTATTTTCCACCCCAAAATTTGGGGTGCGTCTTATGGTATGGTGCGTTTTATAGTCTGAAAAATACGTTGTATATAAAGAGTTTTTTATGATGATTTATAAGAAAAACGTGTCAGTGATGCACATTGCATCTGTGACGCCTCTGGCTAATACGTCCAAGAGTGGACCCTCTGGATCGCGGATCCGGAGCCCCTGGGCCGAGCACACCAGGTGAAGACCGACCCCTGTACAGGGATCGTTAGGGGCAGGACCGCAGGGGGCGGAACCGCGACAGCCGGAGCCAGCAGGGACGACTCGGAGGACTGGCAGACAGAGCAGGAGTAGCGAGGTGGAGGGCAGAAGGAAATGGCTGGAAGCCTACAGGAAAGGTACAGCGAGGACCACAGGAAGGAGACAGGCAGACAGACACGGAGCAGGAACAGGGCAGACAAAGGAACAGTAAGGATAGGCAGGGTACACAGAGGAAGGTAGGGCCGATGGGTGCTGCAAGTCACAAACAATCATCAGGCGCCCTCAGAATAGAGCGACGCCTGATATATGCGGAGACCGGAAGTGCGCCCTACAGACCCTCCCCTAGCGACGCCCCCTGCCAACGGAAGAGGCCGGGGGAACGCGCGTGCGCGGCCTAAGGCCGTCGCGGTTACCCGCAGCAGAGCGGCAAGCAGCGCGGAGGAACGCGCGAACCGGGGGGCGCAGGTGAGAGGAAGCTGCGGCGGGCACCGCCGCTAAAGGGGCATCGGCGGGCACGACCGCCGATGTCACAGTACCCCCTCCCATATGCCCTCTCCTTCTGAGGTTGGTTAGAAATCTTTTCATGATAAGGGGGGCATCGACATTCTCTCGGGGCTCCCAGGACCTCTCCTCTGGGCCAAAACCCTTCCAGTCGATAAGAAAAAGAGTCTTACCTTTGACCCTTTTCATAGCCAGGATGTCCTTTACTTCAAAGACATTGTCAGAACAAATTGGCGAGGGAGGGGACATGGAGGTTGGTTGGAACCGATTCAAGACCACAGGTTTAAGGAGCGAGATATGGAAGGCGTTAGGGACCCGGAGTGACGCCGGCAACCTCAATTTGTAGGCTACCCTGTTAATGCGCCCAAGTACTTCAAAAGGCCCGATGTACCGAGGACTTAATTTGTAAGCAGGGACTTTCAGGCGGATATGTTTGGTAGAAAGCCAGACTTTGTCCCCGGGCTGGTACGGGGGTAGATCCCTTCGTCTTTTGTCCGCGTGTTTCTTAATTCGGACGTTGGCTAGCTCGAGCGCCTCTCTGGTCTCCTTCCAGATTTGCGAAAACTCCTTGGCGAGAGTGTCTGCTGCAGGAACTCCAGACGATGCGGAAAAGGGCAATGGAACCCCAGGATTTAGCCCAGTTACCACAAAGAACGGTGTCTTGGACGTTGATTCGCTGGAATGATTATTATGAGCGAATTCCGCCCAAGGTAGAAGAGAGACCCAATTATCCTGATGGGCGTTAGAAAAGTGGCGTAGGTAGGTGGTCAGAATTTGGTTAATCCGTTCCACTTGGCCGTTGGTTTGAGGATGATACGCTGAAGAGAAGTCGAGAGACGTGCCCAGGAGCCGACAGAGGGCCCTCCAGAATCGGGAAGTAAACTGGACCCCTCGATCGGTCACGATTCGCAGAGGGAGACCATGTAGCCTGAACACGTGGTGGATAAAGATTTCGGCCAACTTTGGGGCAGATGGCAGTCCGACCAAGGGAATAAAGTGGGCCATCTTGGAAAAGCGGTCAGCGACGACTAAGATGGTAGTACACCCAGCCGAGCGAGGCAGATCAGTCACGAAATCCATGGCGATTTGCTGCCAAGGAGCCTCTGGGACAGGCAACGGATGAAGGAGGCCGGAGGGGAGAGTCCTTGGAACCTTGTTCTGAGCACAAGACCTGCAGGAGGCTACAAAGTCCTTTGCATCCTGGTGGAGAGAGGACCACCAGTAATACCGGGAAAGAAGCAAAAGAGTCTTCTTAATCCCAACGTGCCCAGCAACCTTGGAAGAATGTCCCCAGCGCAGTACTTCCAGGCGTTTGTTTGGAGGGACGAAGGTCTTGCCAGGCGGAGGGTTAGAGAAACTCACGGGGGCCACGGAGATAACCTTAGCCGGCTCGATGATATATGATGGATCCTCCTCCCTCTCCGGAGGCTGCAAAGACCTGGAAAGCGCATCGGCTTTGATGTTCTTACTGCCGGGCCGGAAGTGGAGCTTAAACTCAAAACGGGAAAAATACAGAGCCCACCTGGCTTGTCTGGAGTTGAGTCTCTGGGCAGATTGCAGGTAGGCCAGGTTCTTGTGGTCCGTGAAGATAGTAAAGGGGTGCACTGCCCCCTCGAGCAGATATCGCCACTCCTCCAGCGCCATTTTAATGGCCAATAATTCCCGGTCCCCAATGGAGTAGTTGCACTCCGCCGGAGAAAAGGATTTGGAGAAGAACCCGCAGGGGACAAGACGTCCAGATGGAGCCTGTTGGGAGAGAACTGCCCCAGCTCCAGTGGAGGAGGCATCAACCTCCAGAATGAAGGGCCTACTGGCCACTGGACGGTGTAAAATCGGAGCAGAAGCAAACGAGCGTTTCAGGGCAAGAAAGGCGTCCTCGGCTTCAGAGGGCCAGACGTTAGGCTTCGTCCCCTTACGGGTCAGGACCGTAATGGGCTTGGTGACTGTAGAGAAGTGGGGTATAAACTGCCGGTAATAATTAGCGAAGCCGAGGAAACGCTGGATGGCCTTTATGCCAACCGGACGAGGCCACTGGAGTACCGCGGACAGCTTGTCCGGATCCATCTTAAGACCGGAATCCGTGATGATATACCCCAAGAAGGGTAACGCTGTTTGCTCGAAGAGGCACTTCTCGATCTTGGCGTAAAGACGATTTTCTCGAAGGCGCTGCAGGACCATGCGTACACTTCTCCGATGGGAGGAGAGGTCGGTCGAGAAAATGAGGATATCGTCCAAATACACCACCACGCAGGAATAGAGTAGGTCTCGGAACACCTCATTTACGAATTCCTGAAACACCGCTGGAGCATTGCAGAGACCGAACGGCATGACCAAGTATTCATAATGGCCGTCCCGGGTATTGAAGGCCGTCTTCCACTCGTCCCCCGCTCGGATTCGGATTAAGTTGTAAGCTCCCCGCAGATCCAACTTCGTGAAGATTCTGGCCCCCCTCAGCCGGTCGAAGAGTTCAGGAATCAGCGGGAGCGGGTACCGGTTTTTAACCGTGATGTTGTTCAGGCCCCGGTAGTCAATACAGGGTCGCAGGGACCCATCTTTCTTCCGGACGAAGAAGAAACCTGCGCCCGCAGGGGACGAGGACTTCCGGATGAACCCCTTGGCCAGATTTTCCTGTATATATTCCGACATAGCCGAGGTCTCTGCTGGGGACAAAGGATAAGTTCTCCCTCTGGGAGGAGTGGCACCAGGAACTAGGTCGATAGGGCAGTCATAGGAGCGATGAGGGGGTAAGGAATCCGCCTCCTTCTTGCTGAACACGTCGGCAAACGTGTGATAGGGTGCGGGTAAGCCGGGGAGGTCGGCAGGCTTCAAGCATGGACGAGGACGCGTGAGGGCCCGTAGGCAGTGCTCCTGGCAGGAGTGCCCCCAACGGAGAACTTCCCCAGAGCGCCAGTCAATCACAGGCTCGTGCCGTCTGAGCCAGGGCAGTCCTAGGAGAACAGCATGGGCTAGTTGTGGCAGGACATAAAAGGCTATCTTTTCGAGGTGGAGAGCTCCGATTTGAAGATCTACTTCGACGGTAATCATGGTGATGAGTCCGGGTAAAGGTTTACCATCAACGGAGGAAATAGCGCGAGGGTTCTTCAATACCAACACCGGAATCTGGAGTTTGTCAACCTCCTCCTGGCGGATGAAATTACCGGCAGCACCCGAGTCCACATACGCCTCCACAGACCCACGCCCCCGACCTGTAATTAGCAAAGCTGAAAGAGTAAGGGGAAGAGAGGAATTTTGATCACCTAGGGGGTCCTCTCTTACCTGACCTAGGTGGAGGCATTTCCCGACCTCTCTGGCTTCTCTGGACAGGAACGCACAAAATGGTTGGCCCCCCCACAGTACAGGCAGAGGCCCTTGGTCATCCTCTCCCTGCGGCGTTGCTCGGACAGTCTGACACGATCAACCTGCATAGGCTCAGGAGCGGCGCTAACAGGAGATACAGGGAAACGGGGGACAGGAGCCTGATACAGCCTAAAGGACCTTCTCTCTCCGACTGCCTCTCGAGCGCGCTCCTGAAAGCGCAGGTCTATGCGAGTGGCCAGCGAAATAAGGTCCTCCAGAGTGGTGGGGGTGTCTCGCCCGGCAAGCTCATCCTTGATCTTACTGGAGAGGCCTCTCCAAAAGGCTCCCACAAGAGCCTCATTGTTCCACCCTAACTCAGAAGAGAGGGTCCGGAAGCGGATGGCGTATTGCCCCACTGTGAGGGAACCCTGGCGGAGGTTAAAAAGGGCCTCAGTGGAGGATGCTAAGCGACCTGGTTCATCGAATACCCTGCGAAAGGTTTCCAAGAAGGTCTGTAAATTTAGCACTACGGGGTCATCTCTCTCCCACAAGGGGTTCACCCAGGACAGGGCCTCACCCTCAAGATGGGACACAACGAACGCCACCTTGGCGCGGTCAGTAGGGTACTGAAGGGGGGCAAGCTCAAAATGTAGCCTGCATTGATTTAAAAAACCCCGGCATAACTTGGGATCTCCGCTGTACCTGGGGGGTTTACCCAGACGGGGAGCCGGAGTAGAGGCTACATCCGGGGAGGAAGTTGCAGCGGCAGCAGAGGATTGCAGGGCCAGCAATCGGTCATCCACGGATGCCATGTAACCCAAGATGTGGGATTGGGCGTCGCGCTGCTGCGCGAGCTCCTGTTGAAGGCTGACTAAGAGAGGAGCGTGCCCGGGGTCAGAGGTCTGCAGGGCGGACAACCGGGTGTCCATAGACTTCATAAAGGACATTATCCGGTTCTGATTTTCACGAAGGAAAAGCAATTCCTTTTGTGTGGCGGCTGCGGCACCGGCGGGATCCATGGCCTGATGATACTGTGACGCCTCTGGCTAATACGTCCAAGAGTGGACCCTCTGGATCGCGGATCCGGAGCCCCTGGGCCGAGCACACCAGGTGAAGACCGACCCCTGTACAGGGATCGTTAGGGGCAGGACCGCAGGGGGCGGAACCGCGACAGCCGGAGCCAGCAGGGACGACTCGGAGGACTGGCAGACAGAGCAGGAGTAGCGAGGTGGAGGGCAGAAGGAAATGGCTGGAAGCCTACAGGAAAGGTACAGCGAGGACCACAGGAAGGAGACAGGCAGACAGACACGGAGCAGGAACAGGGCAGACAAAGGAACAGTAAGGATAGGCAGGGTACACAGAGGAAGGTAGGGCCGATGGGTGCTGCAAGTCACAAACAATCATCAGGCGCCCTCAGAATAGAGCGGACGCCTGATATATGCGGAGACCGGAAGTGCGCCCTACAGACCCTCCCCTAGCGACGCCCCCTTCCAACGGAAGAGGCCGGGGGAACGCGCGTGCGCGGCCTAAGGCCGTCGCGGTTACCCGCAGCAGAGCGGCAAGCAGCGCGGAGGAACGCGCGAACCGGGGGGCGCAGGTGAGAGGAAGCTGCGGCGGGTACCGCCGCTAAAGGGGCATCGGCGGGCACGACCGCCGATGTCACAGCATCACTAACAACGCACTGGGGAAACTTTGCACGCTACAAAGGACATGACAGGTTCCCTTTAAGGTCTTTACTGGCAGCCGAGTACTGGAAATTTAATGCTGCAATAAAGCATTTAAGTCTCTTCTTAGCCTTCTGTTTTGCAAGCTATACATTCCTAGATCCTATAACTGTTCCTTGTAGGACATACTGTACAGTCCATTCACCATCCTGGTCTTCTCTGAACTTGCTCCAATTTTTCAATGTCTTTTTTAAAATGTGGTGACCAAATTTTCTTTTTTGTTAGGAAGTTATAAGAGTTAAAAGTTGACCAGCGATTTTTCATTTTTCCAACATTTACAAAACCATTTTTTTAGTGACCAGTCCACCTCACATTTGAAGTCACGTTGAGGGTTCTATATGATAGAAGATACTCAAAAGTGAGACAATTCTAAAAAAAACTTCACCCTCCTTAATGTGCTCAAAATGACATTGAAGAAGTTTATTAACCCTCCAGGTGCTTCACAGGAATTTTTGGAATATCGAAAAAAAATGAAAGTTTAACTTTTTTTGTCCAAAAATTTACTACAGATACAATTTTTTTTTTATTTTAACAAGGGTAATAGGAAAAAATGGACCCTAAAATTTGTTGTGTAATTTCTCCTGAGTATGCAGATACTCCATATGAGGGAGAAAACCACGGCAGGGCTCGGAAGGGAAGGAGCATGATTTGATTCCAGGAAATTTTACATTTAAAAACAATAACATTGAGCTGTGAAAATAATAAAATCACATTTTCCCCACAAAAAAAGTGACCAGTACGCTATATTAACCAGTGCGTTGAAGTCACCATTACATTATGCCCGGCCAGTGCTTCTGGAGACATGCACCCATTAGGTGGGCTCTTATCACTTCAGAAATGACAAACGTGGATGCAATGTATGGTTTAGGCACACTGGGGGGCTCGGAAAGGAGGGAGGATTTGGTGAATTTCTTTTGGATAGTTATGGAGCCATTTTGTTTTTCCAGAGCCTTTTTTACTAGTAAAGTGGAAGCCCCTTATATTGCCGTTAACAGATGACAGACCTGAGTGAGGGCTTGCTTTTATTTGTGGATCGAGTTGAAGCTTTTATTGGGAACATTTTATATAACGTTAGGGATCAGTTATCCAACGCTCTACGCTGAACACTTATTTTGGGGTTAGAATTTACATCTCCTAGAGACTAGGTTCAGAAACCACTGAGGGATCCATTCAATATAATGAGGTAGGAGAGTTACTCTGGGCTTCATCTGGCTTCTGTTCAGCGGTGCCCTTCTTTTCAGAAGTGCAAAAAACTGTGGTCGACGGCACTTTTATGCAATCCTAAAAAGACGGACACCGCTGGATCAGACAGCATCCATAGTGCCTCTATCTACCTCAATATAGGGAATCTTCTGCCAGAGATTCAGTCTGAATCATGTATTTCAGAGATTTACACGGAAACACCGGTGAAAGCGCTCAGTGCAGAGCACAGGATAAATGTGCGCCATGCCTTACTGCGATCTTTGGGAGGCAGAATGAAAAAGTCAACAGCAGGTGAAGAATTGGTTTTATTTATTTTCACACTGTTCCTCAAGAGGTTTAAGTGATTAGGCGACTTTATTCTTCTAGTCGGTGCGATTACAGTGATATCAGACTTATATTGGGTTTTTATGTTTGGCTGCTGTCACACAATAAAAGACTTTTCATTGCAAAAAATAGTTCTTGCATCACCATATTTTAATAGCTATATGTTTTCCTTATTTTGGCCCACAGAGTCATGTAGGGGCTTGGTTTTTGCAGGATCAGATGATGTTTTTTTTGGTACCATTTTCGGGCACATGACATTTTTTAATCACTTTCTATTCTGATTTTTCGGAGGCAGAATGAACAAAAAACAACAATTCAGGATTTTTTTTGAGGGGGGTTAATGCCGTTCCATATGTGGTAAAATTGATAAGGCAGCTTTATTCTTCAGGTCAGTATGATTACAACGATACCTCATTTATATTTTTTTATGTTTAGGCGCTTTTACACAATGAAAACTATTTTATAGAAAAAATAATTATTTTTTGCATCACTTTATTCTGAGAGCTATAACTTTTTTATTTTTCTGATGATGGAGCTGAATGGTGGCTTATTTTTTGCGGGACAAGATGATGTTTTCAATGGTATGGGCGCTATAAAAATAAAATTTATTATTATTATTATTATTAATGGTATCATGTTTATTTAGATCAGCCTTTTTGATTGCGTTTTATTCCACTTTTTGTTCAGTGGTATGAAAATAAAGCATTGCTTTTTGCCTTGTTTTTTTTTTTATGGTGTTCACTAAGGGGGTTAAATAGTGAGACAGTTTTATAGGTCGGGCTGTTACGGACGCGGCGATTCCAGATATGTGTACTTTTGTTTTAATTTTTTTTTTATATAAATATTTACTTATAGATGCAATATCTTTTCGGAGATATATATATATATATATTCAATCATTAAAAAAAGTTTTTCTTTTTTACTTAGTCCAATAGTGGGATAATCGTTTTTTGCAGGCTCATCGCTTGTATAGTATGGGGATGCAGCAGCATCCTTATGCTGTGCAAAATGTCAGCTCTGCACTAACAGAGAAAATTGCTGATCACGCACTGAGCATGATCAAGCAACTTTCCTAGCTCTGGTGGCCCGGATATCGTCATGACGACATCGAGACACCATGGCAATGATCGGGACCCCGCTTCACGCTGCGGGGTCACCAATCCAAAGGCAGAGGGGCTGTCATCCCTCTGACAGCTCCCAGAATGCTACAATTGCGTTCATTCGCATCATTCAGGGGGTTAAAGTGCCGGGAGCAGTGCGTGACCGCTCCTGGCAATTATTGCTGGGTAACAAATAACAGACAACTGAAGGCACATCAAGAACTAGTCTGAGTAGGTGCATACGAAAAAACAGCTTACATATCAAAATGAGGAAATGGTTGCACTCAATTGGATTAAGGCATATCAATGTGAAATACATGAGGTGTGAATAGTGTAATGGCTTTTGAAATTTTGGAAAAACACATGAGATGCTTAGCAAAAAATTTGACCAAAAAATGTGAGCCCATTCACCAACGTCAAGTTAATCTCATGATCGAATGGGTTCCTAACCTAGCTGCCTAGTGTGAACACTTACCTCTGGCTAATAACTTGGTCAAGCCCATATTTATAGGAAGGTCGGAACCAAATGTGATTGGATATAATTAAAACCACAGCTTGGTGAAGGGCGGAGTGATCAGTCAGAAAGCTAGCTTACAAATAATAGAAAACTGACGGCAACTGACGTTTACAGAACCTCCTGGGCACTTTCTGTGCGGCTATCCCATGTCAGGGTAAAAACCGCAATGATGACTATAGCAGCCATGCTTGTATTTTAATGAAATAAAGAAAATTCTGGATTTTACTCCTTGAGCTGGACTTTCCTTTTTCTATGAAGAATCAGCTGACACCTGAATAAATGCTACTGTGCAGGCATGGCCGGTGCCATTTTGAGACATAATTTTTTTTCTAAATAAGTTTATATTAGCAAATCTAATAAATGCATATTATACATGCGATCATGCAATGCATATAATATTCAGTATGTAAAATACGGGGCAGGTCACTGAAGGATCTGTGACTTGTCATAAGTCATCAGTGTGAATAGCTAAGCAGAGGACCACATAAAGACCCCCCCCCATACTGTAGGTCCTCCCTGGAGCACTAGCATATCATTAACTGAAAGCTGAATATAAAGATTAAACAACGACCACAGGACAGAGTCCATCAACCAAGGTATCATTTTAATCAGTATAATGGCTCTAAACTGACACTTTCTGAAGGTAACTCCGCACAATCCAGGAGACAGGTTCCCTTTAAATACCATTCATGCTTTTGTAGATCCTTCTAAATCTTTTATCTGTCTTCTCTAGAGATACTGTAGCTATGTCTCATATCTTTGCATTGTCTGAAAATTTGATTAGTTTACCTTAAGTTCCCTTATCTAGATCATTTCTAAAAATGTTGTACAACACTGGGGACAGGATAGAGCCTTGTGATACCCCACTGGAAACACTCTTATAATTGGATGTGCAACCATTTATTACCACTCTTTGAGTACGATCACTGAGCCAGTTATGAATCCATCTAACAGTAGCTTTGTCAATCCCATACTTTGTCATTTTTTTCAATAAAGATAGTATCAGAAACTTTATCAAATGCTTCGCTGAAGTCAAGATATGCTATATCTACCGCATGTCTCTTATCTACCCAGTCAGTGATTCCATCATAGAAGGAAATTAGATTAGTCTGGCATGACATGTTTGCTACAAACCCATGCTGGCTCTGGTTAATTTCTGTATTCTTATCCAAGTACTTACATACATGCTGTTTAATAATTTGGTCAAAGATCTTCCCTGGTGTGGAAGTAAGGCTTGCTGGCATGTAATTTCCTGGCTCTATCTTCTTTCCTTTTTTGAAGATGGGGACAACATTTGCCCTCATCCAATCTTCTAGGACTTCTCCTGTTCTCCAGGATTTTTCAAAGATTCTGGCTAGTGGTTCTGCAATTTCCTCAGCAAACTCTTTCAGTAGTCAGAGTTAAAAGTAGGCTTTCTATTTAGGCTAATGCAGGCCATATGAGACCATGAATGTTGTGGAGGGTTGAGCTATTTGGCCAAATTTAATTCTGCTCATTATCATTGTTTGTATCAATTTTTGTTCATTTAATATTGAACAGAAGTCTGGTGACCAGCAGCTACAGCTAATGAATGTTACGACTAGGCTTATTGTAACATGCTTTCTTATCTGTAGCCGCTAATAAAAAACCATATTTTATAATTTACTGATTTTTTAGAAAACTTATTAGTTTTGTAACGTTTATGTAGCACCACTGTCTGCATCCCTTCAGGGCTTTCCATCCCCCACCATGCAGGGACACCGACTTACAACATGGCCAGGAGTGGTGAGTAAGCTCCTTGTCCTCTGCTTCCTTGTCTGTCCTGTGGGAATCTGATGTTTCCTGCTTGTCTGCATCTGCGGTTTCCTGCCTATCTGTGGTTTGATGGTTATGCGCATCTGTGGTTCCCCGCTTGTCTGCATTCGCGGTTCCCTGCCTGTTCGCACCTGCGGTTCCGTCCCTGTCTGCACCTGCTCTTCTGTGCCTGTCCGCACCTGCTTTTCTATGCATGTCCATACCTGCTCTTCTGTCCCTATCAGCACTTGCGGTTCCGTGCATGCCTACACTTGCGGCCTCTGTCTGTCAGCACTTGTGGACTGGAACCTTTCCTATCTGTGACCCAGTTCTTCCTGAAACTGTTCCTGTCCATCCAGTCTGAACTGGGTTCTACCTCTGCCTGTATATCGGCCATACCCGCCTTCCTGCCAGTATATCAGCTGTGCCCACCTGCCTGCTAGTTTTTCAGCTGTGCATGTCTGGAACCCCTGATCTTGCGACCTTTCCTAGGTTCCAGCACTGTCTGGTTCTGCAATCATCTCTGCATGTCTGGAATCCCTGGTCATGTGACTGCTCTCTGTGATCCTGGAGGAACTGAAGTTCTCCCCTGGTCCTGACCCGGAAGTGGAGGTGCTAATGCCCTATATCAGACCGCCTCTCCCTATGGTCAGGGCCTGAGTATTGTGTTGCTTCCCTGCATGGCTGCTTTGTCTGCTGGGTCGCTCCCTCTATTCTGTGCCCCTGCACTCTGCCCTGTCGTGCGCCTCTGCACACGCTCCGTGCTTGTACTCTGTCTCTTGTCCCGTGCCTTGTCTAGTGTTTGTCCTTCGTGCCATGTTTTGTCTCTGCTCTGCTTTGCCTTGTAGTCCTTCCTTGCTCTGATTCCGTTCTGTGCTTCAGTCTAGCTTCAGTTCCTTGTTCCATACAATGCCTTTGCTCTGCCTTGTTCCTCCCTATGGTCTCTGTCTTTGCTTGCTCTGCCTCGCTCTCTCCTATGGTGCTCTGTAGTGCTCTCTGGCACACGCACCATTCCTCCTCTCTTACTTTTGGTGCTCTTTTCCATGTCTAGTCCCAAGGCTTTGCCTTGGCCCGGCTCTGGGCTTCGGCCTACGCTCCGCTGCTAGACTCTTTCCTATTGTGCTCTTTTGCACGTTTCTAGGCTAGTCCCAAGGCTCTGCCTTGGCCCGGCTCTGTGCTTCGGCCTATGCTCCGCTGCTAGCTCTGTTCTCGCACTGATCTGCTCCGTGTTTCTGCCTATGCTTCCGTTCCTGGTTCCGTACTCTGCCTAAGCTCTGCCTTGTTTCTTGTCTTGCTTTGCTTTATTGCTTCATGTGCCCTTTGCATGCGCCTGGCCTTCCTAGCCTCCTGCTTGTGCCTCAGCCGTGCCCGCCCTAGCCGTACCCGTCTGCTTGTGCCTCAGCCGTGCTCGTCGGTCAGTGACAGCTGTCTCGCCTGCTATGCCTCAGCCGGGTTCGTTGGAGTCTTGCCCGCCTGTTAGTGCTGCAGACCGATCAGCTAGACAGTGCCCCAGCCGTGCTCTCAGTGCTTCCTTGCACTTCACGCTGTTTCTGCACTGCGCTCTACGTGCTCTCTATAGCATGCGCAGGTCCTTGCCTGCCCTTTGCATACCTCCCCGTGCTTCTATAAAAGTACACGCAGGTTTTGCCATGTACCCTGTCGTGCCCTCTAGCACGCACAGGTCCTAGTCTGTACCTTGTCTTGAACCCTGACCCTGGCATGTCCCCTACACACGCACCCTGCCTTGCACCTTGCCATGGACCCTGGGGTGCCCCTAGCACGCACCCTGCCTGGAATCCTGCCTTGGACCTCGGCGTGTTCCCTAACACGCACCATGCCTGGAGATCTGTTGTACCTCCTTGCCTGAACCCTGGTTTGCCTGCCGGATGCCCAGAACTTGCCGATTGCTGCCAGAGATTGTAAGCCTGATGACTGCGGCCTGATGTCCGGAGCTGATGTCCGCAGCCTGATGCCCTGATCATGTTGATCGTTGCCAGATGTCCGGAGTCCGATGCCAGCGTACCTTTGCCTACCAACTTGCATGTACCACGTCTTGGACCTTGGCGTGCCCTGCACGCACCTTGCTATGTGTTCCCTGTGTGTTTACGTTTTGCACCTGTTGTTACCCTGAACTGTTCTGTAATGAAGTTATCTTGAACCTACGGTCTTGTCTTGCTTCCGTGAGCCGGCCGTCTGGTCCCAGCTGTCGTGGTGGCTCACTCCCTTGGTCTTGCCCCTGACACTCCCTGTATAGGGGTGGCTTCTCACAAGGTCAGCTCGCCCTAGGTGGGTGGGTGCCATGGCCCAGAGGGTCCACTCTCTAAAGAAGAAAAACGACTCAGCGTAAGCTGACGCTCGTCACAGAAACTTTATCAAATGCTTTGCTGAAGTCAAGATATACTATATCTACCGCATGTCTACCACAGCTCCTCAAACAGTATGATGTCCCCAGAAACAGTATGATGCCAATACATAATATAATATTCCCTCACAGTATGATGACACCACAAAGCCATTCACACAGTATAATTTGCCAACACAGAAGGATGTTCGTACAAAGCCCTTCACACTGTATGATATCCCAACATAGTATGATGTCCCCTAATATAGTATGTCCCACGTAGCTCCCAATGTAGTATGATGTCACCACACAGCCCCCTACAGAGTATGTCTCCATTCTCCACACAGCCCCACTACAAAGTATGATGTCCCCACAGAGCTCCTACACTTTTATGATAAAGTCAAACATCCCTACTAGTGATGAGCGAGTATAGTCATTGCTCGGGTTTTTCCGAGCATGCTCAGGTGTCCTCTGAGTATTTTAGCGTGCTCGGAGATTTAGTTTCTGTCGATGCAGCTGCATAATTTGTGGCTGCTGGACAGGCTGAATACATGTGAGGAATACCTGTGTGTTAGGGAATTCCCACGTGTATTCAGGCTGTCTAGCAGCCATAAATCATGCAGCTGAGGCGAGAGAAGCTAAATCTTTGAGCATGCCAAAATACTCTGAGATCACCCAAGCATGCTCTGGCAAAACCGAGCAACAAGTATACTTGCTCATCACTAATCCCTACATTCAGTATGATACAGACTTCCGAACATAATATTATAGCTCCACTCAACCCTCCATACATACAGCCCTTTGAATAGTATGATGTCCCATAAAACTCCCCTCAAATTATGATGGCCCCATGTTGGCAGTGGATTATTCAGGATGCTGTCCAAGTGAGGGACAACAGAGCTTCTTTATTCAGGAACAATATATGATAAGATTAATAGATCAGGAATACATCATTTGTGTGTCTCTATCTGTGCATCATCTCCAGCAGGCTGTTTATCTCATACAGACACAGGAAAAACAGGAAATACAGCTTCATGCTATCCCTGTGTGAGCCTCTGGGAGTTTTTGTTTTTACTTTATAAACAGAATACAAATCGAGCAACTGAACACTAAGACAGGAATGGAGTTATTGCAGCAAACATATTCCAACACCCCCACTCAACAGCTACTTATCCTGTTAGTCCCATTGCAGTTATGAAGTCCACAAACTTGGCTCTTGATAATGGCTTTGTCATAGCATCAGCTATCATCCTGTCAGACTCGCAATAAACAAACTCGAGTACACCACGTTCCACTAAGTCACATAAGTGGTGATGTTTTACATCAATGTGCTTAGTCCTTGCACTAATCTTCTCACTGCTGGCAAGTTTAATGCATCTTTGGTTGTTCTCATAGATAACTGTTGGCTAAGCTAATTGGCTTGCCGAAATCTTCCAAAAGTTGTTTCAACCAAATTACTTCATGACTTGCATAAGCAGAAGACATATATTCTGCTTCTGTAGAAGGTAATGTGACTGAGATTTGTTTTTTGCTGGACCAAGAAATTGAATTTTCTCCTAACTTGAACAAATAAACGCTTATTGATTTCTGATCACTTGAATCTCCAGCCCAATCTGCATCTACATAACCTCTGAGAGTGAGATCTCCTGATGCAGATATCTTAAAATTTAGCCTTTGAGTTTCTTTAAGATATTGAAGAATTCTCTTTAATTGCATTCCATTTTGTTTTTCTTGGCTTGCTTACACATCGGCAACGAATTCCAACTGTGGCTGTGATATTCGGACGAGTTGTGGTTTGTATGTACAGAAGCGCCCCCACTGCTTGTCTGTAACTCTCATTGCTGGGTAGCAGATCTTCTCCTTCCAACTTTAAGTAGGACGGTTCCATTGGTGTTAACGCACCTTTGGCTTCTGACATTCCAAACTGGTTTAGTATTGTGGAAATTTTAGAGCTTTGGTTGAGAAGAAAACTCCCATCTTCCTCTCTCTGGATTTGGATTCCCAAATAATATGTCACATTTCCAAGGTACTTAGTCTCAAAATTCTGGTTGAGAATTTCACCTAGATTTGCAATTTCCTTTTCATCTTGATGACACATGATTATATCATCTACATATATCTCATACATCTTCTGTTTTCTCTCAGAAATGAAATGTAACATCAACTGATCTTCACTGTTCTATTAAAGGAATAGAATAATCCAGATATCTATAAACAGAAAGATAGTGAGGGAATACTTGGCTAACATAAATGAATTCAAGTCTCCAAGTCCAGATGAATTACACCCCAGAGTACAGAGGGAGATGGCAGAAGAAATTCTTGAACCACTCTTCATAATCTTTGAAAATTCTTGGAGATCAGAAGTCCCAGAAGACTGGAGAAGAGCAAATGTTGCTCTTATCTTCAAAAAGGGGAAGAAGGTGGACCCAGGGAACTGTAGACCGGTGAGTCTGACTTCTATACCAAGAAAGATCTTTGAACAAATTATTAAACAACATGTATGTCCATACCTGGATAAGAATGAAGTGATTAACCAGAGTCAGCATGGCTTTGTAACTAATAAGTCATGTCAGACTTTCTTAATTTCCTTCTGTGACAGAATCACTGACTGGGTGGATCAGAGAAATGCAGTAGATGTAGTATATCTTGACTTCAGCAGCAAAGCATTTGACAAAGTATCTCACACCATCCTTATTGAAAAGTGACTAAGTATGGATGTAACGCCGCTGTGTTTGGACTTTGATTCACCGCGTTACTCTGCATCTCTGCTTTAACTCTTCCCTCTTTTTCCCTCTAATGTGCTGGAATGCTGTTGTCAGTTATCTGTGTGGATGCTGCCCAGCGTCCGGCACTGCCGCATAGCCGTACATGCGTGCGTGGTTCCTCTGCGCTGCATGACCACCCATGTGTGCGGTCACTGGCAGCCACCCGTGGGTTAATAGATCTGCTACACATTGCATGTCTTACCACGTGTGTTCAGGCTTCAGCTTCTGCCAGGTGTCCTTTGCATTACTGATTATGTTCTGTCTTGCTTAGGCCACGCGCGACCACACCTCCCTTTTCTTTATCAGGAGAGGGTGTGTGCTACAATTGCTGCTCCAGCCTATGGCTGTGTGGCAGCTCCTATATAAAGGTCCCTCCCCTTTGGGGCATTGCCAGAGCTTCGCATTGAGTTCCTGAACCTTGCCATGTGAGTCTGTGTTCTGCTCCTGCTCTGATACTGTTCAGTTCTGGGGGAGCTGTTGCTCTTTATCCCTCTGTGAACTGTGTCTTGTATCTTGGCCTGCTCTGGGGGCATAATACCCAGATCGCCTTTCCTGGAGGCTGCATATCCAGGCCTGTCTGAATTGTGTCTTGTTTCTCCGCCTGCTGTGGGGGCAGTAATACCCAGATCGCCCTTCCTGGAGGCTGCATATCCAGGCCCCGTGTATGTTGTGTGTTGTTTCCTGAATCCTGGATCTGCTCCTTTACCTGACCCTGTCTGAACTGTGCTCACTGTGTGATGGTCCTGAGGTCCTTCCGTGCCTTGAACCCTGTGCCCAGTGACTGAGACTCTTTGTTACCTGACTTTCTGTGATCTAACCTGGGTTCATCTAGGAAGTAGGAGTCCAGTGTGTCTGCTGATTTTCTGCTACTCAGTACTCAGCTGGGGATTCGGTGCAATTCCCTGCCGGCTCCTGTCCAACCCGGCAGGGTTTGCACCAGACCGCTGGGGTTCCTTTCTAGGTCGCTGCCAGATGACCTGAGCCTGATGACCGTGGCCTCTCATCCAGAGCCTGATGACACTGCCTGATGTCCAGTGTCTGACGACCTCCTTCCAGATGTGCTGTGCCCGATGTCCTCTGCCAGATGTCCGGATCCTATACTTCCCTGCCCGATGTCCGGAGCCTGCTGATCGCTGCCAGTGGTCCGGAGCCTGAGGACTGTGGCCTGATGTACGGAACTGATGTCCGCAGGCTGAAGTCCGGAGCCTGTCGATCGCTGCCTGATGTCCGGAGTCCGATGCCAGTGTGTTGATGTTCTATCTGAGATCCGAGTCCTGATGCCCTGCCTGTGTCAGGATGTCCAGTCTATGTTCCTGGTGTCCTGATGTCCTTGTTCCTGGTGTCCTGGAGTCCTGATGTCCGTTTTCCTGGTGTCCTGATGTCCACCAGATGTCCTGTTGTCCACCAGATGTCCAGATGTCCACCAGATGTCCTGATGTCTGATGTCTTCCTGATGTCCACCTGGTGCCCCGATGTCCGACACGGTGTTCTGATGTCCACCTGGCGTCCAGATGTCCTGATTTCCACCCGGCGTCCTGATGTCTGCCTGGTGCCCTGATGTCCACTCCGTGTTCCTGATGTCCACTCCATGATCCTGATGTCCACTCCGTGATCCTGATGTCCACTCCGTGATCCTGATGTCCACTTCAAGTTCCTGATATCCGCTTCATGTTCCTGAAGTCCACTCCGTGATCCTGATGTCCACTCCGTGTTCCTGATGTCCACTCCGTGATCCTGATGTCCGACCTGAGTCCGGATGTCTCTCTGAGATCTGATGTCCAGCCTGTGTCCAGATATCCAGTCCATGGTTCTGGTGGTCCAAGTTGTGCTCTTAAGCCGGTCCCGTTCTCCTTCCTGGATGGAATCCTTCTCCATGGTTTCCAGGAGATTCCAGCTCTGCTCCCTGGTGACGGTCCCACCTGCGAGTCCTGGATCCGACCAGCCTATGCCGGTGCTGTAGTGCCAACACTCCTGGACCTGCACTATCCGAGTCCTGTTCTGTTGTCCTGCCGGTTCCCTGGGGTCTTACCCGTGATGGCCTCTGCCATCATCTGAAGTCCACCTGTGGTCGGCGTCTGACATTCTCCTGCTGTGCCTGTGCTACACCCGTTGCCGTAAATGCATGCGTGGATCCGCTGCGCTGCATGACCACCCACACGTGTGGTCCCCCCTGGTAAGCCTGTGCCGGGCAACCCTGGACCGCATCAACCCATGATGACCTCCTGCTTCGCCTGTCAACCTGAGATAGGTTTCCTTCATGATGTGCATATTCCGGAACCTGGTGTTTCTATATTTTTGCCTTATTTCAGTAAACTTTATTTTTTCTTCATACCTGAAGTTGTGCGGTGTCTTTTAGTCCTGCTTATGGCCTTCTTGTCCACAAGCTCAGCTGCCACAGACCCCGGTCGCTACTCTTCCCTAGTCCGGGCCATTCCACGACCGCCTGGGACGCATACCCCGTCGTCGCTATAGCTCGACGACACGGGAGCGTTGGCTGTAAACCACGCTGCGTCTGCGTTCGTAACAATGGAATGGACAAGGCAACTGTTAGGTGGATTCATAACTGGCGTAGTGATCGGACCTAAAGAGTGGTCGTAAATGGCAAAACATCCAGATGGAAGAATGTCTCAAGTGGGGTACCACAGGGCTCTGTTCTGGGCCCTGTATTGTTCAACATCTTTATTAATGATTTATATGAAGGAATTGAGGCTACACTGATGAAATACTGATTAAATTTACTGATGGATTCTACTGTTGGAATATGTTTGGTAGAGCAACTCCTTTCCTGTCTGAGTGTTTATTTGCTAGATTTGCATGCTGTTTATAAAGTTAGAACAAAAAACCTCCCAGAGGCTCACACAGGGAGAGCATGTGACTGTTTTTCCTGTGTCTGTGTATGAGAGATGCAGCCTGCTGTAGATGCTGCACAGAGTCACACAAATGATGTGTTCCTGATCTATTAAGCTTATCATATATTGTTCCTGAATAAAGAAGCTCTGTTGTCACATGCTTAAAGAGTATCCTGAATAATCCACTGCCGACAGGTTATGGGCCCAGAGTGACAAAGAACCCCAGAGTAACACCGCAACAGAAGCCCAAAGCAAAAGCAGCACAGAGCAACAGAGATGTCCACTAGCAGCAATCCTGTCAAGTTCTCAGTGCTAAGCCTCTCTAAGCAGAATTACCAGTCCGGGAAATTCAAGGTGAAGATGCTGCTCATAAGAGAAGGCACATCGAAATATACTCAGGAACAAGTGCCTCATCCATTACCAGATGATTGGCTAGAGGAGGATCAGAAAGCACAAAGCAATATCTCCCTCAGTGTAGATGATAATCAGATTGTGCATGTATTCAAGTGTGCAACTCCAATGGAGATGTGGAATGAGTTAAAGAAAGTGCCTGAAAGATCAAATCTCAGCAATAAGCGTTATCTCATGAGAAAGCTGTATCAGTCTAAGCTAAGTGATGGACAGAATATGCAGGGCTATATAAGAAACACCCTAGAGCTTGTGGAGGATCTCAAGGGTATTGGAGAAGAAATTTAAGATTTTCATGTTGCTGCACTTCTATTAAGTGGCCTTCCAGAGAGTTATGACACACTCATGACTGCACTAGATGCCCGGCCAGATGATGAGCTGACACTAAGATATGTTAAAGGCAAACATGTGTATGAATTCAAGAGAAAAATGCAGCATGTAAGCATCAGTAATGAATCCAGAGCAGAAACAGCATTAAAGACAGGATTTCCCTAAATATAAGAGCAATCTAATATTATTAAAGCAGACTGCAGAATTTGGAAAGCAAGAATGAGTCAGCTTAAAAAGCAGAACAGTCATCAGGCTTTGAAACAACTGTAAAGGAGGAGATTATGCATGTGTTTTAACTGCATTTAATGCCAGTACAGGTCCATCTTCAAAGTATATATGGTGTATAGATTCTGCTGCAAGCAGCCATATGACAAACAACAAGGATTTCTTCACTGACCTTAATGAAAGCATGTCAGAAAAGGTCATCTTAGCTAATGGTCACTATATGACTTCAGAAGGAGTAGGAGATTTCTACCTTCACTGTCCAGTTTCAGCAGAAAGCAAAAAGATTCCAATAAAGGATGTTCTCTATGTTCCCAGCCTTGAAAGCAATCTTCTATCAGTAAATAAGCTCACACAAAAGGGAAATGTAGTAACTTTTAAAGATAACAGCTGCATCATCTCAATGAAGGGTCACACTCTTGCAGAAGGAAAACTCCAAGATGAACTTTATCAGCTAAAATGCAAAGAAACAGTGTATAGTTCTTGACAAGATCTACATCAGAACTGTATCCATGTATGGCACAGACATCTTGGGCACAGAGACCCAGAAGCAATAAGGAAGCTAGGTCAACTTGGTATTGAAATCAACCAGTGTAGTTAAATGATGAAGTGCACTAGCTGTCTTAGGCTGGTTTCACACTTGGGTTTTTTTGGCGCTGCTTTTCAGCGCAAAAAAACGCATGCATTTTTTACCCTATACTTTAACATGGGCGCGCATATGTGCGCATACATACACGCACGTATGCGTTTGTACGCGCATGCGTTTTTTTGCAGTGTGCGCTCGGGCGCACAAAATGCATCCTGTTGCATTTTTTGTGCGTCCGACTTGCCCCAAAAAAACGCATGCGCACGCAATGCGTTTTTTTACAGCAAAACACCCATTAAAGTCTATGGGTGCGCATTACAATGCACACGTATGCGCAAAAAAAGCATGCGTTTTTTTTTTAAAAAATGCACCAAAACCCGCAAAAAACACACACAAACGCATGATGTGTTTTTTCATGCGTTTGTGTGTGCAAAAAACAAGCAGCAAAAAATCGCAAGTGTGAAAGTAGCCTTAACCCCTTTCTGACATCCGGCGTACTATCCTGTCCATGGTACGCGGGCCCGTATGACCGGCGGTGGGATAGTATGTCACCCCGAACAGTGGCGCTCACGGGGGGAGCGACACTGATCACGGCCGGGTGTCAGCTGTGACAAACATGATCGCAGTGTACGGGGGACACAGGGAAGAATCACACAGGGAGGGGGCTCCCTGCGTGCTTTCCTGAGCCCTTTGGAGCAGCGCGATGTGCTCACACTGTTCCGAGGGCCTCCTCCCTGCATGCCCCCGGATCCAATATGGCCGCGGGGGCCTTCGGGGTCCTGCAGGGAGGTGGCTGTGCGATCTGACACTTTATTGTAATGTCCCCCCGGGACAATATAATAAAGTAAAAAATAAAAAATCATATGTAAAAATAATAAAAAATTCCTAAATAAATTAAAAAAAATATTCCCCAATAAATTCTTTTTTTTGTAAATAAAAAAATACACATATTTAGTATCGCCGTGTCCGTAACGACACAAAAACTGTATACAAAAACTATAAAACTGTAAAACTATAAAAAATAAACAAAGCAAAAAACAATGCTTTATCATCATACCGCCAAGCAAAAAGTGCAATAACGAGCGATCAAAAAGACGGATACAAAAAACATAGTACCGCTGAAAATGTCATCTTGTCCCGCAAAAAATGAGCTGCCATACAGCATCATCAGCGAAAAAATTAAAAAGTTATAGCTCGCAGAATGAAGCGATGCAAAAATTATTTTTATATAAAATTGTTTTTTTTGTATAAAAGCGCCAAAACGTAAAAAATGGTATAAATGATGTATCACTGTAATCGTACTGACCCAAAGAATAAAACCGCTTTGTCAATTTTACCACACGCGGAATGGTGTAACCCCCCCCAAAAGAAATTCTTGAAATTCTGGTTTTTGTTCATTCTGCATCCCAAAAATCGGAAAAAAAAGCCATCAAAAAATGTCACGTGCCAGAAAATCAGAAAATGGTACCAATAAAAACGTCACCTCGTTCCTCAAAAAATAAGACCTCACATGACTCTGTGGGTCAAAATAGGGAAAAATTATAGCTCTCAAAATGTGGTGATGCAGAAACTATTTTTACAATGAAAAGCTTCTTTTAGCATGTGACAGCTGCCAAACATATAAACCCGCCATAAATAGTAAATCAAACCCCCCCTTTATCACCCCCTTAGGGAAAAATAATAAAATTAAAAAATGTATTTATTTCCCATTTTCCCGCTAGGGTTAGGGCTAGGGTTGGGGCTAAGGTTGGGTTTAGGGCTGAGATTAGGGTTAGGGGTGTGTTGGGGGTTAAGGTTGGAGCTAGAATTGGGGGTTTCCACTGTTTAGGCACTTTAGGGGCTCATCAAACGCAACATGGTGTCTGATCTCAATTCCAGCCAATTCTGGGTTGAAAAAGTCAAACGGTGTTCCTTCCCCTCCAAGCTCTGCCATGCACCCAAAGAGTGGTTTACCCCCACATATGGGGTATCAGCCAACTCAGGACAAATTGAACAACAACTTTTGGGGTCCAGTTTCTCCTGTTACCCTTGGAAAAATAAAAAATTGGGAGCAAAAATATCATTTTTGTGGAAAAAAATATGATTTTTTTTATTTTTTATGGCTCTATGTTATAAACTTCTGTGAAGCACTTGGGGGATTACAGTGCTCAACACACAACTAGATAAGTTCCTTGGGGGGTCTAGTTTCCAAAATGGGGTCACTTGTGGGGGTTCCATAGTTTAGGCACATCAGGGGCTCTCCGAACGTGACATGACACCCACCGACCATTCCATCAAAGTCTGCATTCCAAAACGTCACGACTTCCCTTCCGAGCCCCGACGTTTGCCCATACAGTAGTTTTCTCCCACATATGGGGTATCAGCGTACTCAGGACAAATTGGACAACAACTTTTGGGGTCCAATTTCTCCTGTTTCTTGGGAAAATAAAAAAAAAATTGGGGACTAAAAGTTCATGTTTGTGGAAAAAATGATTTTTTTATTTTCACGCCTGGGCATTATACACTTTTGTGAAGCCCTTGGGGGTTCAAAGTTCTCACCACATATTTGGATAAGTTCCTTGGGGAGTCTAGTTTCCAAAATGGTGTCATTTGTGGGGGGTTTCCTCTGTTTAGGCACATCAGGGACTATCCAAACGTGACATGGCGTCCGATCTCACTTCCAGCCAAAAAAGTCAAATAGCGCTGCTTCCCTTCCGAGTTCTGCCATGCGCTCAAATAGTGGTTTACCCCTACATTTGGGGTATCATCGTACTCAGGACAAATTGCACAATAACTTTTGTGGTACTTTTACCCTTGGGAATAAAAAAATTGGGGGTGAAAAGATCCTTTTTTTGGAAAAAATATGATTTTTTAATTGTACGGCTGTACGTTATAAACTTCTATGAAGCCCTTGGCGGTTCAAAGTTCTCAGCACATATCTAGATAAGTTCCTTGGGGGGTCTAGTTTCTAAAATGAGGTCACTTGAGGGGGGATTCCACTGTTTAGGCACATCAGGGGCTCTCCAAATGTGACATGGCGTTTGATCTCAATTCCAGCCAGTTTTGCGTTGAAAAAGTCAAATGGCGCTCCTTCCCTCCAGAGCTCTGCCATGCGTCAAAACAGTGGTTCCCCCTCACATGTCAGGTATCAGCCTACTCAGGACAAATTGCACAATAACTTTTGCAGTCAAATTTATCCTATTATCCTTGGTAAAATAAAAAAAATTAGACTTGAAGTAATTTTTTTGTGAAAAAAAAGTTAAATGTTCATTTTTTTAAAACATTCAAAAAATTCCTGTGAAGCACCTGAAGGGTTAATAAACTTCTTGAATGTGGTTTTGAAAACCTTCAGGGGTACAGTTTTTAGAATGGTGTCACTTTTGGGTATTTTCTATCATATACACCCCTCAAAGTGACTTCAAATGTGATGTGGTCCCTAAAAAATAAATGGTGTTGTAAAAATGAGAAATCGCTGGTCAACTTTTAAAGCTTATAACTTCCCTAACCAAAAAAAATTTTGGTTCCAAAATTGTGCTAATGTAAAGTAAACATGTGGGAAATGTTGCTTATTAAGTTTTTTGTGTGCCATATCTCTGTGATTTAAGGGAATAAAAATTCAAATAAATGCAAATCATATGAATGAAATTTTACCACTAACATGAAGTACAATATGTCATGAGAAAACATTGTCAGAACCACCGGGATCCATGGAAGCATTCCAGAGTTATTACCTCACAAAGGAACAGTGGTCAGAATTGTAAAAATTGACCCGTCATTAACGTGCAAACCACCCTTGGGGTAAAGGGGTTAAAGGGAAAATGTCCAGAAAATTCTTTCCTAAAATCAGCACCACTAGATCTGCACTGCCACTGTATCTGATACATACAGATGTATGTGGTCCAATGAGTGTTCAAACTCCCAGCAAGAAGAGAGATTTTCTCACATTTATTGATGACTACTCCAGAAATACAGTTGCCTACCTGTTTCACAGTAAGGATGAAGTTCCACAGAAACTTGAAGAATATCTTACCGTAGTGTTTAACAAATGTCGGAGAATGCCAAAAGCCCTGCGTGCAGATCAGTAGCGTAGCTACCAGGGGGGCAGAGGGGGCGGTCGCCCCGGGCCCCGAGCTCTGAGGGGCCCACTGAGCTACGCTACTGTAACTGTATCGGCGTGCACAGCGCGCACATACAGTTACATTCTGAGGCAGAGCAGGGAGAATCGATCTCCCTACTCTGCCGCCCAGCCGCTATGGGACCCTGAGAAGGCGGTGGGAGGCCCCGGTGCCAGCAGTGGGCCCCCCACCTCACAGCCAGCAATGTCGTCCTGAGCTTTCCTGTGTGCACAGGACCTGTGAAGAGGTCACAGGAGGGGCAGAGTCAGGGGGTCACATTATCAGGGGCTTCAGCACAGGGTTCTGCTGTGCTGGTTGTCATGGTGCTGGATGAGGTGAAGTAAGCTCCTGTGTGGGGTCAGGATTGGTTTACAGGGTGGATATAGCAGAGCTGTGTGTGTATGAGGTGTACAGAGCGGAGCCATGTGTGTAGAAGGTGTACGGAGCAGAGATATGCATGTATGAGGTGTACAGAGGAGCAGAGCCGTGTGTGTATGGGGTGAGCAGAGCTGTTTGTGTACAGAGCGGAGCCAAGTGTGTACGGGGTGTGCAGAGCAGAGCCGTGTGTGTGCAGCGTGTACGGAGTGGAGCCGTGTGTGCAAGGTGTACGGATTTGAGCCGTATGTGTATGAGGTGTACGGTGCGGAGCCGCGTGTGTACGGGGTGTTCGGTGCAGAGCCATGTGTTTCCAAGGTGTACAGAGCGGAGCAAGGTGTGTACAAGGTGTACGGAGCAGAGCCGCATGTGTACAGCATGTACGGAGCAGAGCCGTGTGTGTATAGGGTTGTGGAGCAGAGCCGTGTGTGTATAGGGGTATTAGGTGCAGTAAAAGGGACACATATGGCAGCAGTGGCTCAGCACTGGGGTATCAGGTGCAGTAATAGGGACACATACGGCAGCAGAGGCTCAGCATTGGGGTATCAGGTGCAGTAATAGGGACACATACAGCAGCAGAGGCTCAGCATTGGGGTATCAGGTGCAGTAATAGGGACACATAATACAGCAGCGGCTAAGTATTGGGGTATCAGCTGCAGTAATAGGTACAGTCATGGCCAAAAGTTTTGAGAATGACACAAATATTAATTTTTACAAAGTCTACTGCTTCATTTTTTCTAATGGCAATTTGCATATACTCCAGAATGTTATAAAGAGTGATCAGCTTAACAGCAATTACTTGCAAAGTCAATATTTGCCTAGAAAATTAACTTTATCCCCCAAAACACATTTCAACATCATTGCAGCCCTGCCTTAAAAGGACAAGCTAACATTGTTTCAGTGATTGCTCCATTAACACAGGTGTGGGTGTTGATGAGGACAGGGCTGGAGATCAATCTGTCATGATTAAGTAAGAATGACACCACTGGACACTTTAAAAGGAGGCTGGTGCTTGGCATCATTGTTTCTCTTCTGTTAACCATGGTTATCTCTAAGGGTGTGTGCACACGCTGCGGATTTTGCTGCGGTTCCGCAGCGGTTTTTTGCTGCGGTGTACAGTACCATGATTCCCTATGGGAATCAAAAACCGCAGTGCAGACGGTGCGGAATTTTCCGAGCGGATTATCTACGGTTTTCAATCCGCAGAAAGAATTGACATGTCAATTCTTTCTGCGGATTCCCCTGCGGTTTGCCATCTCCTCCATTGAGGAGATGAAAAACCGCAGGGCTAAACCGCAGAGCAATCCGCAGGTAAAACCGCAGGTCTTTTGACCTGCGGTTTCACCTGCGGATTTTACAAAATCCGCGCGGATGAATCCGCACCTAATCCGCAGCGTGTGCACACAGCCTTAAGAAACACGTGCAGTCATCATTGCACTGCACAAAAATGGCCTAACAGGGAAGAGTATCGCAGCTAGAAAGATTGCACCTCAGTCAACAATCTATTGCATCATCAAGAACTTCAAGGAGAGAGGTTCCCTTGTTGCCAAAAAGGCTCCAAGGCGCCCAAGAAAGACCAGCAAGCGCCAAGACCGTCTCTTAAAAGTGTTTCAGCTGCGGGATCGGGCTACCAGCAGTGCAGAGCTTGCTCAGGAATGGCAGCAGGCAGGTGTGAGTGCATCTGCACGCACTGTGAGGCGGAGACTCTTGGAGCAAGGCCTGGTCTCAAGGAGGGCAGCAAAGAAGCCACCTCTCCAGGAAAAACATAATGGACAGACTGATATTCTGCAAGAGGTACAGGGAGTGGACTGCTGAAGACTGGGGTAAAGTCATTTTCTCTGATGAATCCCCTTTTCGATTGTTTGGGACATCTTATTCGGAGAAGACCAGGTGAGCGCTACCACCAGTCTTGTCTCATGCCAACTGTCAAGCATCCTGAAACCATTCATGTGTGGGGTGGCTTCTCAGCCAAGGGAATGGGCCCTCTCTCAGTCTTGCCTAAAAACACAGCCATGAATAAAGAATGGTACCAGAATGTCCTCCAAGAGCAACTTCTCCCAACCGTCCAAGAGCAGTTTGGCGATCAACAATGCCTTTTTCAACATGATGGAGCACCTTGCCATAAAGCAAAGGTGATAACTAAATGGCTCAGGGAACAAAACATAGAGATTTTGGGACCATGGCCTGGAAACTCCCCAGATCTTAATCCCATTGAGAACTTGTGGTCAATCATCAAGAGACGGGTGGGCAAACAAAAACCTTCAAATTCAGACAAAATAAAAGCATTGATTTTGCAAGAATGGACTGCTATCAGTCAGGATTTGATCCAGAAGTTGATTGAGAGCATGCCAGGGAGAATTGCTGAGGTCCTGAAGAAGAAGGGTCAACACTGCAAATATTGACTTGCTGCATTAACTCATTCTAACTGTCAATATAACCTTTTGCTACTCATAATATGATTGCAATTATATTTCTGTATGTGATAAAAACATCTGATAAACACACATAAAAACCAGAGGCCAGCAGATCATGTGAAAATATAATATTTGTGTCATTCTCAAAACTTTTGGCCATGACTGTACACATACGGCAGCAGAGGCTCAGTATTGGGGTATCAAGTGCAGTAATAGGAACACATAAGGCAGCAGCGGCTCAGTATTGGGGTATCAAGTGCAGTAATAGGGACATATACGGCAGCAGCGGCTCAGCATTGGGGTATCAGGTGCAGTAATAGGGACACATATGGCAGCAGCGGCTCAGTATTGGGGTATCAGGTGCAGTAATGGGGACACATACGGCTGCAGCAGCTCAGCATTGGGGTATCAGGTGCAGTAATAGGGACACATATGGCAGCAGTGGCTAAGTATTGGGGTATCAGCTGCAGTAATAGGGACACATATGGCAGCAGTGGCTAAGTATTGGGGTATCAGCTGCAGTAATAGGGACACATACGGCAGCAGCGGCTCAGCATTGGGGTATCATGTGCTGTAATAGGGACACATACGGCAGCAGCGGCTCAGTATTGGGGTATCAGGTGCTGTAATAGGGCCACATACAGCAGCGGTGGCTCAGTATTGGGGTATCAGGTACAGTAATAGGGACACATATGGCAGCAGCAGCTCAGTATTGGAGTATCAGGTGCAGTAATAGGGACACATATGACAGCAGAGGCTCAGTATTGGGGTATCAGTTGCAGTAATAGGGACACATACGGCAGCAGTGGCTCAGTATTGGGGTATCAGGTGCAGTAAAAGGGACACATACGGCAGCAGCAGTGGCTCAACATTGGGGTATCATGTGCTGTAATAGGGACACATACGGTAGCAGCGGCTCATCATTGGGGTATCAGCAGGATGATGGGTTTGTGCAGGTTGGGGATACATGGTGATGGGGCTGGAATATGAGAAGTGAAATGTGTCGTTGTTGTATTCTCTGTAGCCGAGTCCTGGCTGGAGGAGTTGTCATGTCGGTCTGGGCCAGATGGAAAAGACATGAAAAGTGACCGATTCCATCAGAAAGAACGTCAGTGGTAAGACACCAACTATACCTGTGCAGTAATCACATATGTTTTGTAGGACTGGTATTTACCACTGACCATATTGCGGTAATATCCATGTTGGTCTTTATATAGGGATTATTTTCAGTAACAGCGCAGTCATCTCATCTCCTACATCCACTATTAGGGTGCATCACTGAGTTGTAATCAAAGTTACCTAGTTAGGGGCCCACTCAGAAGTTTCGCCCCCCCCTGAACCGAAACCGTAGCTACACCTCTGGTGCAGATAATGAAACCGAACATACAAGTGGTAAGGTGCAAACCATTTTGAAAAAGGATGGAATCGTGTTCCAGACTACCATTCCATACAACCCAGAACAAAATGGCATTGCAGAGAGAAAGAACTGAACTCTCAGTGAAAGGGGAAGAAGTTCAGTGGGGGAAAAAAAGTATTTAGTCAGCCACTAATTGTGCAAGTGCTCCCACTTAAAAAGATGAGAGAGGCCTGTAATTGACATCATAGGTAGACCACAACTATGAGAGTCAAAATGAGAAAACAAATCCAGAAAATCACCTTGTCTGACTTGGCAAGATTTATTTTTCAAATTATGGAGGAAAAAAAGTATTTGGTCACCTGCAAACATGCAAGATTTCTGACTCTGCAAGGAGAAATGATACTTCTTGGATATCGGTCAGACGCCACTCACACAGCCAAACCAGATCTCCCACTTTCCACTGATGAGGGGCAGTACCCCGAAACACAGTGTCTGCAAATGGAGATTCTGGCTTGGCTTTTATCCTAAGTCATGTAACTAGACTCGTTAAAGGGTCAACATTGACTTTTAGGATTGCTACCTCCAATAGGTGGCACTAGAGTTCTAGTCCTCTTCCTCTCTGAAGAGACAATTTGCATAATTAGCACCGCAAGGAGAAATGATACTTCTTGGATATCGGTCAGACGCCTCTCACACAGCCAAACCAGATCTCCCACTTTGCACTGATGAGGGGCAGTACCCCGAAACACAGTGTCTACAAATGGAGATTCTGGCTTGGCTTTTATCCTAAGTCATGTAACTGGGCTCGTTAAAGGGTCAACATTGACTTTTAGGATTGCTACCTCCAATAGGTGGCACTAGAGTTCTAGTCCTCTTCCTCTCTGAAGAGACAATTTGCATAATTAGCAGATTTCTGACTCTCACAGACCTGTAATTTCTTCTTTAAGAGGCTTCTCTGTCCTCCACTCACTACTTGTAGTAATAGCACCTGTTTGAACTTGTTATCAGTATAAAAGACACCTGTCCACAACCTCAAACAGTCACACTCCAATCTCCACTATGGTGAAGACCAAAGTTGTCAAAGGACACCAGAAAAAAATTGTAGCTGTCATGATCCAGATTGGATTATGACAGATAAATGCACAAGTAACCTTTTTTTTTCCTTAAGCTGTGTGCTTAAAGTTAGTTTTGCCCCCGGTGGCCGTTAGGGTCATTGCACTCTGGTTACTTTAGTTTAGTGCACGGGATTATAAAGCATGTGTGATTGCTCTGGCTCTGACCTATAAAAGAGTGTTAGGTGATGTAATCACTGTTGGTGATATTGGTCATTTCCAACCATCCTTGGTGAAGGAAGGAGCTAGAGAGAGTTCCTTGCAGCTCAGTCAGAATCCTGGTGTGGAAGGAGCCACAGAGAGGAGTTCCTTGCAGCTCTGACAAAGCTTGGTGAAGCAGCAGCTATTCAGGAGGAAATCTGCATTCTGGTGCTGGACTCTGTTGCTGGGAGTAAGAGCGACAGAGCAAAGCTAAGTGGTGTTATCCCTGTTTGTACCTTTCCTTCTGTGTGTTTCAGTGCAGTGGTGGGATTAGTTTCTGCACCGTCCATTTCATTAGAAGGGCTAGGTGCAGGGCGAGCTAGGGTTTTTAGGTATCCTGCTCGGCGCCAGGTGCGGAACCTGCATAGGGACTGTCAGGAGTGTAGTGACACTGACTCAGGGGAATGCAGGAGGTCTCCACATCCCCGTTCCCTATCGCAGGGCCCTCCATTGTATCGGTTTCCCTGGTGTTTCCCTTGATTATTTAAATTCGCCCTGCTGGAGGCGTGGAATCCAGATACACATGTAATTTTGAAATTCGCCAGCTGGAGGCTGTGTATCTGGCTGCACGTTATATTATTTAAATTTGCCCTACTGGAGGCGGTGTATCCAGGGTCACGTGTGTCAGAGAAATTCGCGCTGCTGGAGGCGGTGTGTCCAGTCACACGTAACCGTCACAGTAGCCCTGCACTAGGCTGGGAAGACTGAATCTGCAATAGGCAAGCAGTTTGGTGTGATGAAATCAACTGTGGGAGCAATAATAAGAAAATAGAAGACATACAAGACCACTGATAATCTCCCTCGATCTGGGGCTCCACACAAGATCTCACCCCGTGGGGTCAAAATGGTCATAAGAACGGTGAACCAAAATCCCAGAACCACACGGGGGGACCTAGTCAATGACCTATGTTATGAATGGGAAACCGAGGAGGAAAAACAAGACAACAAGCTAAGTCTCAGAAAACCAGAGAAGTTGGTAACTATGCAGATTGTAGATCCCTGATCTTAATCGCACAACTAGCAGCAGTCGTGGAGCGTTCCTACGTTGGTCCTAGACTCCTCGTCACAACCGGAGAACTACATAAGCCTAAAGCAGGAAAAGAGGAAAACTAACTGCCCCAGAGTAGACCCCAAAGGAAAGACAGCCCCCCACATGTATTGACGGTGAAACAAGATGAAAATACAAACAAAGGCAGGAAAATAGGTTGAGAAAACGATGGGGCCCGGCTAACTAAAAAGGACAGAAAAGGAAAGACACTGTCTGCAATCTGCCAAAAACAACCTACAAAAATATTGTCCAACACTTCTGATAGCAAAATTAACCCAGAAGTCACTAGACTTCTTAACCTATAACAGCACTCTGAAATATTCTGAGACAGAGCAAAAAAGAGGCCAATCTAATAAGGGACAATAAGCAGATTGGCATATACTGATTAATAGGAGTGGAATTTCAGCATAGCCCCAGCAGGGGCAGGCTGATTACACAACAAACTGAATTGACCAACAAGCGCAAGTGTGAACGTTAGCAAAAAACAAACTTAACTTGAGAAGACTGGAAGAGAACTGAAGTCCAGGACCTGAGAAGCAGACTGAATCACCAGCACTCGGATAGGGCGTCGGCTGTCTTATATCCAGTCTGATACTCCAGAGATCCAATCGTTATCTTCCTCATCAGGTGGCAGATCACTACCACTTAAACCAACCGCACTACCTCCTATCACTGTTATGAATGAGTCACCGAGGAGGAAAAAACAAAAAGCAAGCTAAGCCCAGAAAACCGGAGAGGTTGGTAACTAGCGGATTGCAGACACCTGATCCTATCCACAACAACTAGCAGTAGCCGTGGAGCGTGCCTACGGAGATCCTAGACATCTCATCACGGCCGGAGAACTAAATAAGCCTAAAGAAAGAATGTGAAAATCTAAACTGCCCCAGAGCAGACCCCAAAGCAATAGACAGCCCCCAACATGTATTGTCGGTGAAACAAGATGAAAACACAGACAAAGGTAGAAAGATAGGCTGAGAAAACGATGGGGACCTCGCTAACTAGAAAGGACAGGAAAGAAAAGCTGCTGTCTGCAATCACGCAAAAAACCCTGCCAAAAAGAATGACCAGCACGTCTGATAGAAAAAGGCCCTGAAATCGCTAGACTTCAAATCACTATATCAGCACTCAGGTATATTCTGAAGACAGAGCAAAACAGATCAACTGATCTAAGACAAAATGGGGATTCAGCCCAGTCCCAGCCTGGGCTGACTGAACACAAAAACTAAGTAAACCAGACAAAAACTCATATGAACAATAGCAGAGAAAACTTAGCTTTAGGAAGGCAGGAACCAAACTGGAAACCATGAGCCAGTGTCAGGAAAAATCACCAGCAAGAAACTAGGAGTCGGCTGCCTTAAATCCAATCAGAAACTCCTGATTTCCAATCGCAGTCCTCCTCCTCAGTTGACCGGTCTCTGCCATTTAGATCAGCTTCATTACCTCCCTTCACCAACAGAGGGAGTCCAGATAAAGAACTCATTACTCCTCTGTCAGCACAGTCAGCTCCATAACCCTCACCAGAAGCCAGAGGCAAACCCGAAAATGAGCTCACAACAGTACCCCCCCTTGAGGAGGGGTCACCGAACCCTCATCCACGTCACCGGGCCGATCAGGATGGGCCCGATGAAAAGCACGAACCAATCTATAGGCATTAATATCAGAGGCAGAGACCCAAGAATTGTCCTCCTGGCCATAACCCTTCCACTTGACCAAATACTGGAGTCTCCGCCTAGCCAGTCAAGAATCCAGTATTTTCTCTACCTCATATTCCGCATTACCTTCAACCAATACAGGGTCAGGAGGTGCAGCCATAGGAACTACTGGCTCAACATATCTCTTCAACAGCGACTTATGAAACACGTTATGGATCTTAAACGTAACAGGAAGAGCCAATCGAAAAGAAACCGGATTAAGAATCTCCAAAATCTTGTAAGGTCCAATAAATCTTAGCTTGAACTTTGGAGAAGCCACCTTCATAGAGATATTCTTTGATGACAACCAAACCATATCACCCACTTTAAACCGGGGACCAATGGTCCTATGCCGGTTAGAAAACCGCTGGGCCTTTTCCTGGGAGAGAGACAACTTATCCACTACTTGGTCCCAAATCTGCTGCATTCTCTCTACCACAGTGTCAACACCTGGGCAGGCTGAAGATTCCACTTGCCCTGAAGAAAATCGAGGATGAAACCCAATGTTACAGAAAAAGGGCGACATCAAGGTGGCAGAACTAGCTCTATTTATTTAAAGCGAATTCAGCCAAGGGCAAAAATGAAACCCAATCATCCTGATCAGCAGATATAAAACTAAAACATCTCAAATAGGACTCCAAAGTCTGGTTTGTTCTCTCCGTCTGCTCATTGGTCTGAGGGTGAAACGCAGAGGAGAAGGACAACTGAATTCCCAGCTTGGAACAAAAGGCTTTCCAGAATCTGTAAACAAACTGAACTCCTCTGTCCGATACAATGTTCTCAAGAATCCAATGCAACCGAACCACCTGTTGTAAAAACAAGGGTACCAACTCTGAGGAAGATGGCAACTTTGGGAGTGGTACAAGATGGACCATGTTAGAGAATCTATCACAAATCACCCAGATAACAGTCATTCTCTGAGGGACAGGAAGATCAGAAATAAAATCCATTGAAATATGGGTCCATGGCCTCTTAGGCACCGGCAAGGGCATCAACAACCCACTAGAGCGAGAACAGGGTTTAGACCGGGAACAAGTCCCACAGGACTGCACAAAATTCCTGACATCACAAGATAAGGCGGGCCACCAAAAAGACCGTCTCACCAAATCTCTGGTACCAAAAATACCTGGATGACCAGCCAATGCGGAGCAATGAACTTCAGACATCACTCTCTTCCTGCACTGGTCAGGAACATACAATTTTCCCATAGGACAACGCTCAGGTTTGTCCTCCTGGAGTTCTTCCAGAGCACGTCTCAAATCGGGTGAGATGGCAGAAAGAACTACCCCCTCACATAGGATGGTAGTAGGCTTGGTCTCAATAGAAGAATCAGCAAAGAAACTCCTAGAAAGGGCGTCTGCTTTAACATTCTTAGTGCCTGGAAGAAAAGAGACCACAAAATTAAAACGCATGAAAAACAAGGCCCATCTAGGCTGTCTGGGATTCAAGCGTTAGGCCGACTCCAGATAAATCAGATTCTTGTGATCGGTGAGGACCACAAATTGATGTCTAGCTCCCTCCAACGAATGTCTCCACTCCTCAAATGCCCATTTCATGGCCAACAATTCCCGGTTCCCCACGTCATAGTTGCGTTCAGATGGGGAAAACTTTCGAGAAAAGAAGGCACAGGGATTCATCTTAGAAGTCACAGGGTCTTTTTGGGACAACACAGCTCCTGCACCAATCTCAGAAGCGTCCACCTCCACTTGAAATGGAAGTGAGACATCAGATTGCCGTAAAACTGGAGCTGAAGTAAACCTCCGCTTAAGCTCCTGTAATGCTGAGACAGCCTCAGGAGACCAATTCAGCACATCAGCTCCCTTCTTGGTCAGATCAGTCAGTGGTTTGACAATACTAGAAAAATTACCTATAAATTTACGATAAAAATTAGAAAAACCCAAAAACTTCTGGAGAGCCTTCAAGTAGGCTGAACCCAATCATAAATGGCCTGTACCTTGGCCAGGTCCATTTCAATAGTCGATGGAGAAAAGATAAATCCCAAAAATGAAATCCTCTGTACACCAAAGAGGCACTTCGATCCCTTAACAAACAGGGAATTCTCCCTCAAAATCCGGAACATAGTCCGGACATGTTCCACATGGGAATCCCAATCACTAGAAAAGATCAAAATATCATCCAGATAGATGATCAAAAACTTATCCACAAAGTCTCGGAAAATATCGTTCATAAAGGATTGGAAGACAGAAGGGGCATTAGAGAGCCCAAAAGGCATCACCAGATACTCAAAATGTCCCTCCGGAGTATTAAACGCCGTCTTCCATTCATCCCCGTGCTTGATGCGAATAAGATTATACGCCCCCCTGAGGTCAAGCTTAGTAAACCAGCAGGCACTCTTAACTCTGGAGAATAAATCAGACATCAGAGGTAACGGGTACTGATATTTAACCATCATCTTGTTAAGGAAACGATAATCAATACACGGTCTTAATGAACCATCTTTCTTTGCCACAAAAAAAAAACCAGCGCCTAACGGTGACGAGGATGGTCTAATATGACCCTTCTCCAACGACTCCTTAATATAGGATCGCATAGCATCATGTTCGGGTACAGATAAGTTGAAAAGCCGACCCTTGAGAAATTTACACCCAGGCATCAACTCAATTGCACAGTCATAACTCCTATGAGGAGGCAAAGATGCAGACTTACTCTCGCTAAAAACATCAGAGAAATCAACCAGATAATCAGGAATATCATGAGACTGAGGAGAGGTGGAGAAAACAGGAGCGTCCCTAAGAACACACTGACAACCCCAACTCACCACAGACACAGATTTCCAATCCAAAACTGGGTTATGAGTTTGCAACCAGGGGAACCCCAGAACAATAGTATCATGCAAATTATGCAGCACCAAAAATTTATAATTTTCTTGGTGGTCTGGAGCAACTCGCATTATCACCTGGGTCCAAAACTGAGGTTTATTCTCCGCCAAAGGAGTGGCATCAATACCCCTCAAAGGAATGGGTGTCTGCAGAGGCGTCATGGACAAACCACAATGTTTAGCAAAGTCCAAATCCATCAGAATCAGAGCTGCTCCTGAATCCACAAATGCCTTAGTGTAAAATGTGGACAAGGAGCAGATCAGAGTAATTGCCAAAAGGAACTTAGGCTGTATAGTGCCCATAGCAAATGTGTGTGCAAAACGTTTCTCTCGTTTAGGGCAGACAGAAATAGTATGAGAGGCGTCTCCACAGAAAAAGCACAGCTTATTACGCCTTCTAAACTCCCGACGTTGCGCCCTAGACAAAACCCCATCACATTGCATAGGTTCAGACATTTGTTCAAAAGGTGGCAGTGCCTCCCGTGTAGTTTTACGTTCACGTAAACGCCGATCAACTTGAATGGCTAATGACATAATGCCATCCAGACCAGAGGGAGCAGGAAATCCCACCATAACATCTTTTACGGTCTCTAACAAACCTTTCCGAAAGAGAGCTGCCAATGCAATGCACTATCATTCCGTGTAGTAAGGACCGCCCACTTTTGGAATTTTTGACAGTACAACTCTGCAGGATCCTGACCCTGGTTTAATGCCAACAGGGTTCTCTCAGCTTTATCAACGGCATTAGGTTCATCATACAACAACCCCAAGGCCTGAAAAAATGCATCCACATTAGTCAGATTAGGATTTTCAGGTGTCAGAGAAAAAGCCCAATCTTGGGGATCGCCATGCAGCAAGGAGATGACAATTTTAACCTGCTGCACAGAGCTCCCCGATGAGTTAGGCTTCAAAGTAACAAATAATTTACAATTATTCTTAAAATTCAGAAATTTAGACCGATCCCCAGAAAACACATCAGGAGTAGGAATCTTTGGGTTCAGCAGCATGTGACTGAATAAGGTAGGTGCAAATTCCCTGTACTTCAGCAGCAAGCTGCTCCACACGATCAGACAGTTGCTTAATCTCCATTAGGAAAAAAAATCCTCCTATGGCCCCAGAAAAAAAAAGAGGAAAAAATACATAAAAAAAAAAAATTCTGACACTCTTTTTTTTCTTTCTCTAACAATTCTTTCCTGCTTTTGAGTACCCTAGAATCTGCGGTAGGGCTGGTGATTCTGTTATGAATGGGAAACTGAGGAGGAAAAACAAGACAACAAGCTAAGTCTCAGAAAACCAGAGAAGTTGGTAACTATGCAGATTGCAGATCCCTGATCTTAACCGCACAACTAGCAGCAGTCATGGAGCGTTCCTACGTTGGTCCTAGACACCTCGTCACAACCAGAGAACTACATAAGCCTAAAGCAGGAAAAGAGGAAATCTAACTGCCCCAGAGCAGACCCCAAAGGAAAGACAGCCCCCCACATGTATTGACGGTGAAACAAGATGAAAATACAAACAAAGGCAGGAAAATAGGCCGAGAAAACGATGGGGCCCGGCTAACTAAAAAGGACAGAAAAGGAAAGACACTGTCTGCAATCTGCCAAAAACAACCTACAAAAATATTGTCCAACACTTCTGATAGCAAAATTAACCCTGAAGTCACTAGACTTCTAAACCTATATCAGCACTCTGAGATATTCTGAGACAGAGCAAAAAAGAGGCCAATCTAATAAGGGACAAAAAGCAGATTGGTAAATACTGATTAATAGGAGTGGAATTTCAGCATAGCCCCAGCAGGGGCAGGCTGATTACATAACAAACTGAATTGACCAACAAGCGCAAGTGTGAACATTAGCAAAAAGCAAACTTAACTTGAGAAGACTGGAAGAGAACTGAAGTCCAGGACCTGAGAAGCAGACTGAATCACCAGCACCCGGATAGGGCATCAGCTGTCTTATATCCAGTCTGATACTCCAGAGATCCAATCGTTATCTTCCTCATCAGGTGGCAGATCACTACCACTTAAACCAACCGCATTACCTCCTGTCACCACCAGAGGGAGAACGGAAGGGGAACTCTCAACTGGTGGAGCAGAAAATGAGTTCATGACAGACCTGCATAGAGCTGGGACCACAGTAACAACGGCTACTATCAGTAACACATTACGCCGCCAGGGACTCAGATCCTGCAGTGCCAGATGTGTCCCCCTGCTTAACCCAGTAACATGTCCGGGCCCGTCTGAAGTTTGTTACAGAACATTTGGATTATCCAGAAGAGTATTGGGAGAATGTCATATGGTCTGATGAAACCAAAGAAGACCTGTTTGGTAGAAACAAAACTTGTCATGTTTGGAGGAGACAGAATGCTGAGTTGCATCCAAAGAACACCATACCTACTGTGAATCATGGGGGTGGCAACATCATGCTTTGAGTCTGTTTCTCTGCTAACGGACCAGGACAACTGATCTGTGTACATAAAAGAATGAATGGGGCCATGTATCGTAAGATTTTGAGTGCAAACCTCCTTCCATTAGCAAGGGCATTGAAGATGAAACATGGATGAGTCTTTCAGAATGATAATGATCCCAAGCACACCCCAGGGCAATGAAAGAGTGGCTTTGTATGAAGCATATAAAGGTCCTGGAGTGGCCTAGCCAGTCTCCAGATCTCAACCCCATAGAAAACCTTTTGGAGGGATTTGAAAATCCATGTTGCCAAGTGACGGGCCCAAAACATCACTGCTCTAGAGGGGATCTGCATGGAGGAATGGGCCAACATACCAACAACAGTGTGTACCAAACTTGTGAAGACTTACAGAAAATGTATGACCTCTGTCATTGCCAACAAAGGATATATTACAAAATATTGAGATTACCTTTTGTTAATGACCAAATACTTATTTCCCACCATAATTTGAAAAATAAATCTTGCCAAATCAGACAAGGTGATTTTCTGGATTTGTTTTTTCATTTTTACTCTCATAGTTGTGGTCTACCTATGATATTAATTACCGGCCTCTTTCACCTTTTTAAGTGGGAGAACTTGCATAATTGGTGGCTGACTAAATACTATTTTTCCCCACTGTACTTCCACTTTCACAGACCTGCAATGTATTGAGGAGAAGCCATCATGACAGCTTGTTATCTTCAAAACAAAGTGCCAGGTAAAGCCACAAATAAAACTCCATATGAGCTATGGAACTGTGAGAAACCTAACCTGAAGCACCTCAGGATATTTGGAAGCAAAACATTTGTGCATGTTCCCAAAGAAAAACGTTCCAAGTGGGAATCACATGCAAATCATGGAGCCCTGGTAGGCTATAGCAAAACTCAAAAGGGATACAGAATCATGCACCCAAAGACCTACACAGTAACAATCATCAGAGATGTAGTGATTGATGAAAACTCTGTATCTCTAAAATTCCATGAAATTACACCTGTTATTCAACTTACGAAGCAAGAACAAGAATCTGAATCACCAAACCCAGACACCAAAAAGGAAAATTCTCAACCAGTACTTTGAGACTAAGGACCTTGTAAATGTGACATATTATTTGGGAATCCGAAGTCAAAGAGAGGAAGATGGGAGTTTTCTTCTCAACCAAAGTTCTAAAATTTCTGCAATACTAAACCAGTTTGGAAAGTCAGAGGCCAAAGGTGCGTCAACACCAATGGATCCGTTCTACTTAAAGTTGGAAGGAGAAGAAGATTTGTTACCCAGCAATGAGAGTTTCAGACAAGCCGTGGGGGCACTTCTGTACATAGCAACCACAATTCATCCAGATATCACAACCACAGTCGGAATTCTCTGCCAATGTATAAGCAAGTCACGCCAAAGAAACTGGAATGCAATTAGGAGAATTCTTCAATATCTTAAACTCAAAGGCTAAATCTTAAGATATCTGCATCAGGAAATCTCACTCTCAGAGGTTATGTGGATGCAGATTGGGCTGGAGATTCAAGTGATCGGAAATCAATATGTGGTTACTTGTTCAAGTTAGGAGGAAACTCAATTTCTTGGTCCAGAAGAAAACAAGTGTCAGTCGCATTATCTTCTACAGAAGCAGAATACATGTCTGCTGCTTATGCAAGTCAAGAAAGTAATTTGGTTGAAGACATTAGCTCAAGCAACAGTTATCTATGAGGACAACCAAGTATGCATTAAACTTGCCAGCAGTGAAAAGATTAGTGCAAGGACTAAGCACATTGATGTAAAACATCACCACTTATGTGACTTAGTGGATTGTGGTTTACTCGAGTTTGTTTATTGCGAGTCGGACAAGATGATAGCTGATGCTATGACAAAGCCATTATCAAGAGCCAAGTTTGTGGACTTCACAATCGAAATGGGACTAACAGAATAAGTAGTTGTTGAGTGGGGGTGTTGGAATATGTTCGGTGCAACAACTCCTTTCCTGTCTGATGTTTAGTTGCTAGATTTGTATGCTGTTTACAAAGTTAGAACAAAAAAAAACTCCCAGAGGCTCACACAGGGAGAGCATGTGACTGTGCTTCCTGGTTTTCCTGTGTCTGTGTATGAGAGATGCAGCCTGCTGTAGATGCTGCACAGATAGAGACACACAAATGATTTATTCCTGACTTATTAAGCTTATCATATATTGTTCCTGTTTTTCCTGAATAAAGAAGCTCTGTTGTCACACGCTTGGAGAGTATCCTGAATAATCCACTGCCAACATCTACACATTATAATGCCCCAAAACAAACCCACACAAAGTATATCCCAATACAGCCCCAGTACATAGTATTATGTCCATATATAGTTTCCTAACGGCACACTGTTATGTCCCCACACAGTCCCCTTAGGGCACGGTATTTTGTCTTCCACAGTCACCTTAGGGCACAGTATTATGTACAGTAATATGTCCTCATACAGCCCCCTTAGGGCAGAGTATTATGTTTCTACACAACTCCATTACTTACAGTAGTATTATGTCCCCACATAGCTCCTGTTATGAATGGATCACGGAGGAGGAAAACAAGACCAAGCCAAGTCACAGAAAACCAGAGAGGTTGGTAACTATGCGGATTGCAGACCCCTGATCCTAACCACACAACTAACAGCAGCCGTGGAGCGTACCTCTAGACGCCTCGTCACAGCCGGAGGACTAAATAAGCCTAAAGCAAGAAAAGGGGAAATCTAAAACTGCCCCAGAGCAGACTCCAAAGGAATAGACAGCCCCCACACATGTATTGACAGTGAGACAAGATGAAAACACGAACACAGGTAGGAAAATAGGCTGAGCAAACGATGGGGCCCACACTAGCTAGAAAGGACAGGAAAGGAAAGATACCGTCTGCAATCACGCCAAAAAAAACCTGCAAAAATGTCCAACACTTCTGATAGCAAAAAATACCCTGAAGTCACTAGACTTCTCCCACTATATCAGCACTCTGGCATATTCTGAGAACAGAGCAAAAAGAGGCCAATCTAATAAGGGACAAAAAGCAAACTGGCACATACAGTGACATAAGATTGGAAATTCAGCACAGCCCCATCCGGGGCTGGCTGACCACACAAAAAACTGAATAGACCAAACCAAATCAAATGTGAACATTAGCAAAGACAACTTAGCTTGAGATGGCAGGAACTGAGCTGGAAACTAAGACCTCAGAAGGCAGGAAAAAATCACCAGCATGGGAATAGGGAGTCGGCTGTCTTAAATCCAGTCTGAGACTCTAGATGTCCACTCCTCTACCTCATTATCAGGTGGCAGGTCTCTGTTAATTAGATCAGCTTCACTACCTCCTGCCACCACCAGAGGGAGCCCGTAAAGAGAACTCACAACTCCTCTGTCAGCACAACCAGCTCCCTCACCAGAAACCTGAGGCAGACCAGAAAATGAGTTCACAACAGCTCCCTTACATTGTTTTATTTCCCCACACAGCACCACTAGGCAGTTTTATGTCCCCAACACAGCCCACTTTGGGTACAGTATTATGTACCAAGAGTTTCCAACATTGTACTGTCAATTAGGAAAACAAAAACAGCAACTGACCTAACCCCATTCCCCTGCAGGTCAGGTCTGTACTGTGGCACAGCTGACGTGATCTGGTGACATCATTGTGCCTGCAGTGCTCTTAGACGTTCAGGCTAAATGATGGAAGAGTGAGCTAATGTCTTTCTGTTCCATCACAGTATTCATCTGTCTCTGCATCCTGAGGATACATATACCAGTGAAATAGATACACAAGGCAAGGGGCAGCCTTGTGGTTTGGGACCACTGTATCCAACTCTTTGGCTGTCCTGGTCCACAGGCCGCATCAGAACATTCAAAAAGTCATGCGTCCTGCAGTCCGCACTTTGTGCTAGTATTTGAAAACTGCACAGCTTCATGCAAAGTAAATGGGATTTTTACAAAAAGGCATTTAAGCTTTGGATTTAGCAAAGGGTGGAGAAAATGAGGTATTGAAGCTCAAGTTTAAAATAAATAGCCTGCATCCTGGAAAGAGGGGTGATAGGTCCCTTCAAGAAATAAGTACAGGGGTTCTCAGGTGAAAACAATCCATGTGATAGGTGATAACTTATTGAGCACTGATGTTCTGATGTTCTGACCAATAAGTACAGGGGTTCTCAGGGGAAAGCAATCCATGTGATAGTTGATAATTTATTGAGCAGTGACGTTCTGATGTTCTGACCAATGGGACCCTCACCGATTGGCAGAATGGGCATTTTTTATCCCCATTAGAATCATGTGGCAGTGCACAAGTATGACCACCACTCCATTTATTCTCTAAGGGTTGATGAGCCTGGTGATTGGCTTCTTTCCGGCAGCCCTATATAAAATAAATAGTGATGGGTTCAGGGCTCACGCCCTGCCTTTCCTTTCTGGACGAAAAAAAATAGTGCTGCACGCTGTTATTATTCCTGTCCTAGTGCGAAATCTAGTATTGTATTTAATCTGGTATACTATGTAATCTTATATGGTATGTAATCTAATACAGTACGTAATCTAGCATACTAAATAATATAGAACAGCATGTAACCAAGTACTCTAGGTAATCTTGTGTTGTATGTAATCTAGAACACAAAATAATCTAGTATTATATGTAATCTAGTACAGTATGGTATGTAATCCAGTATACTAACTAATCGCCATCTCCGATGGTCAGATATGAATATTGAGGTTTGTGTAGATCCATTAATGATGGGATGTACATTTTCAACTTCAGGACCAAGAGGGGAAGAACATGCATATTTTTCTACAACTGTGAGATATTACCCCAAACTAATATTGTCCAGATAGCTGACAATAGAGACGCCATGATGTTTCCTTTCTATCAACAGATAAAATATATTAGCTCTGTTCCTCTTGCTCTGTAATCTGCACCCTGAAGCCATATGCTACCTGTAATGGGTGTCCTATCGGTCTGTAAAACAATTGGTTTTGGCAGTTAATAATCTTTCTTAACACACAGTAATCTCCAGCGATCTCATGCAGGAAGGTAGTTATAAAAAATATATTCCTTTATTTCTTTTCGTTAAAAGAACATGTTACAGGTAGGGTATACCCGAGTGGATGGTAAAAAATCCAACGCGTTTCAACTCAAAAGAGTCTTAATCATGGTCCATGATTAAGACTCTTTTGAGTTGAAACGCGTTGGATTTTTTACCATCCACTGGGGTATCCACTACCTGTAACATGTTCTTTTAATGAAAAGAAATAAAGGAATATATTTTTTATAACTACCTTCTTGCCTGAGATCACTGGAGATTACTGTGTGTTTGGACTTGAATCCGCCAGGCCAGGGTGGCTCTGTGCAACAGTGTGGTTCCTGCTATCCGGAGGACGCTAAGGGGTGAGCTGAAACATTTTTTTCATAATAATCTTTCTTGGGTTATTGTGAAGTTGGCAGTGACGGTACCGAGGTATACAGTTTACAGTGGGGAAAAAAAGTATTTAGTCGGCCACCAATTGTGCAAGTTCTCCCACTTAAAAAGGTGAGAGAGGCCTGTAATTGACATCATAGGTAGACCACAACTATGAGAGTCAAAATGAGAAAACAAATCCAGAAAATCATCTTGTCTGATTTGGCAAGATTTATTTTTCAAATTATGGTGGAAAATAAGTATTTGACCATTAACATAAGTTCATCTCAATATTTTGCTATATATCCTTTGTTGGCAATGACAGAGGTCATATGTTTTCTGTAAGTCTTCACAAGGTTGGCACACACTGTTGTTGGTATGTTTCCCCATTCCTCCATGCAGATCTCCTCTAGAGCAGTGATGTTTTGGGCCTGTCGCTGGGCAATACGGATTTTCAAATCCCTCAAAAGCTTTTCTATGTGATTGAGATCTGGAGACTGGCTAGGCCACTCCAGAACCTTCATATGCTTCATACGAAGCCACTCCTTCATTGCCCTGGTGTTGTGCTTGGGATCATTATCATGCTGAAAGACCCATCCACATTTCATCTTCAATGCCATTGCTGATGGAAGGAGGTTTGCACTCATAATCTCACGACACATGGCCCCATTCATTCTTTTATGTACACAGATCAGTTGTCCTGATCCCTTTGCAGAGAAACAGCCCCAAAGCATGATATTGCCACCACCATGATTCACAGTAGTTATGGTGTTCTTTGGATGCAACTCAGCATTCTGCCTTCTCCAAACATGACGAGTTTTGTTTCTTCCAAACAGTTCTTCTTTGGTTTCATCAGACCATATGACATTCTCCCAATACTCTTCTGGATAATCCAAATGCTCTGTAACAAACTTCAGACAGGCCCGGACATGTTACTGGGTTAAGCAGGGGGACACGTCTGGCACTGCAGGATCTGAGTCCCTGGCGGCGTAGTGTGTTACTGATAGTAGCCTTTGTTACTGTGGTCCCAGCTCTATGCAGGTCATTGACTAGGTCCCCCTGTGGTTCTGGGATTTTGGTTCACCGTTCTTATAATCATTTTGACCCCACGGTGTGAGCTCTTGCGTGGAGCCCCAGATCGAGGGAGATTATCAGTGGTCTTGTATGTCTTCCATTTTATTATTATTGCTCCCACAGTTGATTTCATCACACCAAGCTGCTTGCCTATTGCAGATTCAGTCTTCCCAGCCTGGTGCAGGGCTACAATTTTGTTTCTGGCGTCCTTCGACAGCTCTTTGGTCTTCACCATGGTGGAGTTTGGAGTGTGACTGTTTGAGGTTGTGGACAGGTGTCTTTTATACTGATAACAAGTTCAAACAGGTACTATTACTACGTGAGTGGAGGTCAGAAGAGCCTCTTAACGAAGAAGTTACAGGTCTGTGAGAGCCAGAAATTTGCATGTTTTTAGGTGACTAATACTTATTTTCCACCATAATTTGAAAAATAAATCTTGCCAAGTCAGACAAGGTGATTTTCTGGATTTGTTTTCTCATTTTGACTCTCATAGTTGTGGTCTACCTATGATGACAATTACAGGCCTCTCTCATCTTTTTAAGAACTTGCACAATTGGTGGCTGACTAAATACTTTTTTTCCCTACTGTACTTATTCTATGAGTTTGAATTGGTTGTATATATTCACAACACCCTCACTGTGAGTTCCCCAATAATTGGCCTAGTATTGGAGATAGTCGCAGCTTTCTCCGTTAATCAGCAGTCAATTGCATAATTGTCCTGACGATAGGGGGAAGAAAAAGGCTGCCCACGGCAATAATCTAGTATAGTATGTAATAGTACATTATGTAATCCAGCATGGAGTGTAATCTAGCACAAAATGTAATCGAGTATACTATGAAATTTAGTATAAAATGTGATTTAGTTCAGTATCTAATCTTGTATTTTATGTAAACTACTGCAGTATCTGATCTAGATAGTACACTATATACGGCTCTTAAGGGGGTTTTACACTAAGCAATATCGCTAGCAATATCGCTAAAATGTCACTGGTTTTGTGACGTTATAGCGATATTGCTAGCGATATCGCTATGTGTGATACTTACCTCCGACCGGCTCCCCCGCTGTCCATCGCTGATCGCGCGAGAATGTCCGGCTCCATTTCTCGTCGGGCGCTTCCTGCTGAGACTTCCTGCTGTGACGACGAGCGACGCGTGGAGCCGGGCGGGAGGACGTCTGCATCGCTGTGTGTGAAAGGTGAGTATCGTGCGCTGCGTCGCTGCTGCATCGCTGTGAGATCTTTCTGTATGAAAGCTCACTAGCGATCATTTAGCGATGCACCAGCGATCCTGACCGGGTCGGATCGCTGGTTGGATCGCTGGTGCATCGCTAAATGTAAAAGGGCCTTTACTGAAACCTGGATCCAGCAGTTAGACACTACCGCTGCTGTTGCTCTTTCATATGGTGGACTACACTTCTCTCATACCCCAAGATCAGACAATAGAGCAGGTGGAGGCGTTGGTCTGCTCGTATCACCAAAATGTACCTTTCAGGTTATCCCTCAACTACCCTCACTTGTCTTCCCTTGTTTTGAGGTCCATGTCGTCAGACTCTACAACCCCTTCTCCATGCGAGTGGCGGTGGTGTATTGTCCTCCCGGCCACTCCCACCAGTTCCTGGATCATTTTGCCACTTGACTTCCACATTTTCTCTCCTGTGACATCCCTACCCTCATCATGGGCGATTTCAACATCCCCATTGCTCCTCCCCTCTCCCCATCTGCTACTCACCTTTTATCTCTAACCTCCTCGTTTGGCCTTTCGCAGCTTACTAATTCTCCAACGCATGAAGTCGGAAACTCCCTCGACTTGATCTTCTCTCAGCTTTGTGTAGTGGATGATTTTGCAAACTCCCCTCTCCCGCTCTCTGACCACAACCTTCTTTCATTCTCTATCAAGAACTGCCAGGCCGCTCAGGTCACCCCCCACTGTCCATACTTATAGAAACTTACAGGCCATTAACACCCAGAAACTTATGAAGAACTTGCAGTCTTCATTGGCCCCTATCTCCTCCCTCTCATGTCCTGATTTGCATTGAAGCATTACAATGAAACACTTCAAAGTGCCCTGGATGAATTTGCACCTCCTATAAATAGAACACCACAACACAGATGGCGACAACCCTGGCACACCCTGCAAACACGTTTCCTGCAGCGGTGCTCCAGGTGCGCCGAACGTCTGTGGAGAAAATCCCATCTACACGAAGATTTCATCCATTATAAGTTTATGCTTAGAACATACAACATTGCCCTTCACCTCTCAAAACAAACCTATTTCAACACCCTCATCACCTCACTGTCCAATAACCCTAAACGTCTCTTTGACACTTTTCATTCTCTACTCCAGTGGTCCCCAACCTTTTTTGCACCAGGGACCGGTTTCAAGCAAGACCATTCTTCCATGGCCCAGTAGGGCGGGGATGGAGGTGTGGCAGGGGCGGGGCTTTGGTCATAAGGGGGCGGGGCTATGGACACGGTTGTAGTGTAGCAGTGCATACTTATAATTAAATAACATTTATAATGTGACTCAACTCACCATAGGTTTTGAATGAGTGCTCCATCACTCCCTTCTCCCCATCATTGCCTTCACCCCATCACTGCCGTCTCCCCATCATTGCCTTCACCCCATCACTCCCCTCTCCCCATCATTGCCTTCACCCCATCACTCCCCATCACTGCCGTCTCCCCATCATTGCCTTCACCGCATCACTCCCCTCTCCCCATCATTGCCTTCACCCCATCACTCCCCTCTCCCCATCACTGCCGTCTCCCCATCATTGCCTTCACCCCATCACTGCCGTCTCTCCATCATTGCCTTCACCCCATCACTGCCGTCTCTCCATCATTGCCTTCACCCCATCACTGCTGTCTCTCCATCATTGCCTTCACCCCATCACTGCTGTCTCTCCATCATTGCCTTCACCCCATCACTGCTGTCTCTCCATCATTGCCTTCACCCCATCACTGCTGTCTCTCCATCATTGCCTTCACCCCATCACTCCCCTCATGGCCTTCTCCTCATGTCCCCATCTTCTCCAGGGCCAGGCTACACAAACACACACACACACACACACACACACACCCATCTCCTCCAGGGCCAGGCTACATACACACACACACACACACACACAGACATACATGTACACACACAGACAGACATACATACACACACACACCACCTCTCTCCTCTCACCTGCCCGCCGCCCGCGCTTCCTTGCTCTGACACAGCAGCGGCCGTGCTCCTCTCTGTGTCAGTCAGAGACAGGAAGCGCGGGCGGCGGGCAGGAAGCTGGACGCAGTGGACGGGTCCTTGCAGCTCCGCTCCTGCTATTCCCTCTTGCAGGCAGCGGAGCTGCTTGATCTCTCCCTGCCCGCCGCTACACACGCCGCTAAGAAATGCTGCGCGCCGCCCCAGCCCCCGCTACGCCACTGACCGCCCCTGGCTCCCCTTGTGTCCGCGGACCGGCAAGGGCACTGCAGCGGCCCGGTGCTGGGCCGCGGACCGGCGGTTGGGGACCCCTGCTCTACTCAACCCAAGAGTACAGGCCCCAACCACGGAGCTTTGAGCTGATGATCTGGCCAATTACTTCAAAGAAAAAATTGACAAGATCCGACAGGAAATTATCTCCCAATCACCTCATACCATGCACTGTCCTCCCTCCCCCACTGCATCTAGCTCACTCTCTGATTTTGAACCAGTCACAGAAGAAGTAAGCAGGCTCCTTGCATCTTCTCGCCCAACCACTTGCACCAGTGACCCATTTCCGTCACATCTCCTTTAGTCCCTTTCCCCTGCTGTCACCCCTCACCTAACTAAAATATTTAACCTCTCTCTCTCTTCTGGTATCTTTCCCTCCTCATTTAAGCATGCCATCATACATCCACTACTTAAAAAACCATCCCTCGACCAAAACTGTGCCACTAACTATAGACCTGTCTTTAATCTTCCCTTCCTCTCTAAACTCCTGGAACGCCTGGTCCACTCCCGTCTTATCTTGTATCTCTTTGATAACTCTCTTCTCGACCCTTTCCAATCCGGTTTCCGCTCTTTACACTCTACTGAAACTGCCCTCACTAAATTCTCTAATGATCTACTAACAGCTAAATCAAATGGTCATTACTCCATGCTAATTCTCTTGGATCTCTCTGCAGCATTCGACACTGTGGATCATCAGCTCCTCCTCACTATGTGCCGTTCCATTGTCCTCAAGGACACCATTCTCTCCTGGTTCTCCTATCTCTCTGACCGCTCCTTTACTGTATCTTTTGCTGGTTCCTCCTCCTCTCATCTTCCCCTTACTGTTGGGGTTCCTCAAGGATCAGTCCTAGGCCCCCTCCTCTTCTCTATGTACACTGCCCCTATTGGTCAAACAATCAGTAGATTTGGTTTCCAGTACCATCTCTATGCTGATGACACCCAATTATACGCTTCTTCACCTGACATCACGCCAGCCTTTCTAGAAAACACCAGCGATTGTCTAAACGCTGTGTCTAACATCATGTCCTCACTATATCTGAAACTGAACCTGTCAAAGACTGAACTCCTTGTGTTTCCTCCCGCTACTAATGTACCTATATCCGACATTGCCATTTCCGTGTGGGGTTCCACTAATACTCCCCAGCAACATGCCTGCTGTCTTGGGGTCATACTTGACTTTGAGCTTTCCTTTGCCCCCCACATTCAATCACTGGCTCGCTCTTGTTATCTGCACCTCAAAAACATTTCTAGAATTCGACCTTTTCTTACTTTTGACTCCGCAAAAACTCTTACTGTTTCTCTTATTCATTCTCGTCTCGACTATTGTAACTCTCTTCTAATCGGGCTCCCTCTTACCAAACTCTCCCTTATCCAATCTATCTTGAATGCTGCAGCCAGGATCATATTCCTCACCAATCGTTACACCTTGTGTAGAGGACCTTGTGCCAGTCATTACACTGGCTACCCATCCACTCCAGAATTCAGTATAAACTTATTACCCTCACCCACAAAGCCCTCCATGGCTCAGCACCACCCTACATCTCCTCCCTTGTTTCAGTATACCAACCTACCCGCGCCCTCCATTCGGCTGATGACCTGAGGTTAGCATCCTCAATAATCAGAACCTCCCACTCCCATCTCCAAGACTTTACACGTGCTGCGCCAATTCTTTGGAATGCACTTCCCAGGTCAATACGATTAGTCCCAATCCCTACAATTTTAAGCGTGCCCTGAAAACGAATTTATTCAGACTGGCCTACCGCCTCAACACATTAACCTAACTATCCCTATGTGGCACAGCCAAAGGTTTTATCAGAACCAGGTTCCCCACATCATGTTCCCACATGCTTTATGCATTTATCAGCCCTCTGTGTCTGTACTGTTGCACACTTAACATTATGGCTGATCCGAACAATGAAGGCAACTGTTACCACCCACCTTTCGTGTCTACCTTTTCCCGCATAGATTGTAAGCTTGCGAGCAGGGCCCTCATTCCTCTTGGTATTTGTTATGATCTATGTGATTATTGATATGCTGTAATGTCTATTGTCAGTACAAGTCCCCTCTGAAATATAAAGTGCGGCGGAATATGTCGGCGCTATAGAAATAAAATGTATTATTATTACTAGAGTTGAGCGAAACGGGTCAAAAAATTTCAAAAGTCGCCGACTTTTTTCAAAGTCGGGTTTCATGAAGCGAAACCTGACCCTAGGATGAGGTCGGCCACGAGGTCGGCGACTTACGCGCCAAAGTCGCGTTTCAAAAGTTTGTTTTGCGTTCTTTTTCAGCCAATCAGGATCCACGGACACTGTGGGCAACGTGATGACATAGGCACGGGTCACCACCATCTTTCAGAAGGGCATGCAAGTGATTGGCTTGCTTTGGTGGGCGTCACAGGGGGTATAAAAGGGCGTGCACGCCGACCGCCTTCTTACTTCTTTCGATCTTAGCATAGGGAGAGGTTGCTGCTGATTCTGTAGGGAGAGTGTTAGGCAGGGAAGAAGAAAAAAAAACTGCTTCTGCTGCTAGCGATTGTGCCTGTACAACACACCAGTCACTGTGTGTGCAGTGCAAGGGGAGGCTATATTGTGGTGTATCAGTGGTGTTGGTTGTTGGGCTGCCTTCTAAGGCTTCCTGACAGCTGCATTGCTGTTTACCCACTGCTCTGCAAACTGCTTTTTTAAAAGCAATCCCAATTTTTTTTTTTGTCCTGCTGATGTACTGAGCTGCAAACTGCTTTTTTAAAAGCAATCCCAATTCTTTTTTTTTGTCCTGCTGAGGTACTGAGCGTGCATTTTTTCACACCATACAGCGGTGTACGCTCCTCACACAGTACCGTGTAACGGCTGTTATCACAGCCACAGTGAAGCTATCTGTGTCACTCTGTGAGAATAAGTCGAGGACATGTTCCGTTCTTACAGACCTGCACTCTAGGGAGATTCCTACTCTGCCCAATTCTACATACACCTTGTAGTTTGTGATACACTAGCCAATTTCTGCCTGTGACATAGCGCTGTGATATTCAGTGGGCCTCACACAATCCAAAAGTGTCCAGTGTCCACAAGTGTCTGCAGAAATTCAAAATCTCCCATATCTTCTAGTCACTTTGGTCACAGCTGTGCCATCGAGCCTGTGACATAGCGCTCAGATATTCAGTGGGCCTCACACAATCCAAAAGTGTCCAGTGTCTGCAGAAATTCAAAATCTCACTTATCCTCTAGTCACTTTGGTCACAGCTGTGCCATCGAGCCTGTGACATAGCGCTCAGATATTCAGTGGGCCTCACACAATCCAAAAGTGTCCAGTGTCCACAAGTGTCTGCAGAAATTCAAAATCTCACTTACCCTCTAGTCACTTTGGTCACAGCTGTGCCATTGAGCCTGTGACATAGCGCTCAGATATTCAGTGGCCCTCACACAATCCAAAAGTGTCCAGTGTCCACAAGTGTCTGCAGAAAATCAAAATCTCACTTATCCTCTAATCACTTTGGTCACAGCTGTGCCATCGAGCCTGTGACATAGCGCTCAGATATTCAGTGTGCCTCACACAATCCAAAAGTGTCCAGTGTCCACAAGTGTCTGCAGAAATTCAAAATCTCACTTATCCTCTAGTCACTTTGGTCACAGCTGTGCCATCGAGCCTGTGACATAGCGCTCAGATATTCAGTGGGCCTCACACAATCCAAAAGTGTCCAGTGTCCACTAGTGTGAGCAGAAATTCAAAATCTCACTTATCCTCTAGTCACTTTGGTCACAGCTGTGCCATCAAGCCTGTGACATAGTGCTCAGATATTCAGTGGGCCTCACACAATCCAAAAGTGTCCAGTGTCCACAAGTGTCTGCAGAAATTCAAAATCTCACTTATCCTCTAGTCACTTTGGTCACAGCTGTGCCATCGAGCCTGTGACATAGCGCTCAGATATTCAGTGGGCCTCACACAATCCAAAAGTGTCCAGTGTCCACTAGTGTGAGCAGAAATTCAAAATCTCACTTATCCTCTAGTCACTTTGGTCACAGCTGTGCCATCAAGCCTGTGACATAGCGCTCAGATATTCAGTGGGCCTCACACAATCCAAAAGTGTCCAGTGTCCACTAGTGTGAGCAGAAATTCAAAATCTCACTTATCCTCTAGTCACTTTGGTCACAGCTGTGCCATCGAGCTGGGACATAGCGCTCAGATATTCAGTGGGCCTCACACAATCCAAAAGTGTCCAGTGTCCACAAGTGTCTGCAGAAATTCAAAATCTCACTTATCCTCTAGTCACTTTGGTCACAGCTGTGCCATCGAGCCTGTGACATAGCGTTCAGATATTCAGTGGGCCTCACACAATCCAAAAGTGTCCAGTGTCCACTAGTGTGAGCAGAAATTCAAAATCTCACTTATCCTCTAGTCACTTTGGTCACAGCTGTGCCATCGAGCCTGTGACATAGCGCTCAGATATTCATTGGGCCTCACACAATCCAAAAGTGTCCAGTGTCCACAAGTGTCTGCAGAAATTCAAAATCTCACTTATCCTCTAGTCACTTTGGTCACAGCTGTGCCATCGAGCCTGTGACATAGCGCTCAGATATTCAGTGGGCCTCACACAATCCAAAAGTGTCCAGTGTCCACTAGTGTGAGCAGAAATTCAAAATCTCACTTATCCTCTAGTCACTTTGGTCACAGCTGTGCCATCGAGCCTGTGACATAGCGCTCAGATATTCAGTGGGCCTCACACAATCCAAAAGTGTTCAGTGTCCACAAGTGTCTGCAGAAATTCAAAATCTCACTTATCCTCTAGTCACTTTGGTCACAGCTGTGCCATCGAGCCTGTGACATAGTGCTCAGATATTCAGTGGGCCTCACACAATCCAAAAGTGTCCAGTGTCCACAAGTGTCTGCAGAAATTCAAAATCTCACTTATCCTCTAGTCACTTTGGTCACAGCTGTGCCATCGAGCCTGTGACATAGCGCTCAGATATTCAGTGGGCCTCACACAATCCAAAAGTGTCCAGTGTCCACTAGTGTGAGCAGAAATTCAAAATCTCACTTATCCTCTAGTCACTTTGGTCACAGCTGTGCCTTCGAGCCTGTGACATAGCGCTCAGATATTCAGTGGGCCTCACACAATCCAAAAGTGTCCAGTGTCCACTAGTGTGAGCAGAAATTCAAAATCTCACTTATCCTCTAGTCACTTTGGTCACAGCTGTGCCATCGAGCCTGTGACATAGCGCTCAGATATTCAGTGGGCCTCACACAATCCAAAAGTGTCCAGTGTCCACTAGTGTGAGCAGAAATTCAAAATCTCCCCTGTCCTATAGACACCTTGTACCTTGTTTTACATTACTATATAGTTTGTTGGATTTTGTCTACATTTCTACCAAAAATGAGGAAGGCTGGTGGAAGAGGCCGTGGAATTGGGCGGGGGTTGCCAGCTGGTAATGATGGTGTTGGTGGTGGATCTGATGGTAGTGGCAAGAACAAAATAGGACCGAATGCAGGAGGTGTTGAGCCTGCGTCATCGTCTGGCTCCATAAGGCTTCGAAGGCTTAGTTTTCTAGGAGTTGGCAAACCGCTTTTAAAGCCAGAGCATCAGGAAAAAGTTTTGTCTTACATTGCTGACTCAGCCTCCAGCTCTATCGCCTCCTCTTCTGAAGTTGTAAAAAGTAAAAGCACTGAGTCGTCATTGGAGGCTCATGTTCATGAACCACACCTTTCCTTGTGTCCTTCACCCCAACCAAGATTGAAGGATGACGCAGGCCATACTACTGATTACTCCATGGAGCTGTTTTCACATACCATGCCTGGATTATCAAGTCAAATGGTGAATTACCCAGGCCAAGATGAATCTGACATGGAGTGCACTGATGCACAGCCGCTGATGGATGATTCTGCTGGTACATTAACTCAGAGCACTACATTGTCCTCGCAGTGTACAGAGCCAGATTCTGACCCTGATGAGACTCAGGTGCCCCTTCCCGCACACTATACCACCATACACGGTGACACAGAGGAAGGTGCACATGAAATTGAAGAGGAGGTGATGGATGACCCAGTTGTTGACCCAGATTGGCATCCATTGGGGGAAGAGGGTGCTGCTTCCAATAGCTCAGATGAGGAGCATCCACAGCAGACATCGACATCGCAACAGCTGTTATCTGGCAGGCCCGGAGCACTCCAAAGACAGGTTCCAAAAATCAAAAGAGTTGCTGGACAGCTTGTCCAGAGGGTCAAAAGATCACAGCGTGCTAGGCCGCAAAATGTCTGCCAAAGTAGGAAGAGTGCAGTGTGGCACTTTTTTGAACAAAATCCTCATGATCAGGCCAAGGTTATCTGTAAGAAGTGCGCAAATACCTTTAGCCGAGGGAAAAATCTGAAAAATTTGAAAACCAGTTGCATGCTTAGACATTTAAACACCATGCACTTGCAAGCGTGGACACAACACCAAACCTCAAGTGCCACATGTGCAACTGATCACAACGAAGGTAGTCAGCAACGCTACATTGTTTCCCCCACTGTAAGCCCACCGGTTAGCACAGCAGCAAATGTTGAGGTGTCGTTGCAAGGCCACAGCAGTCAGGGAATCGCACTGTTATATCAACGAAAGACTGATTCTAGACCATCAGAAAGAACACCAACTCCATCACCATCATCAACCCTCTCTCAGTCCGCCCTGTCCACCGCTACTTCCACCATATGCAGCTCTCAAGTCCAGCTCACCCTCCCAGACACTATGAGTAGGTCAAGAAAGTACTCAGTCTCTCATCCACGTACACTGGGTTTGAACGCCCACATTGCCAAACTAATCTCGTTTGAGATGATGCCCTTTCGGTTGGTGGAAAGCGCAGCTTTCCGCGAACTCATGGCCTATGCAGTACCACGCTATGACCTACCCAGTCGCCACTTCTTCTCTCGCAAAGCCATCCCAGCCCTCCACCATCATGTGAAAGACCGCATTGTCCATGCACTCAAGCAGTCAGTGAGCGGAAAGGTGCACCTCACAACTGATGCATGGTCCAGTCGGCATGGCCAGGGCCGTTACGTGTCCATCACTGTGCACTGGGTTAATGTGGTGGATGCAGGGTCCACAGGGGACAGCGGTGGTGGGACAGTGCTGCCTAGCCCACGGTATAGTAAACAGTTGGCTGTAGGCGTTCAACCCTCCTCCTCCTCCTCCTCCAGAAGCGAAAGCTCGTCCACAGAGCGCAGTCGTACGAGCACTCCATCTGCAGCTGCCACTGGTGCACACGAGGTGTCCCCTATCGAGCAGCTAGTGGAAAGCGTCAGCAGGCTGTGTTGCAGATGATGTGTTTGGGCGACAGACACACCGCCGAGGTGCTGGCCGAGTACTTGAAGCGACAAACTGAGTCATGGCTGGGCAGTGTACATCTTGAGGCAGGCAAGGTAGTTAGTGATAACGGCCGTAATTTTGTGGCAGCCATAGCCCTTTCAAAACTCAGCCACATACCTTGCTTGGCTCACACCTTGAACCTGGTGGTGCAGTGCTTCCTCAAAAATTATCCGGAGTTAACAGCCCTGCTCCAGAAGGTGAGAAGACTGTGCGCGCACATCCGCCGGTCGCCTGTACACTCCGTTCGTATGCAGAAGCTGCAGCGATTGCTCCACCTTCCCAACCACCGCCTCATTATCGCCATTGCAACAAGGTGGAACTCCACCCTGCACATGGTGGAGTGGCTGTGCGAGCAGAGGCAGGCCATAATGCATTTGTGGGAGGATACACGGCCAGGCACTTTGAGAGCAGACATGGAGTTGACAGGTGTGCAGTGGTCGAAGCTGAAAGACCTCTGTAAAGTCCTTCAGTGTTTTGAGGAATGCACACGGCTGGTAAGCGCAGACGACGCCATCATAAGCATGAGCATCCCACTTATGCATCTGCTCATGCAAACTTTGACGCACCTTAAGGAGCAGGCTTCTGCAGCCAATGTTGATGAGGAGGAAGAGGAGGAGGGAATCCTTGATGACATTTAGCCATTGTCTGCTCAGGGACCTCTCCTGGACGAGGTGGAGGAAGAAGAGGAGGAGGAGGATGATGGGGATGATTACTTAGGGGAGGAGGATGCATCTCGTGGGGCAAGTGAAAATGTTGGCGTGGCAAGGTCTGGTACAGGGTTTGTGCGTGACTGGAGGGATGTGGATTTGCCAGAAAGTGCTCCTCCACCCAGCACTCGCAGTGCATCATTGACACCGGGAACATTGGCCCACATGTCAGATTATGCCTTGCAGATCCTAAAAAGGGACCCCCGCATTGCCAAAATGATGAACGATGACGACTACTGGTTGGCCAGCATCCTGGATCCACGCTATAAAGGCAAATTACAAAACATCATGCCACAGGAGAACCTTGACCTAATATTGGCTAATAAACAAGCAACTCTGGTAAATCGGTTGCTTGAGGCATTACCAGCACACAGCAGCGGTGATGGTTCTCACACGAGCCATACGGGCCGGGGTCAGCTTGGCAGAGGTGTTCGTGGTGCACACAGCAGAAGTGGCGTTGGAGACAGGGGTTTCATGACAATGTTGTGGACTGATTTTTCAAGTACCGCTCACACAACTGGTAATACTGCATCGATGGAAAGTGACAGGAGACAGCAGTTGTCAACTATGGTTACAAACTACTTTTCCTCCCATATCGATGTTCTCCCACACAGGTCATTCCCCTTTTACTATTGGGCCGCTAAACTGGACACCTGGCCTGAATTGGCACAATATGCCTTACAGGAGCTCGCTTGCCCAGCTGCAAGTGTGCTATCGGAAAGAGTCTTCAGTGCAGCTGGATCAATCCTGACAGAAAAAAGGACCCGTCTGTCAACCCAAAATGTGGATGATCTAACCTTCATTAAAATGAACCACGCATGGGTTTCCAAGGATTTTGTCCCACCTTCCCCTGATGACACATAGGGTGACAGAAAAATGGCTTGCTTTGGTCCACCTCTTCCTGGGACTTGACCTATTTCACCTCTTGCATCAGCTGAATGTCCAACATCAACATATGCCACTTTCTAAAACTCCCTAACTGTGCTGCCTCCCCCCCCCATGGCCGGGGTCACCACCTAGCGCACGACACCGTGCGAGTGCCGTTGCCCTGGACAGGTGGGTATGGCGACTCTTGGGCGCGGGCACTGGCAGAGGGTCCCTCATAGTGCAATCAAGTGTCTCTGACGGTGGTGGTGCACACCCGCCGTCAGACACACTGCCGTACTATGAGGGGCCCAGTGCCAGTACCGACGCCCACGAGTGGGCCCCCCTTGCTTGGGCAGGGCCCCAGCATTTGCAATCTTTACCTCTCCCTGCTCCTCCGCTGTGTAGTCTGGGCCGTCAAATCCATACTGTGCCTGACACCGTTTGAGCCTGCCTCCTGATGTATAGACATATATTTTGAATGTGTATGCTATCCATACATGTTATCTGGGGATATGGTACCCTTTCTCACCTTTGTGCAAACACGTGCAATCCATACTGGGCCTAACACCGTCTGAGCCTGCCTCCTGATGTATAGACATATATTTTGAATGTGTACACTATCCATACATGTTATCTGGGGATACGGTACCCTTTCTCACCTTTGTGCAATCACGTGCAATCCATACTGGGCCTAACACGGTCTGAGCCTGCCTCCTGATGTATAGACATATATTTTGAATGTGTACGCTATCCATTCATGTTATCTGGGGATACGGTACCCTTTCTAACCTTTGTGCAATCACGTGCAATCCATACTGGTTCTAACACCGTCTGAGCCTGCCTCCTGATGTATAGACATATATTTTGAATGTGTACGCTATCCATACATGTTATCTGGGGATACGGTACCCTTTCTAACCTTTGTGCAATCACGTGCAATCCATACTGGGCCTAACACCGTCTGAGCCTGCCTCCTGATGTATAGACATATATTTTGAATGTGTACGCTATCCATACATGTTATCTGGGGATACGGTACCCTTCCTAACCTTTGTGCAATCACGTGCAATCCATACTGGGCCTAACACCGTCTGAGCCTGCCTCCTGATGTATAGACATATATTTTGAATGTGTACGCTATCCATACATGTTATCTGGGGATACGGTACCCTTTCTAACCTTTGTGCAATCATGTGCATTCCATACTGGGCCTAACACCGTCTGAGCCTGCCTCCTGATGTATAGACATATATTTTGAATGTGTACGCTATCCATACATGTTATCTGGGGATACGGTACCCTTTCTAACCTTTGTGCAATCACGTGCAATCCATACTGGGCCTAACACCATCTGAGCCTGCCTCCTGATGTATAGACATATATTTTGAATGTGTACGCTATCCATACATGTTATCTGGGGATACGGTACCCTTTCTAACCTTTGTGCAATCACGTGCAATCCATACTGGGCCTAACACCGTCTGAGCCTGCCTCCTGATGTATAGACATATATTTTGAATGTGTACGCTATCCATACATGTTATCTGGGGATACGGAACCCTTTCTAACCTTTGTGCAATCACGTGCAATCCATACTGGGCCTAACACCGTCTGAGCCTTCCTCCTGATGTATAGACATATATTTTGAATGTGTACGCTATCCATACATGTTATCTGGGGATACGGTACCCTTTCTCACCTTTGTGCAATCACGTGCAATCCATACTGAGTCTAACACCGTCTGAACCTGCCTCCTGATGTATAGACATATATTTTGAATGTGTACGCTATCCATACATGTTATCTAGGGATACAGTACCCTTTCTAACCTTTGTGCAATCACGTGCAATCCATACTGGGCCTAACACCGTCTGAGCCTGCCTCCTGATGTATAGACATATATTTTGAATGTGTACGCTATCCATACATGTTATCTGAGGATACGGTACCCTTTCTAACCTTTGTGCAATCACGTGCAATCCATACTGGGCCTAACACCGTCTGAGCCTGCCTCCTGATGTATAGACATATATTTTGAATGTGTACGCTATCCATATATGTTATCTGGGGATACGGTACCCTTTCTAACCTTTGTGCAATCACGTGCAATCCATACTGGGCCTAACACCATCTGAGCCTTCCTCCTGATGTATAGACACATATTTTGAATGTGTACGCTATCCATACATGTTATCTGGGGATACGGTACCCTTTCTAACCTTTGTGCAATCACGTGCAATCCATACTGGGCCTAACACCGTCTGAGCCTGCCTCCTGATGTATAGACATATATTTTGAATGTGTACGCTATCCATACATGTTATCTGGGGATACAGTACCCTTTCTAACCTTTGTGCAATCACGTGCAATCCATACTGGGCCTAACACCGTCTGAGCCTCCCTCCTGATGTATAGACATATATTTTGAATGTGTACGCTATCCATACATGTTATCTGAGGATACGGTACCCTTTCTAACCTTTGTGCAATCACGTGCAATTAGTGTTGAGCATTCCGATACCGCAAGTATCGGGTATCGGCCGATACTTGCTGTATCGGAATTCCGATACCGACTTCCGATATTTTTTCAATATCGGAATTCGGCATCGGAATCGGAAGTTCAAAGTTGATTGACGGCCTGACGTCATCATGATGCGCGGTGTGTGCGCATCATGATGCGCCGTCATTTCGGGCCTTCTGGGGGTCTCTGCCGGCCTGCCGGGGGGCTGTGTGGACTGCCCGGGGTCGGTACCGGCCTGCCGGGGGGCTGTGCCGGCCTGCCGGTGGTCTGTGCACCCTGTGGGGGTCTGTACCGGCCTGCCGGGGGGTGGTCTGTGCACCCTGTGGGGGTCTGTACCGGCCTGCCGGGGGGCTGTGCCGGCCTGCCGGTGGTCTGTGCACCCTGTGGGGGTCTGTGCCGGCCTGCCGGGGGGCTGTGCTGATGTCCGGGGGTCTGTGCAAGCATTGTCCGATGGGAATACAAGTCCCATCTGGCGATGCCTGCTACCATGACAGTGATTGACACATTAGCCAATGATGGGACAGTAGTAGTCCCATCATCCGGCTAATGTGTTAAATGTTAAAAAAAAAAAAAAAAAAAAAAAAATACTACATACATACTACATACATACTACATGCTACATACATACTACATATATACTACATGCATGCTACATACATACTACATGCTACATACATACTACATATATACTACATGCATGCTACATACATACTACATGCTACATACATACTACATATATACTACATGCATGCTACATACATACTACATGCTACATACATACTACATATATACTACATACATACTACATACATGCTACATACATGCTACATACATACTGCATGCTACATACATACTACATACATACTACATACATACTACATGCATGCTACATACATACTACATACATACATACTACATGCATGCTACATACATACTACATGCATGCTACATGCATGCTACATACATACTACATGCTACATACATACCACATACATACTACATACATACTACATATATACTACATGCATGCTACATACATACTACATGCTACATACATACCACATATATACTACATACATGCTACATGCTACATACATACTACATACATACTACATACATACTACATGCATGCTACATACATACTACATGCATGCTACATGCATGCTACATACATACTACATGCTACATACATACCACATACATACTACATACATACTACATATATACTACATGCATGCTACATACATACTACATGCTACATACATACTACATATTCTTTGATGACAACCAAACCATATCACCCACTTTAAACCGGGGACCAATGGTCCTATGCCGGTTAGAAAACCGCTGGGCCTTTTCCTGGGAGAGAGACAACTTATCCACTACTTGGTCCCAAATCTGCTGCATTCTCTCTACCACAGTGTCAACACCTGGGCAGGCTGAAGATTCCACTTGCCCTGAAGAAAATCGAGGATGAAACCCAATGTTACAGAAAAAGGGCGACATCAAGGTGGCAGAACTAGCTCTATTTATTTAAAGCGAATTCAGCCAAGGGCAAAAATGAAACCCAATCATCCTGATCAGCAGATATAAAACTAAAACATCTCAAATAGGACTCCAAAGTCTGGTTTGTTCTCTCCGTCTGCTCATTGGTCTGAGGGTGAAACGCAGAGGAGAAGGACAACTGAATTCCCAGCTTGGAACAAAAGGCTTTCCAGAATCTGTAAACAAACTGAACTCCTCTGTCCGATACAATGTTCTCAAGAATCCAATGCAACCGAACCACCTGTTGTAAAAACAAGGGTACCAACTCTGAGGAAGATGGCAACTTTGGGAGTGGTACAAGATGGACCATGTTAGAGAATCTATCACAAATCACCCAGATAACAGTCATTCTCTGAGAGACAGGAAGATCAGAAATAAAATCCATTGAAATATGGGTCCATGGCCTCTTAGGCACCGGCAAGGGCATCAACAACCCACTAGAGCGAGAACAGGGTTTAGACCGGGAACAAGTCCCACAGGACTGCACAAAATTCCTGACATCACAAGATAAGGCGGGCCACCAAAAAGACCGTCTCACCAAATCTCTGGTACCAAAAATACCTGGATGACCAGCCAATACGGAGCAATGAACTTCAGACATCACTCTCTTCCTGCACTGGTCAGGAACATACAATTTTCCCATAGGACAACGCTCAGGTTTGTCCTCCTGGAGTTCTTCCAGAGCACGTCTCAAATCGGGTGAGATGGCAGAAAGAACTACCCCCTCACATAGGATGGTAGTAGGCTTGGTCTCAATAGAAGAATCAGCAAAGAAACTCCTAGAAAGGGCGTCTGCTTTAACATTCTTAGTGCCTGGAAGAAAAGAGACCACAAAATTAAAACGCATGAAAAACAAGGCCCATCTAGGCTGTCTGGGATTCAAGCGTTAGGCCGACTCCAGATAAATCAGATTCTTGTGATCGGTGAGGACCACAAATTGATGTCTAGCTCCCTCCAACGAATGTCTCCACTCCTCAAATGCCCATTTCATGGCCAACAATTCCCGGTTCCCCACGTCATAGTTGCGTTCAGATGGGGAAAACTTTCGAGAAAAGAAGGCACAGGGATTCATCTTAGAAGTCACAGGGTCTTTTTGGGACAACACAGCTCCTGCACCAATCTCAGAAGCGTCCACCTCCACTTGAAATGGAAGTGAGACATCAGATTGCCGTAAAACTGGAGCTGAAGTAAACCTCCGCTTAAGCTCCTGTAATGCTGAGACAGCCTCAGGAGACCAATTCAGCACATCAGCTCCCTTCTTGGTCAGATCAGTCAGTGGTTTGACAATACTAGAAAAATTACCTATAAATTTACGATAAAAATTAGAAAAACCCAAAAACTTCTGGAGAGCCTTCAAAGAAGTAGGCTGAACCCAATCATAAATGGCCTGTACCTTGGCCAGGTCCATTTCAATAGTCGATGGAGAAAAGATAAATCCCAAAAATGAAATCCTCTGTACACCAAAGAGGCACTTCGATCCCTTAACAAACAGGGAATTCTCCCTCAAAATCCGGAACATAGTCCGGACATGTTCCACATGGGAATCCCAATCACTAGAAAAGATCAAAATATCATCCAGATAGATGATCAAAAACTTATCCACAAAGTCTCGGAAAATATCGTTCATAAAGGATTGGAAGACAGAAGGGGCATTAGAGAGCCCAAAAGGCATCACCAGATACTCAAAATGTCCCTCCGGAGTATTAAACGCCGTCTTCCATTCATCCCCGTGCTTGATGCGAATAAGATTATACGCCCCCCTGAGGTCAAGCTTAGTAAACCAGCAGGCACTCTTAACTCTGGAGAATAAATCAGACATCAGAGGTAACGGGTACTGATATTTAACCATCATCTTGTTAAGGAAACGATAATCAATACACGGTCTTAATGAACCATCTTTCTTTGCCACAAAAAAAAAACCAGCGCCTAACGGTGACGAGGATGGTCTAATATGACCCTTCTCCAACGACTCCTTAATATAGGATCGCATAGCATCATGTTCGGGTACAGATAAGTTGAAAAGCCGACCCTTGAGAAATTTACACCCAGGCATCAACTCAATTGCACAGTCATAACTCCTATGAGGAGGCAAAGATGCAGACTTACTCTCGCTAAAAACATCAGAGAAATCAACCAGATAATCAGGAATATCATGAGACTGAGGAGAGGTGGAGAAAACAGGAGCGTCCCTAAGAACACACTGACAACCCCAACTCACCACAGACACAGATTTCCAATCCAAAACTGGGTTATGAGTTTGCAACCAGGGGAACCCCAGAACAATAGTATCATGCAAATTATGCAGCACCAAAAATTTATAATTTTCTTGGTGGTCTGGGGCAACTCGCATTATCACCTGGGTCCAAAACTGAGGTTTATTCTCCGCCAAAGGAGTGGCATCAATACCCCTCAAAGGAATGGGTGTCTGCAGAGGCGTCATGGACAAACCACAATGTTTAGCAAAGTCCAAATCCATCAGAATCAGAGCTGCTCCTGAATCCACAAATGCCTTAGTGTAAAATGTGGACAAGGAGCAGATCAGAGTAATTGCCAAAAGGAACTTAGGCTGTATAGTGCCCATAGCAAATGTGTGTGCAAAACGTTTCTCTCGTTTAGGGCAGACAGAAATAGTATGAGAGGCGTCTCCACAGAAAAAGCACAGCTTATTACGCCTTCTAAACTCCCGACGTTGCGCCCTAGACAAAACCCCATCACATTGCATAGGTTCAGACATTTGTTCAAAAGGTGGCAGTGCCTCCCGTGTAGTTTTACGTTCACGTAAACGCCGATCAACTTGAATGGCTAATGACATAATGCCATCCAGACCAGAGGGAGCAGGAAATCCCACCATAACATCTTTTACGGTCTCTAACAAACCTTTCCAAAAGAGAGCTGCCAATGCAATGCACTATCATTCCGTGTAGTAAGGACCGCCCACTTTTGGAATTTTTGACAGTACAACTCTGCAGGATCCTGACCCTGGTTTAATGCCAACAGGGTTCTCTCAGCTTTATCAACGGCATTAGGTTCATCATACAACAACCCCAAGGCCTGAAAAAATGCATCCACATTAGTCAGATTAGGATTTTCAGGTGTCAGAGAAAAAGCCCAATCTTGGGGATCGCCATGCAGCAAGGAGATGACAATTTTAACCTGCTGCACAGAGCTCCCCGATGAGTTAGGCTTCAAAGTAACAAATAATTTACAATTATTCTTAAAATTCAGAAATTTAGACCGATCCCCAGAAAACACATCAGGAGTAGGAATCTTTGGGTTCAGCAGCATGTGACTGAATAAGGTAGGTGCAAATTCCCTGTACTTCAGCAGCAAGCTGCTCCACACGATCAGACAGTTGCTTAATCTCCATTAGGAAAAAAAATCCTCCTATGGCCCCAGAAAAAAAAGAGGAAAAAATACATAAAAAAAAAAAATTCTGACACTCTTTTTTTTCTTTCTCTAACAATTCTTTCCTGCTTTTGAGTACCCTAGAATCTGCGGTAGGGCTGGTGATTCTGTTATGAATGGGAAACTGAGGAGGAAAAACAAGACAACAAGCTAAGTCTCAGAAAACCAGAGAAGTTGGTAACTATGCAGATTGCAGATCCCTGATCTTAACCGCACAACTAGCAGCAGTCATGGAGCGTTCCTACGTTGGTCCTAGACACCTCGTCACAACCAGAGAACTACATAAGCCTAAAGCAGGAAAAGAGGAAATCTAACTGCCCCAGAGCAGACCCCAAAGGAAAGACAGCCCCCCACATGTATTGACGGTGAAACAAGATGAAAATACAAACAAAGGCAGGAAAATAGGCCGAGAAAACGATGGGGCCCGGCTAACTAAAAAGGACAGAAAAGGAAAGACACTGTCTGCAATCTGCCAAAAACAACCTACAAAAATATTGTCCAACACTTCTGATAGCAAAATTAACCCTGAAGTCACTAGACTTCTAAACCTATATCAGCACTCTGAGATATTCTGAGACAGAGCAAAAAAGAGGCCAATCTAATAAGGGACAAAAAGCAGATTGGTAAATACTGATTAATAGGAGTGGAATTTCAGCATAGCCCCAGCAGGGGCAGGCTGATTACATAACAAACTGAATTGACCAACAAGCGCAAGTGTGAACATTAGCAAAAAGCAAACTTAACTTGAGAAGACTGGAAGAGAACTGAAGTCCAGGACCTGAGAAGCAGACTGAATCACCAGCACCCGGATAGGGCATCAGCTGTCTTATATCCAGTCTGATACTCCAGAGATCCAATCGTTATCTTCCTCATCAGGTGGCAGATCACTACCACTTAAACCAACCGCATTACCTCCTGTCACCACCAGAGGGAGAACGGAAGGGGAACTCTCAACTGGTGGAGCAGAAAATGAGTTCATGACAGACCTGCATAGAGCTGGGACCACAGTAACAACGGCTACTATCAGTAACACATTACGCCGCCAGGGACTCAGATCCTGCAGTGCCAGATGTGTCCCCCTGCTTAACCCAGTAACATGTCCGGGCCCGTCTGAAGTTTGTTACAGAACATTTGGATTATCCAGAAGAGTATTGGGAGAATGTCATATGGTCTGATGAAACCAAAGAAGACCTGTTTGGTAGAAACAAAACTTGTCATGTTTGGAGGAGACAGAATGCTGAGTTGCATCCAAAGAACACCATACCTACTGTGAATCATGGGGGTGGCAACATCATGCTTTGAGTCTGTTTCTCTGCTAACGGACCAGGACAACTGATCTGTGTACATAAAAGAATGAATGGGGCCATGTATCGTAAGATTTTGAGTGCAAACCTCCTTCCATTAGCAAGGGCATTGAAGATGAAACATGGATGAGTCTTTCAGAATGATAATGATCCCAAGCACACCCCAGGGCAATGAAAGAGTGGCTTTGTATGAAGCATATAAAGGTCCTGGAGTGGCCTAGCCAGTCTCCAGATCTCAACCCCATAGAAAACCTTTTGGAGGGATTTGAAAATCCATGTTGCCAAGTGACGGGCCCAAAACATCACTGCTCTAGAGGGGATCTGCATGGAGGAATGGGCCAACATACCAACAACAGTGTGTACCAAACTTGTGAAGACTTACAGAAAATGTATGACCTCTGTCATTGCCAACAAAGGATATATTACAAAATATTGAGATTACCTTTTGTTAATGACCAAATACTTATTTCCCACCATAATTTGAAAAATAAATCTTGCCAAATCAGACAAGGTGATTTTCTGGATTTGTTTTTTCATTTTTACTCTCATAGTTGTGGTCTACCTATGATATTAATTACCGGCCTCTTTCACCTTTTTAAGTGGGAGAACTTGCATAATTGGTGGCTGACTAAATACTATTTTTCCCCACTGTACTTCCACTTTCACAGACCTGCAATGTATTGAGGAGAAGCCATCATGACAGCTTGTTATCTTCAAAACAAAGTGCCAGGTAAAGCCACAAATAAAACTCCATATGAGCTATGGAACTGTGAGAAACCTAACCTGAAGCACCTCAGGATATTTGGAAGCAAAACATTTGTGCATGTTCCCAAAGAAAAACGTTCCAAGTGGGAATCACATGCAAATCATGGAGCCCTGGTAGGCTATAGCAAAACTCAAAAGGGATACAGAATCATGCACCCAAAGACCTACACAGTAACAATCATCAGAGATGTAGTGATTGATGAAAACTCTGTATCTCTAAAATTCCATGAAATTACACCTGTTATTCAACTTACGAAGCAAGAACAAGAATCTGAATCACCAAACCCAGACACCAAAAAGGAAAATTCTCAACCAGTACTTTGAGACTAAGGACCTTGTAAATGTGACATATTATTTGGGAATCCGAAGTCAAAGAGAGGAAGATGGGAGTTTTCTTCTCAACCAAAGTTCTAAAATTTCTGCAATACTAAACCAGTTTGGAAAGTCAGAGGCCAAAGGTGCGTCAACACCAATGGATCCGTTCTACTTAAAGTTGGAAGGAGAAGAAGATTTGTTACCCAGCAATGAGAGTTTCAGACAAGCCGTGGGGGCACTTCTGTACATAGCAACCACAATTCATCCAGATATCACAACCACAGTCGGAATTCTCTGCCAATGTATAAGCAAGTCACGCCAAAGAAACTGGAATGCAATTAGGAGAATTCTTCAATATCTTAAACTCAAAGGCTAAATCTTAAGATATCTGCATCAGGAAATCTCACTCTCAGAGGTTATGTGGATGCAGATTGGGCTGGAGATTCAAGTGATCGGAAATCAATATGTGGTTACTTGTTCAAGTTAGGAGGAAACTCAATTTCTTGGTCCAGAAGAAAACAAGTGTCAGTCGCATTATCTTCTACAGAAGCAGAATACATGTCTGCTGCTTATGCAAGTCAAGAAAGTAATTTGGTTGAAGACATTAGCTCAAGCAACAGTTATCTATGAGGACAACCAAGTATGCATTAAACTTGCCAGCAGTGAAAAGATTAGTGCAAGGACTAAGCACATTGATGTAAAACATCACCACTTATGTGACTTAGTGGATTGTGGTTTACTCGAGTTTGTTTATTGCGAGTCGGACAAGATGATAGCTGATGCTATGACAAAGCCATTATCAAGAGCCAAGTTTGTGGACTTCACAATCGAAATGGGACTAACAGAATAAGTAGTTGTTGAGTGGGGGTGTTGGAATATGTTCGGTGCAACAACTCCTTTCCTGTCTGATGTTTAGTTGCTAGATTTGTATGCTGTTTACAAAGTTAGAACAAAAAAAAACTCCCAGAGGCTCACACAGGGAGAGCATGTGACTGTGCTTCCTGGTTTTCCTGTGTCTGTGCATGAGAGATGCAGCCTGCTGTAGATGCTGCACAGATAGAGACACACAAATGATTTATTCCTGACTTATTAAGCTTATCATATATTGTTCCTGTTTTTCCTGAATAAAGAAGCTCTGTTGTCACACGCTTGGAGAGTATCCTGAATAATCCACTGCCAACATCTACACATTATAATGCCCCAAAACAAACCCACACAAAGTATATCCCAATACAGCCCCAGTACATAGTATTATGTCCATATATAGTTTCCTAACGGCACACTGTTATGTCCCCACACAGTCCCCTTAGGGCACGGTATTTTGTCTTCCACAGTCACCTTAGGGCACAGTATTATGTACAGTAATATGTCCTCATACAGCCCCCTTAGGGCAGAGTATTATGTTTCTACACAACTCCATTACTTACAGTAGTATTATGTCCCCACATAGCTCCTGTTATGAATGGATCACGGAGGAGGAAAACAAGACCAAGCCAAGTCACAGAAAACCAGAGAGGTTGGTAACTATGCGGATTGCAGACCCCTGATCCTAACCACACAACTAACAGCAGCCGTGGAGCGTACCTCTAGACGCCTCGTCACAGCCGGAGGACTAAATAAGCCTAAAGCAAGAAAAGGGGAAATCTAAAACTGCCCCAGAGCAGACTCCAAAGGAATAGACAGCCCCCACACATGTATTGACAGTGAGACAAGATGAAAACACGAACACAGGTAGGAAAATAGGCTGAGCAAACGATGGGGCCCACACTAGCTAGAAAGGACAGGAAAGGAAAGATACCGTCTGCAATCACGCCAAAAAAAACCTGCAAAAATGTCCAACACTTCTGATAGCAAAAAATACCCTGAAGTCACTAGACTTCTCCCACTATATCAGCACTCTGGCATATTCTGAGAACAGAGCAAAAAGAGGCCAATCTAATAAGGGACAAAAAGCAAACTGGCACATACAGTGACATAAGATTGGAAATTCAGCACAGCCCCATCCGGGGCTGGCTGACCACACAAAAAACTGAATAGACCAAACCAAATCAAATGTGAACATTAGCAAAGACAACTTAGCTTGAGATGGCAGGAACTGAGCTGGAAACTAAGACCTCAGAAGGCAGGAAAAAATCACCAGCATGGGAATAGGGAGTCGGCTGTCTTAAATCCAGTCTGAGACTCTAGATGTCCACTCCTCTACCTCATTATCAGGTGGCAGGTCTCTGTTAATTAGATCAGCTTCACTACCTCCTGCCACCACCAGAGGGAGCCCGTAAAGAGAACTCACAACTCCTCTGTCAGCACAACCAGCTCCCTCACCAGAAACCTGAGGCAGACCAGAAAATGAGTTCACAACAGCTCCCTTACATTGTTTTATTTCCCCACACAGCACCACTAGGCAGTTTTATGTCCCCAACACAGCCCACTTTGGGTACAGTATTATGTACCAAGAGTTTCCAACATTGTACTGTCAATTAGGAAAACAAAAACAGCAACTGACCTAACCCCATTCCCCTGCAGGTCAGGTCTGTACTGTGGCACAGCTGACGTGATCTGGTGACATCATTGTGCCTGCAGTGCTCTTAGACGTTCAGGCTAAATGATGGAAGAGTGAGCTAATGTCTTTCTGTTCCATCACAGTATTCATCTGTCTCTGCATCCTGAGGATACATATACCAGTGAAATAGATACACAAGGCAAGGGGCAGCCTTGTGGTTTGGGACCACTGTATCCAACTCTTTGGCTGTCCTGGTCCACAGGCCGCATCAGAACATTCAAAAAGTCATGCGTCCTGCAGTCCGCACTTTGTGCTAGTATTTGAAAACTGCACAGCTTCATGCAAAGTAAATGGGATTTTTACAAAAAGGCATTTAAGCTTTGGATTTAGCAAAGGGTGGAGAAAATGAGGTATTGAAGCTCAAGTTTAAAATAAATAGCCTGCATCCTGGAAAGAGGGGTGATAGGTCCCTTCAAGAAATAAGTACAGGGGTTCTCAGGTGAAAACAATCCATGTGATAGGTGATAACTTATTGAGCACTGATGTTCTGATGTTCTGACCAATAAGTACAGGGGTTCTCAGGGGAAAGCAATCCATGTGATAGTTGATAATTTATTGAGCAGTGACGTTCTGATGTTCTGACCAATGGGACCCTCACCGATTGGCAGAATGGGCATTTTTTATCCCCATTAGAATCATGTGGCAGTGCACAAGTATGACCACCACTCCATTTATTCTCTAAGGGTTGATGAGCCTGGTGATTGGCTTCTTTCCGGCAGCCCTATATAAAATAAATAGTGATGGGTTCAGGGCTCACGCCCTGCCTTTCCTTTCTGGACGAAAAAAAATAGTGCTGCACGCTGTTATTATTCCTGTCCTAGTGCGAAATCTAGTATTGTATTTAATCTGGTATACTATGTAATCTTATATGGTATGTAATCTAATACAGTACGTAATCTAGCATACTAAATAATATAGAACAGCATGTAACCAAGTACTCTAGGTAATCTTGTGTTGTATGTAATCTAGAACACAAAATAATCTAGTATTATATGTAATCTAGTACAGTATGGTATGTAATCCAGTATACTAACTAATCGCCATCTCCGATGGTCAGATATGAATATTGAGGTTTGTGTAGATCCATTAATGATGGGATGTACATTTTCAACTTCAGGACCAAGAGGGGAAGAACATGCATATTTTTCTACAACTGTGAGATATTACCCCAAACTAATATTGTCCAGATAGCTGACAATAGAGACGCCATGATGTTTCCTTTCTATCAACAGATAAAATATATTAGCTCTGTTCCTCTTGCTCTGTAATCTGCACCCTGAAGCCATATGCTACCTGTAATGGGTGTCCTATCGGTCTGTAAAACAATTGGTTTTGGCAGTTAATAATCTTTCTTAACACACAGTAATCTCCAGCGATCTCATGCAGGAAGGTAGTTATAAAAAATATATTCCTTTATTTCTTTTCGTTAAAAGAACATGTTACAGGTAGGGTATACCCGAGTGGATGGTAAAAAATCCAACGCGTTTCAACTCAAAAGAGTCTTAATCATGGTCCATGATTAAGACTCTTTTGAGTTGAAACGCGTTGGATTTTTTACCATCCACTAGGGTATCCACTACCTGTAACATGTTCTTTTAATGAAAAGAAATAAAGGAATATATTTTTTATAACTACCTTCTTGCCTGAGATCACTGGAGATTACTGTGTGTTTGGACTTGAATCCGCCAGGCCAGGGTGGCTCTGTGCAACAGTGTGGTTCCTGCTATCCGGAGGACGCTAAGGGGTGAGCTGAAACATTTTTTTCATAATAATCTTTCTTGGGTTATTGTGAAGTTGGCAGTGACGGTACCGAGGTATACAGTTTACAGTGGGGAAAAAAAGTATTTAGTCGGCCACCAATTGTGCAAGTTCTCCCACTTAAAAAGGTGAGAGAGGCCTGTAATTGACATCATAGGTAGACCACAACTATGAGAGTCAAAATGAGAAAACAAATCCAGAAAATCATCTTGTCTGATTTGGCAAGATTTATTTTTCAAATTATGGTGGAAAATAAGTATTTGACCATTAACATAAGTTCATCTCAATATTTTGCTATATATCCTTTGTTGGCAATGACAGAGGTCATATGTTTTCTGTAAGTCTTCACAAGGTTGGCACACACTGTTGTTGGTATGTTTCCCCATTCCTCCATGCAGATCTCCTCTAGAGCAGTGATGTTTTGGGCCTGTCGCTGGGCAATACGGATTTTCAAATCCCTCAAAAGCTTTTCTATGTGATTGAGATCTGGAGACTGGCTAGGCCACTCCAGAACCTTCATATGCTTCATACGAAGCCACTCCTTCATTGCCCTGGTGTTGTGCTTGGGATCATTATCATGCTGAAAGACCCATCCACATTTCATCTTCAATGCCATTGCTGATGGAAGGAGGTTTGCACTCATAATCTCACGACACATGGCCCCATTCATTCTTTTATGTACACAGATCAGTTGTCCTGATCCCTTTGCAGAGAAACAGCCCCAAAGCATGATATTGCCACCACCATGATTCACAGTAGTTATGGTGTTCTTTGGATGCAACTCAGCATTCTGCCTTCTCCAAACATGACGAGTTTTGTTTCTTCCAAACAGTTCTTCTTTGGTTTCATCAGACCATATGACATTCTCCCAATACTCTTCTGGATAATCCAAATGCTCTGTAACAAACTTCAGACAGGCCCGGACATGTTACTGGGTTAAGCAGGGGGACACGTCTGGCACTGCAGGATCTGAGTCCCTGGCGGCGTAGTGTGTTACTGATAGTAGCCTTTGTTACTGTGGTCCCAGCTCTATGCAGGTCATTGACTAGGTCCCCCTGTGGTTCTGGGATTTTGGTTCACCGTTCTTATAATCATTTTGACCCCACGGTGTGAGCTCTTGTGTGGAGCCCCAGATCGAGGGAGATTATCAGTGGTCTTGTATGTCTTCCATTTTATTATTATTGCTCCCACAGTTGATTTCATCACACCAAGCTGCTTGCCTATTGCAGATTCAGTCTTCCCAGCCTGGTGCAGGGCTACAATTTTGTTTCTGGCGTCCTTCGACAGCTCTTTGGTCTTCACCATGGTGGAGTTTGGAGTGTGACTGTTTGAGGTTGTGGACAGGTGTCTTTTATACTGATAACAAGTTCAAACAGGTACTATTACTACGTGAGTGGAGGTCAGAAGAGCCTCTTAACGAAGAAGTTACAGGTCTGTGAGAGCCAGAAATTTGCATGTTTTTAGGTGACTAATACTTATTTTCCACCATAATTTGAAAAATAAATCTTGCCAAGTCAGACAAGGTGATTTTCTGGATTTGTTTTCTCATTTTGACTCTCATAGTTGTGGTCTACCTATGATGACAATTACAGGCCTCTCTCATCTTTTTAAGAACTTGCACAATTGGTGGCTGACTAAATACTTTTTTTCCCTACTGTACTTATTCTATGAGTTTGAATTGGTTGTATATATTCACAACACCCTCACTGTGAGTTCCCCAATAATTGGCCTAGTATTGGAGATAGTCGCAGCTTTCTCCGTTAATCAGCAGTCAATTGCATAATTGTCCTGACGATAGGGGGAAGAAAAAGGCTGCCCACGGCAATAATCTAGTATAGTATGTAATAGTACATTATGTAATCTAGCATGGAGTGTAATCTAGCACAAAATGTAATCGAGTATACTATGAAATTTAGTATAAAATGTGATTTAGTTCAGTATCTAATCTTGTATTTTATGTAAACTACTGCAGTATCTGATCTAGATAGTACACTATATACGGCTCTTAAGGGGGTTTTACACTAAGCAATATCGCTAGCAATATCGCTAAAATGTCACTGGTTTTGTGACGTTATAGCGATATTGCTAGCGATATCGCTATGTGTGATACTTACCTCCGACCGGCTCCCCCGCTGTCCATCGCTGATCGCGCGAGAATGTCCGGCTCCATTTCTCGTCGGGCGCTTCCTGCTGAGACTTCCTGCTGTGACGACGAGCGACGCGTGGAGCCGGGCGGGAGGACGTCTGCATCGCTGTGTGTGAAAGGTGAGTATCGTGCGCTGCGTCGCTGCTGCATCGCTGTGAGATCTTTCTGTATGAAAGCTCACTAGCGATCATTTAGCGATGCACCAGCGATCCTGACCGGGTCGGATCGCTGGTTGGATCGCTGGTGCATCGCTAAATGTAAAAGGGCCTTTACTGAAACCTGGATCCAGCAGTTAGACACTACCGCTGCTGTTGCTCTTTCATATGGTGGACTACACTTCTCTCATACCCCAAGATCAGACAATAGAGCAGGTGGAGGCGTTGGTCTGCTCGTATCACCAAAATGTACCTTTCAGGTTATCCCTCAACTACCCTCACTTGTCTTCCCTTGTTTTGAGGTCCATGTCGTCAGACTCTACAACCCCTTCTCCATGCGAGTGGCGGTGGTGTATTGTCCTCCCGGCCACTCCCACCAGTTCCTGGATCATTTTGCCACTTGACTTCCACATTTTCTCTCCTGTGACATCCCTACCCTCATCATGGGCGATTTCAACATCCCCATTGCTCCTCCCCTCTCCCCATCTGCTACTCACCTTTTATCTCTAACCTCCTCGTTTGGCCTTTCGCAGCTTACTAATTCTCCAACGCATGAAGTCGGAAACTCCCTCGACTTGATCTTCTCTCAGCTTTGTGTAGTGGATGATTTTGCAAACTCCCCTCTCCCGCTCTCTGACCACAACCTTCTTTCATTCTCTATCAAGAACTGCCAGGCCGCTCAGGTCACCCCCCACTGTCCATACTTATAGAAACTTACAGGCCATTAACACCCAGAAACTTATGAAGAACTTGCAGTCTTCATTGGCCCCTATCTCCTCCCTCTCATGTCCTGATTTGCATTGAAGCATTACAATGAAACACTTCAAAGTGCCCTGGATGAATTTGCACCTCCTATAAATAGAACACCACAACACAGATGGCGACAACCCTGGCACACCCTGCAAACACGTTTCCTGCAGCGGTGCTCCAGGTGCGCCGAACGTCTGTGGAGAAAATCCCATCTACACGAAGATTTCATCCATTATAAGTTTATGCTTAGAACATACAACATTGCCCTTCACCTCTCAAAACAAACCTATTTCAACACCCTCATCACCTCACTGTCCAATAACCCTAAACGTCTCTTTGACACTTTTCATTCTCTACTCCAGTGGTCCCCAACCTTTTTTGCACCAGGGACCGGTTTCAAGCAAGACCATTCTTCCATGGCCCGGTAGGGCGGGGATGGAGGTGTGGCAGGGGCGGGGCTTTGGTCATAAGGGGGCGGGGCTATGGACACGGTTGTAGTGTAGCAGTGCATACTTATAATTAAATAACATTTATAATGTGACTCAACTCACCATAGGTTTTGAATGAGTGCTCCATCACTCCCTTCTCCCCATCATTGCCTTCACCCCATCACTGCCGTCTCCCCATCATTGCCTTCACCCCATCACTCCCCTCTCCCCATCATTGCCTTCACCCCATCACTCCCCATCACTGCCGTCTCCCCATCATTGCCTTCACCGCATCACTCCCCTCTCCCCATCATTGCCTTCACCCCATCACTCCCCTCTCCCCATCACTGCCGTCTCCCCATCATTGCCTTCACCCCATCACTGCCGTCTCTCCATCATTGCCTTCACCCCATCACTGCCGTCTCTCCATCATTGCCTTCACCCCATCACTGCTGTCTCTCCATCATTGCCTTCACCCCATCACTGCTGTCTCTCCATCATTGCCTTCACCCCATCACTGCTGTCTCTCCATCATTGCCTTCACCCCATCACTGCTGTCTCTCCATCATTGCCTTCACCCCATCACTCCCCTCATGGCCTTCTCCTCATGTCCCCATCTTCTCCAGGGCCAGGCTACACAAACACACACACACACACACACACCCACCCATCTCCTCCAGGGCCAGGCTACATACACACACACACACACACACACAGACATACATGTACACACACAGACAGACATACATACACACACACACCACCTCTCTCCTCTCACCTGCCCGCCGCCCGCGCTTCCTCGCTCTGACACAGCAGCGGCCGTGCTCCTCTCTGTGTCAGTCAGAGACAGGAAGCGCGGGCGGCGGGCAGGAAGCTGGACGCAGTGGACGGGTCCTTGCAGCTCCGCTCCTGCTATTCCCTCTTGCAGGCAGCGGAGCTGCTTGATCTCTCCCTGCCCGCCGCTACACACGCCGCTAAGAAATGCTGCGCGCCGCCCCAGCCCCCGCTACGCCACTGACCGCCCCTGGCTCCCCTTGTGTCCGCGGACCGGCAAGGGCACTGCAGCGGCCCGGTGCTGGGCCGCGGACCGGCGGTTGGGGACCCCTGCTCTACTCAACCCAAGAGTACAGGCCCCAACCACGGAGCTTTGAGCTGATGATCTGGCCAATTACTTCAAAGAAAAAATTGACAAGATCCGACAGGAAATTATCTCCCAATCACCTCATACCATGCACTGTCCTCCCTCCCCCACTGCATCTAGCTCACTCTCTGATTTTGAACCAGTCACAGAAGAAGTAAGCAGGCTCCTTGCATCTTCTCGCCCAACCACTTGCACCAGTGACCCATTTCCGTCACATCTCCTTTAGTCCCTTTCCCCTGCTGTCACCCCTCACCTAACTAAAATATTTAACCTCTCTCTCTCTTCTGGTATCTTTCCCTCCTCATTTAAGCATGCCATCATACATCCACTACTTAAAAAACCATCCCTCGACCAAAACTGTGCCACTAACTATAGACCTGTCTTTAATCTTCCCTTCCTCTCTAAACTCCTGGAACGCCTGGTCCACTCCCGTCTTATCTTGTATCTCTTTGATAACTCTCTTCTCGACCCTTTCCAATCCGGTTTCCGCTCTTTACACTCTACTGAAACTGCCCTCACTAAATTCTCTAATGATCTACTAACAGCTAAATCAAATGGTCATTACTCCATGCTAATTCTCTTGGATCTCTCTGCAGCATTCGACACTGTGGATCATCAGCTCCTACTCACTATGTGCCGTTCCATTGTCCTCAAGGACACCATTCTCTCCTGGTTCTCCTATCTCTCTGACCGCTCCTTTACTGTATCTTTTGCTGGTTCCTCCTCCTCTCATCTTCCCCTTACTGTTGGGGTTCCTCAAGGATCAGTCCTAGGCCCCCTCCTCTTCTCTATGTACACTGCCCCTATTGGTCAAACAATCAGTAGATTTGGTTTCCAGTACCATCTCTATGCTGATGACACCCAATTATACGCTTCTTCACCTGACATCACGCCAGCCTTTCTAGAAAACACCAGCGATTGTCTAAACGCTGTGTCTAACATCATGTCCTCACTATATCTGAAACTGAACCTGTCAAAGACTGAACTCCTTGTGTTTCCTCCCGCTACTAATGTACCTATATCCGACATTGCCATTTCCGTGTGGGGTTCCACTAATACTCCCCAGCAACATGCCTGCTGTCTTGGGGTCATACTTGACTTTGAGCTTTCCTTTGCCCCCCACATTCAATCACTGGCTCGCTCTTGTTATCTGCACCTCAAAAACATTTCTAGAATTCGACCTTTTCTTACTTTTGACTCCGCAAAAACTCTTACTGTTTCTCTTATTCATTCTCGTCTCGACTATTGTAACTCTCTTCTAATCGGGCTCCCTCTTACCAAACTCTCCCTTATCCAATCTATCTTGAATGCTGCAGCCAGGATCATATTCCTCACCAATCGTTACACCTTGTGTAGAGGACCTTGTGCCAGTCATTACACTGGCTACCCATCCACTCCAGAATTCAGTATAAACTTATTACCCTCACCCACAAAGCCCTCCATGGCTCAGCACCACCCTACATCTCCTCCCTTGTTTCAGTATACCAACCTACCCGCGCCCTCCATTCGACTGATGACCTGAGGTTAGCATCCTCAATAATCAGAACCTCCCACTCCCATCTCCAAGACTTTACACGTGCTGCGCCAATTCTTTGGAATGCACTTCCCAGGTCAATACGATTAGTCCCAATCCCTACAATTTTAAGCGTGCCCTGAAAACGAATTTATTCAGACTGGCCTACCGCCTCAACACATTAACCTAACTATCCCTATGTGGCACAGCCAAAGGTTTTATCAGAACCAGGTTCCCCACATCATGTTCCCACATGCTTTATGCATTTATCAGCCCTCTGTGTCTGTACTGTTGCACACTTAACATTATGGCTGATCCGAACAATGAAGGCAACTGTTACCACCCACCTTTCGTGTCTACCTTTTCCCGCATAGATTGTAAGCTTGCGAGCAGGGCCCTCATTCCTCTTGGTATTTGTTATGATCTATGTGATTATTGATATGCTGTAATGTCTATTGTCAGTACAAGTCCCCTCTGAAATATAAAGTGCGGCGGAATATGTCGGCGCTATAGAAATAAAATGTATTATTATTACTAGAGTTGAGCGAAACGGGTCAAAAAATTTCAAAAGTCGCCGACTTTTTTCAAAGTCGGGTTTCATGAAGCGAAACCCGACCCTAGGATGAGGTCGGCCACGAGGTCGGCGACTTACGCGCCAAAGTCGCGTTTCAAAAGTTTGTTTTGCGTTCTTTTTCAGCCAATCAGGATCCACGGACACTGTGGGCAACGTGATGACATAGGCACGGGTCACCACCATCTTTCAGAAGGGCATGCAAGTGATTGGCTTGCTTTGGTGGGCGTCACAGGGGGTATAAAAGGGCGTGCACGCCGACCGCCTTCTTACTTCTTTCGATCTTAGCATAGGGAGAGGTTGCTGCTGATTCTGTAGGGAGAGTGTTAGGCAGGGAAGAAGAAAAAAAAACTGCTTCTGCTGCTAGCGATTGTGCCTGTACAACACACCAGTCACTGTGTGTGCAGTGCAAGGGGAGGCTATATTGTGGTGTATCAGTGGTGTTGGTTGTTGGGCTGCCTTCTAAGGCTTCCTGACAGCTGCATTGCTGTTTACCCACTGCTCTGCAAACTGCTTTTTTAAAAGCAATCCCAATTTTTTTTTTTGTCCTGCTGATGTACTGAGCTGCAAACTGCTTTTTTAAAAGCAATCCCAATTCTTTTTTTTTGTCCTGCTGAGGTACTGAGCGTGCATTTTTTCACACCATACAGCGGTGTACGCTCCTCACACAGTACCGTGTAACGGCTGTTATCACAGCCACAGTGAAGCTATCTGTGTCACTCTGTGAGAATAAGTCGAGGACATGTTCCGTTCTTACAGACCTGCACTCTAGGGAGATTCCTACTCTGCCCAATTCTACATACACCTTGTAGTTTGTGATACACTAGCCAATTTCTGCCTGTGACATAGCGCTGTGATATTCAGTGGGCCTCACACAATCCAAAAGTGTCCAGTGTCCACAAGTGTCTGCAGAAATTCAAAATCTCCCATATCTTCTAGTCACTTTGGTCACAGCTGTGCCATCGAGCCTGTGACATAGCGCTCAGATATTCAGTGGGCCTCACACAATCCAAAAGTGTCCAGTGTCTGCAGAAATTCAAAATCTCACTTATCCTCTAGTCACTTTGGTCACAGCTGTGCCATCGAGCCTGTGACATAGCGCTCAGATATTCAGTGGGCCTCACACAATCCAAAAGTGTCCAGTGTCCACAAGTGTCTGCAGAAATTCAAAATCTCACTTACCCTCTAGTCACTTTGGTCACAGCTGTGCCATTGAGCCTGTGACATAGCGCTCAGATATTCAGTGGCCCTCACACAATCCAAAAGTGTCCAGTGTCCACAAGTGTCTGCAGAAAATCAAAATCTCACTTATCCTCTAATCACTTTGGTCACAGCTGTGCCATCGAGCCTGTGACATAGCGCTCAGATATTCAGTGTGCCTCACACAATCCAAAAGTGTCCAGTGTCCACAAGTGTCTGCAGAAATTCAAAATCTCACTTATCCTCTAGTCACTTTGGTCACAGCTGTGCCATCGAGCCTGTGACATAGCGCTCAGATATTCAGTGGGCCTCACACAATCCAAAAGTGTCCAGTGTCCACTAGTGTGAGCAGAAATTCAAAATCTCACTTATCCTCTAGTCACTTTGGTCACAGCTGTGCCATCAAGCCTGTGACATAGCGCTCAGATATTCAGTGGGCCTCACACAATCCAAAAGTGTCCAGTGTCCACAAGTGTCTGCAGAAATTCAAAATCTCACTTATCCTCTAGTCACTTTGGTCACAGCTGTGCCATCGAGCCTGTGACATAGCGCTCAGATATTCAGTGGGCCTCACACAATCCAAAAGTGTCCAGTGTCCACTAGTGTGAGCAGAAATTCAAAATCTCACTTATCCTCTAGTCACTTTGGTCACAGCTGTGCCATCAAGCCTGTGACATAGCGCTCAGATATTCAGTGGGCCTCACACAATCCAAAAGTGTCCAGTGTCCACTAGTGTGAGCAGAAATTCAAAATCTCACTTATCCTCTAGTCACTTTGGTCACAGCTGTGCCATCGAGCTGGGACATAGCGCTCAGATATTCAGTGGGCCTCACACAATCCAAAAGTGTCCAGTGTCCACAAGTGTCTGCAGAAATTCAAAATCTCACTTATCCTCTAGTCACTTTGGTCACAGCTGTGCCATCGAGCCTGTGACATAGCGTTCAGATATTCAGTGGGCCTCACACAATCCAAAAGTGTCCAGTGTCCACTAGTGTGAGCAGAAATTCAAAATCTCACTTATCCTCTAGTCACTTTGGTCACAGCTGTGCCATCGAGCCTGTGACATAGCGCTCAGATATTCATTGGGCCTCACACAATCCAAAAGTGTCCAGTGTCCACAAGTGTCTGCAGAAATTCAAAATCTCACTTATCCTCTAGTCACTTTGGTCACAGCTGTGCCATCGAGCCTGTGACATAGCGCTCAGATATTCAGTGGGCCTCACACAATCCAAAAGTGTCCAGTGTCCACTAGTGTGAGCAGAAATTCAAAATCTCACTTATCCTCTAGTCACTTTGGTCACAGCTGTGCCATCGAGCCTGTGACATAGCGCTCAGATATTCAGTGGGCCTCACACAATCCAAAAGTGTTCAGTGTCCACAAGTGTCTGCAGAAATTCAAAATCTCACTTATCCTCTAGTCACTTTGGTCACAGCTGTGCCATCGAGCCTGTGACATAGTGCTCAGATATTCAGTGGGCCTCACACAATCCAAAAGTGTCCAGTGTCCACAAGTGTCTGCAGAAATTCAAAATCTCACTTATCCTCTAGTCACTTTGGTCACAGCTGTGCCATCGAGCCTGTGACATAGCGCTCAGATATTCAGTGGGCCTCACACAATCCAAAAGTGTCCAGTGTCCACTAGTGTGAGCAGAAATTCAAAATCTCACTTATCCTCTAGTCACTTTGGTCACAGCTGTGCCTTCGAGCCTGTGACATAGCGCTCAGATATTCAGTGGGCCTCACACAATCCAAAAGTGTCCAGTGTCCACTAGTGTGAGCAGAAATTCAAAATCTCACTTATCCTCTAGTCACTTTGGTCACAGCTGTGCCATCGAGCCTGTGACATAGCGCTCAGATATTCAGTGGGCCTCACACAATCCAAAAGTGTCCAGTGTCCACTAGTGTGAGCAGAAATTCAAAATCTCCCCTGTCCTATAGACACCTTGTACCTTGTTTTACATTACTATATAGTTTGTTGGATTTTGTCTACATTTCTACCAAAAATGAGGAAGGCTGGTGGAAGAGGCCGTGGAATTGGGCGGGGGTTGCCAGCTGGTAATGATGGTGTTGGTGGTGGATCTGATGGTAGTGGCAAGAACAAAATAGGACCGAATGCAGGAGGTGTTGAGCCTGCGTCATCGTCTGGCTCCATAAGGCTTCGAAGGCTTAGTTTTCTAGGAGTTGGCAAACCACTTTTAAAGCCAGAGCATCAGGAAAAAGTTTTGTCTTACATTGCTGACTCAGCCTCCAGCTCTATCGCCTCCTCTTCTGAAGTTGTAAAAAGTAAAAGCACTGAGTCGTCATTGGAGGCTCATGTTCATGAACCACACCTTTCCTTGTGTCCTTCACCCCAACCAAGATTGAAGGATGACGCAGGCCATACTACTGATTACTCCATGGAGCTGTTTTCACATACCATGCCTGGATTATCAAGTCAAATGGTGAATTACCCAGGCCAAGATGAATCTGACATGGAGTGCACTGATGCACAGCCGCTGATGGATGATTCTGCTGGTACATTAACTCAGAGCACTACATTGTCCTCGCAGTGTACAGAGCCAGATTCTGACCCTGATGAGACTCAGGTGCCCCTTCCCGCACACTATACCACCATACACGGTGACACAGAGGAAGGTGCACATGAAATTGAAGAGGAGGTGATGGATGACCCAGTTGTTGACCCAGATTGGCATCCATTGGGGGAAGAGGGTGCTGCTTCCAATAGCTCAGATGAGGAGCATCCACAGCAGACATCGACATCGCAACAGCTGTTATCTGGCAGGCCCGGAGCACTCCAAAGACAGGTTCCAAAAATCAAAAGAGTTGCTGGACAGCTTGTCCAGAGGGTCAAAAGATCACAGCGTGCTAGGCCGCAAAATGTCTGCCAAAGTAGGAAGAGTGCAGTGTGGCACTTTTTTGAACAAAATCCTCATGATCAGGCCAAGGTTATCTGTAAGAAGTGCGCAAATACCTTTAGCCGAGGGAAAAATCTGAAAAATTTGAAAACCAGTTGCATGCTTAGACATTTAAACACCATGCACTTGCAAGCGTGGACACAACACCAAACCTCAAGTGCCACATGTGCAACTGATCACAACGAAGGTAGTCAGCAACGCTACATTGTTTCCCCCACTGTAAGCCCACCGGTTAGCACAGCAGCAAATGTTGAGGTGTCGTTGCAAGGCCACAGCAGTCAGGGAATCGCACTGTTATATCAACGAAAGACTGATTCTAGACCATCAGAAAGAACACCAACTCCATCACCATCATCAACCCTCTCTCAGTCCGCCCTGTCCACCGCTACTTCCACCATATGCAGCTCTCAAGTCCAGCTCACCCTCCCAGACACTATGAGTAGGTCAAGAAAGTACTCAGTCTCTCATCCACGTACACTGGGTTTGAACGCCCACATTGCCAAACTAATCTCGTTTGAGATGATGCCCTTTCGGTTGGTGGAAAGCGCAGCTTTCCGCGAACTCATGGCCTATGCAGTACCACGCTATGACCTACCCAGTCGCCACTTCTTCTCTCGCAAAGCCATCCCAGCCCTCCACCATCATGTGAAAGACCGCATTGTCCATGCACTCAAGCAGTCAGTGAGCGGAAAGGTGCACCTCACAACTGATGCATGGTCCAGTCGGCATAGCCAGGGCCGTTACGTGTCCATCACTGCGCACTGGGTTAATGTGGTGGATGCAGGGTCCACAGGGGACAGCGGTGGTGGGACAGTGCTGCCTAGCCCACGGTATAGTAAACAGTTGGCTGTAGGCGTTCAACCCTCCTCCTCCTCCTCCTCCAGAAGCGAAAGCTCGTCCACAGAGCGCAGTCGTACGAGCACTCCATCTGCAGCTGCCACTGGTGCACACGAGGTGTCCCCTATCGAGCAGCTAGTGGAAAGCGTCAGCAGGCTGTGTTGCAGATGATGTGTTTGGGCGACAGACACACCGCCGAGGTGCTGGCCGAGTACTTGAAGCGACAAACTGAGTCATGGCTGGGCAGTGTACATCTTGAGGCAGGCAAGGTAGTTAGTGATAACGGCCGTAATTTTGTGGCAGCCATAGCCCTTTCAAAACTCAGCCACATACCTTGCTTGGCTCACACCTTGAACCTGGTGGTGCAGTGCTTCCTCAAAAATTATCCGGAGTTAACAGCCCTGCTCCAGAAGGTGAGAAGACTGTGCGCGCACATCCGCCGGTCGCCTGTACACTCCGTTCGTATGCAGAAGCTGCAGCGATTGCTCCACCTTCCCAACCACCGCCTCATTATCGCCATTGCAACAAGGTGGAACTCCACCCTGCACATGGTGGAGTGGCTGTGCGAGCAGAGGCAGGCCATAATGCATTTGTGGGAGGATACACGGCCAGGCACTTTGAGAGCAGACATGGAGTTGACAGGTGTGCAGTGGTCGAAGCTGAAAGACCTCTGTAAAGTCCTTCAGTGTTTTGAGGAATGCACACGGCTGGTAAGCGCAGACGACGCCATCATAAGCATGAGCATCCCACTTATGCATCTGCTCATGCAAACTTTGACGCACCTTAAGGAGCAGGCTTCTGCAGCCAATGTTGATGAGGAGGAAGAGGAGGAGGGAATCCTTGATGACATTTAGCCATTGTCTGCTCAGGGACCTCTCCTGGACGAGGTGGAGGAAGAAGAGGAGGAGGAGGATGATGGGGATGATTACTTAGGGGAGGAGGATGCATCTCGTGGGGCAAGTGAAAATGTTGGCGTGGCAAGGTCTGGTACAGGGTTTGTGCGTGACTGGAGGGATGTGGATTTGCCAGAAAGTGCTCCTCCACCCAGCACTCGCAGTGCATCATTGACACCGGGAACATTGGCCCACATGTCAGATTATGCCTTGCAGATCCTAAAAAGGGACCCCCGCATTGCCAAAATGATGAACGATGACGACTACTGGTTGGCCAGCATCCTGGATCCACGCTATAAAGGCAAATTACAAAACATCATGCCACAGGAGAACCTTGACCTAATATTGGCTAATAAACAAGCAACTCTGGTAAATCGGTTGCTTGAGGCATTACCAGCACACAGCAGCGGTGATGGTTCTCACACGAGCCATACGGGCCGGGGTCAGCTTGGCAGAGGTGTTCGTGGTGCACACAGCAGAAGTGGCGTTGGAGACAGGGGTTTCATGACAATGTTGTGGACTGATTTTTCAAGTACCGCTCACACAACTGGTAATACTGCATCGATGGAAAGTGACAGGAGACAGCAGTTGTCAACTATGGTTACAAACTACTTTTCCTCCCATATCGATGTTCTCCCACACAGGTCATTCCCCTTTTACTATTGGGCCGCTAAACTGGACACCTGGCCTGAATTGGCACAATATGCCTTACAGGAGCTCGCTTGCCCAGCTGCAAGTGTGCTATCGGAAAGAGTCTTCAGTGCAGCTGGATCAATCCTGACAGAAAAAAGGACCCGTCTGTCAACCCAAAATGTGGATGATCTAACCTTCATTAAAATGAACCACGCATGGGTTTCCAAGGATTTTGTCCCACCTTCCCCTGATGACACATAGGGTGACAGAAAAATGGCTTGCTTTGGTCCACCTCTTCCTGGGACTTGACCTATTTCACCTCTTGCATCAGCTGAATGTCCAACATCAACATATGCCACTTTCTAAAACTCCCTAACTGTGCTGCCTCCCCCCCCATGGCCGGGGTCACCACCTAGCGCACGACACCGTGCGAGTGCCGTTGCCCTGGACAGGTGGGTATGGCGACTCTTGGGCGCGGGCACTGGCAGAGGGTCCCTCATAGTGCAATCAAGTGTCTCTGACGGTGGTGGTGCACACCCGCCGTCAGACACACTGCCGTACTATGAGGGGCCCAGTGCCAGTACCGACGCCCACGAGTGGGCCCCCCTTGCTTGGGCAGGGCCCCAGCATTTGCAATCTTTACCTCTCCCTGCTCCTCTGCTGTGTAGTCTGGGCCGTCAAATCCATACTGTGCCTGACACCGTTTGAGCCTGCCTCCTGATGTATAGACATATATTTTGAATGTGTATGCTATCCATACATGTTATCTGGGGATATGGAACCCTTTCTCACCTTTGTGCAATCACGTGCAATCCATACTGGGCCTAACACCGTCTGAGCCTGCCTCCTGATGTATAGACATATATTTTGAATGTGTACACTATCCATACATGTTATCTGGGGATACGGTACCCTTTCTCACCTTTGTGCAATCACGTGCAATCCATACTGGGCCTAACACGGTCTGAGCCTGCCTCCTGATGTATAGACATATATTTTGAATGTGTACGCTATCCATTCATGTTATCTGGGGATACGGTACCCTTTCTAACCTTTGTGCAATCACGTGCAATCCATACTGGTTCTAACACCATCTGAGCCTGCCTCCTGATGTATAGACATATATTTTGAATGTGTACGCTATCCATACATGTTATCTGGGGATACGGTACCCTTTCTAACCTTTGTGCAATCACGTGCAATCCATACTGGGCCTAACGACCGTCTGAGCCTGCCTCCTGATGTATAGACATATATTTTGAATGTGTACGCTATCCATACATGTTATCTGGGGATACGGTACCCTTTCTAACCTTTGTGCAATCACGTGCAATCCATACTGGGCCTAACACCGTCTGAGCCTGCCTCCTGATGTATAGACATATATTTTGAATGTGTACGCTATCCATACATGTTATCTGGGGATACGGTACCCTTTCTAACCTTTGTGCAATCACGTGCAATCCATACTGGGCCTAACACCGTCTGAGCCTGCCTCCTGATGTATAGACATATATTTTGAATGTGTACGCTATCCATACATGTTATCTGGGGATACGGTACCCTTTCTAACCTTTGTGCAATCATGTGCAATCCATACTGGGCCTAACACCGTCTGAGCCTGCCTCCTGATGTATAGACATATATTTTGAATGTGTACGCTATCCATACATGTTATCTGGGGATACGGTACCCTTTCTAACCTTTGTGCAATCACGTGCAATCCATACTGGGCCTAACACCATCTGAGCCTGCCTCCTGATGTATAGACATATATTTTGAATGTGTACGCTATCCATACATGTTATCTGGGCATACGGTACCCTTTCTAACCTTTGTGCAATCCATACTGGGCCTAACACCGTCTGAGCCTGCCTCCTGATGTATAGACATATATTTTGAATGTGTACGCTATCCATACATGTTATCTGGGGATACGGAACCCTTTCTAACCTTTGTGCAATCACGTGCAATCCATACTGGGCCTAACACCGTCTGAGCCTTCCTCCTGATGTATAGACATATATTTTGAATGTGTACGCTATCCATACATGTTATCTGGGGATACGGTACCCTTTCTCACCTTTGTGCAATCACGTGCAATCCATACTGAGTCTAACACCATCTGAACCTGCCTCCTGATGTATAGACATATATTTTGAATGTGTACGCTATCCATACATGTTATCTGGGGATACAGTACCCTTTCTAACCTTTGTGCAATCACGTGCAATCCATACTGGGCCTAACACCGTCTGAGCCTGCCTCCTGATGTATAGACATATATTTTGAATTTGTACGCTATCCATACATGTTATCTGAGGATACGGTACCCTTTCTAACCTTTGTGCAATCACGTGCAATCCATACTGGGCCTAACACCGTCTGAGCCTGCCTCCTGATGTATAGACATATATTTTGAATGTGTACGCTATCCATATATGTTATCTGGGGATACGGTACCCTTTCTAACCTTTGTGCAATCACGTGCAATCCATACTGGGCCTAACACCATCTGAGCCTTCCTCCTGATGTATAGACACATATTTTGAATGTGTACGCTATCCATACATGTTATCTGGGGATACGGAACCCTTTCTAACCTTTGTGCAATCACGTGCAATCCATACTGGGCCTAACACCGTCTGAGCCTTCCTCCTGATGTATAGACATATATTTTGAATGTGTATGCTATCCATACATGTTATCTGGGGATACGGTACCCTTTCTCACCTTTGTGCAATCACGTGCAATCCATACTGAGTCTAACACCGTCTGAACCTGCCTCCTGATGTATAGACATATATTTTGAATGTGTACGCTATCCATACATGTTATCTGGGGATACAGTACCCTTTCTAACCTTTGTGCAATCACGTGCAATCCATACTGGGCCTAACACCGTCTGAGCCTGCCTCCTGATGTATAGACATATATTTTGAATGTGTACGCTATCCATACATGTTATCTGAGGATACGGTACCCTTTCTAACCTTTGTGCAATCACGTGCAATCCATACTGGGCCTAACACCGTCTGAGCCTGCCTCCTGATGTATAGACATATATTTTGAATGTGTACGCTATCCATATATGTTATCTGGGGATACGGTACCCTTTCTAACCTTTGTGCAATCACGTGCAATCCATACTGGGCCTAACACCATCTGAGCCTTCCTCCTGATGTATAGACACATATTTTGAATGTGTACGCTATCCATACATGTTATCTGGGGATACGGTACCCTTTCTAACCTTTGTGCAATCACGTGCAATCCATACTGGGCCTAACACCGTCTGAGCCTGCCTCCTGATGTATAGACATATATTTTGAATGTGTACGCTATCCATACATGTTATCTGGGGATACAGTACCCTTTCTAACCTTTGTGCAATCACGTGCAATCCATACTGGGCCTAACACCGTCTGAGCCTGCCTCCTGATGTATAGACATATATTTTGAATGTGTACGCTATCCATACATGTTATCTGAGGATACGGTACCCTTTCTAACCTTTGTGCAATCACGTGCAATTAGTGTTGAGCATTCCGATACCGCAAGTATCGGGTATCGGCCGATACTTGCTGTATCGGAATTCCGATACCGACTTCCGATATTTTTTCAATATCGGAATTCGGCATCGGAATCGGAAGTTCAAAGTTGATTGACGGCCTGACGTCATCATGATGCGCGGTGTGTGCGCATCATGATGCGCCGTCATTTCGGGCCTTCCGGGGGTCTCTGCCGGCCTGCCAGGGGGCTGTGTGGACTGCCCGGGGTCGGTACCGGCCTGCCGGGGGGCTGTGCCGGCCTGCCGGTGGTCTGTGCACCCTGTGGGGGTCTGTACCGGCCTGCCGGGGGGTGGTCTGTGCACCCTGTGGGGGTCTGTACCGGCCTGCCGGGGGGCTGTGCCGGCCTGCCGGTGGTCTGTGCACCCTGTGGGGGTCTGTGCCGGCCTGCCGGGGGGCTGTGCTGATGTCCGGGGGTCTGTGCAAGCATCGTCCGATGGGAATACAAGTCCCATCTGGCGATGCCTGCTACCATGACAGTGATTGACACATTAGCCAATGATGGGACAGTAGTAGTCCCATCATCCGGCTAATGTGTTAAATGTTAAAAAAAAAAAAAAAAAAAAATACTACATACATACTACATACATACTACATGCTACATACATACTACATATATACTACATGCATGCTACATACATACTACATGCTACATACATACTACATATATACTACATGCATGCTACATACATACTACATGCTACATACATACTACATATATACTACATGCATGCTACATACATACTACATGCTACATACATACTACATATATACTACATACATACTACATACATGCTACATACATGCTACATACATACTGCATGCTACATACATACTACATACATACTACATGCATGCTACATACATACTACATACATACATACTACATGCATGCTACATACATACTACATGCATGCTACATGCATGCTACATACATACTACATGCTACATACATACCACATACATACTACATACATACTACATATATACTACATGCATGCTACATACATACTACATGCTACATACATACCACATATATACTACATACATGCTACATGCTACATACATACTACATACATACTACATACATACTACATGCATGCTACATACATACTACATGCATGCTACATGCATGCTACATACATACTACATGCTACATACATACCACATACATACTACATACATACTACATATATACTACATGCATGCTACATACATACTACATGCTACATACATACCACATACATACTACATACATGCTACATGCTACATACATACTACATACATACTACATACATACTACATGCATGCTACATACATACTACATACATACTACATGCATGCTACATACATACTACATGCATGCTACATACATACTACATGCATGCTACATGCATGCTACATACATACTACATGCTACATACATACCACATACATACTACATACATACTACATGCTACATACATACTACATATATACTACATGCATGCTACATACATACTACATGCTACATACATACCACATACATACTACATACATACTACATACATACTACATACATACTACATACATACTACATACATACTACATGCTACATACATACCACATATATACTACATACATACAATACATCCATACAATACATACATAGACATACAGTACATATAACATAGAGTAACATACTTACCAATACTTGTCACATTGTTCCCCGAAGCCATTGTCTTTTCCGGAATAAATATTAACATAACAAACCACAAAAATACTCACCCACGATCCGAAGCAGTCCACGAGTGTGTTCCACGACGATCTTGGGTAGAGAACGGCAGCATCATATGATGCTGCCGTTCTCTACGGGCTGCAGGAATCCAATGACGGAAGGTAGGTATCCTTCCGCACTGTATTCCTCCGCCACTTAAAAAAAAAAAAAGTCCCTAGTCTCACTTTATGCCATTGCTGCGTGGGAATTGTAGCATGCAGTATGTATGTAGCATGCATGTAGTATATATGTAGTATGTATGTAGCATGTAGCATGTATGTAGTATGTATGTGGTATGTATGTAGCATGTAGTATGTATGTAGCATGCATGTAGTATATATGTAGTATGTATGTAGCATGTAGTATGTATGTAGTATGTATGTGGTATGTATGTAGCATGTAGTATGCATGTAGCATGCATGTAGTATGTATGTAGTATGTATGTAGTATGTATGTAGTATGTATGTAGCATGCATGTAGTATGTATGTAGTATGTATGTAGTATGTATGTGGTATGTATGTAGCATGTAGTATGTATGTAGCATGCATGTAGCATGCATGTAGCATGCATGTAGTATGTATGTAGTATGTATGTAGTATGTATGTAGTATGTATGTAGCATGCAGTATGTATGTAGCATGCATGTAGCATGCATGTAGTATGTATGTAGTATTTTTTTTTTTTTTTTTTTAACATTTAACACATTAGCCGGATGATGGGAGTACTACTGTCCCATCATTGGCTAATGTGTCAATCACTGTCATGGTAGCAGGCATCGCCCGATGGGACTTGTAGTCCCATCGGACGATGCCTGCACAGACCCCCGAAGCCTGCACAGACCACCGGCAGGCCGGCACAGCCCCCCGGCAGGCCGGCACAGCCCCCCGGAGCCTGCACAGACCACCGGCAGGCCGGCACAGCCCCCCGGCAGGCCGGCACAGCCCACCGGAGCCTGCACAGACCACCGGCAGGCCGGCACAGCCCCCCGGCAGGCCGGCACAGACCACCGGAGCCTGCACAGACCCCCTGGCAGGCCGGCACAGCCCCCCGAAAGGCCCGTACAGACCCCAGAGAGGCTGTACAAGGCAAAAACAGGGTTTTTCTTATTCCGATACCGGAAGTCCCATAGACTTGAATGGGACTTCCGGTATCGGAATCGGCGATACCGATACTTTTTTTAAAGATCGGCCGATCCATTCCGATCCAATACTTTGAAGTATCGGACGGTATCGCTCAACTCTACGTGCAATCCATACTGGGCCTAACACCGTCTGAGCCTGCCTCCTGATGTATAGACATATATTTTGAATGTGTACGCTATCCATACATGTTATCTGGGGATACGGTACCCTTTCTAACCTTTGTGCAATCACGTGCAATCCATACTGGGCCTAACACCGTCTGAGCCTGCCTCCTGATGTATAGACATATATTTTGAATGTGTACGCTATCCATACATGTTATCTGGGGATACGGTACCCTTTCTAACCTTTGTGCAATCATGTGCAATCCATACTGGGCCTAACACCGTCTGAGCCTGCCTCCTGATGTATAGACATATATTTTGAATGTGTATGCTATCCATACATGTTATCTGGGGATACGGTACCCTTTCTAACCTTTGTGCAATCACGTGCAATCCATACTGGGCCTAACACCATCTGAGCCTGCCTCCTGATGTATAGACATATATTTTGAATGTGTACGCTATCCATACATGTTATCTGGGCATACGGTACCCTTTCTAACCTTTGTGCAATCCATACTGGGCCTAACACCGTCTGAGCCTGCCTCCTGATGTATAGACATATATTTTGAATGTGTACGCTATCCATACATGTTATCTGGGGATACGGAACCCTTTCTAACCTTTGTGCAATCACGTGCAATCCATACTGGGCCTAACACCGTCTGAGCCTTCCTCCTGATGTATAGACATATATTTTGAATGTGTACGCTATCCATACATGTTATCTGGGGATACGGTACCCTTTCTCACCTTTGTGCAATCACGTGCAATCCATACTGAGTCTAACACCATCTGAACCTGCCTCCTGATGTATAGACATATATTTTGAATGTGTACGCTATCCATACATGTTATCTGGGGATACAGTACCCTTTCTAACCTTTGTGCAATCACGTGCAATCCATACTGGGCCTAACACCGTCTGAGCCTGCCTCCTGATGTATAGACATATATTTTGAATTTGTACGCTATCCATACATGTTATCTGAGGATACGGTACCCTTTCTAACCTTTGTGCAATCACGTGCAATCCATACTGGGCCTAACACCGTCTGAGCCTGCCTCCTGATGTATAGACATATATTTTGAATGTGTACGCTATCCATATATGTTATCTGGGGATACGGTACCCTTTCTAACCTTTGTGCAATCACGTGCAATCCATACTGGGCCTAACACCATCTGAGCCTTCCTCCTGATGTATAGACACATATTTTGAATGTGTACGCTATCCATACATGTTATCTGGGGATACGGAACCCTTTCTAACCTTTGTGCAATCACGTGCAATCCATACTGGGCCTAACACCGTCTGAGCCTTCCTCCTGATGTATAGACATATATTTTGAATGTGTACGCTATCCATACATGTTATCTGGGGATACGGTACCCTTTCTCACCTTTGTGCAATCACGTGCAATCCATACTGAGTCTAACACCGTCTGAACCTGCCTCCTGATGTATAGACATATATTTTGAATGTGTACGCTATCCATACATGTTATCTGGGGATACAGTACCCTTTCTAACCTTTGTGCAATCACGTGCAATCCATACTGGGCCTAACACCATCTGAGCCTGCCTCCTGATGTATAGACATATATTTTGAATGTGTACGCTATCCATACATGTTATCTGAGGATACGGTACCCTTTCTAACCTTTGTGCAATCACGTGCAATCCATACTGGGCCTAACACCGTCTGAGCCTGCCTCCTGATGTATAGACATATATTTTGAATGTGTACGCTATCCATATATGTTATCTGGGGATACGGTACCCTTTCTAACCTTTGTGCAATCACGTGCAATCCATACTGGGCCTAACACCATCTGAGCCTTCCTCCTGATGTATAGACACATATTTTGAATGTGTACGCTATCCATACATGTTATCTGGGGATACGGTACCCTTTCTAACCTTTGTGCAATCACGTGCAATCCATACTGGGCCTAACACCGTCTGAGCCTGCCTCCTGATGTATAGACATATATTTTGAATGTGTACGCTATCCATACATGTTATCTGGGGATACAGTACCCTTTCTAACCTTTGTGCAATCACGTGCAATCCATACTGGGCCTAACACCGTCTGAGCCTGCCTCCTGATGTATAGACATATATTTTGAATGTGTACGCTATCCATACATGTTATCTGAGGATACGGTACCCTTTCTAACCTTTGTGCAATCACGTGCAATTAGTGTTGAGCATTCCGATACCGCAAGTATCGGGTATCGGCCGATACTTGCTGTATCGGAATTCCGATACCGACTTCCGATATTTTTTCAATATCGGAATTCGGCATCGGAATCGGAAGTTCAAAGTTGATTGACGGCCTGACGTCATCATGATGCGCGGTGTGTGCGCATCATGATGCGCCGTCATTTCGGGCCTTCCGGGGGTCTCTGCCGGCCTGCCAGGGGGCTGTGTGGACTGCCCGGGGTCGGTACCGGCCTGCCGGGGGGCTGTGCCGGCCTGCCGGTGGTCTGTGCACCCTGTGGGGGTCTGTACCGGCCTGCCGGGGGGTGGTCTGTGCACCCTGTGGGGGTCTGTACCGGCCTGCCGGGGGGCTGTGCCGGCCTGCCGGTGGTCTGTGCACCCTGTGGGGGTCTGTGCCGGCCTGCCGGGGGGCTGTGCTGATGTCCGGGGGTCTGTGCAAGCATCGTCCGATGGGAATACAAGTCCCATCTGGCGATGCCTGCTACCATGACAGTGATTGACACATTAGCCAATGATGGGACAGTAGTAGTCCCATCATCCGGCTAATGTGTTAAATGTTAAAAAAAAAAAAAAAAAAAAATACTACATACATACTACATACATACTACATGCTACATACATACTACATATATACTACATGCATGCTACATACATACTACATGCTACATACATACTACATATATACTACATGCATGCTACATACATACTACATGCTACATACATACTACATATATACTACATGCATGCTACATACATACTACATGCTACATACATACTACATATATACTACATACATACTACATACATGCTACATACATGCTACATACATACTGCATGCTACATACATACTACATACATACTACATGCATGCTACATACATACTACATACATACATACTACATGCATGCTACATACATACTACATGCATGCTACATGCATGCTACATACATACTACATGCTACATACATACCACATACATACTACATACATACTACATATATACTACATGCATGCTACATACATACTACATGCTACATACATACCACATATATACTACATACATGCTACATGCTACATACATACTACATACATACTACATACATACTACATGCATGCTACATACATACTACATGCATGCTACATGCATGCTACATACATACTACATGCTACATACATACCACATACATACTACATACATACTACATATATACTACATGCATGCTACATACATACTACATGCTACATACATACCACTTACATACTACATACATGCTACATGCTACATACATACTACATACATACTACATACATACTACATGCATGCTACATACATACTACATACATACTACATGCATGCTACATACATACTACATGCATGCTACATACATACTACATGCATGCTACATGCATGCTACATACATACTACATGCTACATACATACCACATACATACTACATACATACTACATGCTACATACATACTACATATATACTACATGCATGCTACATACATACTACATGCTACATACATACCACATACATACTACATACATACTACATACATACTACATACATACTACATACATACTACATACATACTACATGCTACATACATACCACATATATACTACATACATACAATACATCCATACAATACATACATAGACATACAGTACATATAACATAGAGTAACATACTTACCAATACTTGTCACATTGTTCCCCGAAGCCATTGTCTTTTCCGGAATAAATATTAACATAACAAACCACAAAAATACTCACCCACGATCCGAAGCAGTCCACGAGTGTGTTCCACGACGATCTTGGGTAGAGAACGGCAGCATCATATGATGCTGCCGTTCTCTACGGGCTGCAGGAATCCAATGACGGAAGGTAGGTATCCTTCCGCACTGTATTCCTCCGCCACTTAAAAAAAAAAAAAGTCCCTAGTCTCACTTTATGCCATTGCTGCGTGGGAATTGTAGCATGCAGTATGTATGTAGCATGCATGTAGTATATATGTAGTATGTATGTAGCATGTAGCATGTATGTAGTATGTATGTGGTATGTATGTAGCATGTAGTATGTATGTAGCATGCATGTAGTATATATGTAGTATGTATGTAGCATGTAGTATGTATGTAGTATGTATGTGGTATGTATGTAGCATGTAGTATGCATGTAGCATGCATGTAGTATGTATGTAGTATGTATGTAGTATGTATGTAGTATGTATGTAGCATGCATGTAGTATGTATGTAGTATGTATGTAGTATGTATGTGGTATGTATGTAGCATGTAGTATGTATGTAGCATGCATGTAGCATGCATGTAGCATGCATGTAGTATGTATGTAGTATGTATGTAGTATGTATGTAGTATGTATGTAGCATGCAGTATGTATGTAGCATGCATGTAGCATGCATGTAGTATGTATGTAGTATTTTTTTTTTTTTTTTTTAACATTTAACACATTAGCCGGATGATGGGAGTACTACTGTCCCATCATTGGCTAATGTGTCAATCACTGTCATGGTAGCAGGCATCGCCCGATGGGACTTGTAGTCCCATCGGACGATGCCTGCACAGACCCCCGAAGCCTGCACAGACCACCGGCAGGCCGGCACAGCCCCCCGGCAGGCCGGCACAGCCCCCCGGAGCCTGCACAGACCACCGGCAGGCCGGCACAGCCCCCCGGCAGGCCGGCACAGCCCACCGGAGCCTGCACAGACCACCGGCAGGCCGGCACAGCCCCCCGGCAGGCCGGCACAGACCACCGGAGCCTGCACAGTCCCCCTGGCAGGCCGGCACAGCCCCCCGAAAGGCCCGTACAGACCCCAGAGAGGCTGTACAAGGCAAAAACAGGGTTTTTCTTATTCCGATACCGGAAGTCCCATAGACTTGAATGGGACTTCCGGTATCGGAATCGGCGATACCGATACTTTTTTTAAAGATCGGCCGATCCATTCCGATCCAATACTTTGAAGTATCGGACGGTATCGCTCAACTCTACGTGCAATCCATACTGGGCCTAACACCGTCTGAGCCTGCCTCCTGATGTATAGACATATATTTTGAATGTGTACGCTATCCATACATGTTATCTGGGGATACGGTACCCTTTCTCACCTTTGTGCAATCACGTGTAATCCATACTGGCGTGAGAACGGCTGGCGAGCTGTTAAGCAAGCTACAGAACCTGTGGTTTGCATACGTAAGTTTTTCATTTTTTCAGGAATGACGGTTAGGCCTAATTCCGGAACTGCGGTTGACCTGCACTTACTGGGAAATCATTGTTCGCGGGTAATAATTGTAATCAGTGATCCCCATCACTAACGTTGTTCAGCGGGTTATCTGCACCTGTAAGCGACAAACGCTGGCCTTTTCAGTGTAGCGCACATGCAGCCACGGACATGTAAGGGCATGACACACCAGTTATTGGCCAATCTCATGTGCCAGAGTCTCACGTGTCCCTCTAGTAAGCCGGACTCGGACCGCGGGGCATGACGGAGTCTCGTTCGTTAACGGAATTAAGCTTGCAGTGTGTGCATCTGTTCTGTAGCTGGCATGGTTGAGGTTTCCCAGGTGGAGTCGAATTTAACCATAGGCTCCACTCCTGGTGGTGCCCTTCTGGACATTCCTTTAAGGTTCAGCTTTGCAACCATACTGCCCACGTAAAACAAACACTTTGCCTTCATGAACGCTGTTTGGAGGGTCATGACTCGTGGGAATAACGCCGCCCAATCAGTTAACCTGCTAGAGAGATCGTTCGATGCTCCCAAGCATGACATCACACTCCCTAGGAAGAAGGTAATGTCACTGTGGCGACCGTACTCCTGGGGGCGACACAAGTGCACTGATGCCCAGCCACTGCTCGATGAATCTGCTGGTACATTGACCCAGACCACTACATTCCCCTCGCACGCTACACGGCCTGAATCTGACCCTGATGAAACTCAGCTTACCCTTCCCATATGCAGTTCCATCTTACACGGTGACAAAGAGGAAGCTGCAGATGAAAGTGCAGGTTCGGCCCACCCGCCATCAGACACACCAACGTACTATCAGGGGCCCTGTGCCAGTGTCGTCGCCAATGAGTGGGCCCCCCCTGCTTGCTCAGGATCACAGCACTTGCAAAGTTGAAATACTGTGCAGTGAGATGGAAGATGGGGACGACGAGGAGTCCAGACAAGTACAGGGATTCCCTAGCGAGGAGACTTATTTGATTGTTTTCAATGTTGGGACAGCAATTTTTGGGGAGCACTATACTCTGGAGAATGATAGATGGGGCCCACCATACACTGGAACATTCCAAAGGTGGACATCAGACACTGGAGCAGCATTTACAGGGCCCATTATACACTAGAGCATTAGAAATGGGGCCCATTATGTTTGGAGCATTATTTGGGCCCATAAGACAGTGGAGCTTCATCCATGGGGACCAACATATACTGTAGCATTATGTGGAGCTCATCATATACTGTTTCAAACATTATATGGGACCAATGATTCTGTATGGAGAAATAGATGGGCCTTGTCATGAGATGTAAAAAGTGAAGTATTTTTCATTGTACTATACCGCTATTTCTCTGCCGTATCGGAACATGATGAGTTGTGGTATGTGTTAAAGGGGCGCTCTTTCGCCCAGGGCACATGAAAACCTGGAGCCAGCCCTCCCCCCCCACAACTGTAGCCAAATAACCCCCATTTTTCAGTGCGTAACTTGTATTATGAAGTTAATTAAGGTTGACAAGCTTAAGTAAGAAGAATTGATGCTTTTGGCATTCAAATGGGCACTGTTGGTGTGTTTCCTGTCCTCCTCTCACTGCCGACTTTTATTCCCCATTGACTTACATTGGGTTTCGTGTTTCGGTACGACCCCGACTTTTCCCTATAATCAGACGATCTTGCTCGACCCGACTTTTGGAAAGTCGGGTTTCACGAAACGAAACGCAACCCTAAAAAAACAAAAGTCGCTCAACTCTAATTATTACTATATACACCAACTTATTATCCTATATTAATGGCCATAAAGTAAAAAACAAACATAGAAACACCAAAAGAAGAAACTTTACAACAAGCTAGAGTATAAATGATTAAACGGGTATAAAGTTTATGAACCCCTGGACAAAGCATTTCATTGCGAAACGCATGTCGGGTGTCATTACACCTAAGGTCCAGTACCTTTCATCATGTACTCTTTTATTAATATTTGATATGTGTATATATATAGCATTTATGCATGTACCTTTCCTCTCATGTTCCACGCATATACCCTCTTATCACTTTGATATTTGATATATATATATATATCTATATATATAAATGCCTTATCATGCCTGTCTGTAATCAAAATCGCGGATCGCTGATCAGTCGCGGCCGCCAGGCCCCCGCCAGGTGGAAACCAATCAGCGACAGGCGCAGCTGATGGTAACAGTAAGCTGTGCCTGTCACTGATTGGTCGCGGCCGCTAGGCCGCGACCAATCAGCGGCAGGCGCAGTCGGGCGCAGCGCTCAATCGGGCGCAGGCCTTAATCTGTAAGAAAGAGAATTAAAAATTTTAAAAAAATGGTTATTCTCCCCTTCCGACGGCCTCCTTTTTTCTTTCCACATGCCCGGCCTCGCATTCCCAGTAATGTTTTGCAGCTTAGACCGCTGATGATGGCACTCTCGCGAGAGCGAGAAAAAAGACCGACGTCACTCTCGTGAGAGCGAGAAAGAAGACCGACGTCATCAGCGGTCTAAGCCGCAAAGCATTACTGGGAACGCGAGGCCTGGCGCGTGGAAAGAAGACAGGAGGCCGTCGGAAGGTGAGAATAACTTTTTTTAAATTTTTTAATATTATATTTTTACATGCTAGAGGGCCGCGGCAGTGATTGGTCCCGGACAGAGGGCCGCAACGCTCATTGGTCGCGGCTACACGGAAAGGGGGGTGAGGGGACCATGCATACCAGGAATGGGGGGTGAGGGGACCATGCGTACCAAGATAGGGGGGTGATGGGACCATGCATACCAGGATTGGGGGGTGAGGGGACCATGCATACCAGGATTGGGGGGGTGAGGGGACCATGCATACCAGGAATGGGGGGTGAGGGAACCATGCATACCAGGATTGGGGGGTGAGAGGATCAAGCATACCAGGAAAGGGGGGTAAGAGGACCATGCATACCAGGAAAGGGGGGTGATGGTGAGCATACATACCAGGATTGGGGGGTGAGGGGACCATGCATACCAGGATTGGGGGTGAGGGGACCATGCATACTAGGAAAGGGGGGTGAGGGGACCATGCATACCAGGATTGGGGGGTGAGGGGACCATGCATACCACGATTGGGGCGTGAGGGGACCATGCATACCAGGAAAGAGGGGGTGAGGATACCATGCATACCAGGAAAGGGGGGTGAGGGAACCATGCATACCAGGATTGGGGGGTGAGAGGACCATGTATACCAGGAAAGGGGGGTGATGGTGAGCATACATACCAGGATTGGGGAGTGAGGGGACCAGGCATACCAGGATTGGGGAGTGAGGGGACCATGCATACCAGGAAAGGGGGGTGAGGGGACCATGCATACCAGGATTGGGGGGTGAGGGGACCATGCATACCCGGATTGGGGGGTGAAAGGACCATGCATACCAGGAAAGGGGGGTGACAGTGAACATGCATACCAGGATTTGGGTGTGAGAGGACCATGCATACCAGCAAAGGGGGGTGAGGGGACCATGCATACCAAGAAAGGGGGGTGAGGGGACCATGCATACCAGGATTGGGGGGTGAGAGGACCATGCATACCAGGACTGGGGGGGTGAGGGGACCATGCATACCCCGAAAGGGGGGTAAGAGGACCATGCATACCAGGATTGGGGGGTGAGGATACCATGCATACCAGGATAGGGGGGTGATGGTGAGCATACATACCAGGATTGGGGGGTGAGGGGACCATGCATACCAGGAAAGGGGGGTGATGGTGAGCATACATACCAGGATTGGGGGGTGAGGGGACCATGCATACCAGGAAAGGGGGTTGAGGGGGCCATGCATACCAGGAAGGGGGGTTGAGGGGACCATGCATATCAGGATTGGGGGTTGAGAGGACCATGCATACCAGGAAAGGGGGGTGATGGTAAGCATACTTTCCAGGATTGGGGTGTGAGAGGACCATGCTTACCAGCAAAGGGGGGTGAGGGGACCATGCATACCAAGAACGGGGGGTGAGGAGACCATGCATACCAGGATAGGGGGGTGAGGGGACCATGCATACCAGGATTGGGGGGTGAGAGGACCATGCATACCAGCAAAGGGGGGTGAGGGGACCATGCATACCAAGAAAGTGGGGTGAGGGGACCATGCATACCAGGATAGGGGGTGTGGGGACCATGCATACCAGGAAAGGGGGGTGAGGGGACCATGTATACCAAGATTGGGGGGTGAGGGACCATGCATACCCCGAAGGGGGGTAAGAGGACCATGCATACCAGGATTGGGGGGTGAGGGGACCATGCATATCAGGAAAGGGGGGTGAGGGGACCATGCATACCAGGATAAGGGGGTGAGGAGACCATGCATACCAGGAAAGGGGGGTGAGTATACCATGCATACCAGGATTGGGGGGTGAGGGGACCATGCATACCAGGAAAGGGTGGTGACATTGAGCATACATACCAGGATTGAGGTGTGAGAGGACCATGCATACCAGCAAAGGGGGTTGAGGGGACCATGCATACCAAGAAAGGGGGGTGAGGGGACCATGCATACCAGGATAGGGGGGTGAGGGGACCATGCATACCAGGATTGGGGGGTGAGGGGACCATGCATACCCCGAAAGGGGGGTAAGAGGACCATGCATACCAGGAAAGAGGGGTGAGAGGACCATGCATACCAGGATTGGGGGGTGAGAGGACCATGCATTCCAGGATTGGGGGGTCAGGGGACCATGCATACCAGGATAGGTGGTTGAGGGATAGCATGCATATCAGGATTGGGGGTGAAAGAACCATACATATCAGGATTGGGGGAGAGAGAACCATACATACTGTATCAGGATTGGGGGGTGCATTATTGCATTATTATTAAATCTTGAAAAATAAACTGCATACATATTCTAGAATACCCGATGCGTTTGAATCAGGCCACCATCTAGTATATATATTTATATATATATATATATATATATACAGTTTTGGCAAAAATTAAGAGACCACTTCCAAATGTTCAGTTTGTATGATTTTTCTCTTTATAGATATATTTTTGAGTAAAATGTGAATTGTTCTTTTAGTATGCAAACTTCTGACAACATGTCTCCTAATTTACAAGCAATAAATTGAATTTTGTTTTTTTTCTGTAGTAAAGGAGAAATAGTAAAAATGTAAAAAAAAAAGTGCTTTCAGACCTCAAACAATGCAAAGAAAACAAAACAAGTTCATAATCATTTACAAACAACAATACTAAAGATTTTACTCAGGAATAGTTCAGAAGGCAATATTTTGTGGGATAACCGTGATTTTTAATCACAGCTTTCATGCGTCTTGGCATGCTTGCCACCAGTCTTTCACACTGCTTCTGATGCAAAAATTTAAGCAGTTCTTCTTTGCTTGATGGCTTGTGACTATCCATGATCCTCTTGATAGCATTCCAAAGGTTTTCAATGGGATTCAGGTCTGGAGAATGGGCTGCCCATGACAGGGTTTTGATGTGGTGGTCTTTTAATTTTTGCCAGCGCTATATAATATACATATATATGTGTGTGTATATATATATATAGAGAGAGAGAGTTTTTCTGCATGTATCTGTCACGTCTCCGTCAGATTTGGGGCCTGCTGTTCCGGTCGCAGCCACTAGGAGGCGCCGGGCCGCCACTTCGCCGTCAGACTCGGGGACGGCTGTTCCTGCCTCGGCCACTGGGAGGCGCCGTGGTTCTATTACGTCGCCGTCAGACTCAGGGCCTATGGTCCCAGCTTTAGCCACTAGGAGGCGCCGGTCTGTCACGTCACCGTTGGATTCAAGGCCTGCTGTTCCGGTCACGGCCACTAGGAGGCGCCAGACCGCCACTTCACTGTCAGACTCGGGGACGGCTGTTCCTGCCTCGGCCACTGGGAGGCGCCGTGGTCCGCCCGTGAGTTATGGTGGTGACAGAGAAGTGGCTCCTGCGCAGGCATCTGGTGGGCGCAGGCTCCGCCCCTCTGTCAGTCATCAGGGGGTTACTGCAACTCCATCTGGCCTGGTCTTGGGGGCGGCCCTAATGACATCACCAGTCCAGGAACCTGTGAGGGATGACCTGATCCCTCAAATACCTTGGGACTGGTCTTGCAAGCCGCCGGATATATTCTTGGTTCCCCTGTGTGTTACTTAGTGATTGATTTCTGTTTGACTCTGACCTCAGCCTGGATTTCTGACCCCTCTTTTGCCTGACGATTCTGTACTTCTGCTACTCTCCTGGTTTGTGACCTTGGCCTGGATATTCTGACTCTGCTACTTCCTAACGATTCTGTACCTCTGCCGCCCTCCTGGTTTTTGACTCTGACCTTGGCCTGAAATTGACTCTGCTATTGCCTGCCGTTTTTGTACTTCACTCTGATGACCGTCCTGCTCTGGCCGCTGCTCCTATTCAGACAGTACCTCCTGGGCTCTGTTGTAAATCCAGATCCCTGTATAGGGGTAAAGGGTATCAGTGTTTCTCGGGGTGTTGCCTGGCTGCAGCCCAGAACCGCAGACGGACGTTACATTATATCCGGCCATAAAATTAACTGCTTCTTGTGTATATACCCAACATATACAAAAGCAGTCTCCCTGAACTTTTTTTTTTTCTTCTGACTGAGCTGATTTTTAGCCTGAACACCTGTTGCAGTGCACAGCCTGGAAGATCTCTCTCATTTTCTTGGACAACTATGCGGCAGTCTGGAGTCTTCAGGGAGAGAGCTGCACCTCAGAGATCCATGCTCCTGGCACGTCGACCTCTGGGCAACTACTCTGGCTATGGTTGCCCAGAGGTTCAGGTATTGCCCGCAGATGCGGCTAAAGTTTTATTACCCATTTCAGTTTCATGTGGTCAGAAATCGCTGTGTTTAAACGCGTATGTGGATAGTGGTTCTGAAGGAAATTTTATGGATTCCTTGACTGCTAGGAATTTGGGTGTAACTCTACTAAAACTTAATGCCCCTATTAAAACCACGGCTATTAATGGCACGTCCATTATTCAGGAGGGGGTTAAGTTTGTTACTGCCAAGGTTGCCATGTCTGTGGGAGCCTTACACACTGAGCTGGTGTCATTTTTTGTGATGGACAATTTAACCTCTGCAGTTATTCTGGGTATGCCATGGCTACGCCAGCACAATCCTGTCATCGACTGGCACTTGGGTGACGTTGTACGCTGGAGCCCACAGTGTCAGAAAAATTGCATATCCTTGGCAGTAAACCAAGTTAAGGTTAAAACCCCCCGCATACCGTTTGCTTTCAGAGATTTTGAGGATGTCTTTTCTATTGTAGAATCTGAAAAGCTACCCCCTCACAGAGAGTATGATTGCCCTATTGATCTGATTCCGGATGCCCGTCTCCCTAAGGGAAGAATATTTAATCTCTCTGGCCCAGAGCGTCAGGCCATGAATGACTATATTGCAGATAGCCTAAGAAAAGGGTTTATCAGACCGTCCATTTCTCCAGTTGGGGCTGGGTTCTTCTTTGTGGAGAAGAAAGATGGTGGTCTCAGACCCTGCATTGATTATCGGGAGTTGAATGCAATCACTATAAAAAACCAGTATCCGCTTCCACTCATCCCTGATCTTTTTAATCAGCTAACAGGAGCCCGTTGGTTTACTAAACTTGACCTCCGGGGGGCATACAATCTAGTCCGCATAAGAGACGGGGATGAGTGGAAAACGGCCTTCAATACACCCCTTGGCCATTTTGAGTACCTGGTTATGCCGTTCGGACTCAGCAACGCACCTGCCGTATTTCAGCACTTTGTTAACGATATTTTTAGAGACATTTGTGGGGTGTATGTCGTGGTGTATTTAGATGACATTCTGATTTACTCTGCTGACCCTGTGACACACTCTCAACACGTCTGTTCTGTGCTACAAAGACTACGTGAACACTCCTTGTTTGCTAAACTGGAGAAATGTGTCTTTTTTGCTGAGGAGGTACAATTTTTAGGATACATGGTTTCAGGTAAAGGCTTCCGCATGGATCCTGCCAAGGTCCAGCCTATTAAGGCTTGGGTGCAACCAAAATCGCTGAAAGCGCTGCAGCGATTTTTGGGGTTCGCTAATTATTACCGCAAGTTTATTAGAGGTTTCTCAGAGATTGCCAAGCCACTCACGGATCTGACCCGGAAAGGGGCGGACGTGGCCAACTGGAATCCTGAGGCAATTCAGGCGTTTTCTACGTTAAAAGAGAGTTTTGTGGCCAACCCAGTTTTGGTTCAGCCGGATCTGGACCGTCCATTTATTGTGGAGGTGGATGCCTCTGAAATCGGAGTGGGAGCAGTGCTATCACAAGGCACTACATCCCTCACTCAGCTTCGTCCATGTGCGTTTTTTTCCCGCAAATTCTCTCCCACGGAGAAAAACTATGATATTGGGAATCGGGAACTATTGGCAATTAAATGGGCCTTCGAGGAATGGCGTCACTTCCTCGAGGGCGCCAAACACAAGATCACGGTAATTACCGATCATAAGAATCTGACATACCTAGAATCAGCAAAAAGGTTAAATCCTAGACAAGCAAGGTGGGCATTGTTTTTCTCTAGGTTTAATTTTATAATCACCTTCCGCCCTGGTACAAAAAATGTGAGGGCCGATGCCCTCTCTCGCAGTTTCTGCCCCTCACAAGCCGAGGACTGTGAACCAGTTCCGATATTGGCCACTGGGATCATTGTCTCCGCAGTGTCATTGGACCTTCTGGAGGAGATCCGTAAATCCCCAGAACAAGCCCCTGACACTACGCCACCCAACAAATTGTTCGTTCCACCTGCGTTTCGCCTACAAGTGCTTAGAGAATCACATGACTCTGTCTTGGCAGGCCATCCTGGTCTCAATAATACCGCCAGATTGATAACTAGGAATTTTTGGTGGCCGACGGTGGTTAAGGACTGCAAAGAATATGTCTTAGCATGTGAGGTCTGTGCCCGCGCCAAGTCCTCCCATACTCGCCCTGCCGGCTGGCTCCAGTCCTTGCCCACCCCCGAGAGTCCATGGACCCACATCTCCATGGACTTCATTACGGACCTACCGTCCTCAGATGGAAAGACGTGTATCTGGGTGGTGGTGGACAGGTTCAGTAAACAATGTCATTTTGTCCCCCTGTCGGGGTTACCTAACTCGGAAACGTTGAGTAAACTGTTTATTGTACATGTGGTACGTTTACACGGTGCCCCGGTCAATATTGTGTCTGACAGGGGTACCCAATTCGTGTCAAAGTTCTGGAGGGCGTTCTGTAAACGCATTGGTATTGAGCTATCTTTTTCCTCGGCTTACCACCCTGAAACCAATGGGCAAACCGAACGTGTCAACCAGGCTCTGGAGCAATACCTTCGTTGCTACATCTCAGAACACCAGTCCGATTGGGCGGAACATCTGCCACTAGCCGAGTTTGCCCTAAACAATCAGTATCAGGACTCCATTAAGTCTACCCCCTTTTTCTGCAACCACGGGCTGCATCCGCGCTTTGGCTCATTCTCGGCCAGAATGTCGGAGCTTCCTGGGGTAGAGAAAAATATACATCGTTTAAAAACCATTTGGTCTGAGGTAAACTCTAACTTGAAAGGGGCCCGGGTTAGACAGACCTCGGCAGCGAACAAACGGCGATCCAAAGGACCGCACCTGGGAGTTGGAGACAAGGTTTGGCTCTCCACCAAAAACATCAAGCTTAAAGTACCGTCTGCCAAACTGGGTCCCAGATTTATTGGTCCATACGAGATTATAGAGGTGATTAACCCGGTGGCCTTCCGTTTAAAACTCCCTCAGTCTTTCAAATTTCCCAATGTCTTCCACAAGTCTCTCCTCAAGTTGTATCGCTCCCCAATTCACCCTGTCCCGTCCCCTCCTCCTCCCATTTCGGTCGGAGGGTCCTTGGAGTATGAAGTCCAGGGTGTCCTTGACTCCCGCCTTGTAAGAGGGTCCGTACAGTATCTGGTACACTGGAGGGGCTACGGCCCGGAGGAGAGGTCCTGGGTCCCTGCGCGGGACATCCATGCAAAAGCACTAATTAGAAGGTTTCACCTCCTTCACCCTGACAAACCAGGTTTTGAGGGTCCGGAGGCCCCTCTTGGAAGGGGGGGTACTGTCACGTCTCCGTCAGATTTGGGGCCTGCTGTTCCGGTCGCAGCCACTAGGAGGCGCCGGGCCGCCACTTCGCCGTCAGACTCGGGGACGGCTGTTCCTGCCTCGGCCACTGGGAGGCGCCGTGGTTCTATTACGTCGCCGTCAGACTCAGGGCCTATGGTCCCAGCTTTAGCCACTAGGAGGCGCCGGTCTGTCACGTCACCGTTGGATTCAAGGCCTGCTGTTCCGGTCACGGCCACTAGGAGGCGCCAGACCGCCACTTCACTGTCAGACTCGGGGACGGCTGTTCCTGCCTCGGCCACTGGGAGGCGCCGTGGTCCGCCCGTGAGTTATGGTGGTGACAGAGAAGTGGCTCCTGCGCAGGCATCTGGTGGGCGCAGGCTCCGCCCCTCTGTCAGTCATCAGGGGGTTACTGCAACTCCATCTGGCCTGGTCTTGGGGGCGGCCCTAATGACATCACCAGTCCAGGAACCTGTGAGGGATGACCTGATCCCTCAAATACCTTGGGACTGGTCTTGCAAGCCGCCGGATATATTCTTGGTTCCCCTGTGTGTTACTTAGTGATTGATTTCTGTTTGACTCTGACCTCAGCCTGGATTTCTGACCCCTCTTTTGCCTGACGATTCTGTACTTCTGCTACTCTCCTGGTTTGTGACCTTGGCCTGGATATTCTGACTCTGCTACTTCCTAACGATTCTGTACCTCTGCCGCCCTCCTGGTTTTTGACTCTGACCTTGGCCTGAAATTGACTCTGCTATTGCCTGCCGTTTTTGTACTTCACTCTGACGACCGTCCTGCTCTGGCCGCTGCTCCTATTCAGACAGTACCTCCTGGGCTCTGTTGTAAATCCAGATCCCTGTATAGGGGTAAAGGGTATCAGTGTTTCTCGGGGTGTTGCCTGGCTGCAGCCCAGAACCGCAGACGGACGTTACAGTATCTTTCCTTACATGTTAAACTTATAGCCCTGCGTCTAGTTGAGAGTCCTTTTTACCTGGGCAACCTTGCCATTACAACTAAATTGAAATTCATGATGCAAAGCTATTGGTTCTGTATGAACATATTTTACTTTACGTCTGTTGCTTTATACTATTTATATCAGGTGTCTTTATATGTGCAATATAGCAATAACTATTGTATTTATTACCTTTGTCGCTTCTTTTGGAACAACAATACATGCATGAGAGTCCATGTGAACACAGCATATTTAGGACTTTTTGAGAACTTGCTTACATGTGTATACTGCCTGGGTGTACCCACCCCTTTTTCTGTCACCTGCGGCGTTTCTCCTTTCTTACATACGGTTTTTAATACATTCAATAAACTTTATACCCTTTTATTCATTTATACCCTGGCTTGTTGTAAAGTTTCTTCTTTTGGTGTTTCTAGTACACTATATAATCTAGTGCTGTGTTTAATTTTGTACAGTATGTAATCTGGGAATGTGGCATAAACAAATTTACTTATAATTGAAAACAAAGTAAATTAAAGCTATATAATGAAAAGTTAGTATAATATTTAAAGGGTGAAAATAAATTTAGAAACCATATTATTATAATCAACAAGCACAATATATTATATAAGCACAAATTACATCTAAACTATGACTGACTACAAGTATCATATGACAAAACACTTGCACAAAAACAAAAAAAACATTTAAATGAAGACTGGGCAGTCAATGCAGACATTGATCTCAGCATCCCTCTCTGTCGGCCATCTTTACTATCGGAGTCTCTCATAAAATGTGATGTTCCTGCAGAAGTATCTTCAGTCGCACTTCATTTACATATAGGACACATACCTAGAATACATTACCTCCTACATTATGTCACACATACTCACACTTGCCTTCTCACAATATGATACACATTAACTGAAACATTATGTCACATATTACCTCACACATCATGTCACGCGTCATGTCACACGTTATGTCACACATTAACTAACATGTTATGTCACACATTAACTCACATCATATCACACATTAACTCACATTAGATATCACACCTTATGTCACTCATACTCACACATGCCCTCATACATTATGACACAGATTAACTCACATGTTATGTCACACGTTATGTCACACATTACCTCACACAACTCACACCTGACCTCACATATAGCATCTCAAATTACCTCACATGTGACCTCACATATTATGTCACAGATTACCTCACATATCTCACGCATACCTTCACACTTTACCTCACACATTATGTCACAGATTACCTGAGATAGGACGTCAGACATTGCCTCACGTTATCCTCACACATGACCTCACACATTGCATCACACATTACCTCACACATTAGCTGTCCATTAAATCACACATAACCTTTCACATTACATGACATACAACGTCATGCTTCACGCATTATCTTACACATTACCTCACACATGACCTCACATATTACATCACACATTACCTCATATGATACCTCATACATTACCTCATATATTACATCACACATGATGACATTACTTCATACATTATGTCACACATTATCTCAGGTATGTCAGACATTACCTCACATGTTACCTCAAATTTCTCCAAGTCAGATTCTGCTGTGCACAATGTTACATCCACGTCTTCTCCTTCTAAGGGAACATGCAAGTTACCTCAGGGTCCAGAGACAGAGGGCTCATTGCACGATTGTAGCATGGGTCGGCGTAGCACTGTTATTATACAGGAATTATACAAGGTGGACAAATGACTGCAGCATTGATACTGAAATTTAAAATATTTATCAAAATTAATTCACACCTCATTAAATGTACATAGGTTCCTTAAAAAGTGCTAGGCTAAGGGCACACACTACTGCATGTAAGAAATACAACCTAGTAAAAAGTAATCATCATAAACAATCTGCCTTTTTAATTCTCAAAAATATGTCTATATTTGTACAATAAGTGTTTGTGCCCACGTTTTTTTTCCTGGTGGGTGAACCACTGAGTCTTTCAAGAGGAACATACCTGTTTTAGTGCTTTTATTTATTTTTTTTAGAGCTTTTTTTAATGTTTTTGACCGCAAGCAGGTTTTTTGAGCATTTTTCTAGCTTTGGTGTCTCTGTTGCTGGCTTTTTTGGAATTTTTTTTAACACCAACCATCAATGAAGAAACCACTAGCTAGCAAAATAATATTGATATCCGTATACAGCGTCTTCTATTATGCAAATTCTGCCTGGAAGCACTCAATAAATGCTAAAAAGAATTCAAATATGCACTGCGTTATAAACATGACTTGCTGTGCATACGTTTCATCTTTGGTAACTTTTTTAACCATTTCAGGCTTCAAAAGCCGAAGGGTGAAAGGAAGTGACCAGACCATTCTTCAGGCAGCTTCTGCTTGGAAGCCACCACTATCTTACAGTATGTATGCAACTATGCGTCTTCCAGGTGTCTTTTGTCCTTCTAATTGACATTTATTGTAACGTATTGATCATCTTCAGAGCGGAAGCCACCTGAAGAATGGTCAGGTCACTTCTTTTAACCGTTTGGCCTCTTTGGACACCTAAAGCAGTAAAAATACTCTCAAAAGCCTGAATATATTAGCAGCAAGTTGTTATTACACAGAAATGGAAATGTTAATTCTTTTGAGCATTTTCTGAGCGCTTTTTAAGGGCATTTTCACGAGTCCTGAGATTTCCAGTACTGGAAAAACTTGCAACTGAGATATCAGTGTCTGTGTGTCCATGTGTACATGTGTTTAATACGTGTGACATACGTTTGTGTGCCGCATCAGTATCACACATACCGGCGCCCGAGAATCAGCAGTACTGTTCCCCGGTGTCGGGTGCTGAAGACAGCTCACATCATTACCCCTGCTTGCACAGCTATCAGCGTGAGCAGAGGACAATGTTGAGAGTTGTATTCAAGTGATAACAGCAAAAGCAGGCGACGCCTGATGGGTGTATTCATCAGCCGCTGCCTGTGCAATAAATGAATAAAAAATAAATGGGGTTGTCCTGTATTTTTGATAACCAACCAGGAAAAACTGACAGCTGCAGGCTGCAAGCCTTAGCTGTCAGCTTTAGCAGGGCTAGTTATCAAGAATAGGTGAGTTATTTAAATAAATAATTTTAAAAAAAGGCATGGGGTCCACCCCATTTTTGACAACCAGCCAAGCTAAAGCAGAGAGCTGAGGGCTGGTATTCTCAGGCTGGTACTCCATGGATATTTCCCCCCAGCCTAAAAATAGCGGCCCACTACTGCCCCCAAAAAGGTACATTTATTAGATACTCCATTTCTGGCGCATTGCCTGGCTCTTCCCACTTGTCCTTTGGCAATGGCAAGTGGGGTTGATATTTTTGGGGTTGATGTCACCTTTGTATTGTCCGGTGATATCAAGCTAGCGGCACAGTAATGGAGAAGCATCTATAAGACACCTATCCATTTCTAATCCCATAACTATATTGTAAACAAAGACATATAAAGTATAAAGTCATTTATTTGAAATAAAAACAAAACACACTTTTCTTTTTTCATTAAATAAATTAATAATTAAATAACAAACACAGTTATACTCACCTAACGCCCATTCCATTGAAGCCCTTGTCTCCTGTAATAAAACAAAAATAAAAAAAATCATATCCCTCACCTCTTTCTCGTTCTGTTGCACACTGTAATCCATGTCTGGGATAAATAGTTTGCTAGATGGTGCCAAGATGTGACCGTTCAGCCTGAGAACCACAGAGGAATGAACTGCAAGTGTGACGCCCCTGAGGCTCAGTTGCCACAGAGGTACTGCACCTCCTCCTGAGGTGTGGTGCCCCACCATCCAGGTAAGGTGGAAACACCTGACCACACTCCAACACGTGCACCCCACACCACAAAGTAGTGTAGCAAAGCACCTTTGGCGGCACCCTGCTTGGAGTATAGCAAAGCACCCCTTGGTGACTCCCTGCTTGGAACACGAAACGTGATGGGAGGTGGGTGGAGTTTAGTTCGCACCAAAAGAGCGGGAAGAGTTGAGTCAGTCAGTCTTTTCATTCAGTGAGTGAGTGAAGAAGTGGAAGGACAGAGTGTGAGACAGAGAAGATCCCCGGGAGAGGGATGGAAGAGGGAAGTGCTGCAGCAGGCCACAGTGATTAGGGTCTGCTGGTACAGGAAAGAGACAGAGGAAGAAATCTTGATTCTCCATTGGAAAGAAGGATTAGCACGGAACGTGAGGAGAATAAGAGAACAAGGACCAGGGTTAGAGGAGAACCCTTTTCAAGTTCTAAGTGGAAGGCCGGGGTCCAGTCCACGAGGTTGTACAAATACTAATGGTCCTGCAGCAGACACCGGAGGAATAGAAGTAGTGACCACTTTATTCCCACACAAGATTTGGGGGCACAACAGCAACATAATAGTGAGCCGGGACTTAGTAGGAAGGAGTCCCCGAAACAGGCTACAGCTGTCTGCCGTACAGGTAGAGTTCATAGGAACGTCTGACAGGAGGAACTTCAGTGTCAGTACTAGGAGTACTTCACCCAAAGGCGCTATAAGAGGAGACGTTCAGAAAAGGCACATATGTTGGCGGAGTGTTGGAAGGGAGTATTCCATCTGGCCTGGAAGTTGACTGAGTCCCTGACCCGGAGGACATGGCATGGAAGCGGGCACCTGTTTGCACAAGCGACTGTGAGTAAAGCTTTGGAACTACATGCCCTGGTGTCCTCCACTTATTCCTGCACCAACCTGCCCAGCACCGCTACATCCCTCGCGCCTGACACTACATCATCTAAGTGTCACTTCACCTACACTGCCCTGGGACTACAGCCCTGCCTGTGGAGGGCTATAACATCACTGCTGCACCACACCATCTGTCCCAGAGGATCTGTCTTCAGCGTCGGCTTGCATCTCTATTGCCGAATACCACAGGTGACGTCATGAATCACTTATAAACTTTCACTACCATCAGCACACTGTAACAACCCCTTTTACAATGGGCGCCCAGGGCCACGGGCCGGGTCCCAGCTGCCGTGACATCTCCCATTGAAGCTCATCGGGCCCGGTACCGAGTACCCCACAGCCCTGGGTGTGAGGGCGACCCATTTTTGGCATCACGAACAGGATGACGAGACCCGATGCCTTCGGGTTCTGTGTGCCTGAGATCTGTTGGACTTAAAACTTTTGGAAATGTGCAGAAGATCTAATTTGATAGACTGTGAGATGAATGTTAAAAATGGCCGCCGGCGCGGTGAAGAAGGGTGTGACAACCTGGGTGGTCCTAAGAAAAGACTGCGAACTGTCCTGGGCCCCCCCTGTCTGAACTTTTATGCGACAGCAACATGGCCCACCCCCTGAGGGGTTCGTATACTGGCTTGGTATGGAGGAGTTGGAAGAAGATGCCGCCCACAGAAGGAGGAGCGGAAGCCAGTGGCGGGAAAAAAGCAGAGGCGGGAAGAAGAGCGCGAGAACGCCATGATGGAAGGAGAGAAGAGGCCAGAAGAATGTGGGGAGGAAGGGCAACTCATCCCCAGGCCACCTCTGCGGAGTCTACGACCAGAGAGGGGCCCGCTGCAGCGCCTGTCGCCACCTCAAAGCAGATATTGCCACTGGATGAGGCATGCCTGGAGGAGATATATGAGGGTCCCGGAGCAGAATGGAAGACAGGGGGTGCGTCCCCGTCTGGACCTGGCGTGGCCGCGCAGACCCCTCCAGAGGGCCTTAGTAGAGGCCAACCTCGCCCCTGCTTGGATCCCTGCCCCGGAGGCGACTCCGGGGGTCGTGGCCGCCACTGCGCACTACCAGCTACTGGAACCTCATCAGGGGATGCCAGGTATGATTACTGTTATGGACATGACCCTAGTCCTAGGAACGGAGCCAATAGCTAGGAATGGTTTAATTGCCCCTCGCCGGCGACCTCAGGCTATAGTGTCACTAATTGAGGTCCCGATGGAACTGGAGGAACAAGACTCAGTAGTACCGGCGATGACACCTGCTGAATTGTTAGAAGCAGCAGAGGTACCTCTGGCAATTGCTGACCTGTCCTCCCCACCGCCAGTTGACATCTCCGTTGCCCTTTTGTTTACCCCAACTGGCCCCAATCTCACTCTTTGGGAAGCAGAATACTTGCAAGCGGTAAGCAATCAACAACAGGATGAAGACACCCAGAGCATCTCCCCTGGAAGCAGCCCAAGCAATCAGCTTCCAGAACCCCCGGAGGGGATAACTGGCCCAGATAACTAACTTTGTTACCTTGGAGAGTATTTCTTGTTTTCTATTTTTCTTTTTGGTTATCATGTTTTTGTTTCTTCCCAGTTGTTGCCCAGTTTGATTGGCAGCCTTTGCACCTGAACTGTGGAGATCATGGACGCTAAGTGATCCAGAACTGTTAATGTATATAGTTTGCACCTCTTTAGGTGCTTTCTCTTGGTTTTACATAGGAACCTGCCCTTGGAACAAGGACTACCTTGTATAAGGACATTTCCAGACATGATGGCCGGTCCAATGTCTACTCTTTGCACTTATTGATGATAATGCTTAGTATTTTTGAATAAGAAACTAGGAAGTGAAAGTATTAATGACAGATTTCATAGGGTTTAATTGAGACAGAAATGCAGTGAATGTTTTACAATGTTTGAATAAAGATGTGAGAATTGAATAAAAATATGCAGATGACGAATCTAGCAATAACGGATGTCACTCCTAAGACAAAAGGAAAAGAAGAGAGTAGAAAATGTGAAAGATAACAGGAAAGAAATGTGTTGCTAGAAAATGTGTTACTCAAGCTGATAGTGAATTTGCTTCTATAGCACTTTAAATTAGGTAGCATAACTTTAAATATAGATAGACAGTTAAATTGTTTGTAACGTTCAAGAATGAGTGCCTCTCATATTGAGAAGATTAGATAAGAACTGTTCATTATGCAATATAAAAATTTGTATGTTCCTGTATTGTCAACTTTGCTTCCTTGCAGCCCGCGGACGTGCTGTGTTTAACAGGGGGGTATGTGACGCCCCTGAGGCTCAGTCGCCACAGAGGTACTGTACCTCCTCCTGAGGTGTGGTGCCCCACCATCCAGGTAAGGTGGAAACACCTGACCACACTCCAACACCTGCACCCCACATCACAAAGTAGTGTAGCAAAGCACCTTCGGCAGCTCCCTGCTTGGAGTATAGCAAAGCACCCCTTGGTGGCTCCCTGCTTGGAACACGAAATGTGCTGGGAGGTGGGTGGAGTTTAGTTCGCACCAAAAGAGCGGGAAGAGTTGAGTCAGTCAGTCAGTCTTTTCATTCAGTGAGTGAGTGAAGATGTAGAAGGACAGAGTGTGAGACACAGAAGATCCCCAGGAGAGGGATGGAAGAGGGAAGTGCTGCAGCAGGCCACAGTGATCTGGTTCTGCTGGCACCGGAAATAGACAGAGGAAGGAAGCTTGATTCTCCATTGGAAAGAAGGATTAGCACGGAACGTGAGGAGAATAAGAGAGCAAGGACCAGGGTTAGAGGAGAACCCTTTTCAAGTTCTAAGCGCAAGGCCGGGGTCCGGTCCCCGAGGTTGTACGGATACAAATGGTCCTGCAGCAGACACCGGAGAAATAGAAATAGTGACCACTTTATTCCCACACAAGACTTGGGGGCACAACAGCAACTTATTAGTGAGCCGGGACTTAATAGCGAGGAGTCCCCAAAGCAGGCTACAGCTGTCTGCTGTACAAGTAGAGTTCATAGGAACATCTGACAGGAGAAAGTCCAGTGTAACTCAGTACTAGGAGTACTTCACCCAAAGGCGCTATAAGAGGAGACGTTCAGAAAAGGCACATATGTTGGCGGAGTGTTGGAAGGAAGTATTCCATCTGGCCTGGAAGTCGACTGAGTCCCTGACCTGGAGGACATGGCACGGAAGCGGGCACCTGTTTGCACAACTGACTGTGAGTAAAGCTTTGGAACTACATGCCCTGGTGTCCTCCACTTATTCCTGCGCCAACCTGCCCAGCACCACTACATCCCTCGCACCTGACACTACATCATCTAAGTGTCACTTCACCTACACTGCCCTGGGACTACAGCCCTGCCTGTGGAGGGCTATAACATCACTGCTGCACCACACCATCTGTCCCAGAGGATCTGTCTGCAGCGTCGGCTTACATATCTATTGCCGAATACCACAGGTGGCGTCACGAATCACTTATAAACTTTCACTACCATCAGCACACTGAAACAACCCCTTTTACAATGGGCGCCCAGGGCCACGGGCCGGGTCCCAGCTGTCGTGACATCTCCCATTGAAGCTCATTGGGCCCGGTACCGAGTACCCCACAGCCCTGGGTGTGAGGGCGACCCACAAGCGTAGCATCAGTGACCAGTGATGACTTCATCAAGGTTATTGCAGGTCACTGAGGCTGCATTTGGAGCTGGGCCCCTGAACTTCAGTGACTTCAGCACCGTGGGAAAAAGTCTCCTAGTGCAGTGCTTAACTCAGTGAGTTCACCGCAGTTCACCAAGAGAAATTTGTAATATTAGACCCTCATCTTCACCTGTAGCAGCTGGGGTTTTCTTTGTTAAAATGAAAGATAGCAGACTGCATCCCTGTTTAGGCTTTTGGGAGTTAAACCAGATTACTATCCGGAACCCATATCCCCTCGCACTAATTCTTGATTTGTTCAATAAAATTATTGGGGCAAAATGGTTCTCCAAGTTGGATCTCAGGGATATCTATAATCTGATGAGAATTAAGGAGGGGATGAGTGGATGACAGCTTTTAACAATCCAAAAGGGCATTATGAAAATCTTGTCAAGCCTTTTGGTTTGACTAATGCTCCCGCTGTGTTCCAACATTTTGTTAACGTAGTAGTGTATCTTGAAGATATTTTGATCTACTCTCCCGATCTCAAGTCTCATCAGGTACATGTCAGGCAGGTGTTACAGGTTCTACAGGATGCTAAGTATGCTAAGTTGGAGAAGTGTGTATTCACCTTTCAGGAGGTTCAGTTCTTAGGTTTCCTAGTTTCCTATTGTCAACTGCAGGTTTCTGCATAGATCTTGATAAGGTCCAAGCAGTCCTGGAATGGAACGACCCAGAAAATCTGAAAGTAATACAACACTTTCTGGGGTTTGCAAACTATTATCAAAAATGTATCCGAAACTTCCCATCTATTGTCAAACCCTTACTGACATGACTAGGAAAGATACTGACTTCTTCAGGTGGTCCGATTGCGCTCAACAGGCATTTTCTTCTTTGAAGATATGCTTTTCCACTGCGCCAGTACTCATACAACCTTGATGCTTTGGAGGTGGTGGTCAGGGCTGTATTGTCTCAAGGGTCGTCACCTAGCAAATGGCATCCATGTGCCTTCTCTAAAAAATTGTCATCAGCCTAAATAAACTTTGATGTAGGCAACAAGGGAGCAGTGGGTGGTGGTTTTGGCACCATATCTGACCGGGGAATCTCAGAAGGCAAACTTTGATCTGGCCCTGCAAGACTCTAAAGAGTATGAAAAACTTAAGGGTGAAATCTTTGCTCAGCTGGGCATAACCCTAACAGTTAGGCCACAACTGGTACACCTCTGGAACTTTCACAGGGACAATCCTCCCCTGTCAAAAATGTTTGAATTTCTGCACCTTATACAGAAGTGGCTGCAGTCAGAAACTTTTTCTCCAGCCCAGATGGTCGAAAAATGTCATGGATCAGTATGCCCACTCTCTGCCAAAGCAGATTCAATCCTGGGCTGCCCAGAGGAATCCACAAAATGCAGATGACCTGGTGGGCCTAGTGGAAAGGTACTGTACTGTCAAGGGTTCCCTGGGTGTTCAAGCAGAGGTAAGGTCACCCTTCTAGTGTTAGCAAAGGAGGAGGGCTTTCAAAGAAGGGGACTAAATCCACACTGGTAGGGCATCTAAAGTCCCAGGAGGCATTTGAGAAGTAGCAGAGTGATCAGTCCCATGCCGGTATCTGTTGGAGGTGCCATGCCCATGGCCATATAGCTGCCTGGTGCCACTTGAACTCTGAGCCAATGGACTACAGCATAGACTGGCGTTCCTCCTATTTTGCCTACCCCACCGACAGCACAGTTCTTCAACATGGAGAGGGCCCTCAGTCATGCTTGGTGTCTGTAAACTGGGTGCGAGTGACTGGACTGTTGGACTCAGGAAGTTTGGTAACCCCGATAAGGGTTACACTTCCTCATCGGCTGATCCCTAGGAAGGTGGTGAGCATCCAAACTAGAAACTATTCTGTGGCCTGAGTGTATGTAAGTATGGACTGTGGCACAGCTTTCAGGAAGTAGGGCTCATCAAGGACTTGTTGCACCCCATAATCATCGGACGTAATCTTACATTGTTCTCGGACTTGTAGGGGAAAGCAGGGATGCCTGGTTGCTCGGACAACAGCCAGATCACCCCTAAATAAACCTCTTTGCAGGCCGGTATGGACGAGTTTCCCTTACGTGTGCTTATTGGCGAAAATTCCAAACTCCCAAAATGCCAAGGAGAAGATGGCCTTCTCAATGCCAGACAGTTGTTTCCAGTACACAAGTATGCTGTTTGGATTGCAAGGAGCTCCGGCTACCTTGCAGAGAGCCACAGACCGGATCCTACCTCCCCAGAAGAAGTACTCAGCGGCCTACCTGGATGACATTGTGATATTCAGCCAGGATTGAGGAAGCCATCTGAGCAAAGTTCAGTCGATACTTGATGCTCTACTGAATGCTGAGTCTTCTATAAACCTGAAGAAATGCGCTATTGTCGTGGAGAAAGCGAAATACCTGGGCTATGTCATAGGCAGGGGCAAACTAAAGCCCCCAAAAAGTTGACACAATCAATAGTTGGCCACAGTCTCTCTCAAAGAAGCAGGTAATGGCGTTCCTGGTAATTGTGGGCTACTACCGCAGGTTTATCCCTAACTATGCCATGATAGCCACCCCTCTGATGGACCTCCTTAAAGGGACAAAGTCAGCTATGGCTAGGTAATCTCCAGAAGCTGAGATGGCCATCCAGGAACTATGTTATATCAAAGAAACTTGAGAGCACAACAAATATTTAGGGGATCACTGACCACATACTTAAATAAACTACTGAGAAAACAAAAAGGAAAAGAAGTGTGTATATAATAGTCAAGATCACCCAAAAATAATTACATCAAATAATTTTTATTATCAAACCCAGATGAACAACATATGAATAAAAACAATTAAAAAGCTAAAAAATGGCTGAACAAATCACCAATAGAAGGTCCGTTTAGGGACCAATCAAAGACCTCCTACAAAGTGCTAGCTGCAGGCAAATTAAGTACAGTTGTTCTGTTTAGCAATATTTGTTGGTTACCATGACCAAATGTGCAACAAAAAAAAAAACTTAGACCCAAAAAACCTTTCATATGTACAGTACATATGTAGATAATGCTACAAGAGATTATGATGAAAGCTCCACAAAGCAACCAAATAAAAGCACGCAAACATATAAACCACAGCGCAATGTCTGTTATAAAGATTTGGAAGCGTAATAAGCAGAGCAAAAAGGTCCATATGTACAGTATATGTCTAGATGATAAATAAAGACTAGAGATAGGTGAGCACTAAAATGCTCGGGTGCTCGTTGTTCGGGTTGAGCAAATTGTAATACTCGGGTACTCGGACAGAACAACGAGTCCAATGTAAGTCTATGGGAGAACTGAGCATTTTTGCCGCGATCCCCCGGGGGTCGTTTAAAGGTCTAAAAATGTCTGAAAATGATGGAAACACTGCTTAAATGACCCAGGGACATCATGGGGATCACCCCTGGAAGCATTCCTGACTCCTAGTTCACAGCTTTAAACAATTTTTTCAGAGTTTCATGCCATTTTTACCGGTGCACCAAAAAACATACCAAAACGAAACCAAAACGGATTTTGCTGGGAAATATGTAAAGGTACATCCTTTCCAGGTTAATGACTTGTATATAAGGCAAAATAATTAACCCCAGACCAAAATGTTCCTCCCCCACTTGGGCTTTGTTCAGACACAGCATTTTTGATGCGTTTTTCAACTTTAACTTTGCTTAGTTTCAACCAATACAAATGCATTCACTGGGAAATGTCATTGTAACATTTAACAACCCTAGCTGGCCATGTGGTGTGTGACACATAAGCAGACACATCTTGTTTCATTTATGAAGGAGGGACTCTTAAAGTCACAGAGCCTACTTTTACAGGGGCATCAGGCAGCATTAATCTGCTTAAAGGGCCATTATCAAACAGTGGGTCTCCTAAAATGTTGTAGCCTATGCAGTGAGTGGATGGGCTGCCAAGAATTACGATGCACCCCAATACCCCTTTCACAAGATGTCCAGGAGGAGCTCCATAGTAAAATGTTGCTTTGAATGCAAGGCCTGCCCTGCTACCAAGAAGGGAAAAACAACATGAGCACAACTTAAGTAATGGTGCTAAAGGTTAGGTTCCTAAACCCAGTAGTTATAAGTTATAAACCTAGCACTCAACTTTAGGATATTCAGAAGAATATTAATTGTAGTACGTAAAAAAACGTTTCGGTCAAATTTTGACCTTCAGTTACTACAAAATCAAATGCTTACACATAAGAGATAAATAAACATAAAAAACATAAAAAAAGTCCAATTAACAAAAAATGAACAGAAACAAGGTATGTACATAGTATATGGTCATACATACAGCATCATCATTAAATGCAGTCAAACCTAACCAGAAACCGCCTCAATCAACCCTAGGACTGATAACAAAAGGAGGAAAAGAAAGGTAAGTATCCCCAATGGGGAATGTGACGTACCGTACTGTACCAAATATGTGGTAATAGGTATTAAACCTAGACTGCGGCGACCTAAGGGCTAACCCCACTGGCACGCTACCCACCCCACCAACAGCAACAAAACAGACTCTGATACCAAAATGATGGGTGAAGGTCGGTCACAGCTTTTATTAAATCCTTTTTTTTATTTTTAACAACAATTTGAATGACACTTAACTTTTTTTAAAACGCGCTCGCCTGCGTAATGCCCTGCTGCATAATCACAGGCAAGTCAGCGAGCCATAACCTTGTGCCTTTCATCCTTTCACCGTTGTGACTTGAATTCTATAAAAGAACAAACATAATGAACATTAGTGAATATACATAACAATAACAAAAAGGGAATGAGGGTGGGACAAGCACCTCCAGGACCCTAGATATCCAGGGAAAGAGGGAGGGCTGGCTGTGCACATGTAATTTATACCCACAGGAAGGGGCTGTGCCATCCCCTTCCTGATCCTATTGGCCCCCATCCACATGAAAATTCCCCCACATTACTCCAAAAGGGTGGGCGGGCAGAAGCATGTCATCACCATGAGGGAAAAAGGGGGAAGGGGCGGTGCCACAGTCAGAGGCACCCTCCTTAACCAGTGCAGTGCCTGCCAGACTGCGGCGACCTAAGGGCTAACCCCAATGGCGCGCTACCAACCCCACCAACAGCAACAAAACAGACTCTGATACCAAAATGATGGGTGAAGGTCAGTCACAGCTTTTATTAAATCCTTTTTTTTATTTTTAACAACAATTTGAATGGCACTTAACTTTTTTTAAAACTCGCTCGCCGCCTAATGCCCTGCTGCATAATCACAGGCAAGTCAGCCAGCGAGCTGTAGCCTTGTGCCTTTCATCCTTTCACCGCCACGGAGGATCCTGTTCTCAAACAGGACTCCGACCCCCACCCATCAATAGTAACGCTTGCTCCACCCCATCTTGAAGCCCAGATAAGAAGATATCGAGCCCAATATCTTTCAAATGCACCCCATCTGGCCTCAATAGGGCCGCATTCTCCCCTTCAAATTGCCTGTGTCTGATGACCACTCCAAATCTCTCATGCACGAACTTCGAAATGTGGGCATTAATTGTCCTCCTAGTGCATTCCATGGCAATCCCGTCTCTGGCTCCTTGCCACACTGCCCTCGGAACAATTTTGGACCAGACCAAAACCAACTCCGGAAAAAAACTATAAAATCGCTCAATATCCGCCCGCATCATGGTTATGAGCTCTGCAACCTTGTACGAACACAGGTGATTTCCCCCTGCATGTAAGACTAATATTACCGGCCCCCGGGCTCCTCTTGAAATGGTCACCACTTACGGTAAGACTTGCGGCCATTGCAAGCCCCTGATGCCCCGCCACATAAAGGTAACATCACGAAAACCCTGGTGCCTCCCTCCTGGACGACACTCAGCCCGTTGCGCTGCCCAAAACATATGAGTGTCCAAGCAACCAGACTGTCGGTCTAACAGCATCTGTGGGTAAAATAAAAGGTTAGTATAACAAATCAGGCCAAATATATTGCGCAAAGCACGCTGAACACCACCTCCCTATCCTTTGTACTTCAGCATCAGGCAAACCTGCCTTAGCAGCCTAGGTGGCAGCTCCAATGAGGAATGAATGAGTACCGTATTCACCAGCCGCAACTCCCACACCCAATAAGCATTTGTTAAAAACGGACTGGAATTGGTAACTAGTTAAATTTGAAATATCTGCGTGAGTTAAGAAAAAACTGCCCCCTTGCCTAACAGCCGCATAAGCAGTAAGTAACGCGATCGGGCACGTCGGGGGGTTGAAGCATGCAACAAAACCCACGTACCCCAACCCAATGGATCAGTCTTCGACCTTTGAATCCGGACACGAACCGCTGCTTCCAGAAAAACCACATCCTCAAGTAGCAAGCCACACCGCAAGCTAAACTTCAACCGTGGAACCAACTCACTAATTCTTAAAGCCCAAAAAAATGCCAAACCAAACTCCACAGATATGAGGGCAGATTCAAAAGAAGAACTACACACCTTTTCCGTACAGGCTATGATGTGCCCAAATAAAACAAGGGAAATGGGGTGCCTACCCTCATTGCTAGGCTGAATCCTCCTCCACCCTTTCACGGCCTGCCTAATAATAAATGATTTTGTAACGTCCGCCCAACCCAACAGCTGAAAATGAAAAGCCAAACCCGACAACCGTTGCTGTACCGATGTACCCGACAAACCCTTATTGTTCAACTGACATAGATACTCTATCATAACTTGTAACCGCAAATGCTCACAAACCTGAACCGGTCTGTGACCCACCAACAGACACCATTCTTCCCAGGCCTTACCGTAAGCTTGCCAAGTTGACTGAGACACTGAAGAACGGACAAGTGACATCAGCTGCTCGCAACTACATCCCACAGGAGCAACGGGCAAAGGAACACCACTTGGGGGGGCTTGGGAAAAATATCTTTGAAAGCCTGTGAATCAGAATGAAGAAGGGAATTAAACAACAAGGTATCGAGTTCCTGCACTAACTGAGCCCGAAGCTAAATATTGAACTTTAGACATAACAACGTCAATCTCCAAAGCAGGCTCAACACCGGCAAAGATTTGGACGACATGTGGTTGATACAACGCGACACTCCTAAATTAGACATCTGCAAGTGAATTTCCTGATTGCACAACAAATCTCCCCACAATTCGAACAACACGACAACCAGGAAAATCTCACACAGGATCGCATCGTGACTCCAACCCGATCGACACCAAAACTCTGGCCAAGAATCCCGGCACAAGCGATTTCCAAAAACTGCAAGAAAACCAGAGACAGGGTGCCCTGCCGTAAACAATTCCAAATCCTTCGTCGTACGATGAGGCAACATGAAACAAGTGTGACCATTAAACAATTGCAAAAAGGACAACCACACCTCCAAATCTGCCTTCATGGCCCTTGTAATCCGCACCCTGTGGTGTGAACTAGACATGCCTTTGATAGCTAACGACAACCATCGGGAAAAGACCCTGCCCACTGGCATGGCTGTTCTCGCAAAAACCAACAAGCCCAACAACGATTGCATCTGTAAAAGGGTAACCTTCTGAACCGCCATGAACCCTTCAATTAACGCAACCAATATTTGAATCTTTTCCCTGGGTAAATGGTAAACCATTTCCACCGTATCAATCTCAATGCCTAAAAACGATAAATTCTGAACCGGACCGATGGTCTTCTCCGGTGACGGGCACACCAAATTCCTGTGCAACTGATGTAAACATTGTAAGCAATCTAAAACATAAATCCAAATCCTGAGGACCAACAAAGAGGAAATCGTCGAGGAGAAAGAAAGGAGACAGCGGCCTTTCAGAAATCTGTTTTTACTGCGGTGATCCAGGACAATGGAAAAAGGACTGTCCCTCCTGCCCACAGACTAACAAGTGGGTGATCATCTTGGAGGGCACTCAGACTCTCAGATACCCCTTTCTACATTTTCTAAGATACTGTTAATGGTGGAACTTGGTGTTAAAAACTGCTTTTCCCTTACTTTGGCTTTTGTGGACTGTGGGTCATCCTTGAACCTGATTGATTCTAAGCTGGTGGTCAGCTGTAGATTAGGGACAGTTAGGTTGGATACTCCTATAAAAATAATGACCATTGATTCTACACCTCTCACCAAGGACGGTCACCGTTTTGTTTCTGAAGAATTCACCCTCAGAGTTGGGACCCTTCATCAGGAGTATGTCATGATTTGTTTTGGATAACATCCCTGCTGGCCTGGTGTTAGGGTTTCCCTGGTTGCAATGACATAACCCAATTATTGACTGGGGTTCCTGGGATATTGTTAAATGGGGATCTAATTGTTCTGAAAGTTGTCTTGCTACTGTGTCTGTGTCGTCCATTGGTCTGGAAGGTATTCTGGAGTACCTAAAGGACTATGCGGACGTTTTCTCTGAAAAAGAGGCTGAAGTTTTACCACCACATCGCCCATTTGATTGTGCCATTGACCTGGTTCCAGGTGCTAAATTGCCCAAGGCTCGCTTGTATAATCTCTTGGGTCCTGAGAGGTCTGGTATGAAAGAATACATTTCTGAGAGTCTTCGTAAAGGACACATTCTTCCTTCTGTTTCTCCCATGGTGGTGGGGTTCTTTTTCGTAAAGAAAAAAGACAGTGGTTTCCGCCCATGCCTCGATTTTCAAGAGTTAAATAAGATAACTGAGAAATACTTACCCCTTCCCACTTATTCCTGATTTGTACAACCAGTTGTCTGGGGCTAAGTGGTTTTCGAAATTGGATTTGCGGGGGCCATATAACTTTATCCGGGTCTGGGAGGGGGATGAGTGGAAAGCTGCTATTCTCACTACTGAAAGTGTGTGTGAGAACTTGCCTTTCGGTCTGACCAATGCACCAGCAGTCTTCCAAAATTTCATCAATCATGTGTTCTCTGACTTTATAGGGCATTTTATGGTTGTGTATTTGGATGACATACTTACCTACTAGCCTGATAAACAGGCTCACACTGGTAATCTTCGGGAAGTTCTCCCAAGGCTCCGGGAGAACTGTCTCTTTGCTAAGCTAGAGAAATGTCTGTTATGAGCTCATTTTCTCCTTCACCTATGATGTCCGATGAACTCCCTCTGCTGGTGAAAGGAGGTAGTGAAACTGATTTGGTTGGGAAAAACCTGTCATCTGAACAGGTGGAGTGTGATTGGACATCCGGAATCTCTTAGTGGATAGAAGGCTGCCGACACCCTGTAGGGTTGCTGGTGATCCTTTCTTCTCTGAGCTCTGGCCTCCAGTTTAGTTCCGGTCTACTAAAGCTAAGTTTTTGCTCTGCTATTATTCCATGAGATTTTGTCTGGTTTACTTTGTGTTTGTTTTCAGCCAGCCCTGGCTGGGACTGGCTGAATTCCTTTTTTGTCTCTGATCAGTTGATCTCTTTGCTCTGTTTTCAGAATTTACCTGAGTGCCGATATAGTGATTTTGAAGCCTAGCGACTTCTGGGCCTTTTTCTATCAGACGTGTTGGACATTATTTTTGGCAGGGTTTTTGCGTGATTGCAGACAGAAGCTTTTCTTTCCTGTCCTATCTAGTTAGTGAGGGCCCCATCGTTTGCTCAGCCTGTCTTTCTGTCTGTGTTTGTGTTTTCATCTGTTTTCGCCATCAATACATGTTGGGGGCTATCTATTGCTTTGGGGTCTGCTCTGGGGTAGTTTAGATTTCCCCTTTCTTTCTTTAGGCTTATTTAGTTCTCCGGCTGTGGTGAGGGGTCTAGGACCACCGTAGGAACTCCCCACGCCTACTATTAGTTGTTGTAAATAGGATCAGGGGTCTGCAATCCGCTAGCTACCAACCTCTCCGGTTTTCTGGACTTAGCTTGTATTTTTGTTTTTTCCTCCTCCTGTGACTCATTCATAACAAATGTCCATTCTTTGTTCAGGAACTGTCTTTTCTGGGGTTCATTGTGTGTGCTGAGGGGTATCGCATGGATCCTAATAAGGTGCAGGCCATTGTCGATTTGTTTCAACCTCATGATTTGAAGGCTCTGCAGCATTTCTTAGGATTCGCAAATTATTATCGCAAGTTTGAGGGGGTTCTCGCAAGTAGTTAAACCTCTCACAGATCTGACTCAAAAGGGGGCTGATATCAAGAATTGGTCAGCCACAGAGGTGGCGGCATTTCAGTTTTTTAAAAAATGTTTAATGTCTGCTCCGGTTCTTATTCAACCGGATCCGTCTGAACCATTTATTGTTGAGGTGGACGCCTCAGAGGTGGGGGTGGGGGCGGTGTTGTCCTTAGGACCTGCCACTTTGACTAATTTGAGACCCTGTGCCTTTTTCACTCAAAAGTTCTCTCCTGCAGACAGAAACTATGATGTAGGGAATCGAGAACTTCTGGCCGTGAAGTTGGACTTTGAAGAATGGAGGCATTTATTGGAGGGTGCTGTCTATCCTATTACTGTGGTTACCGACCACAATAACCTAGTTTGAGTCTGCTAAAAGGTTGACTCCTAGACAGGCGAAATGGTCGCTTTTTTCCCGATTCCAGCTCTCCATCACTTTTCGGCCAGGATCCAAAAATGTCAGGGCTGATGCCTTGTCACGCAATCTGGATCCGGTGTCTCCCCCTGAACCTCCATCCTCCATTCTTCAGCCTGGGGTGATGGTGGCGGGTGTGTCTACTGTGTTGGAGTGGGAGATAAAGGAAGCTCAGTCTCTTGCCCCTCTGGCTAAGTTGGTGGATAAACTTTTTGTACCAGTTCAATTTCGTCTCAGGGTCCTTTGGGAGTTCCATGACTCAGTTCTAGGTGGACATCCAGGGATCTAGGCTACCCAGAGGGCCATCGCTAGGATATTCTGGTGGTCTTCTTTAGCCTCTGATGTCAGGGATTTTGTGTCTGCTTGTGGGGTATGTTCCCACGCGAAAAACCCCCATAACCGGCCGGCCAGGGAATTGGTGCCACTGCCAATTCCTGATAGACCTTGGACCCATTTGTCCATGGATTTTATCACCAATCTTCCTCTTTCCAAGGGTAATATTGTCATTTGGGTAGTGGTGGACAGGTTTAGTAAGCAGGCACATTTTGTACCCTTGGCGGCTTTACCTAATGCGGAAACGTTGTCCAGATTGTTTGTTGAGCATGTGGTGCGGTTACATGGGGTACTCCTGAATGTGGTGTCTGATAGGGGGGTACAATTTGTTTCCAGATTTTGGAGGTCGTTTTGTAAGAGGTTTGGTATTGGCCTGTCTTTTTCATACGCTTATCATCCGGAGACTAATGGTCAGACTGCGCAGGCCAATCAGTCTCTGAAGCAAATTCTGCATTGCCTGATCTCAGCCTGACAGGATGATTGGCCTTTGGCCGAGTTCGCGGTTAACAACCGCATTAACCAGTCTATGGGCATATCCCCCTTTTTCTGCTACTATGGGTTTCATCCACATTTTGGAGAGTTCTCCCGCTTCGACTTTGGGTGTCCTGGGGCGGATGAGAAAATCCATTGGTTGGGGAAGTTATGGCGGGAGGTCCAAAGGAACATTACGAAGGCTCAGACTAATTATAAGGTTTTTGCAGACAAAAAACGTTCCGTGGGACCTGTGTTCCAGGTTGGGGATAAGGTGTGGTTGTCTACTAAGAACATAAGGCTCAAGGTCCCCTCTGCGAAACTTGGACTTAAATTTATTGGTATTTATGAAATTACAGAAGCAGTTTACTTGGTGGCTTTTCGGTTGTGTCTCCTGCCTTCTCTATGGATCCCCGACGTTTTCCATAGGTCCCTTTTGAAACCTGTGGGGTCCTGTGGGGAGGGATCACTGTCTTCCCCGTTCCCAGTTTTGGTAGATAGGCAGTCTGAGTACGAGGTGGAACGAATTGTTGACTCTAGGTTGGTCCGTCGTACTCTTCAGTATCTTGTACACTAGAAAGGCTACGGTCCGGAGGACCGGTCATGGGATCCTGCCCGATCGGTTCATGTGGATCAGATGGTCCGTGCCTTTCATGCCAGGTATCCTGAGAAACCTGGGGTCCAGTGGCCACCCCGTTGAGAGGGGGGTACTGTCTTGATCCAGAACGGTGTTTTGTCTTTGTCCTGTCCCGGTCAGACAGGGGTTAATTGTTTCTGCCTCTCTCTGGCAGAGGGCAGCTATTTAGTTGCCAATTGATCTAGATCCGGTGTCAGTTATACTCCTTCCTTTGGCTGAGTTAGTTGACCCCTTGCATGACTGTGCCCTGTGCCTGACATTTTGTTTCTTGTTTGGTTTTAACCCGGTCCGTCTATTCATTGTGAGTTTGTATACTGTCTTGGTGCTGTGTATTTGCCCGTTATGGTATACTGATCTCTTGCTATGTCCTGACTATCCGTTCTATCTAATCATTTGGTACTGTTGTGCTATCTCGTGCTTTGACCCCTGCCTGATCTGGTTTATGTCCCTGTCTATGCCCCTTGGTAACTTTGTCCCCTAGTTACCCTTCTAGGAGTTTTCCTTCAGCTCCTAGCTCTCCTTAGCTTAGGCCACGCCCCCAGCAGTCAGGTGCTTCAGGTCCTATCTGGCCTGAAGCAATCTCTCTCTGCTCCTGCTTCCTCTGGAAGACCTGTGACTGGCTCCGTCCCTTGGCAGTCACGTGCTTCAGATCCTGTTTGTCTGAACACGCATCTTTACCGCTGCTACCCCACTTCACAGGTATCTTTGAGCACTGTTTGTCTTACTCAGGACACGCACACTGGCTCAGTGAGCAAGTGCAGTGCAGTGTTCCTGACACAGATTGCTCCACCGTTCCTGAGTACTCTGAAAAAGTTTTTTTTGGGACCTCGAGTCTCCCATGGTATGGCACTCCAACTGCTGGCACTGACAAAGGGCTCATCCATGGTCAGCTATTTTGCAGTCCACTTCCGGACTTTAGCATTTGAGTTGGAGTGGCAGGACAAAGTCCTTATTCCTGTATTTTGGAGGGGACTGGCTGACCATGTGAAGGACGCTTTGGCCACTAGGGAGATTCCCGACACATTGGAGGAGCTAACAGCAGTGTCAACTCGCATCGACCTTCATTTTAATGAGCGAAGATTGGAGCGAACCCTGTATAGGCAGAGGTTTTGGCTGGCTCCCACCTTCGCCAAACCTCTGGAATCTCCAGTTCAGGCATCCAAGCCACATGAGGCCATGGAGGTGTCACAAGCGGGCTCTAAGTCCCGGACTGCCCGTGTACTCAAGGTCTGTCATGTCTGCCGGCAGTCAGCACATCTTGCCTCCAGATGTCTTCAGCGGTTGGGAGAATGTCCCCGTTTAGTGACGTAGGAGGTGGTTCACTAGAAACAGCAGCGTTTTCCTCCAAACTGTCCTTCAAGGGGACAATTACCAGTGGCCCATCCACTCATATGGTAGAGCTTTACATGGATTCCGGGGCGGAGGGCAACTTTATGTCTTCTGCCTTCGCCCAACGGCACGCAATTCCTCTGGTGATGCTCGCCAAACCAGTGACCATACGAATGGTAAATGGGTTGACACTGCCCTCACAGAAAATGCATCAGACCATCCCATTTACTCTATCCATGTCTCTTGCCTTGTGCAGAGCCTCCCCGGGGTTGAGTTTATCCCCTATCTCTCCCAGAGACAGAGGCAATGACACAGTACATCCAGGAGAATCTGGCAAGAGGATTCATTAGGAAGTCAGTGTCACCTGCAGGGGCGGGGTTCTTGTTCGTGCAGAAGAAGAATGGAGAACTACGTCCATAAGCAAAAACAAAAGAGAACATTCAGCTCACCCCTGAGATGTAATTCCAAGCACAAGAAGGAGCATGGCTTCCTCACTGCTGCACAGCGTCCAAGGCAATAGGAAAAATAGAAGTGGATCCAGCTCCCTCACAGGGCTTATTTAAAAATTAGAAAATTTTTATTGGATGATCCTTAAAAAATTAAAAATGACAAAACAGACATCTCAGATGGCACAGCAATGACAGGGGGTGGTGTGTAATGAAACGTGTTTCGAGCAACACGGCTCTTGAACACTGGTTATTTTTAAATAAGCCATGTGAGTGAGCTGGATCCACTTCTATTTTTCCAAACTACATCCATGCATAGATTACAGGGGTCTTAACGTCATCACCGTTAAGAAAAGGTACCCGCTGCCCCTGATATCTGAGCTATTTGATAGGTTACGGAGAGCAAGGGTTTTTACTAAACTTGATCTGCGGGGTGCTTACAACCTGATTCACATCCGTGAGGGGTACGAATGGAAGACGGCATTTAATACCAGGGATGGCCACTACGAGTGTTTGGTGATGCCCTTCGGGCTCTATAATGCTCCTGCCATTTTCCAGGACTTTGTAAACAATATTTTCTGGGACATGCTCATCACCTCGGTCGTAGTCTATATGGATGATACTCTCATCTACTCTCCAGATATAAACTCCCACCGGAGAGATGTTTGCAAAGTCTTCAACTTCCTAAGGGCAAACTCCCTCTATGCCAAGTTGGAGAACTGTGTTTGAGCAGGAGCCCTTGCCTTTCCTGGGCTATATCACCTCCGCCCAGGGATTAGCTATTGATCCTGCCAAGCTACAGGCTGTGATGGACAGGCAGGAACCCCATTCTCTCAAAGCGGTGCAGCGCTTTATGGGGTTCATTAACTATTGTTGCCAGTTCATTCCCCACTTCTCAACTTTGGTAGCTCCCTTGGTAGCCCTCACCAAGAAGGGAGCAAATCCCAAATTGTGGTTGGAGGAGGTCTCCAAGGCCTTCCTCTCTATTAAGTCAAACTTCGCTAGCGCTCCCATTTTACATCGCCCCTATGTAGATAAACCATTTATAATGGAGGTGGATGCCTCATCCATCGGTGCAGGAGCAGTCCTCTTCCAAAAGGATGCTCAAGGTCGGAAGCATCCTTGCTTCTTTTTCTCAAAGACCTTCACATAGACGGAGAGAAATTATTCCATCGGGGACAGGGAGTTGCTAGCTAAGAAGATGGCCTTCTCAGAGTGGAGACACCTCCTGGAGGTGCCTCGTTTTCCCTTTCCCAGTTCACATTGACCACAAGAATTTGGTGTACCTACAAACCGTCGAGCGGCTAAATTCTCACCAGGCTAGATGGTCCCTGTTCTTCTCCCGGTTCCATTTCACCCTCCATTTTCTTTCCAGGGAGAAGAACATTCATTCCTACGCTCTCTCCCGCTCAGTAGTGTCATCAGAGGAAGAGGAGCCTTGGTTAATTGTCACTTCTGAGAGCCTGAGGATCGGTGGACCAAGTTTCGCTTGAGTCTGTGCCTCCGGGCAAGATTTTTGTGCCACCTAATTTGCAACCAGAGGTTCTCTCTTGGGCTCACTCGTCCTGGGTGGGTGGACATTTTGGGACCAAGAGGACATCTGAGCTTCTGTCGAGGACGTACTGGTGGCCGCATATGGCCCGTGACGTCGATGACTATATCCGGGTATGTGTCTCCTGCGCCAAGAATAGGTCTTCTCGACAACGGCCTGCTGGGCTACTTTACCCCCTGCCGATGGCGGACAGGCCCTGGGAAATGGTCGGGAAGGACTTTGTGGTGGGTTTACCCAAGTCCCGTAGCTGCACAGTCATCTGGGTAGTCACCGACCATTTTTCTAAAATGGTGCACCTGGTGCCCCTTCTGTGGGTACCTTCTGCACGGGCCTTGGTGGCGTTGTTCATTAAGCACGTTTTTTGCCAACACGGTATGCATAACAAAATTGTCAGCAACCGGGGTCCGCAGTTCGCAACTCGGATCTGGAGAGAGCTTTGTCGCCTAATCAGCATTGAGCTGAATCTCTCTTCAGCCTATCATCCTGAGACAAATGGGTTGGTAGAGAGGGCTAACCAGACCCTGGTCACATACCTGCGACATTTTGTTTTGGCCAGGCAGGATGACTGGGCCTCCTTGCTACCATGGGTGGAATTTGCGCTGAACAATGCCATAGCTGACTCTACTGGACAGACCCCATTCTTCCTTAACAACGCCCAGCATCCACGTTTCCCTGTGCCGATGCCAGTGTCTTCCACTGACTCTAGGGTGGCAGACTGGGTGGTGGAGGCATAAGACCGCACACAGGATGCCATCCGGGCCTTCAAGGAGAGAATGAGGGTCTCCACTTAGGCACACTGGTGCCCCGCTCTGACCTTTGCTCCTGGCGACTTAGTGTGGCTCTCCGCCCGTAACATCAGGCTGCGAGTTAAGTCCACTAAATTTGCACCTCGCTACATAGGTCCCTTCAATGTCCTGGAACAGGTCAATTCCGTGGTTTATTGTCTGGCCCTTCACTCATGCCTAGGTATCACCGACACCTTTTATGTGTCCCTCCTAAAACTCGTTCACATGTTCCGGTTTTCCGAGTCATCTGCCGGGACATCGGGTTTGTCCACGGATGATTAGGAGGCGAATGCTATTGTGGGATATGAGGTGGTACGTGGTAAAAATTAATATCTGGTGGATTAGAAGGGTCATGGTCCAGAGGACAGGACCTGGAAACCTATTGAGCACATTCGTGCTCCTCAGCTCACTGCAGCTTTTGAGTGTAGCGAGGCTCAAAGAGGTGGGGGCCCAAGGAGGGGGGTTGTTGTGAGTTCATTTTCTGGTCCACTAGTTGTGTGTTCTCCTTCCAGGCTTTCTCTGGTGCTAACTGGAGGTAGTGAGGATGATTTAATCAGTAGAGATCTGCCACCTGATAATGAGGATGACGATTGGACCTCAGGAATCTCAGACTGGATTTAAGACAGCCAACGCTCTATTCTGGTGCTGGTGAATCCTTCTGCTTGTCAGGTCTTGGTCCTCAGCTCTGTTCCAGTCATTTCAAGCTAAGTTTTTCTGCTAATGTTCACACTTGATTTTGTTGGTCTATTCAGTTTTTTGTGTGGTCAGCCAGCCCCGGCTGGGGCTGTGCTGAATTTCCACTCTTATTTACCTGTATTTGTCAATTTGTTTTTTTTGTCCTTTATTAGATTGGCCTCTTTTTGCTCTGTCTCAGAATATTTCAGAGTGCTAATATAGTGGAGAAGTCTAGTGACTTCAGGTTTAATTTTGCTATCAGAAGTGTTGGATATTATTTTTGTAGGGTTTTTGGCAGATTGCAGACAGTGTCTTTCCTTTCCTATTCTGTCTAGTTAGTTTGGGCCCCATCGTTTGCTCAGCCTATTTTCCTGCCTGTGTTTGTGCTTTCATCTTGTCTCACCGTCAATACATGTGTGGGGGCTGTCTTTCCTTTGGGGTCTGCTCTGGAGCAGTTAGTTTTCCCTTTTTCTTGCTTTAGACTTATTTAGTCCTCCGGCTGTGACGAAGCGTCTAGGATCATCGTAGGCACGCTCCACGGCTGCTGCTAGTTGTATGGTTAAGATCAGGGACCTGCAATCTGCATAGTTACCAACCCCTCTGGTTTTCTGTGACTTAGCTTGTTTAATCTTTTTCTCCTCGGTGACCCATTCATAACAGAATCACCAGCCATACTGCAGATTCTAGGGTGCTCAAAAGCAGGAAAAAGTTGTTAAAAAGAAAAAAGAAAAAAAAAGTGTCAGAATTTTTTTTTTTATTTTATTTATTTTTTCCTCTTTTTTTTTCTGGGGCCGTAGGAGGATTTTTTTATTTTTTTTTCCTAATGGAGATTAAGCAATTGTCTGACCGTGTGGATGCATTTTTTGAAGCCTTGGGGTTGTTTTATGATGAACCTAATGCTGTTGATCAACCTGAGAGAACCCTGTTGGCATTAAATCATGTTCAGGATTCTGCAGAGAGTTATACTGTCAAAAATTCTGAAAGTGGGCGGTCCTTACTGCATGGAATGATAGTGCATTGGCAGCTATCTTTCGGAAAGGTTTATCAGAGAACGTAAAATATGATATGGTGGGATTTCCTGTTCCCTCTGGTCTGGATGATTCTATGTCATTAGCCATTCAAGTTGATCGGCGTTTACGTGAACATAAAACTACACGGGAGGCACTGCCACCTTTTGAACAAACGTCTGGACCTAAGCAATGTGATGGGGTTTTGTCTAGGGCGCAACGTCAGGAGTTTAGAAGGCGTAATAAGCTGTGTTTTTTCTGTGGAGACGCCTCTCATACTATTTCTGTCTGCCCTAAATGAGAGAAACGTTTTGCACACACATTTGCTGTGGGCAGTGTACAACCTAAGTTCCTTTTGGCAATTACTCTGATCTGCTCCTTATCCACATTTTCTGCTAAGGCTTTCGTGGATTCAGGAGCAGCGTTGAATCTGATGGATTTGGACTTTGCTAAACGTTGTGGTTTTTCCATGACGCCTCTGCGGATGCCATTTCCTTTGAGAAGCATTGATGCTACTCCTTTGGCGGAGAATAAACCTCAGTTTTGGACCAAGGTGATAATGCGAGTTGCCCCAGACCACCAAGAAAATTGTAAATTTTTGGTACTGCATAATTTGCATGATACTATTGTTCTGGGTTTTCCCTGGTTGCAAACTCATAATCCAGTTTTGGATTGGAAGTCTGTGTCTGTGGTGAGTTGGGGTTGTCAGTGTGTTCTTAGGGACGCTCCTGTTTTCTCCACCTCTCCTCAGTCCCATGATATTCCTGATTATCTTGCCGATTTTTCTGATGTATTTAGTGAGAGTAAGTCTGCATCTTTGCCTCCTCATAGGAGTTATGACTGTGCTATTGAGTTGATGCCTGGGTGTAAATTTCCCAAGGGTCGGCTTTTCAACTTATCTGTACCCGAGCATGATGCAATGCGATCCTATATTAACGAGTCGCTGGAGAAGGGTCATATTAGACCATCCTCTTCACCTTTAGGTGCTGGGGTTTTTTTTGTGGCCAAGAAAGATGGTTCTTTAAGACCTGGTATTGATTATCATTCCCTTAACAAGATGACGGTTAAATATCAGTACCCGTTACCTCTGGTGTCTGATTTATTCTCCAGAGTTAAGCATGCCTGCTGGTTTACTAAGCTTGACCTCAGGGGGGCATATAATCTTATTCGCATCAAGCACGGGGATGAATGGAAGACGGCGTTTAATACTCCGGAGGGACATTTTGAGTACCTGGTGATGCCTTTTGGGCTCACTAATGCCCCTTCTGTCTTCCAATCCTTTATGAATGATATTTTCCGTGACTTTGTGGATAAGTTTTTGATCATCTATCTGGATGATATTTTGATCTTTTCTAGCGATTGGGATTCTCATGTGGAACACGTCCGGACTGTGTTCCGGATTTTGAGGGAGAATTCCCTGTTTGTTATGGGATCGAAATGCCTTTTTGGTGTACAAAGGATTTCATTTTGGGGATTTATCTTGTCTCCATCGACTATTGAAAAGGACCCGGCCAAGGTACAGGCCATTTATGATTGGGTTCAGCCTACTTCTTTGAAGGCCCTCCAGAAGTTTTTGGGTTTTGCCAATTTCTATCGTAAATTTATAGGTAATTTTTCTGGTATTGTCAAACCACTGACTGATCTGACAAAGAAGGTCGCTGATGTGCTGAATTGGTCTCCTGAGGCTGTCTCAGCATTTCAGGAGCTTAAGCGGAGATTTACTTCAGCTCCAGTTTTACGGCAACCTGATGTCTCACTTCCATTTCAGGTGAAGGTAGATGCTTCTGAGATTGGTACAGGAGCTGTTTTGTCCCAAAAAGACCCTGTGACTTCTAAGATGAATCCCTGTGCCTTCTTTTCTCGAAAGTTCTCCCCATCTGAACGCAACTATGACGTGGGTAATCGGGAATTGTTGGCCATGAAAGGGGCAGTTGAGGAGTGGAGACATTGGTTGGAGGGAGCTAGACATCAAGTTGTGGTCCTCACCGATCACAAGAATTTGATTTATCTGGAGTCGGCCCAATGCTTGAATCCTAGACAGGCTAGATGGGCCTTGTTTTTCACGCGTTTTAATTTCGTGGTCTCTTTTCTTCCGGGCACTTAGAATATTAAGGCAGACGCCCTTTCTAGGAGTTTCTTTGCCGATTCTCTTAATGCGACCGAGCATATTACCATCCTAGGTGAGGGGGTAGTTCTTTCTGCCATTTCGCTCGATTTGAGACGCGCCCTGGAGGAATTTCAGGAGGCTAAACCTGAGCGTTGCCCTATGGGAAAATTGAATGTTCCTGACCAGTGGAGAAAGAGAGTGATGTCTGAAATTCATTGCTTCGCATTGGCTGGTCATCCAGGTATTTTTGGTACCAGAGATTTGGTGGGTCGGTCTTTTTGGTGGCCTGCCTTATCTTGTGACGTCAGGAATTTTGGACAGTCCTGTGGGACTTGTTCTCGGTCTAAACCCTGTTCTCATTCTAGTGGGTTGCTGATGCCCCTGCCGGTGCCCAAGAGGCCATGGACCCAAATCTCAATGGACTTTATTTCTGATCTTCCTGTCTCTCAGAGAATGACTGTTATCTGGGTGATTTGTGATAGATTTTAGAACATGGTCCATCTTGTACCACTCCCAAAGTTGCCATCTTCCTCTGAGTTGGTGCCCTTGTTTTTACAACAGGTTGTTCGGTTACATGGAATTCCTGAGAACATTGTGTCCGACAGAGGAGTCCAGTTTGTTTCCAGATTTTGGAAAGCCTTTTGTTCCAATCTGGGAATTCAGTTATCTTTCTCCTACGCGTTTCATCCCCAGACCAATGGACAGACTGAGAGAACAAACCAGAACTTGGAGTCTCATTTTTGCCCTTGGCCGAATTCGCACTGAACAATAGAGCTAGTTCTGAAACTTTGATGTCAGCCTTTTTCTGTAATTTTGGGTTTCATCCTCGATTCTCTTCAGGGCAAGTGGAATCTTCGTCCTGCCCAGGTGTGGACTCTGTGGTTGAGAGATTGCAGCAGATATGGGACCAAGTGGTGGATAAGTTGTCACTCTCTCAGGAAAAGGCCCAGCGATTTTCCAACCGGCATAGGACCATTGGTCCCCGGTTTAAAGTGGGTGATATGGTTTGGTTGTCATCTAAGAATATTTCTATGAAGGTTGCATATCCAAAATTTAAGCCAAAATTTATTGGACCTTATAAGATTTTGGAGATTCTTAATCCTGTTTCTTTTCGATTGGCTCTCCCAGTTACGTTCAAGATCCATAACGTATTTCACAAGTCTCTGTTGAAGAGGTTTGTTGAGCCAGTGGTTCCTATGGCGGCACCTCCTGACCCTGTGTTGGTTGAAGGCAATGTGGAATATGAGGTAGAGAAAATATTGGATTCTCGTTTGGTTAGACGGAGACTCCAGTATTTGGTCAAATGGAAGGGTTATGGCCAGGAGGATAATTCTTGGGTCTCCGCCTCTGATATTCATTCTAATAGATTGGTTAGTGCTTTTCACCGGGCCCATCCTGATTGGCCTGGTGGCGTGGATGAGGCTTCGGTGACGCCTCCTCAAGGGGGGCGTACTGTTGTGAGTTCATTTTCCAGTCCACCAGTTGTGTGTTCTCCTTCCACGCTTTCTCTGGTGGTAACTGGAGGTAGTAAGGCTGATTTAATCAGTAGAGATCTGCCACCTGATAATGAGGATGACGATTGGACCTCAGGAATCTCAGACTGGATTTAAGACAGCCGACGCTCTATTCTGGTGCTGGTGATTCCTTCTGCTTGTCAGGTCTTGGTCCTCAGCTCTGTTCCAGTCATTTCAAGCTAAGTTTTTCTGCTGATGTTCACACTTGATTTTGTTGGTCTATTCAGTTTTTTGTGTGGTCAGCCTGCCCCGGCTGGGGCTGTGCTGAATTTCCACTCTTATTTATCTGTATTTGCCAATTTGCTTTTTTTGTCCTTTATTAGATTGGCCTCAGAATATTTCAGAGTCCTGATATTGTGGAGAAGTCTAGTGACTTCAGGGTTAATTTTGCTATCAGAAGTGTTGGACATTATTTTTGTAGGGTTTTTGGCAGATTGCAGACAGTGTCTTTCCTTTCCTATTCTGTCTAGATAGTTTGGGCCCCATCGTTTGCTCAGTCTATTTTCCTGCCTGTGTTTGTGCTTTTGTCTTGACTCACTGTCAATACATGTGTGGGGGGCTGTCTTTCCTCTAGGGCAGTTAGTTTTCCCCTTTTCATGCTTTAGACTTATTTAGTCCTCCGGCTGTGACGAAGCGTCGAGGATCATCGTAGGCACGCTCCACGGCTGCTGCTAGTTGTGAGGTTAAGATCAGGGACCGGCAATCTGCATAGTTACCAACCTCTCAGGTTTTCTGTGGCTTAGCTTGTTTAATGATTTTCTCCTCGGTGACCCATTCATAACAGGTGTAATATTAGGCGTCGAGTTTCCATCACTGCATGGGGGGAATCTCAAGCCATGTCCTCTGCAGTCTCCCATGCTTCTTCAGCCACAGAGGTTCCTGCTCAGCAGAGACGTCGGTCCCAGCGTCTTGCTCAGGCTGATGCTATGTGTTTGGTTGCTGCTGCCATCCCAGGTTCAGCTATATCATCCAGCATAAGTCAGCGGCAATCAGACGCCTCTGGGACTAAGTCCTGCTTTTCTCCATCTGAGCATGCCTGTGAGATGACCGTTCATTGGTGGTCAGAGGTCACATGCCCAGGTCTTCAAGCAGCTTTGATTGGGCCATCAGCAAGGTTCTGGAAGGCTGCAGTTATAAAAGGATTGCATGGCCGCACAGCCAAATAAGGTCCATGTTATAGGTTGATTTGTGTTACCTCACCTACACAACATAGCTCCCAAGCGTCCCGATTCCCGCGGGACAGTCCAGTTTCCCGCGGGACAGTCCATTTTTGACACCCCCCTCCCGCGTCCCGCCCGGGACGGTATTTTTCCTGCATTGCACTGAGCCGCCATGCCCCCCGCATCCACCGACGCCATTCTCGCCGTCCCAGATAGACACACCGCAGCCTACAATGATATGGACCAAAACTGCGTGTGTACGAGGTGTACGGAGCGAAGCCGCGTGTGTATGGGGTATGCAGAGCCGTGTGTGCAGAGTGGAGCCATATGTGTAGTGGATGTACGGAGCGGAGCCAAGTGTGTACGAGGCACACAAAGTGGGTGTTTCCCATGGACACAGGAGTACACGGCGGAGCCCCAAGGAGCACTTTAAAACTCGCACATGACGTTCCACCGGAAGTGATGTGCTGGAAGCTGATCGGAAATTAGGTAATTTCATGAGGAGATTGTGACGGAACTAGGAATGCTATAGATCCATCAGCGTGTCCTCCACTGACAGCGCGGACAGTAGGATCGCCTTGGAATCAGGGATGCCGGCCATGTCAGCGGATCATGATATGTCCTGCACCGGGAGGCTCAGGTGGGCACTTCAATGGGAGTCGGGCTGCTATAGCATCCTCATAAAATCTTTCTTTATTTCTTTATTTCCTTCTTTCTCTCTCTCTGTTTCTTTATTTCTCTGTTCTTTCTTTCTATTTCTTTTTCATTCTCTGTTCTGTCTTTCCCTCTCTTTTTCTTTCTCTCTCTCTGTTCTTTCTTTCTCGCTCTCCTTTCTTTCTTTCTCTATTTTCTTTCCTTCTTTTCCTTAGTACCGGTCAGTGTGACCACAGTACCAGCCACTCTGCCCATAATGCCAGCCAATATGCCCCTAATAGCAGTCAGTGAGATCAGCAGTGTTAAATGGGTGTGACTGGGCGTGGACATGAGTGTGACCAGTTGTGAAAATAGGTGTGGTTAGGGGCGTGGCCTAAAATTTGCTTCTGTGTTCAATTGTACATGAAATTCTTTTCCCTCTTGAAGGGGTGTTTTTCTGTTTTTTCTGTGACTTCAGTTTAGCCCCTTCCCTTTGATATATAGGAACATATGCTGTCCCTCCCACTCTATATTGGGCTTAACTTTGTCTGCCCTGAATTTTGCGAACAGGGAACGCATGGGTACTTTTTACCATAATTATAACTAATCCCTGCTTGCTCTAAATTACATGCCTGTTTGTCACACGGTTGCATTATTATCCACTGGTTTTTATTATATATGTTTCACCTGGTTTTTATTGTAGACACTTGTATTTGCCCTATTTGTGCTGAATAAAGCTATTGGCACTTTTTGCATTATTTGGGCATTATTCTATTCTTCATTACCTCTTTCTTTACGATTTTTCCATATAAAAATTATAGAGCTGTAAACTCTCTGCAGTTGTTTCTATGTTATCTAAATATATTTTGGTCAGCAAAATGGTTTCCAAAAATGTTGTAAGACACTCCAAAAAATACTACAGTACAACACAAAAGGCCAGAATTTTCTGCGCACTCAGGTGTGAGGCCTGGGACAGACAAAACCGTTTTAAATTGCTGGATTTTCACGCTGATGTATTAAAATGATCTGGCTGTAGTCTGCAGTGTGAACAAGCAAATAAATGTAGAAAAACAGGGGGCTCTGGATTGCTTTGTAATAAAATTAGCAGGATTCAGATGCAAAGAAAAAATTTTTCCTAGCCACCGATACCTGCAGCTAGGTATATACACTGCTCAAAAAAATAATGGGAACACTTAAACAACAGAATATAACTCCAAGTAAATCAAACTTATGCGAAATCAAACTGTCCACTTAAGAAGTAACACTGATTGACAATCAATTTCACATGCTGTTGTGCAAATGGAATAGACAACAGATGGAAATTATTGGCAATTATCTAGACACCCTCAATAAAGGAGTGGTTCTGCAGATGAGGACCACAGACCATATCTCAGTACCAATGCTTTCTGGCTGATGTTTTGGTCACTTTTGAATGTTGGTTGTGCTTTCACACTCGTGGTAATATGAGAAGGACTCTACAACCCACACAAGTGGCTCAGGTAGTGCAGCTCATCCAGGATGGCACATTAATGCGAGCTGTGCCAAGAAGGTTTGCTGTGTCTGTCAGCGTAGTGTCCAGAGGCTGGAGGCGCTACCAGGAGACAGGCCAGTACACCAGGAGACGTGAAGGGGGCCGTAGGAGGGCAACAACCCAGCAGCTGGACCGCTACCTCCGCCTTTGTGCAAGAAGGAGCAGGAGGAGCACTGCCAGAGCCCTGCAAAATGACCTCCAGCAGGCCACAAATGTGCATGTGTCTGCACAAATGGTTAGAAACCTTCTCCATGAAGATGGTCTGAGTGCCCGACGTCCACAGATGGGGGTTGTGCTCACAGCCCAACACCGCGCAGGCCGCTTGGCATTTGCCACAGAACACCAGGATTGGCAAATTCGCCTCTGGTGCCCTGTGCTCTTCACAGATGAAAGCAGGATCACACTGAGCACATGTGACAGACATGACAGAGTCTGGACATGCTGTAAATAGCTATCTACTGCCTGTAAGATCCTTCAGCATGACCGTTTTGGCAGTGTGTCAGTAATGGTGTGGGGTGGCATTTCTTTGGAGGGCCCTCCATCTGCTCGCCAGAGATAGCCTGACTGCCCTTAGGTACCGAGATGAGATCCTCTGACCCCTTGTGAGACTATATGCTGATGAGGTTGGCCATGGGTTCCTCCTAATGCAGGACAATGCCAGACCTCATGTGGCTGGAGTGTGTCAGCAGTTCCTGCAAGATGAAGGAATTGAAGCTATGGACTGGCCCATCCGTTCCCCAGACCTGAATCCGATTGAGCACATCTGGGACATCATGTCTCGCTCCATCCACCAACGTCACGTTGCATCACAGACTGTCCAGGAGTTGGCGGATGCTTTAGTCCCTCAGGAGACCATCCGCTGCCTCATCAGGAGCATGCCCAGGTATTGTACAGTAGGGAGGTAAAACAGGCACGTGGAGGTCACATACAATACTGAGCATCTTTTCCTTGTTATGAGGCATTTCCACTGAAGTTGGATCAGCCTGTAATTTGATTTTCCACTTTGATTTTGAGTATCATTCCAAATCAAGACGTCCATGGGATATTCATTTTGATTTACATTGTTAATTGTTATGTTTTATTGTTCTGAACACGTTCCACTATGCAATGAATAAAAATTTGCAACTGGAATATTTCATTCAGAGACATCTAGGATATGCTATTTTAGTGTTCCCTTTATTTTTTTGAGCAGCGTATATAATAGGCAGCAGCAGACAGTAATGGACCCTTTTGATGTATGCAGTGAGATCTATTTACTCACATACAGTGCCTGCATGCCTTGCACTGATGTGGATATGCGCACATAGACTCCCCTGCCTACCTAGCACTGCAGTCTATATACCCACTAATTAGTCCTTAAAAGGACTGTTGGCTTAGCTGGATATGTGGATTGAACAAAGGTAGAACCACACTAACTCATAAAAGCACAAATCTGTCCCTATCTCAGCAGCAGCTCTCCCTAAACGGTCTGAATCCGGAGCTGAATGCGCCAAGCAGGGCGGCATCAGGTCTCTAGTAGATCTAATGATGCTGTGCGGCCAGCCAATCACTGTAAGGCCACAACAAAGATGGCTGCGGCATTACAGTGCACGGCTGACAATCCCTGCATGTTAATTGGTGCTCTAAAGAGCTCCCGGAAATGCTTGGTACTGTGATACTCGGGCGAGTAATGAGTAGTGGCGAGCACGTCGCTCCTCACTAGTGTTTCGACTTAAAATTTGAACTGCATCTGGGAATGGAGATTCATAGCAGCATTTGAGCCTTAATTTTGTAATATATTGAATTCCCACTTTCCTACTTATATTTATTTCCTAAACTGCTTCCCTTACATGAAATTTTCTCCTTATAATTATGTTTTTATTTTTCATTTTTAATCATTAAAAATAATTTTATCATGGATCTTTTCTCAGAACTGGGCCACTGTTTTAAATTAAAGGTTACAGTTCATTTTTGTGTGTTATACTGTTCAGAAATGTGTCTGTTTTTCTTCACAGTAAATCTCCCATTTAAGAAGGGCCCACAATTACTCATAAGGGTTTAGGTCGGGTGAGGAAGGTGTTGTGTCATTATTTTTTCATCTTTACTGGCAGCCAAGCAGTGGAGACATTGATGCTGCGATGGAGCATTGTCCTGCAGAACAATCATAATTTTCTTGAAATGTACAGATCTTTTCCTCTCTACCACTGTTTGAAGAAAGAGTCTTCTAAACACTGATAATAGGTTTGCGACTTGATTTTAAGTTCTTCTGCAACCTGAAAAGGTCCATCAAGCTCATCATTAATAATCCCAACCCATAGCTATTCCCCACCTTCACCTTGCTGGTGTCAAAATAGATGTTTGTACCAGTTACTTCTAAAACCATTGCCATCTGGTCCATTAAGAGTCGCTCTAATCTCATCAGTCCATGAAACCTTTAAAAAATCTGTCTTCAGATATTTCTTGGCTCAGTCTTGATATTTCCCCTTCTGTGTCTTGCTGAGTGGTGGTCAGGTTCAGCATTCCTCACCTCGGCCATGTCTCTGAGCACTGAACTCCTTGTACTTCTGGGTCTTCTCAGTGGTGGTCAGGTTCAGCTTTCCTCACCTCGGCCATGTCTCTGAGCACTGAGCACCTTATACTTCAGAGTCACAGACTTCATCACGTTGCTCTCAGACTTCATCACGTCGCTCTATCTCCCTTATCTCAGGGCTCATCTAGTGTACCCCCTACCATTCTGTATCAAGTCTTTCTGTATCATCTGGCTGCCCTCACCGGTAAGTTAAGCTTTGGGAGGGCCCGTCTGAGTGAGGGGCTTGGGACGACTTCAACCTCTGCTTCTCCAGAAGTTATGCTACTGGGAGAGCAGTAAGTGAGAATACTTGTAAAGTTGAGTAGAATAAGTTTTAAAAAAAGATGAGTGAATTTAAATATTTTACTGTTGTCATGGTCCAGTCCGCAGTTTATCTTCTGCTGTCTTCACTCCGGACTGGTCATGCGGGGGTTAATCTCCTCAGCCTCGTTCTGGAGCTAGCTGGGCTATTTCAATCCCTCACAGCCTGCTGACCAGTGTTAGTGATAGCTCAAGCTTGCAGTTTAGAGCCGCTGACCCTTGTACCCTGGTGATCCTCCTGCCTTGGACTGATATTCACGTGTATGACCCGGACTGATTTCTGACCCCGTCTCTTGGTATTTGTTTCTGCTGTTACATTCCCTCTCTGGCATCTGACTCCCTGGCTTGTACCCCGACCACGTATTTCGTCTCACGTCTTGGACCCTGTGCTCATGTTCTGGCTTTCTGACTCTCGGCTTTGGTATTTTGACTACGTGTATTGCTGCTCCTTCTGGTACGTATGCTCCTGTTAGTTTCTGACTCGGTTCGTCTGACTATTCTCTCTCGTTACCTGTGGCACCTGTGCTGTTGCTCAGGGTTGCTGCTCTTAGTGTATAACCTCTCTTCCCTCACCAGCTCCCCCTGGTGGAGGTTTCACTACATTATCACTAACCACACATTTAAACGGGATTTTGCTTTTTTTTTTTTCTCTGGCCATGGATCTGCTGCATAACTTGGCAGATCAAGTGTCCAGTTTGACACAGATGGCGCAGGACTTTTCTGTGAATCATCAGTCCCTTGTCATGTCTCAGACCCACTTACAGAAAGAACTGACTGAGACTACTAAGACCATGCAGGGAAAAACCTCTCATATTGTTTGTCCACCAGGTGACTCTGTAGATGTTATTTTGCACTCTCCTGAAGCCTCAGTTAAACTTCCTGACACATTTTCTTTTGAAAAAGATAAATTTCATATATTCAAGGAGAGTTGTAAATTATGGTTTTCTCTTAGACCCCGATCGTCTGGGGATGAGACTCAGCGGGTGGGGATTGTTATCTCCTTACTTAGGGAGGGTCCCCAATCCTGGGCTTTTTCATTGCCCCCTACTGCCCCTGAACGGATGTCGGTAGATAGGTTCTTTGAGGCCTTAGGACTTATCTATGACGAACCGGACCGTGTTAGGGTGGCAGAGGACACTATTTTGGGTCTGGCGCAAGGGAAGCACTCAGCCGAATGGTACAGCTCCGAATTCCGTCGATGGTCCACTGAGGTGTCCTGGGACGACTCTGCACTGAGATGTCTGTTCAGGAAGGGACTGTCAGATTGCTTGAAGGACGCTCTGGCTCTCCATCCACCTCCCTGTTCATTGGAGGAGGCTATGACTCAGGCTATCCGTATGGATTGGAGACTGCGGGAGAGAGGTGTTACTCAGCGAGGGGTTCCGTTTTTCCCTGCTAACCCTGATGTTTTGCTTCCATCTGAACCTATGGAGGTGGGAGCCACCAACCCCCAGGAGAAAGAGAGGAGACGGCGACGTGATGGAAAATTGTGTTTTTACTGCGGAGATCCCGGACATTGGAAAAAAGACTGCCCCTCCTGTCCTCCGACTAACAAGCGGCTGAGTCTGGGTGATAATCGTGGAGGTCACCCAGACTCTCAGGTACCTTTTTCTTCCTTTTCAAGAGTACTGCTAAAGGTGGAACTTGGTGTTGAGAACGGCTTTTTCCATACTTCAGCTTTTGTAGACTGTGGGTCATCTCTGAACCTGATTGACTCTAAGCTGGTTGCTCGCTGTAGATTAGGGACAGTTAGGTTGGAGACTCCCTTAAAAATTGTGGCTAGTGATTCTACACCTCTCACTAAGGATGGTCTCCATTTCAGTTCTAAAGAATTTACCCTTAGGGTGGGGGCCCTACACCAGGAGCGCATGTCATGCTTTGTTTTGGATAACCTCCCTGCTGGCCTGGTGTTAGGGTTTCCCTGGTTGCAACGGCATAACCCAGTTATTGACTGGGGGTCCCGGGATATTGTTAAATGGGGACCTGGGTGTTCTGAAAATTGTCTTGCTACTGTGTCTATGTCATCCGTCAACCTGGAGGGTATTCCGGAGTACCTAAAGGGTTTTAAGGATGTGTTCTCTGAAAAGGAGGCTGAGGTTCTACCACCACACCGCCCATTCGATTGTGCCGTGGATCTTGTTCCCGGTGCCAAATTGCCCAAAGCCCGGCTGTACAATCTCTCCGGCCCTGAGCAGGCTGCTATGAAGGAGTATATCTCTGAGAGCCTCCGTAAAGGGCATATACGGCCATCTGTCTCTCCCGTGCCAGCGGGGTTCTTTTTTGTAAAAAAGAAGGATGGTGGTTTACGCCCATGCCTCGATTTTCGAGAACTGAATAAAATAACCATAAGAAACGCCTACCCTCTCCCACTGATACCTGATTTGTACAATCAATTGTCGGGGGACAGGTGGTTCTCTAAGTTGGACCTCAGGGGAGCATACAATCTCATCCGTATGCGGGAGGGGGATGAATGGAAAACTGCGTTTCTCACCTCTGAGGGTCTGTTTGAAAATTTGGTTATGCCCTTCGGTTTGACTACCGCACCAGCGGTATTCCAGAATTTCATTAACCATGTTTTTTCTGATTTTATTGGACGTTTTGTAGTTGTTTATCTTGACGATATACTTATATATTCTTCTGATAGACAAAGTCATATGGGTCATCTTCATGCGATTCTCCAGAGGCTCAGGGAGAACTCACTCTTTGCCAAATTGGAGAAGTGTTCATTTTTTACTCAAGAAGTGTCCTTTCTAGGGGTCATCCTGTCCGCTGAGGGGTTTCGTATGGACCCTAGGAAGGTACAGGCCATTGTGGATTGGGTGCAACCCAGAGATCTCAAGGGTCTTCAGCGATTTCTGGGTTTCGCAAATTATTACAGAAAATTCATCAAGGGGTTCTCTCAAGTGGTCTTTCGCCTGCGGTTGCCTCCATCATTACGGATTCCTAATGTGTTCCATAAAGCGCTTCTGAAGCCATCGGTGCCTTCCTCTGATGAGTCTCCCTCGCACCCGCCGCCTGTTATGGTAGATGGGCAGACCGAGTACGAGGTGGAACAGGTGGTGGATTCTCGTATGCTCCGTCGTTCACTTCAGTACTTGGTCCATTGGAAAGGATACGGTCCTGAGGATCGGTCATGGGTGCCGGCGCGTTCGGTCCATGCGGATCGGTTGGTCCGGGCCTTTCACGCTTGTCATCCAGGGAAGCCTGGGGTCCAGTGGCCCCCCATTGAGAGGGGGGTACTGTCATGGTCCAGTCCGGAGTTCATCTTCTGCTGTCTTCACTCCGGACTGGTCATGCGGGGGTTAATCTCCTCAGCCTCGTTCTGGAGCTAGCTGGGCTATTTAAATCCCTCATAGCCTGCTGACCAGTGTTAGTGATAGCTCAAGCTTGCAGTTTAGAGCCGCTGACCCTTGTACCCTGGTGATCCTCCTGCCTCGGACTGATTTTCACGTGTATGACCCGGACTGATTTCTGACCCCGTCTCTTGGTATTTGTTTCTGCTGTTACGTTCCCTCTCTGGCATCTGACTCCCTGGCTTGTACCCCGACCACGTATTTCGTCTCACGTTTTGGACCCTGTGCTCATGTTCTGGCTTTCTGACTCTCGGCTTTGGTATTTTGACTACGTGTATTGCTGCTCCTTCTGGTACGTATGCTCCTGTTAGTTTCTGACTCGGTTCGTCTGACTATTCTCTCTCGTTACCTGTGGCACCTGTGCTGTTGCTCAGGGTTGCTGCTCTTAGTGTATAACCTCTCTTCCCTCACCAGCTCCCCCTGGTGGAGGTTTCACTACAACTGTATGCAGAAATCCTTATGAGAAGTATTCAGCCACTTCCACAATTACATTAGGTCATCAGGATATTAATAAAAATACCAAGAAGCAGGTCTGTATATCAGAAGAATCCATCAAGAAGCAGCATAGATGTTCAATATATTTATTTTTGCATAAAAGTTGTTACTAATATGCAAAGATGGAATAAGAAAGTCTGTAGATACAGAAGCTTTCTATAGAAAGGAGCAGATGTTGATGATCCCGCTCCTTGGGCCTTTGGTTGCACTTGTGCTGTTTTTGCACATCCAGGTCTGAATCACACACGATGGAGAGGAGAAGAGCAGGAATGTGTGACGTGTGATCTGTGTAGATGGAATTTTCCTGGAGTCTTACAGCACCGCGATCAACCATATGGCCTTCTGTCTGGCCATGGACAGGTAGATGAAGGAGCAGCCGCTTCTTCATTCTGTCCATGACCCGGTAGTGTCTGTATATGGCCGGGTCACAATTGGTGCAGGCACTCAGGACCGGAGTGTGTTTCTATGCAGCTGAGTGCTAAGGTCCAAGTGCTGATGGCAGTGCCGTGTGTTGAGACGCGAGACTCAAGCGAGTTTCTCGTAAGTGTGACTCCGGCCTATGGCCAAGTATGAGAAGGAGCAGCCGCTGCAATCTTTTTGGCCATATCCGGTGGAGAAGGAGCAGCCGCTGCCTTCTCTTTGTCTATATCCAGTGGAGAAGGAGCAGCCGCTACCTTCTCTGTCCATATCCAGTAGTCTTGTCCTTACCACCACAGTGTACATGAGTCAACCAAATGGCAAGTTTGGCTGAAAGAAGTCCTTCAATTCCAGCCTTTGATTACTTGCCATTTCGATCCAGAGGAAGGCGAAAAATAACCCCGAGGACTTGTTGTTGGAATATCCTAAGGGGAAAAAAATTCCTTCCTGACCCCAAATATGGCAATCGGAATACATCCCTGGATGTTTAGTGCTTGAATCTACATGGCTGTTAATGTGGTAGAAGCTCTAGTATTTGTCACAGTCCGGTAAATTAGAAAGTCCAGGTAATTGTCTCATCCGATTAATTAAAGCTTCATTCCTCGATGTTGCTGGAATGGCGCTGATTTATATCAGCCTATTACTCCTGTAGGAAAAGAAATATACTCAAAATAAAGAAATTGAAGTGACTCGACACCATCATAAAGTCTGGGCGGAGATCACAATATCGCGGGTTGCACATTTAAAAAAGGGTGCGTGAACCACAAGGGAAGCTCAGTTTAATAGACACCAAACTGGGGAAACAATTGCAGGCCAAAATTGAAGAAAAGCGTCACTCGCCATATAAAAATACTCCTTTATTAATGTCCGGTAGAACATATCGGCTGGTCTCTCTGAACAGCCACACCTGATCCTTCTCTTTCTACTGATGATATGTCTTAAAGGACGTTAATGAAAAAGTGATTTTTAAAGGTGAGCGCTGCTTTTCTCCTTTTTAAGAAGAGAAGTTTACATTTCTTAGAAATGGCTCCTCACAAATATACTGTATACTGGGGAATATAATGATGAGGTGTATGGTGTGTATGTGTGCTACTGGGCAGAGGTAACACTATGGATGTCCCTATGTGCTATACTTACATCTTCGTAATGGAACGGTGGTTCGGCTCTGCCAGACTCCACGTCGCTCCAGTTTATGGAGTGGAAGAATGGGCGCTCTCTAATGAACGATGTTATGGCATAACGAGTAGATGGAGTTTTGCAGAGAAGCTGGAAGATGAGAGAGACCATTAATCATTATATTATGTATCATTACTGATACGTTATTCCACAATGTCTATGGACTGTCAGCATCATGTCCTCTATCCTTCCTTATAATCCACCATCATCCTTCTTCACCTATTCCTACTTACCCCTTCTAGGATGTCAAGCTCATCGATGGAGATGCAGGGTGGAAAATATAGGACGTTGTCCAAAGACTCATGGTAGTCATCCATATCGCCACTGTTATAGAATGGAGACGTCCCCACAATCATCATGTACAGGATGACACCAAATGAAAAGGAATCTGCCAGATGATTGTAGCCTTCTCTATCCAATACCTGTAGGAACATAAGATAGGAGATGAGCTGAATATACCGGGGAGGGGATTTACACACAGAGCCTATGAGGACCGGTCTGTGATGAGATATGAGCAGCATACTCAGATTAGTACTCAATCCTACTATCGGCATCAATCAATAAGGGACGTTCTTTACCTCAGGCGCAATGTAACCCTTCGTGCCAACAAGTTCGTCCAAGACGTCATCCTTGCCCACATTCACGGCTGAAGTGCCAAAGTCACAGATTTTTATGTGTCCAGTGCCATCAATGAGAACGTTTTGAAGCTTCAGATCACTGCAGGGAAAGGAGCAGACATTAATGGTGAGGATAATTCATGAAAAGAACTTTCTACAATAGATATGTAAGGTGACAACATAGATTTATGAAGATGAACTGATTACCGTGTATCACGCCGTGTTCATGGAGGAACTGGATTCCGCAAACCATTTCTGCTGCAAAGCGTCTGTGGAGAAGAAAGTAGAGGATGGATCAGTGGTTACACACACTTTAGAACCATAATGAACAGGAAGCAGATTATTATGATTCAGCCTAAGACATTTACCTTGTTGTCTCTGTATCAAACTTCATCGATTCTAACATTTGGCTAAACAGATCTCCTCCGGCCATTGCCTCCATGGCTATTATATATGCTTGTGGTGTTTCTGCAAAGCCCCGCAGAGATGTTATGAAGCGGCAGCCAACGCCAATACTTAGGGCCTTTAACTCTGTAGAGAATGTTTCCTCATCACAACTCTTTTCCATGATCTTAAGGGCTAGTAGTTCTTTGCTGACTGGATCTGAAGCTAAGACGACCTGGAGAAAAGCCACAGAAGATCAGACCAAACTCTCATCTATTCTAGGGATCTGTGTAATGGATCACTGGTGTATCCCAATTATAATTACATATGAAGATCCTGTAATGAATATTTATACCATCTTGTGTATCTGGTGGAGAAAACTTTGGGGAGCACGGAGTAGTATAAATTCATTCTTACCTTTCCGTAGCATCCTCTTCCAATATTAGTGAGTAAATCAAGGCTGTAAAGGTCAATAGGATTTTCAATTTTAACCAATTCTCTCACAGGTAAAACCGGTGAGCTGGCATCACCAAGGTCTTCTGCTTTCGCATCTGCTATGTCAGAGGGCATCATAACATTTGCACCTGCTGAGATAATATAAGATTTGTTAATCTCTTTGAGAACAAATAATGGAAATACACTTTCTATTAAATGCGGGCTCAGGCGCTGAGCATGCATTTTACAAGGCTAACACCAGCTGTATTACATAGCTGCCACCTGCCTATAACTGCCGTGACTAGAGCACACTCCGATTGCTTCAGTATTACTATTTCATTGCTATCAGTGCTACTTAAATTAAGTGAATGCCGATTTGTGCGCACCAGCACCCATTAGTCCCCTCAGGACACAATTGCAAGGGGTTTATTGGTTGTAATGACAATATGAGCCCTATCTTTTACTTTCATCCAAATGTTAAGACCAGCCTTGCTTAATTTCATATGAGAACGTCATTATAGCTATATACAGCAATACAGTCCCATTACAAGAGATCAGAAAATCTCAGGGTCAAGTCTTCTAAAGAGACTAAAAAATTAAATAAATAGAAAAAGTTTTTTTTAAAAAAATTCAAAAATTTAATTTGAATTACTTAACCTTCCCAATTATTAATAATAATAATAATAATAATAATTATAATAATAAAAAAATGAAAAATAAGCATAACTAGGATCACTCCATTAGTATAAGTCCGCTATATAAAAATATACAAATAATTCTCCCAAACAGTAAATACTGAAATGAGAAAAAAATGGAAATACCAAAATTGCATTTTTTTTTAAATCAGAAAGTTACAATGTCTCAGAATATGGCGACATAAACCAATTTTGTTTTTTTTTCTTATTACACTTCTAATTTTCTTTCACTATTTTAATAGAATGAAAACATATGCATATTGGGCATTACCAGAATTGTATCTGACATGGAGAATTATTTTATGAGGTCATTTCTATCACACAATTAACACAATAAAAAAAAGTCAGAATCCCTTTTTTCTATACAATTTTACCAAACTAATTTAAAAAAAACAAAAAAACAAACAAAAATTGAAAGACAAAATAAATGGTGTCGTTCAATGCTACAGCTCGGCCCACTGAAAAAAAATATATATTACAATTTTAAACAGAACTCTATACATCAGCAGGAAATGTCGAATATTTGGTGTTTCGTTTACTGTCTAATTGCAAAAATGTCCCTGTTGCCCATAGCAACAATTCACAGCACAGATTCCGGTTCTTAACATTCTATAGAACACTGAAATGTGACTGGTTGCTACGGGCAACAAGGACAGTTCCTCCACAAGTCAGCATTGATAATGGAGGCCTGCACATAATTTTAGGAGTATAATCCCCCTCGCCCCCAGTCTTATTCTACTGAGCTGTTTCCATCTTACCTGTTTCATCTTCATCCATTGCTCTTTCTGGTGAAGAAACGTTGACGGTTTTGGCTGATGGCTGCGATCTCCATAGTGCACCATTCCCATTAATAATGGGCATAGCATAGTTCAGATGCCTCCTGCATTAGCTAACCCATTCTCTGCTGTTCCGAATTCTTTTCTTGGCTGCAGCTCTTTGCAGGTCCAGGATGTCTTTCCATTCAGATCTGGATGAGACCTGTTTTGGAGTTTCTTGGAGAACCTCGTCCAGCTTTATATCTGCGCCGATGTTTCTCCGCTTATTTAGGATGGCTTCTTTATTCCTCATCCTTATTGCAGGGGCCAGATCTCCAATTTTTTTTAAGGAGATATGTGTGGCCCTCTGAAGCTCAGCGGAGGCTGCAGAGTGGGACTCCATGAGGTTCTCCATGATCCTTCTCTTTGTAAGGATCTCATGTCTTTTGGCCTTTCTCATTTTTTCTAGATTTTGTCGTTTGGACGCCATTTCAGAGGCGTCAGTGTCCATGTTCGGTAAAGTAATGTCCTTTCGCCCTAAAGCGAATAATAATACCTGCTCTTCATTTAATCCTCTCCTCTCTCTCAGTACCCGATCTCGTCGGGCTCGTCGTCTCTCTTTATACATTTTGGAATCAATTTTTGCTTCGTTTGTCACGAAAAACAAAAGGAACTCCCTCACCGTTGAGGGTCTGTGAGGCAGTGATTTCCTATGGGCTGTAACACTGGAATGTAGAATGTGATGATGTCATCACCTCATTGTGACATAGATTATACTGTGTTGTCACAGCAAAAATCATATAGATGGACAGATACATAGATAGATATAAACTTAGTAGGATATATATAAATATATATATATATATATATATATATATATATATTAAAAATTAAATAATATAAATACAATTTAAAAAAATGTATAATTATAAGAAGAAAATTTCATGTACCGACGCTGTTTAGGAAATAAATATAAGTAGGAAAGGGGGAATTTAATACATTACATAATTAAGGTTCAAATGCTGCTATGAATCTCAGTTCTCAGATGTAGTTAAAATTTTAAGGTTAAGTGGAAACACCCATTAAATTGTATACACACATTAAACAGTATCATGGTAACGAGTTTTGACTTTTCAGTCAGCTAAATGTCTTTTATGGCCCATTTACAGTTTGCCTAATAATTCCGCACACCTTAATAAAGGTCATTGTATCCTTGGGGTATGTGCACACATTAAGAATTTGGTGCAGAAATTTCTGCATCTCTTGGCAGGAAAAACATTGCGTAAAATAGGCAGCTTTTTTTTTTTTTGCTGCGTTACTTGCGTTTTTTGGTGCATATTTTACCCCACTCACTAGTATGGATGAAATCTGCAGCAAAAACGATGAAAGAATTGACGTGTTTCATGTTTAAATCTGCAAGGAAAAAATTAGCAACATGTGCATGAGACTTCTGGATTCTCATTCACTTCCCTGGCATCAGGAAACCCTTCAGGTTTAGCGACAAATCCAAACAGAGCGTAATACTCTGACACTTATTAATCTTTATATAGCGCTAACATATTCTACAGCGCTTTACAGTTTGCACACATTACCATCACTGTCCCCAATAGGGCTCGCAATCTAAATTCCCTAACTGTATGTCTTTTGGAATGTGGGAGGAAACCCACGCAAACACAGGGAAAGCATACAAACTCCTTGCAGATGTTGTCCTTGGTGAGAACCCAGGACTACAGCGCTGCAAGGCTGCAGTGCTATCCACTGAACCACCGTGCTCGGTAGATCCAATTATTAGAAAGAGGATTTTTGGAATGGGGAAATGGATTTATTTTGTCCTCTGTATTTTTCCATTTCTTACCAAAAACAGAACAAATTGTTTTATGATAATATTGTTTGTATCTTTTTTCTATACTGCAGTTATTATTATATAGATTCTTTATAGAACTTACTATTCCTATGATGTTGTGATTTTGTCAGATGCATCTTCTCGGATTCTGTGATTGTTTCCGAACATATTCGATCATCTCTAGTAAAGAAGAGTTGGAACCTTCATTGGCCACTGATTGTGATTGCTCCTTTTTTCTATATCGATTTAGGACCTGTGCTGAAGTTGTTGTAGATAAGTACAAACATGGAAGCCAACATACAGAACTATGCCACACACGAGCAAATGACCAAAGTCCCTGAACTCCATGACATGTCCAACAATCTCCATCTTGACCCCTTTTGTTGGCATTTGGTGGAAATCCAAAGAATAGCTTCATCATTAAATATGCACTCAGTCTTTGATCAGAATGCCAAAAGCAGTAAGCCAGCTGGAAAAAATACACACAAATGGACATCTGTTAGGGGAGAGGACTTTTTTTTCCATAGAACCTGGTCAGTGTTATGGCCATTATAAAGAGTAGACTAATGTCAACTGAACCCATCTATGTCTAATATATATATAGGGGGCCGTGGGCAGATGATTATGTGGGGAGATAAGGATCCGACATGGTTGATTTTGGGATGTTGATCCTTTTGCTGTCTAAGCAATAAACCAGCAGCAAGGAATGGCTCTTTCAAAGAGTACACAGGAACACTCAACAGAGTGAGCAAGATAGCTGGTTGAACCTTTGCTTGGCCAACAGCTTTCGAAAATGTGTGCAGAGCTTTAGTATAGAAGAGTGAGTGTTAGGCGTTGAGTTCCCACCCCTGCACAGGGGGAATCACAAGCCATGTCCGCTGCAGTCTCCAGTTCTTCTTCAGTCGCAGAGGTTCCTGCTCAGCAGAGACGTCGGTCCCAGCTTCTTGCTCAAGCTGATGCTATGCATTTGGTTGCTACTGCCGCCCCAGGTTCAGTTATAGCATCCATCATTAGTCAGCGGCGAGCAGACCCCCCTGGTACTAAGCCCTGCTTTTCTCCATCTGAGCATGCCCATGAGACGACCGCTCATTGGTGGTCAGAGGTCACATGCTCAGATCCTCAAGAAGCTCAGATTGGGCCATCAGGAAGGTCCTGGAAGGCTGCGGTTATAAAAGGATCGCATAGCCGCACGGCCATGTGCTAGTATAGACAATATGCAGTGAGTTTTGTATGCACATATGAATGGCTATGGTGAATGACTCATTATGAAGCCCCTACCCTTGGTACGCATGTGTTGTTCAGCCTTGCCAGTTAGTGCATAGGCTGATAGTGCAGGTAGGAGGCAGAGTCAGGAACTAGCATCAACGCCAATTAGTGGTTTTGCCTTTACGCCACTGTGCACTTGGTCTGCACTCCACGGTAGGCAACATCTATTAGTGGTGTTCGCAGGTGCAACCCCACACGCTTAGTGAGTCTAGAGGGACTCTAACCCTGTGTCTTTGGGACACAGTTCTGTGACTGTACACTAGTGCACACTTTGCCAAGCTCTGTGAGCTTTAACAGGCTACGGCATTTATATTCCACTGTAGTGCGGTTCTGTGAAGCAACAGAGTCTGCCTCTGTACACACCGGGTGACGTTAAACCACATGGGTTCTTCTATTATACTGCCATATAGCGTCCGCCATTACCGGGCAGCAGATAACATCTCTGCACGGTGGACCATGGGCTGCTACTTTTTTTCCCTGTGTGTGTGTGATGGATCCTATGCACGCTCTTTCTGAGCAGGTAAAGCACCTGACTCAGATGTCTCAGAAACTTAATGGGGGACAACGAGTTCTGGCTCAGTCTCAGCAGCTGATAGCTGACACTGTGCAGGGGGCTTTATCATCTGGTGCTCACAGGACAGGGGCTCGAGCAGTTACATTAGTTTTCCGTGAGTCCCCGGTTAAATTGCCGAATTTAAAGTTTTCATGGAGGGCTGTACTGTAAGCTTTTTTTCTCATTAACACCACACTCTTCTGGGGATGAAAGTCAGAAGGTAGGGGTCATTATGTCTGTGTTAAGGGGAGCCCTCCAGGCTTGGGATTTTTCCCTTCATACCACTGCCCCAGAGAGAATGACTGTGGATGCATTTTTTGAGTCCCTGAGGCATATTTATGATGAGCCTGATAGGTTTCGTATGGCTCATGTCATGGTGATGAGTGTATGTCAGGGGAAGCATTCAGCCGAGTGGTTTTGCTCAGAGTTCAGATACTGGGATGCTAAGGTCCTTTGGGATGATGCCACCCTCTGGGGCTTTTTCCGTAAAGGCCTGTCTGAATATCTGAAAGATGCCTTGGCACTTCACCCTCCTCCTGATTCTCTGGAGGACGCTATGACGCAGGCCGTCCGAATGGATCGCAGGCTGCGGGTGAGACATGTGATGCAGTTTGAGACCCCGTTATTCTCCAGTGGAAGGGGAGCCAGTCCTACATTGGAGTCCATGGAGATGGGAGCCATCAACCTCAAAGAGAAAGAAAGGCGACAGCAGCGTTTCAGAAATCTGTGTTTTTACTGCGGTGATCCAGGACAATGGAAAAAGGACTGTCCCTCCTGCCCACTGACTAACAAGCGGCCGAGTCTGGGTGATCATCTTGGAGGGCACTCAGACTCTCAGGTACCCCTTTCTTCATTTTCTAAGATACTGTTAAAGGTGGGACTTGGTGTTAAAAACTGCTTTTCCATTACTTCAGCTTTTGTGGACTGTGGGTCAACCTTGAACCTGATTGATTCTAAGCTGGTGGTCAGCTGTAGATTAGGGACAGTTAGGTTGGATACTCCTATAAAAATAATGACCATTGATTCTACACCTCTCACCAAGGATGGTCACCATTTTGTTTCTGAAGAATTCACCCTCAGAGTTGGGACCCTTCATCACGAGTATGTCATGTTTTGTTTTGGATAACCTCCCTGCTGGCCTGGTGTTAGGGTTTCCCTGGTTGCAACGACATAACCCAATTATTGACTGGGGTTCCTGGGATATTGTTAAATGGGGATCTGATTGTTCTGAAAGTTGTCTTGCTACTGTGTCTGTGTCGCCCGTTGGTCTGGAAGGTATTATGGAGTACCTAAAGGACTATATGGACGTTTTCTCAGAAAAAGAGGCTGAAGTTTTACCACCACATCGCCCATTTGATTGTGCCATTGACCTGGTTCCAAGTGCTAAATTGCCCAAGGCTCGCTTGTATAACCTCTTGGGTCCTGAGAGGTCTGGTATGAAAGAATACATTTCCGAGAGTCTTCGTAAAGGACACATTCTTCCTTCTGTTTCTCCCATGGTGGTGGGGTTCTTTTTCGTAAAGAAAAAAGACAGTGGTTTCCGCCCATGCCTGGATTTTGAAGAGTTAAATAATATAACTGAGAAATACTTACCCACTCCCACTTATTCCTGATTTGTACAACCAGTTGTCTGGGGCTAAGTGGTTTTCGAAATTGGATCTGCGGGGGCCATATAACTTTATCCGCGTCTGGGAGGGGGATGAGTGGAAAGCTGCTATTCTCACTACTGAAGGGTTGTTTGAGAACTTGCCTTTCGGTCTGACCAATGCACCAGCAGTCTTCCAAAATTTCATCACTAATGTGTTCTCTGACTTTATTGGGCATTTTATGGTTGTGTATTTGGATGACATACTTACCTACTCGCCTGATAAACAGGCTCACATTGGTAATCTTCGGGAAGTTCTCCCAAGGCTCCAGGAGAACTGTCTCTTTGCTAAGCGAGAGAAATGTCCATTCTTTGTTCAGGAACTGTCTTTTCTGGGGTTCATTGTGTCTGCTGAGGGGTATCGCATGGATCCTAATAAGGTGCAGGCCATTGTAGATTTGTTTCAACCTCATGATTTGAAGGCTCTGCAGTATTTATTAGGATTCGCAAATTATTATCGCAAGTTTATGAGGGGGTTCTCGCAGGTAGTTAAACCTCTCACAGATCTGACTGATATCAAGAATTGGTCAGCCACAGCGGTGGCGGCATTTCAGTTTTTAAAAAAATGTTTCATGTCTTCTCCGGTTCTTATTCAACCGGACCCGTCTGAACCATTTATTGTTGAGGTGGATGCCTCAGAGGTGGGGGTGGGGGCGGTGTTGTCCTTGGGACCTGCTACTTTGACTAATTTGAGACCCTGTGCCTTTTTCACTAAGACGTTCTCTCCTGCAGACAGAAACTATGATGTAGGGAATCGAAAACTTCTGGCCGTGAAGTTGGACTTTGAAGAATGGAGGCATTTATTGGAGGGGGCTGTCTATCCTATTACCTTGGTTACCGACCACAATAACCTAGTTTGAGTCTGCTAAAAGGTTGACTCCTAGACAGGCGAAATGGTCGCTTTTTTTCCCGATTCCAGTTCTCCATGACTTTTCGGCCATGATCCAAAAATGTCAGGGCTGATGCCTTGTCACGCAATCTGGATCCGGTGTCTCCCCCTGAACCTCCATCCTCCATTCTTCAGCCTGGGGTGATGGTGGCGGGTATGTCTACTGTGTTGGAGCGGGAGATTAAGGAAGCTCAGTCTCTTGCCCCTCTGGCTAAGTTGGTGGATAAACTTCTTGTACCAGTTCAATTTTGTCTCAGGGTCCTTTGGGAGTTCCACGACTCAGTTCTAGGTGGACATCCAGGGATCTAGGCTACCCAGAGGGCCATCGCGAGGATATTCTGGTGGTCTTCTTTAGCCTCTGATGTCAGGGAATTTGTGTCTGCTTGTGGGGGATGTGCCCGCGCGAAAAACCCCCATAACCGGCCGGCCAGGGAATTGGTGCCACTGCCAATTCCTGATAGACCCTGGACCCATTTGTCCATGGATTTTATCACCAATCTTCCTCTTTCCAAGGGTAATATTGTCATTTGGGTAGTGGTGGACAGGTTTAGCAAGCAGGCACATTTTGTACCCTTGGCGGCTTTACCTAATGTGGAAACATTGTCCAGATTGTTTGTTGAGCATGTGGTGCGGTTGCATGGGGTACCCCTGAATGTGGTGTCTGATAGAGGGGTACAATTTGTTTCCAGATTTTGGAGGGCGTTTTGTAAGAGTTTTGTATTGGTCTGTCTTTTTCATCCGCTTATCATCCTTTGACTAATGGTCAGACTGCGCAGACCAATCAGTCTCTGGAGCAAATTCTGCATTGCCTGATCTCAGCCTGACAGGATGATTGGAGTACTGCGTTACCTTTGGCCGAGTTCGCGGTTAACTGCATTAACCAGTCTAAGGGCATATCCCCCTTTTTCTGCAACTATGGGTTTCATCCACATTTTGGAGAGTTCTCCCGTTTCGACTTTGGGTGTCCTGGGGCGGATGAGAAAATCCATCGATTGGGGAAGTTATGGCAGTAGGTCCAAAGGAACATTACGAAGGCTCAGACTAAATATAAGGTTTTTGCAGACAAAAAACGTTCCGTGGGACCTGTGTCCCAGGTTGGTATAAGGCATGGTTGTCTACTAAGAACATAAGGCTCAAGGTCCCCTCTGCGAAACTTGGATCTAAATTTATTGGTCCTTATGAAATTACAAAAGCAGTTTACTTGGTGGCTTTCCAGTTGTGTCTCCCGCCTTCTCTATGGATCCCCAACGTTTTCCATAGGTCCCTTTTGAAACCTGTGGGGTCCTGTGAGGAGGGATCATTGTCTTCCCCACTCCCAGTTTTGGTAGATAGGCAGTCTGAGTACGAGGTGGAACGAATTGTTGACTCTAGGTTGGTCCATCGTACTCTTCAGTATCTTGAACATTGGAAAGGCTACGGTCCGGAGGACCGGTCATGGGATCCTGCCTGATCGGTTCATGTGGATCAGATGGTCCGTGCCTTTCATGCCAGGTATCCTGAGAAACCTGGGGTCCAGTGGCCACCCCGTTGAGAGGGGGGTACTGTCTTGATCCAGAACGGTGTTTTGTCTTTGTCCTGTCCCGGTCAGACAGGGGTTAATTGTTTCTGCCTCTCTCTGGCAGAGGGCAGCTATTTAGTTGCCAATTGATCTAGATCCGGTGTCAGTTATACTCCTTCCTTTGGCTGAGTTAGTTGACCCCTTGCATGACTGTGCCCTGTGCCTGACATTTTGTTTCTTGTTTGGTTTTAACCCGGTCCGTCTATTCATTGTGAGTTTGTATACTGTCTTGGTGCTGTGTATTTGCCCGTTATGGTATACTGATCTCTTGCTATGTCCTGACTATCCGTTCTATCTAATCATTTGGTACTGTTGTGCTATCTCGTGCTTTGACCCCTGCCTGATATGGTTTATGTCCCTGTCTATGTCCCTTGGTAACTTTGTCCCCTAGTTACCCTTCTAGGAGTTTTCCTTCAGCTCCTAGCTCTCCTTTTCTTAGGCCACGCCCCCAGCAGTCAGGTGCTTCAGGTCTTATCTGGCCTGAAGCAATCTCTCTCTGCTCCTGCTTCCTATGGAAGACCTGTGGCTGGCTCCGTCCCTTCTTAGTCACGTGCTTCAGATCCTGTTTGTCTGAACATGCATCTTTACCGCTGCTACCCCACTTCACAGGTATCTTTGAGCACTGTTTGTCTTACTCAGGACATGCACACTGGCTCAGAGATTCCCTACACATTGGAGGAGCTAATAGCAGTGTCAACTCGCATCGACTTTCGTTTTAATGAGCGAAGGTTGGAGCGAACCCAGTATAGGCAGAGGTTTCGGCTGGCTCCCACCTTCGCCAAACCTCTGGAATCTCCAGTCCAGGCATCCGAGCCATATGAGGCCATGGAGGTGTCACGAGCGGGATCTAAGTCCCGGACTACCCGTGCACTCAAGGTCTGTCATGTCTGCCGGCAGTCAGCACATCTTGCCTCGAGATGTCCTCAGCGGTTGGGAGAACATCCCTGTTTAGTGACGTAGGAAGTGGTTCACTAGACACAGCAGCGTTTTCCTCCAAACTGTCCTTCAAGGGGACAATTACCAGTGGCCCATCCACTCATACGGTAGAGCTTTACATGGATTCCGGGGCGGAGGGCAACTTTATGTCTTCTGCCTTCGCCCAACGGCACACAATTCCTCTGGTGAGGCTCGCCAGACACTGACACTGCCCTCACAGATAATGCATCAGACCATCCCATTTACTCTATCCATGTCTCTTGCCTTGTGCAGAGCCTCCCCGGGGTTGAATACTCAGGAGGTGTTCCAGCAACTTCGACCAAAGGATGGTTAAAATCAAAAGACTTTATTCCAAAAAAAATGATTAAAAACAGAATAGAAGCATAAAAAACATATGGTTCACCATTGTGACATACGCTTACGCGTTTCGGACTGGAGGGTCCTTACTCATAGCTTAACATCTTACAAATAAACATATACCTATATACACTTGCTGGCTGAAGTAAAGTGGGAGGGAAAAAAAAAAAAAATGGGCGGAAATCCACAATAGCAGGAAGGGAGGATTTTCTCCACCATACCATAAAGCATTGAATCTGAACATGGAGGAAATCACCACATCATCTTAATCATATATATATATAAAAGATCAGATTTTAAATTCAAGCCTGCAGGATATCGTGTTTTTAACTTAAAAATCCACATTGCTTCTTTACGCTGCAATTCCTTTTTTCTATCACCTCCCCTCTTGGGGTTTGGGACAGTTTCTATTATATTAACCCTACAAGTACTGACATCTCCTCCATGTACAGAAATAAAATGCTGAGAGGCTCCCGAGGGACTCCTTGTAGTTTTATTACATGAATCATAAAGATGTTCAGAAATCCTTTTACGAAGAGAACGTGTGGTGTTACCCACATATTGAATACAGCATGTTTCACATGTTATTAAATAAATAACATATGTGGAACTACAGTTAGCAAACATATTTATAACATATTCATTTTTTGTAACTGTGGATTTAAATGTAGACATATTATACATGTATTTACATAAACCACATGATCTTATTCCACAACGATAGCTACCAGAGACAGATAACCAACTTGAATTATTGTCTCATGAAAAACGCAAAGTGTGATCACTGGGGGACAAAATATTCGCAATTGTAGTTCCTTTTTTAGGAATAAAATTGCAGCCTCTATCCAATATAGTTCTCAAAGTTGGATACACCCGTAAAATAGGTAGATTTGATTTAATAATTTCCGTTATTTGATTAAATTGATCACTATATTTAGTAATAAAAACTGGTTTCTCCTGAAAATTACTAAATTTTGATTTTATTTCCAAATAATCATCTCTTGTTTTTCTTTCTGCTACAATTTTACCCCTATTAATTTGATGCTTGCGATAACCTCTAGTCTTTAGTCGTTCGTCAATTACTTCACATTCCTGTCTGTAAAATGAATCAGTTGTGCAGCACCTCTTGGCGCGCACAAATTCACCTACTGGGAGATTATTAATGACGTGTTTGGGATGGTTGCTGCTAGCATGCAACAAGGAATTACCTGATTGCGGTTTTCTATATAAACATAGTTCAACCCTAAAATCTGCTTCATTTTCAATCAACATCATGTCAAGAAAAGCAATTCGTTCCTTATTCATATGATATGTAAATTTTAAATTATGATTATTAATATTAAGGAATTTTATGAATTCTTTTATATTATCTGGATCACCCTTCCATATTATTATCAGATCATCAATAAATCTTCCAAAAAATTTTATATGATCCATAAAATATATTTTCCTGACCATAAATTTTTTCTTCCTCCCACCAAGTAACAAACATATTTGCAAGCGATGGGGAAAATTTCGCCCCCATCGCACATCCTTGTAATTGAAGGAACAAATTGCTTTTCCTTTTGAACATAAAATAGTTGTTTTTTAACAAAAATTCAGTTACAGATAAAATAAATTGCTGCAATTCCACACTGTATTTAGTATATTTAAACAACAGATCCTGAAGTGCACGAATAGCTAGATGATGAGGTATGGATGAATACAGTGTAGCAATATCTGCAGTAACCCATTCCTCTGGTGATGCTCGCCAAACCAGTGACCATACGAGTGGTAAATGGGTCGACACTGCCCTCACAGAAAATGCATCAGACCATCCCATTTACTCTATCCATGTCTCTTGCCTTCTGCAGAGCCTCCCCAGGGTTGAGTCTATCCGCTATCTCTCCCAGAGACGGAGGCAATGACACAGTACATCCAGGAGAAACTGGCAAGAGGATTCATTAGGAAGTCAGTGTCACCTGCAGGGGCGCGGTTCGTGTTCGTGCAGAAGAAGAATGGAGAACTACGTCCATAAGCAAAAACAAAAGAGAACATTCAGCTCACCCCTGAGATGTAATTCCAAGCACAAGAAGGAGCACGGCTTCCTCACTGCTGCACAGCGTCCAAGGCAATAGGAAAAATAGAAGTGGATCCAGCTCACTCACAGGGCTTATTTAAAAATTAGAAAATTTTTATTGGATGATCCTTAAAAAATTCAAAATGACAAACCAGACATCTCAGATGGCACAGCAATGACAGGGGGTGGTGTGTAATGAGACCATACGTGTTTCGAGCAACACGGCTCTTGAACACTGGTTATTTTTAAATAAGCCCTGTGAGTGAGCTGGATCCACTTCTATTTTTCCAAACTACGTCCATGCATAGATTACAGGGGTCTTAACACCATCATCGTTAAGAAAAAGTACCCGCTGCCCCTGATATCTCAGCTATTTGATAGGTTATGGAGAGCAAGGGTTTTTACTAAACTTGATCTGCGGGGTGCTTACAACCTGATTCGCATCCGTGAGGGGTACGAATGGAAGACGGCATTTAATACCAGGGATGGCCACTACAAGTGTCTGGTGATGCCCTTCGGGCTCTGTAATGCTCCTGCCATTTTCCAGGACTTTGTAAGCAATATTTTCCGGGATTTGCTCACCACCTCAGTCGTAGTGTATCTGGATGATACTCTCATCTACTCTCCAGATATAAACTCCCACCGGAGAGATGTTTGCAAAGTCTTCAACATCCTAAGGGCAAACTCCCTCTATGCAAAGTTGGAGAAGTGTGTGTTTGAGCAGGAGTCCTTGCCTTTCCTGGGCTATATCATCTCCGCCCAGGGATTAGCTATGGATCCTGCCAAGCTACAGGCTGTGATGGACTGGCAGGAACCCCATTCTCTCAAAGCGGTGCAGCGCTTTATGGGGTTCATTAACTATTGTTGCCAGTTCATTCCCCGCTTCTCAACTTTGGTAGCTCCCTTGGTAGCCCTCACCAAGAAGGGAGAAAATCCCAAATTGTGGTTGGAGGAGGTCTCCAAGGCCTTCCTCTCTATTAACGAAAATGAGGATGAGTGACCTCATGGAGATCAACATCCAACACTGCGGAGACACCATCACATGTTTCTCAACGCAGTGATTCTAGAGCAATACCCCCATCCCTTATGGGAAATATGCAAAAACATGTAAATCAATCAGCCGCGGAGACACCATCACATATTTCTCAACGCAAGCAATGACTAGCCAGGTCTTTCACCGGGAAGGAACAACCACGGGAAGGGCAGTCTCCAATGAAGGAAACCACCTATGCCAAAACATGGTATCCATCCACAGACAGCTGTTTCGGGGTATTGCCCCTCATCAGTGTGGAGTAGGAAACTGGCTAGTAGGAGCAATGCCTAGTAAAAGACTGCGAAAATGAGGATGAGTGACCTCATGGAGATCAACATCCAACACTGCAGAGACACCATCACATGTTTCTCAACGCAGTGATTCGAGAGCAATGCCCCCATCCCTTATGGGAAATATGCAAAAACATGTAAATCAATCAGCCGCAGAGACACCATCACATGTTTCTCAACGCAAGCAATGACTAGCCAAGTCTTTCACCGGGAAGGAACAACCACGGGAAGGGCAGTCTCCAATGAAGGAAACCACCTATGCCAAAACATGGTATCCATCCACAGACAGCTGTTTCGGGGTATTGCCCCTCATCAGTGTGGAGTAGGAAACTGGCTAGTAGGAGCAATGCCTAGTAAAAGACTGCGAAAATGAGGATGAGTGACCTCATGGAGATCAACATCCAACACTGCAGAGACACCATCACATGTTTCTCAACGCAGTGATTCTAGAGCAATGCCCCCATCCCTTATGGGAAATATGCAAAAACATGTAAATCAATCAGCCGCAGAGACACCATCACATGTTTCTCAACGCAAGCAATGACTAGCCAAGTCTTTCACCGGGAAGGAACAACCACGGGAAGGGCAGTCTCCAATGAAGGAAACCACCTATGCCAAAACATGGTATCCATCCACAGACAGCTGTTTCGGGGTATTGCCCCTCATCAGTGTGGAGTAGGAAACTGGCTAGTAGGAGCAATGCCCAGTAAAAGACTGCGAAAATAAGGATGAGTGACCTCATGGAGATCAACATCCAACACTGCGGAGACACCATCACATGTTTCTCAACGCAGTGATTCTAGAGCAATGCCCCCATCCCTTATGGGAAATATGCAAAAACATGTAAATAAATCAGCCACGGAGACACCATCACATGTTTCTCAACGCAAGCAATGACTAGCCAGGTCTTTCACCGGGAAGGAACAACCACGGGAAGGGCAGTCTCCAATGAAGGAAACCACCTATGCCAAAACATGGTATCCATCCACAGACAGCTGTTTTGGGGTATTGCCCCTCACCAGTGTGGAGTAGGAAACTGGCTAGTAGGAGCAATGCCTAGTAAAAGACTGCGAAAATGAGGATGAGTGACCTCATGGAGATCAACATCCAACACTGCGGAGACACCATCACATGTTTCTCAACGCAGTGATTCTAGAGCAATGCCCCATCCCTTATGGGAAATATGCAAAAACATGTAAATCAATCAGCCGCGGAGACACCATCACATGTTTCTCAACGCAAGCAATGACTAGCCAGGTCTTTCGCCGGGAAGGAACAACCACGGGAAGGGCAGTCTCCAATGAAGGAAACCACCTATGCCAAAACATGGTATCCATCCACAGACAGCTGTTTCGGGGTATTGCCCCTCATCAGTGTGGAGTAGGAAACTGGCTAGTAGGAGCAATGCCTAGTAAAAGACTGCGAAAATGAGGATGAGTGACCTCATGGAGATCAACACCCAACACTGCGGAGACACCATCACATGTTTCTCAACGCAGTGATTCTAGAACAATGCCCCCATCCCTTATGGGAAATATGCAAAAACATGTAAATCAATCAGCCGCGGAGACACCATCACATGTTTCTCAACGCAAGCAATGACTAGCCAGGTCTTTCGCCGGGAAGGAACAACCACGGGAAGGGCAGTCTCCAATGAAGGAAACCACCTATGCCAAAACATGGTATCCATCCACAGACAGCTGTTTCGGGGTATTGCCCCTCATCAGTGTGGAGTAGGAAACTGGTTAGTAGGAGCAATGCCTAGTAAAAGACAGCGAAAATGAGGATGAGTGACCTCATGGAGATCAACATCCAACACTGCGGAGACACCATCACATGTTTCTCAACGCAGTGATTCTAGAGCAATGCCCCCATCCCTTATGGGAAATATGCAAAAACATGTAAATCAATCAGCCGCGGAGACACCATCACATGTTTCTGAACTCAAGCAATGACTAGCCAGGTCTTTCACCGGGAAGGAACAACCACGGGAAGGGCAGTCTCCAATGAAGGAAGCCACCTATGCCAAAACATGGTATCCATCCACAGACAGCTGTTTCGGGGTATTGCCCCTCATCAGTGTGGAGTAGGAAACTGGCTAGTAGGAGCAATGCCTAGTAAAAGACTGCGAAAATGAGGATGAGTGACCTCATGGAGATCAACATCCTCTCTATTAAGTCAAACTTCGCTACCGCTCCCATTTTACGTCGCCCCTATGCAGATAAACCATTTATAATGGAGGTGGATGCCTCATCCATCGGTGCAGGAGCAGTCCTCTTCCAAAAGGATGCTCAAGGTTGGAAGCATCCTTGCTTCTTTTTCTCAAAGACCTTCACATCGACAGAGAGAAATTATTCCATCGGGGACAGGGAGTTCCTAGCTATGAAGATGGAATTCTCAGAGTGGAGACACCTCCTGGAGGTGGCTCGTTTTCCCTTCCAAGTTCACACTGACCACAAGAATTTGGTGTACCTACAAACCGTCGAGCGGCTAAATTCTCGCTAGGCTATATCGTCCCTGTTCTTCTCCCGGTTACATTTCACCCTCCATTTTCTCTCCGGGGAGAAGAAAATTCGTTCTGACGCTCTCTCCTGCTCCATAGTGTCATCAGAGGAAGAGGAGCCTTGGTTAATTGTCACTTCTGAGAGCGTGAGGACCGGTGGACCAAGTTTCGCTTGAGTCTGTGCCCCCGGGCAAGACTTTTGTGCCACCTAATTTGCAACCGGAGTTCTCTCTTGGGCTCACTCGTCCTGGATGGGTGGACATTTTGGGACCAAGAGGACATCTGAGCTTCTGTCGAGGACGTACTGGTGGCCGCATATGGCCCGTGACGTCCATGACTATATCCGGGCATGTGTCTCCTGCGCCAAGAATAGGTCTTCTCGACAACGGCCTGCTGGGCTACTTTACCCCCTGTCGATGGCGGACAGGCCCTGGGAAATGGTCAGGAAGGACTTTGTGGTGGGTTTACCCAAGTCCCGTAGCTGCACAGTCATCTGGGTAGTCACCGACCATTTTTCCAAAATGGTGCACCAGTTGCCCCTTCTGTGGGTACCTTCTGCACGGGCCTTGGTGGCGTTGTTCATTAAGCATGTTTTTCGCCTACACGGTATGCGTGACAAAATTGTCAGCGACTTTGGTCCTCAGTTCGCATCTCGGATCTGGAGAGAGCTTTGTCGCCTACTCAGCATTGAGCTGAATCTCTCTTCAGCCTATCATCCTGAGACTAATGGGTTGGTAGAGAGGGCTAACCAGACCCTGGTCACATACCTGCGACATTTTGTTTCGGCCAGGCAGGATGACTGGGCCTCCTTGCTACCATGGGTGGAATTTGTGCTTAACAATGCCATAGCTGACTCTACTGGACAGACCCCATTCTTCCTTAACTACGGCCAGCATCCACGTTTCTCTGTGCCGATGCCAGTGTCTTCCACAGACTCTAGGGTGGCAGACTGGGCGGTGGAGGCATATGACCGCACACAGGATGCCATCCGGGCCTCCAAGGAGAGAATGAGGGTCTCCACTGAGGCACACCGGTGCCCCGCTCCGACCTTTGCTCCTGGCGACTTAGTGTGGCTCTCCGCCCGTAACATCAGGCTGCGAGTTGAGTCCACTAAATTTGCACCTCGCTACATAGGTCCCTTCAAGGTCCTGGAACAGGTCAATTCCGTGGTTTATTGTCTGGCCCTTCACTCATGCCTAGGTATCACAGACACCTTTTATGTGTCCCTCCTAAAACCCGTTCACATGTTCTGGTTTTCTGAGTCATCTGCCGGGACATCGGGTTCGTCCACGGATGATTATGAGGTGAATGCTATTGTGGGATGTGAGGTGGTACGTGGCAAAAATTAATATCTGGTGGATTGGAAGGGTCATGGCTCAGAGGACAGGACCTGGGAACCTATTGAGCACATTCGTGCTCCTCAGCTCACTGCAGCTTTTGAGTGTAGCGAGGCTCAAGGAGGTGGGGGCCCTAGGAGGGGGGTTGTTGTGAGTTCATTTTCCGGTCCACCAGTTGTGAGTTCTCCTTCCAGGCTTTCTCTAGTGGTAACTGGAGGTAATGAGGCTGATTTAATCAGTAGATATCTGCCACCTGACAATGAGGATGACGATTGGACCTCAGGAATCTCAGACTGGATTTAAGACAGCCGACGCCCTATTCTGGTGCTGGTGATTCCTTCTGCTTGTCAGGTCTTGGTCCTCAGCTCTGTTCCAGTCATTTCAAGCTAAGTTTTTCTGCTAATGTTCACACTTGATTTTTTTGGTCTATTCAGTTTTTTGTGTGGTCAGCCAGCCCTGGCTGGGGCTGTGCTGAATTTCCACTCTTATTTATCTATATTTGCCAATTTGTTTTTTTTTTGTCCTTTATTAGATTGGCCTCTTTTTGCTCTGTCTCAGAATATTTCAGAGTGCTAATATAGTGGAGAAGTCTAGTGACTTCAGGGTTAATTTTGCTATCAGAAGTGTTGGACATTATTTTTGTAGGGTTTTTGGCAGATTGCAGACAGTGTCTTTCCTTTCCTATTCTGTCTAGTTAGTTTGGGCCCCATCGTTTGCTCAGCCTATTTTTTTGCCTGTGTTTGTGCTTTCATCTTGTCTCACCGTCAATACATGTGTGGGGGCTGTCTTTCCTTTGTTGTCTGCTCTGGGGCAGTTAGTTTACCCCTTTTCTTGCTTTAGACTTATTTAGTCCTCCGGCTGTGACGAAGCGTCTAGGATCATCGCAGGCACGCTCCACGGCTGCTGCTAGTTGTGTGGTTAAGATCAGGGATCTGCAATCTGCATAGTTACCAATCTCTCTGGTTTTCTGTGACTTAGCTTGTTTAATCTTTTTCTCCTCGGTGACCCATTCATAACAGAATTACCAGCCATACTGCAGATTCTAGGGTACTCAAAAGCAGGAAAAAGTTTTTAAAAAGAAAAAAAAAGTGTCAGAATTTTTTTATTTTTTTTTTAATTTTATTTATTTTTTCCTCTTTTTTTTCTAGGGTCGTAGGATAATTTTTTTTTTTTTTTTCCTAATGGAGATTAAGCAATTGTCCGATCGTGTGGATGCATTTTTTCAAGCCTTGGGGTTGTTGTATGATGAACCTAAGGCCGGGGTCACACTAGAGAGGAATACGGACAAGTGAGAGGCGCTAAAAGCATGCATTACACACGGACCAATGATTCTCTATGGGTTTGCTCCCAACTGCCGTATATTTCTCTGGCGTATTCTACGGACCGTGCCAATCGCAGCATGCTGCAATTGTCAGCATACTACGCCTGTAATACGCCAATGCAAGTCTATGGGTGCGCAAAAAATACGGATTACACACGGACCACACGTGTGACCTGCGAGAAATACGCAGGTCTTTTGGCTGGTGACAGGAAATGGGCCAATCCATCATCAGGAAGCCTAGACATGCAAATGAGCTCAAAAAGCGCTCCAGACATCCAGGAAGTACACCTCCACAGAGTACAGCAGCGTCATGGTGTCCTCTTATATTAATGTGGAAATGCTAATTGTCCTGGTGCAGGAGCGGCCAGAAATATGGGACCAACGTGATGCCCATTATGCCAACCGGGCAAGATAGGAGGCGTCATGGAGGCGCATATGTAGGCAGATGTTCCATGACTTTGGTGATCGGCCACGTGATGAGCAGCAGAAAATGAGTAAGAACAAGGCAAAAAATGAGTAAAATTACCGCACAACAAAAAATGATTATAGAATCAGCACCCCCCTTCATGTGCTTGTACTTTTTTCCTCATGAGGCCGTTAGCTTTTGATGTGACACGTGGTTTGACACTGCCATAATTTGGGCCAGGCCACAAGCTCCTCATCCTCCTAGCCAAACAAGTTATTAAGTGTAGTTACTTGATACATCAACTAATGTGACCCTGTGTATCTGGCCTGTATGCCCCAATTAGATATGCCACCATGGGTAGAAAGCACACCACAGAAGGCCCCATGCCTAGACTACTGGTAGCAAATGTGACCTATCAAATATGTGAATTTGACAATATTTCCTGTCACATTGCAGTGGAAGATGTGACGAGACGCTGGTGAAGCATCCGGGACCAATACCGCCGGGAGCGTCAGCAGCGGTCCAGGTGTGGGGATGCAGGCTACGTCAAGAGAAAGTATATACAGTATACCGCTTCTTCTTCCTCGCCCCAATTCTGGATCTCAGACCGTAAGTAGATACCTCACACCACATTACACAGATACTTTACAGGGCCTAAATTTTTAGTTATTTTTGGCTCTGTTCTATTTCATAACAGAACTCAGTCCAACCTGACAGACAGAGGAACTGGCTCCGAAACCGATCCCATCATCGACCCTGTGTCTGCAGGGGAAGAGGTGGCTGGCCCATCTTCGCACCCTACTAGGAGCATGGCAGAAGATTCCAGTCAGGAAGTACCATTGCCTGCGCCCCAAAGCCCACCACCAGGAACATCTGGTGCTGCTGCAGCATCAAGAAAGAGCAGAGGAGCAGGGCAACATCAGCAACAGCCCAACTGGCCACATCCGGGGCTCCCTACAGCCTGCTGCCACATCCCGGCGAGGAAGAAGCCGAAGGCGGAAAATACCTGCCACTGATACCCACACTAATGTGGACACTGGGGTCCTAAATTATTTAGCCAGAATAAATAGTGATGACGGGGAGGAGGCATACTCACGCAGCCTGGCCAATTATCTCCGTGCCCTTTCCCGTGAGGTCAGGCTCCGTATTAGAGGATGTTTTCAGATCCTGCTTGATGCATGCACATACCCCAATACCCCCTACGAATTATTTGAATATATTGAGAGGTGACAGCTTTCCCCAAGAAATCTCGTGCGCCTTAGGCACCCCCCACGAATGCATGCTCAAGCAGGATCTGAGGATCCTCAAATACTTGGGCCTACACCTCACCCCCTTCCTCCCACTACCCAACCTTCAATCCAGCAGCCACAAATGTCTGCCTCTAGCCAACCCCACCAATATGGCCACTTGTTCCCACCCAGTGTTGGAGGCTGGTCCCAACCTGGTTGGGGACGATATGGCTATCTTGGTGGGTATGAGCCACGTGCCTACCACAGCCAACAAGATGCCCCTCCCCATTATTACTCTGGCCAGTACCCCCAACATTCACAGGAGGCAGGACATTTCCCACATCATGGGCATCAGTATGGCCCCACGCAGGGCGATGTTGGGCACAGTAGCCAGCAGCAACCACAGGCTGCTCTTCCGCCTTCTCCTTCCCCAACGTATGAGAATTTATAATTCTCTGTCCACAATCAGTCTGATGCCAGGAGATGTCCAGTGCGGTTTCACTGGTGCTACAAATAACAATCAAAAGGAAAAAACAGGTGGTCTCCATCACCAAAGTTTGTTAAAAACATGAAAAGTCACATATTTTCACAATGTTTTCTAATCAGATTAATAATCCACCATGACAGGCAAGGCTACCTTACGCCTTTCAGACAGATATTGCATGTGTTCAGAACACATGACACATGCACAAAAACTGAACGGGTCAATAAGACCCTGTTCACACCACCCAAGAACTAAGACACAGAAACAGAACACAGTATGACAAACGTGCATAAATACTCTGTTGTAAAATATATATAACTGTAAGTAGCTAGTGCTAGTAAAAGATGTTAACAAAACCAGGGTATTTTGTTGATACGTTTTTTTGCAAAAAAATGTACGCTAAGCCACTCCGCCGCGTCAAGGCATACCCTTCTCGGAGCAGTCCTATCTAATATTTTTAAAAACCTGAACATGTGAATAATACCTTCATGAGCAGGGTTCAGAAAGGTGCTGCCCGGTATGGGCTCGCTGGGCGAAATGGCTTTTTATGCATGTCCCAAAAGAGAGAGGCGGGGGATCTCCCAAAGCTTGCATAAGCAAGAAATCAATAGATTCAGAACACATGACACATGCACAAAAACTGAACGGGTCAATAAGACCCTGTTCACACCACCCAAGAACTAAGACACAGAAACAGAACACAGTATGACAAATGTGCATAAATACTCTGTTGTAAAATATATATAACTGTAAGTAGCTTTTGCTAGTAAAAGATGTTAACAAAACCAGGGTATTTTGTTGATACATTTTTTTGCAAAAAAATGTACGCTAAGCCACTCTGCCGCGTCAAGGCATACCCTTCTCGGAGCAGTCCTATCTAATATATTTAAAAACCTGAACATGTGAATAATACCTTCATGAGCAGGGTTCAGAAAGGTGCTGCCCGGTATGGGCTCGCTGGGCGAAATGGCTTTTTATGCATGTCCCAAAAGAGAGAGGCGGGGGATCTCCCAAAGCTTGCATAAGCAAGAAATCAATAGATTCAGAACACATGACACATGCACAAACATTGACACAGCATGCTCTTGCCAAGAAGTTTCCCCCTCAGGTGAGATAAAGTAATTTGTGAAAATATCACGCACTTTGAGCCCAGAGAGCGGTCTACGTTGAGGGTAGATAGGTGGTCTCACCCTACGCATATTGTCCGGCCTACGCAAAACACCAGTAGAGGAGGAACAATCATGTATCCTGGTGAAGATATGAAGAACCACACAGGCTTTAACAACTTCATTAACATTTTGTTCACTCAGCTGAATGGCAGACTGGAGTACCCGCCATTTGGCACAAAGAATGCCAAAGGAACACTCCACCAGTCGCCTAGCACGTGATAGGCGCAAGTTAAAAATTCTGCGCCTGTGGTCAAGGTTGCGCCGGGGATATGGCCTCATGACATTGCGCGTTAACTGAAACGCCTCATCTGCCACAAGGACATAAGGGACTGATTCCTCAGTGGAGCCTAGTAGCTGGCGTGGTGGTGGTAGATCCAACTGGTTGGTGCGTAGGCGCCGAGCCATTATGGGTATTGAAGACTCAAGAGTCTCCCGTCCTTCCATAGGCCCCAATGTCAACAATTATAAACTTGTATTGAGGGTCTGCCAGAGCCAACAATACAAAAGAAAAGTATTTTTTATAATTGAAGAATTGGGAGCCAGAGTTCGGCGGCTTACGCACCCGGATATGTTTTCCATCAAGGGCCCCAATACAATTAGGAAACTGGCATTCCTCCTCAAAGTCCCTTGATATCCTCAACCAGTCTTCCATCCTGGGCTCGGGCATGACGACTTGATGGAGTCTTGTCCAGATTTCGATACATGTTGACCTGACTATGCCAGAAATGGTAGATCTTCCAATGAGAAACTCATGGTGGAGGGCGGCATAAGACAGGCCAGTGGACAGGAAGCTGAAGAAGGACAGAAATGGATAATTTTAGAATGCATAAAGAAAAAAAAAATCATTTACATGCCAACCAAACTTGGTAGGAAATGAGATAGACTAGCACACACATATTTGATTGCACAATGAGTAAGTGATATTCAGTACATATTAGACCTGACATTCTGGTCTGTAAGTTTAAACATATGTGGAATAAGATGAGGGCATTAAACTTAGTCCAAGAAGCCAAAAATACATACTTTGGCCAACACATTATGAACGTAGAGAATGTGGTTTTGCAGTGCATACCGTATTGTGAGTAGAAGTCGCTCCTCTGCAGATATAGCTTTGCACATCCTTGTGTCCTGAAAGGTTATCCCAGGGCGCACTGTCTCCTATAGTCGATCAAATGTGGCAATGCTCATGCGACAGTATTGGTAGAATTTAGCCGGATGCTCCCGCAGAGAAGAATAGAGGCGGTGAAAATGACCTCTTGTGAGTCGTTGCCTCAAAAGTGGATGGACCCACATGCGTCTCCTCCTCCGCGGATCCACTATCACTGGGTATGGTTGCCCAAAGCGCCGTGACAAAAGCCAGGTAAAGAGAACCTGCTCAGTTGTATTGAAACTCAGACCATCTGCCATGTTGCACATACAACACCAACAGACCTAGTGAAGGCAAGGTCACAAATAGAGTTGAGCGATACCGTCCGATACTTCAAAGTATCGTATCGGATGGTATCGGCCGATCTTTAAAAAAAGTATCGGTATCGCCGATTCCGATACCGGAAGTCCCATTCAAGTCTATGGGACTTCCGGTATCGGAATAAGAAAAACCCTTTCCTGCCCTTGTACAGCCTCTCTGGGTTCTGTACGGGCCTTTCGGGGGGCTGTGCCGGCCTGCCAGGGGGTCTGTGCAGGCTCCGGTGGTCTGTGCCGGCCTGCCGGTGGTCTGTGCAGGCTCCGGGGGGCTGTGCCGGCCTGCCGGGGGGCTGTGCCGGCCTGCCAGGGGGCTGTGCCGGCCTGCCAGGGGGCTGTGCCGGCCTGCCGGGGGGCTGTGCAGGCTCCGGGGGGCTGTGCCGGCCTGCCGGGGGGCTGTGCCGGCCTGCCGGGGGGCTGTGCCGGCCTGCCGGGGGGCTGTGCAGGCTCCGGGGGTCTGTGCAGGCATCGTCCGATGGGACTACAAGTCCCATCGGGCGATGCCTGCTACCATGACAGTGATTGACACATTAGCCAATGATGGGACAGTAGTAGTCCCATCATCCGGCTAATGTGTTAAATGTAAAAAAAAAAAAAAAAAAAAAATTACATGCTACATACATACAACATGCATACTACATACATGCTACATTCATACTACATACTACATACATGCTACATTCATACTACATAAATACTACATGCAACATACATACTACATATATACTACATGCATGCTACATACATACTGCATGCTACATACATACCACATATATACTACATACATACTACATGCATGCTACATGCATGCTACATGCTACATACATAACACATATATACTACATGCATGCTACATACATACTACATACTACATATATACTACATGCATGCTACATACATACTGCATGCTACATGCATGCTACATACATACTACATATATACTACATGCATGCTACATACATACTACATGCTACATACATACTACATATATACTACATGCATGCTACATACATACTACATGCTACATACATACATATATACTACATGCATGCTACATACTACATGCTACATACATACTACATATATACTACATGCATGCTACATACATACTACATGCATGCTACATACATACTACATGCTACATACATACCACATATATACTACATACATACAATACATTCATACAATACATACATAGACATACAGTACATATAACATAGAGTAACATACTTACCAATACTTGTCACATTGTTCCCCGAAGCCATTGTCTTTTCCGGGATAAATATTAACATAACAAACCACAAAAATACTCACCCACGATCCGAAGCAGTCCACGAGTGTGTCCCACGACGATCTTGGGTAGAGAACTGCAGCATCAGATGATGCTGCCGTTCTCTACGGGCTGCAGGAATCCAATGACGGAAGGTAGGTATCCTTCCGCACTGTATTCCTCCGCCACTTAAAAAAAAAAAGTCCCTAGTCTCACTTTATGCCATTGCTGTGTGGATGCTTGCACAGACCCCCGGACATCAGCACAGCCCCCCGGCAGGCCGGCACAGCCCCCCGGCAGGCCGGTACAGACCCCCACAGGGTGCACAGACCACCGGCAGGCCGGCACAGCCCCCCGGCAGGCCGGTACAGACCCCGGGCAGTCCACACAGCCCCCCGGCAGGCCGGCACAGCCCCCCGGCAGGCCGGCAGAGACCCCCGGAAGGCCCGAAATGACGGCGCATCATGATGCGCACACACCGCGCATCATGATGACGTCAGGCCGTCAATCAACTGAACTTCCGATTCCGATGCCGAATTCCGATATTGAAAAAATATCGGAAGTCGGTATCGGAATTCCGATACAGCAAGTATCGGCCGATACCCGATACTTGCGGTATCGGAATGCTCAACACTAGTCACAAATGGACAGAATGGAGGCAGTCACCTGTTCCTGAGCCAATAAATAGGGTGCAGGCTAATGATTTAAATAGTTTGCAGGCCTCAAAAGCGTTAAATGTCCATTTTGCAAGGCTGCGAGAAAATCTCGCCATACGGATTGCATACGGATGCCATACGGATTACATACGGATGCTCACATGCGCAAAATACGCGACCGCACCTTGCTTATGGATGGCCTACGGAGCACTATTTAGAGGTCATTCATCCGTATTATGCCTGTAAACTACGGACCGTATTTTGCGCCGGTTAGTGTGACCCCAGCCTAATGCTGTTGATCAACCTGAGAGAACCCTGTTGGCATTAAACCAGGGTCAGGATTCTGCAGAGTTATACTGTCAAAAATTCCGAAAGTGGCGGTCCTTACTACATGGAATGATAGTGCATTGGCAGCTCTCTTTCGGAAGGGTTTATCAGAGACCGTAAAAGATGTTCCTGTTCCCTCTGGTCTGGATGATTCTATGTCATTAGCCATTCAAGTTGATCGGCGTTTACGTGAACGTAAAACTACACGGGAGGCGCTGCCACCTTTGGAACAAACATCTGAACCTAAGTAATGTGATGGGGTTTTGTTTAGGGCGCAACGTCAGGAGTTTAGAAGACGTAACAAGCTGTGTTTTTTCTGTGGAGACTCCTCTCATAGTATTTCTGTCTGCCCTAAACGAGAGAAACATTTTGCACACACATTTGCTGTGGGCAGTGTACAACCTAAGTTCCTTTTGGCAATTACTCTGATCTGCTCCTTATCCACGTTTTCTACTAAGGCTTTCGTGGGTTCAGGAGCAGCGTTGAATCTGATGGATTTGGACTTTGCTAAACGTTGTGGTTTTTCCATGACACCTCTGCGGACGCCTATTCCTTTGAGGGGTATTGATGCTATTCCTTTGATGGAGAATAAACCTCAGTTTTGGACCCAGGTGATAATGCGAGTTGCCCCAGACCACCAAGAAAATTGTACATTTTTGGTACTGCATAATTTGCATGATACTATTGTTCTGGGTTTTCCCTGGTTGCAAACTTATCCAGTTTTGGATTGGAAGTCTGTGTCTGTGGTGAGTTGGGGTTGTCAGTGTGTTCTTAGAGACGCTCCTGTTTTCTCCACCTCTCCTCAGTCCCATGATATTCCTGATTATCTTGCCGATTTTTCTGATGTATTTAGTGAGAGTAAGTCTGCGTCTTTGCCTCCTCATAGGAGTTATGACTGTGCTATTGAGTTGATGTGATGCCTGGGTGTAAATTTCTCAATGGTCGGCTTTTCAACTTATCAGTACCCGAACATGATGCTATGCGATCCTATATTAAGGAGTCATTGGAGAAGGCTTATGTTAGACCATTTAGGTGCTGTTTTTTTTGTGGCCAAGAAAGATGGTTCATTAAGACCATGTAATGATTATCGTTCCCTTAACAAGATGACGGTTAAATATCAGTACCCATTACATCTGATGTCTGATTTATTCTCCAGAGTTAAGAGTGCCTGCTGGTTTACTAAGCTTGACCTCAGGGGGGCGTATTATCTTATTTGCATTAAGCACGAGGATGAATGGAAGACGGCGTTTAATACTCCGGAAGGACATTTTGAGTACCTGGTGATTCCTTTGGGGTTCTCTAATGCCCCTTCTGTTTTCCAGTCCTTTATGAATGATATTTTCCGTAACTTTGTGGATAAGTTTTTGATCATCTATCTGGATGATATTTTGATCTTTTCTAGCGATTGGGATTCTCATGTGGAACACGTCCGGACTGTGTTCCGGATTTTGAGGGAGAATTCCCTGTTTGTTACGGGATCAAAATGCCTTTTTGCAGCCAATCAGGCAGAACGGACTCTGTGGGCAACGTGATTACATAGGCAGCGGTCACCACCATCTTGGAGAAGGGCATGCAAGTGATTGGCTTGCTTTGTGGGGCGTCACAGGGGGTATAAAAGGGCGGGGACGACGACCGCCATGTTACTCATGCTGATTTCAGAATAGAGAGAGCTGCTGCTGCTGATTCTGTAGGGAGAGTGTTAGTCAGGGAAGAAGATACCAAAAAATGATTCTGCTGCTAGCAATTTTGCCTGTACAACACACCAGTCACTGTGCAGTGCAAGGGGAGGCTATATTTTGGTGCCTCAGCTCTGTTGGTTATTAGGCTGCTTTTTAAGGCTACCTGGTAGCTGCATTGCTGTGTGCTCACTGCTGAGCAAACTGCTTTTTTCAAAGCAATCCAGATATTATTGTTTTGTCCTTGTGAGTTACTGAGCGTTCATTTTTCACACACCGTACAGCGGTGTACGCTCCTCTCTCAGTAACGTGTAACGGCTGTTATCACGGCCACAGTGAAGCTATCTGTGAGTGACTCTGTAAGGATAAGTCGAGGAGTTGTTCCGTTCTTACAGACTTCCACCTCATAGTTTTGTCTGGTTGCTGATGCTACCGTTCTCTACCAGCTCCAGGAATACAATGACGGAAGGTAGGTATCCTTCTGCACTGTATTCCTCCACCACTGTAAAAAAAAAGTCCCTAGTCTCACTTTATGCCACTGCTGCGTGGGAATTTCCCACGCAGCAATGGCATAAAGTGAGACTAGGGACTTTTTTTTTTTTAAAGTGGTGGAGGAATACAGTGCGGAAGGATACCTACCTTCCATCATTGTATTCCTGGAGCTGGTAGAGAACGGTAGCATCAGCTGATGCTGCTGTTCTCCACGCAAGATGGACGTGGGACCCTCGTGGACTTCTGCGGATCGGGGTAAGTATATTGGTGTTTTTTTATTTTGATATTTATTCCTCAGGCGACAATGGCTTCGGGGATCAAAGTGACAAGTGACGGTGAGTATGTACTCTATTTTATATGTACTGTATGTCTATATGTATGTATTGTATGTAGTATATATGTATGTTGCATGCATGTAGTATATATGCAGTATATATGTAGTATGCATGTTGCATGCATGTGGTATATATGTAGTATGTATGTTGCATGCATGTAGTGTATGTATGTAGCATGTATGTAGTATGTATGTAGTATGCATGTAGTATATATGTAGTATGTATGTTACATATAGTATGTATAGTATATACAGTATGTAGTATGTATGTTGCATGCATGTAGTATATATGTTGTATGTATGTTGCATGCATGTAGTATATATGTATTATGTATGTAGTATGTATGTAGCATGTATGTAGCATGTATGTAGTATGCATGTAGTATATATGTAGTATGTATGTTACATGTAATATATATAGTATATATGTAGTATGCATGTTGCATGCATGTAGTATATATGTTGTATGTATGTTGCATGCATGTAGTATATATGTATTATGTATGTAGTATGTATGTAGCATGTATGTAGCATGTATGTAGTATGCATGTAGTATATATGTAGTATGTATGTTACATGTAGTATATATAGTATATATGTAGTATGCATGTTGCATGCATGTAGTATATATGTTGTATGTATGTTGCATGCATGTAGTATATATGTATTATGTATGTAGTATGTATGTAGCATGTAGTATGTAGCATGTATGTAGTATGTATGTTACATGTAGTATATATGTAGTATGCATGTTGTATGTATGTAGCATGTATGTAGCATTTATGTAGCATGTAAATTAATTTTTTTTTTTTTTTTTACATTCAACACATTAGCCGGATGATGGGACTACTACTGTCCCATCATTGGCTAATGTGTCAATCACTGTCATGGTAGCAGGCATCGCCTGATAGGACTTGTAGTCCCATCGGACGATGCCTGCACAGACTACCGGAGCCTGCACAGTCCCCCGGCAGGCCGGCACAGACCACCGGAGCCTGCACAGACCACCGGCAGGCTGGCACAGCCCCCCGGCAGGCCGGCACAGACCACCGGAGCCTGCACAGACCCCCCGGCAGGCCGGCACATCCCCCCGGCAGGCCGGCACAGACCACCGGAGCCTGCACAGACCCCCCGGCAGGCCGGCACATCCCCCCGGCAGGCCGGCACAGACCACCGGAGCCTGCACAGACCCCCCGGCAGGCCGGCACAGCCCCCCGGCAGGCCGGCACAGACCACCGGAGCCTGCACAGACCCCCCGGCAGGCCGGCACAGCCCCCCGAAAGGCCCGTACAGACCCCAGAGAGGCTGTACAAGGCAAAAATAGGGTTTTTCTTATTCCGATACCGGAAGTCCCATAGACTTGAATGGGACTTCCGGTATCGGAATCGGCGATACCCGATATTTTTTTTAGATCGGCCGATACTATCCGATCCGATACTTTTAAGTATCGGACTGTATCGCTCAACACTACTCCTGATCGATGCACATAGGTTTTTAATGTGTAAACTATGCAACATATATACGTGTTATCCGGTGAAACTGTACCCTTTATCAACTTTCTCGAATCTTGTAGAATCCATACTGGGCCTGAGAACGGCTGCAGAGCTGTTAAGCATGCTACAGCACCTGTGGTTTGGACACGTAATGTTTTGCATTTTTTCTGGAATGGCGGTTAGGCCGAAATCAGGAATTGCTGTTGACCTGCACTTACTGGGAAATTATTGTTCACGGTGAATAATTGGAATCCCAGATCCCCATCACTAACGGTGTTCAGTGGGTTATCTGCACATGTAAGCGACAAAAGATGGTCCTTTCATTGTAGCGTGCATGTAGCCCCGGACATAGAAGGCCTTGATAGCCCTGTTATTGCTCGATCGCGCATGCCATAGCCTCGCGTATCCCTCTAGTAAGCTTTACGCGTACAGCAGGGGCATGCCGGAGTCTCGTTCGTTAACGGAATAAAGCTGACAAATCGCTAGCACAACTACAAACGGGCATACCACACCACACACACACAATCGACAAAGCTTTCAATGTGTGCATCTTTTTTTGAGGTGGCATGGTTGTGGTTTCCCGGGTGGAGTCCAATTAAGCCGCAGGCTCCACTCCTGGTGGTGCCCTTTTGGACATTCCTTTAAGGTTCAGCTTTGCAATCATACTGCCCCCGGAAAGCAAACACTTTGGCTTCATGGACGCTGTTTGGAGGTTCATGGGAATAATGCCGCCCGATCGCCAGTTGCCATAATTTATTGGTGGGAAGTACGACGGTATATGATCGTGTTCGTTTTCAGATTTTGTTTTTTTTGGTTTTGGTTTTTACATTTTTAGTCCAGATTTTCTTGACTTCATAAAGGCATGACAAGCCTAGCTCTGTGTCTCCTCCACCTCCTCCTTTTACTCCTCCACCTCTTTTGTAAATGTAGTTGCCCTTTTCCATATGTTATTTTTGTCTTCTGAGCATTTTGTCGGCTTTGGGACACCTTTTAAGGTGTTTTGTAATTGTTTTCTATGTGTTATTATGTGTTTGCCTGCCATTGTTTTCAGTGTGGTTCGACGAACATTTGACGAACTTGCCTCCTATGCGACGAACCAAAACACTAGCGGGGTGGCTCAACACTACTCATGATATATAGACGTAGATTGTTAATGTTTAAACTATGCTATATATACCTGCTATCTGATGATACTGTACACTTTGTCTACTTTTTATATTCTTGTCTAATCCATACTGAGCCTGGGAGTGTCTCTGTGTGACTGATGGAATATATATGGAGATTGACAATTATCCTTTGACTGAATAGAGCTGTTCGCTTCTGATACAGTACCATATATGTGATGTTATTTTGTGTCTATTTTGTGCTAAATTTGGAAGTTTGGTGAAAGAGGCCGCAGACGTGGGCGTGGGGGGGCCAGCTGGTGCTGATGGTGGTGGTGGTGGTGCATCTGCTGGTAGTGGCAAAAGCACAATAGCAGCTAAGGCAGGAGGTGTTTAACCTGCATCATGGTCTGTCTACGGAACGCCTGGAAGGCTACCTTTTCTGGGAGTAGGTTAACTGTTTTTAAAGCCGAAGCATGAGGAACTGGTTTGGGCTTACATTGCCGAAACAGACTCCAGCAAATACGCCCTCCTCTTCTGAAGTTTCAAAAAATGCAAGCACTGAGTCGTCAAGTGCTGGCTCCTGGTCAGGAAGAACCCCTTCCTTGTGTCCTGCACCCCCACCCAAAGAGAATGATGCAGCAGGCCACACTTCACATTAGTCCATGTAGCTCTTTCTATCATACCATGCCTGAGTTATCAAGTCAAATCATGAATTCCCCAGTCCAAGATGAATCTGACATGGAGTGTGGGTGGCCAGGCAGGGCAGTGGGGTTAATCGGTACCGGGACGGTGTCTCCCTGGGATGTGGTGGTGACCCGTTCTGTGGCCCTAGGTGTCCATGCAAAGGGGTGAATTACGTTTATAGGTGAATGATACGTGACGCCACATATGGTTTCTGAGTAGATTGACCAGCGCTGCAGTGGCGCTTCTCTTTGACAGAAGTTGTGGTGCAGCTAAGATGTAGAAGCCCTGCACAGGTATGGCCATTGTTGCAGGGCACATGAAAGAGTTGGTAGATGGTTTGCAGTGCAGGATGTAGCAGAGCCGTGCGCCAGGCGCAGGAGAAACAGGACAGACACAGTCGTGCAGTTCCTTTACCTGTACTTGTTAAGTGCCGTCCAGGACCCAGAGTACACATGGAGAAGGAGTTGGTCAGCCTGGAAGCCAATTTGGAATTCTCTCTCTGCAGATAGGTAGTGTGGCCTCCGTTCTAGCGCTTATCTGTGGTACGCGCAGTGCTGATTTCAATGAAGTTCCCCCTGTTGACTCTCTCTTGGAACTTTCTCATATGGCAGGCAGCCATAGCCTTTTCCTTCTGGCTCCCACATGTTGCTGCTGGGACCTCCGAGCCTTAGTTGGGTACAGAGCATTGACAGCTGCTACTTCCTCCCGTCTCTGCTGCAGGAACGTCAGTGTCCCTACAAACTCGGAGACCGGAATCTGGACCATGCGCTCAAGCTAGGAGTGAGCCTTATCTCTGCTCATCCTCCAGCTCCCCTTCTCACATCCACACCCTTCCCCTTCCCTTCACAGACTGCCCTAACTTACCTCCTCCCGACCACAGACAGCAGATCCTCAGCAATTACGTTCAGAGGTCTCCCTACTGGCCTGTAGTGGGAAATGTGTTGTGTGTTGGTTTAACTGCTAGATAAATCCTTTGTTGCTCCCAAGCATGACATCACACTCCCTAGGAGGAAGGTAATGCCACTGTGGCGACCGTACTCCTGGGGGCACTACAAGTGCACTGAGGCCCAGCCACTGCTAGATGATTCTGCTGGTACTTTGACCCAGACCACTACATTCCCCTCGCACTCTACACAGCCTGGATGTGACCCAGATGAAACTCAGGTTACCCTTCCCATATACTGTACCACCTTACACGGTGACAAAAAGGAAGATGCAGCTGAAAGTGCAGGTTCGGCCCACCCGCCGTCAGACACACCGCCGTGCTATGAGGGGCCCTGTGCCAGTGCCGTCACCAATGAGTGGGCCCCCCTGCTTGCTCTGGATCACAGCACTTGCAAAGTTGAATTACTTACCTCTCCCTGCTCCACCGCCATGACGTCTTCCGCGTTACTTGACAGTGATATTCTGATCAGAGAGTGCAATGACCTCACGTCTGTGCCTAGACTAGTACAGGGATTCCCTATCGAGGAGACTTATTTGAGGACACTTATTAAATTGTTTTCAATGTTGGAACAGCAATTTTTGGGGAGCACTATACTCTGGAGAATGATATATGGGGCCCACCATACACTGGAGCATTCCAAAGGTGGACATCAGACACTGGAGCAGCATTTACAGGGCCCATTATACACTAGAGCATTAGAAATGGGGCCCATTATATACAGAGCATTATTTGGGCCCACAAGACAGTGCAGCTTCATCCATGGGGACCAACATATACTGTAGCATTATGTGGAGCTCATCATATACTGTTTCAAACATTATATGGGACCAATGATTCTGTATGGTGAAATACACTCACTGGCCACTTTATTAGGTACACCTGTCCAACTGTGTGTTAAGACTTAATTTCTAATCAGCCAATCACATGGCGGCAACTCAGTGCATTTAGGCATGTAGACATGGTCAAGACAATCTCCTGCAGTTCAAACCGAGCATCAGTATGGGGAAGAAAGGTAATTTGAGTGCCTTTGAACGTGGCATGATTGTTGGTGCCAGAAGGGCTGGTCTGAGTATTTCAGAAACTGCTGATCTACTGGGATTTTCACGCACAACCATCTCTAGGGTTTACAGAGAATGGTCCGAAAAAGAAAAAAAATCCAGTGAGCGGCAGTTCTGTGGCCGGAAATGCCTTGTTGATGCCAGAGGTCAGAGGAGAATGGGCAGACTGGTTCGAGCTGATAGAAAGGCAACAGTGACTCAAATTGCCACCCGTTACAACCAAGGTAGGCAGAAGAGCATCTCTGAACGCACAGTGCGTCGAACTTTGAGGCAGATGGGCTACAGCAGCAGAAGACCACACTGGGTACCACTCCTCTCAGCTAAGAACAGGAAACTGAGGCTACAATTTGCACAAGCTCATCGAAATTGGACAGTAGAAGATTGGAAAAACGTTGCCTGGTCTGATGAGTCTCGATTTCTGCTGCGACATTCGGATGGTAGGGTCAGAATTTGGCGTAAACAACATGAAAGCATGGATCCATCCTGCCTTGTATCAACGGTTCAGGCTGGTGGTGGTGGTGTCATGGTGTGGGGAATTTTTTCTTGGCACTCTTTGGGCCCCTTGGTACCAATTGAGCATCGTTGCAACGCCACAGCCTACCTGAGTATTGTTGCTGACCATGTCCATCCCTTTATGACCACAATGTACCCAACATCTGATGGCTACTTTCAGCAGGATAATGCGCCATGTCATAAAGCTCGAATCATCTCCGATTGGTTTCTTGAACATGACAATGAGTTCACTGTACTCAAATGGCCTCCTCAGTCACCAGATCTCAATCCAATAGAGCATCTTTGGGATGTGGTGGAACGGGAGATTCGCATCAGGGATGTGCAGCCGACAAATCTGCGCCAACTGTGTGATGCCATCATGTCAATATGGTCCAAAATCTCTGAGGAATGCTTCCAGCACCTTGTTGAATCTCTGCCACGAAGAATTGAGGCAGTTCTGAAGGCAAAAGGGGGTCCAACCCCTTACTAGCATGGTGTACCTAATAAAGTGGCCAGTGAGTGTATATGGGCCTCATTACTCTGTATAGCACACTATGCGGTGGCCATAATACTGTATGGAGTAAGATACTATCCGTTTTTGGAGCTATTGGAGAATTTAAAATAGATATCAGTCATGAGATGTAAAAAGTGAAGTATTTTTCATTGTACTATACCGCTATTTCTCTGCCGTATCGGAGCATCATGGGTTGTGGTATGTATTAAAGTATTAAAGTGGAGCTCTTTGGCCCAGGGGACATGAAAACCTGGAGCCAGCCCTACTCTCCACAAATTTAGCCAAATAACCCCCATTTTTCAGTGCGTAACTAGTATTATGAAGTAAATTAAGGTTGAAAATCTTCAGTAATAAGATTTGATGCTTTTGGCATTCAAAAGGGCACTGTAGGTCTGTTTCCTGGCCTCCACTACCTGCCGACTTTGCTTCCCCATTGACTTGCATTGGGTTTCGTGTTTTAGTCGGCCTTCGACTTTTCACAAAAATCGGCAGATTTCGTTCGACCCGACTTTTGCGAAAGTCGGGTTTCATGAAACCCGACTCGACCCAAAAAAGGCAAAGTCGCTCAACTCTATAACTAATCCCTGCTTGCTCTAAATTACATGCCTGTTTGTCACACCATGATTGCATTATTATCCACTGGTTTTTATTATATATGATTCACCTGGTATTTATTGTAGACACTTGTATTTGCCCTATTTGTACTGAATAAAGCTATTGGCACTTTTTGCATTATTTGGGCATTATTCTATTCTTCATTACCTCTTTCTTTACGATTTTTCCGTATAAAAATTATGGAGATGTGAACTCTCTGCAGTTGTTTCTATGTTATCTAAATATTTTTTGGTCAGCAAAATGGTTTCCAAAAATGTTCTAAGACACTCCAAAAAATACTACAGTGCCACACAAAAAGCCAGAATATTCTGCGCACTCAGGTGTGAGGCCTGGGACAGGCAAAGCCGTTTTAAATTGCTGGATATTCACGCTGTTGTATTAAAATGATCTGGCTGTAGTTCGCAGTGTAAACAAGCAAATATTAATGTAGAAAAACAGGGGGCTCTGGATTGCTTTGTAATAAAATTAGCAGGATTCAGATGCAAAAAAAAATTATTCCTAGCCACGGATACCTGCAGCTAGGTATATACACTGCTCAAAAAAATAATGGGAACTCTTAAACAACAGAATATAACTCCAAGTAAATTAAACTTCTGTGAAATCAAACTGTCTACTTAGGAAGTAACACTGATTCACAATCAATTTCACACGCTTTTGTGCAAATGGAATAGACAACAGATGGAAATTATTGGCAGTTATCAAGACACCCTCAATAAGGGAGTGGTTCTGCAGAAGAAGACCACAGACCACATCTGGCTGATGTTTTGGTCACTTTTGAATGTTGGTTGTGCTTTCACACTCGTGGTAACATGAGACGGACTCTACAACCCACACAAGTGGCTCAGGTAGTGCAGCTCATCCAGGATTGCACATTAATGCGAACTGTGCCAAGAACGTTTGCTGTGTCTCTCAGCGTAGTGTCCAGAGGCTGGAGGCGCTACCAGGAGACAGGCCAGTACACCAGGAGACGTGAAGGGGGCCGTAGGAGGGCAACAACCCAGCAGCTGGACTGCTACCTTTGCCTTTGTGCAAGAAGGAGCAGGAGGAGCACTGCCAGAGCCCTGCAAAATGACCTCCAGCAGGCCACAAATGTGCATGTGTCTGCACAAACGGTTAGGAACCTTCTCCATGAGGATGGTCTGAGTGCCCAACGTCCACAGATGGGGGTTGTGCTCACAGCCCAACACCGCGCAGGCCGCTTGACATTTGCCACAGAACACCAGGATTGGCAAATTCGCCTCTGGTGCCCTGTGCTCTTCACAGATGAAAGCAGGATCACACTGAGCACATGTGACAGACATGACAGAGTCTGGACATGCTGTGGATAGTGATCTGCTGCCTGCAACATCCTTCAGCATGACCGTTTTTGGCAGTGTGTCAGTAATGATGTGTGGTGGCATTTCTTTGGAGGGCCCTCCATTTGCTCGCCAGAGATAGCTTGACTGCCCTTAGGTACCGAGATGAAATCCTCTGACCTCTTGTGAGACCATATGCTGGTGCGGTTGGCCCTGGGTTCCTCCTAATGCAGGACAATGCCAGACCTCATGTGGCTGGAGTGTGTCAGCAGTTCCTGCAAGATGAAGGAATTGAAGCTATGGACTGGACCTTCCGTTCCCCAGAACTGAATCCGATTGAGCACATCTGGGACATCATGTCTCGCTCCATCCACCAACGTCACGTTGCATCACATACTGTCCAGCAGTTGGCGGATGCTTTAGTCCAGGTCTGGGAGGAGATCCTTCAGGAGACCATCTGCTGCCTCATCAGGAGCATGCCCAGGTATTGTACAGTAGGGAGGTCATACAGGCACGTGGAGGTCACATACAATACTGAGCATCTTTTCCTTGTTATGAGGCATTTCCACTGAAGTTGGATCAGCCTGTAATTTGATTTTCCACGTTGATGGTGAGTATCATTCCAAATCAAGACGTCCATGGGATATTCATTTTGATTTACATTGATAATTGTTATGTTTTATTGCTCTGAACACGTTCCACTATGCAATGAATAAAAATTTGCAACTGGAATATTTCATTCAGAGACATCTAGGATGTGCTATTTAGTGTTCCCATTATTTTTTTGAGCAGCGTATATAATAGGCAGCAGCAGACAGTAATGGACCCTTTTGATGTATGCAGTGAGATCTATTTACTCACATACAGTGCCTGCATGCCTTGCACTGATGTGGATATGCGCACATAGATTCCCCTGCCTACCTAGCACTGCAGTCTGTATACCCACTAATTAGTCCTTAAAAGGACTGTTGGCTTAGCTAGATTTGTGGATTGAACAAAGGTAGAACCACACTAACTCATAAAAGCACAAATCTGTCCCTATCTCAGCAGCAGCTCTCCCTAAACAGTCTGAATCCGGAGCTGAATGCGCCGAGCAGGGCAGTGTCAGGTCTCTAGTAGATCTAATGACACTGTGCGGCCAGCCAATCACTGTAAGGCCACAACAAAGATGGCTGCGGCATTACAGTGCATGGCTGACAATCCCTGCATGTTAATTGGTGCTCTAAAGAGCTCCCGGAAATGCTCGGTACAGTGATACTCGGGCGAGTAAGGAGTAGTGGCGAGCACGTTCGCTCCTCACTTGTGTTTCCAGTTAAAATTTGAACAGCATCTGGGAATGGAGATTCATAGCAGCATTTAGAATCATAGAATCATAGAATCGTAGAGTTGGAAGGGACCTCCTGGGCCATCTGGTCCAACCCCCTGCTCAAAGCAGGATTCGCTAAATCATCCCAGTCAGATGTCTGTCCAGCCTCTGTTTGAAGACTTCCATTGAAGGAGAACTCACCACTTCTCGTGGCAGCCTGTTCCACTCATTGATCACTCTAACAGTCAAAAAGTTTTTTCTAATATCTAATCTGTGTCTCCTCCCATTCAGTTTCATCCCATTGCTTCTAGTCTTTCCTTGTGCAAATGAGAATAAAGTTGATCCTTCTACAATGTGACAGCCCTTTAGATATTTGTAGACAGCTATTAAGTCTCCTCTCAGTCTTCTCTTTTGCAAACTAAACATTCCCAAATCCTGCAACCTTTCCTCATAAGACAGGGTTTGCAGACCGGTCACCATTCTGGTCGCTCTTTTCTGAACTTGCTCCAGTTTGTTGATGTCTTTTTTAAAATGTGGTGCCCAAAACTGGACACAATATTCCAGATGAGGTCTGACCAAAGAGGAGTAGAGGGAAATAATGACTTCACGTGATCTAGACTGTATGCTTCTGTTAATACATCCTAGAATTGCATTTGCCTTTTTTGCTGCTGCATCACACTGTTGACTCATATTCAGTCTGTGATCTATTAGTATACCCAAGTCTTTTTCACATGTGCTGTCACTTAGCCCTATTCCTCCCATTCTATATATGCTTTTTCCATTTTTATTGCCCAGATGTAGTACTTTGCATTTCTCCCTGTTAAAAACCATTCTGTTAGTTGCTGCCCACTTCTCCAGTTTATTTAAATCTTTTTGAATCCTCTCTCTCTCTTCTCTAGTATTAGCTATCCCTCCTAGCTTTGTGTCATCAGCAAATTTAATCAGTTTACCCTCAATTCCTTCATCTAAATCGTTGATAAAGATGTTGAACAATACAGGGCCCAGGACAGAGCCCTGTGGTACCCCACTTGAGACATTCTTCCAACTGGATGTGCAGCCATTTACGACCACTCTTTGGGTCCGATCACTAAGCCAGTTATGAATCCACCTAACAGTTGCCTTGTCCATTCCATACTTAATCATTTTTTCAATAAGGATTGTATGAGAGACTTTGTCAAATGCTTTGCTGAAGTCAAGATATACTATATCTACAGCATTTCCTTGATCCACCCAATCAGTGATACCGTCATAGAAGGAAATTAAGTTAGTCTGACGACTTATTAGTTACAAACCCATGCTGACTCTGTTTAATCACTTCATTCTTATCCAGGTATTGACATACATGTTGTTTAATAATTTGTTCAAAGATCTTTCCTGGTATAGAAGTCAGACTCACCGGCCTATAGTTACCTGGGTCCACCTTCTTCCCCTTTTTGAAGATAGGAACAACATTTGCTCTTCTCCAGTCTTCTGGCACTTCTCCTGTTCTCCAAGAATTTTCAAAGATTATAGCGAGGGGTTCAAAAATTTCTTCTGCTATCTCCTTCAGTACTCTGGGGTGTAATTCATCTGGACCTGGAGACTTGAATTCATTTAGGTTAGCTAAGTGTTTCCTCACTATCTTTCTGTTTATAGATATCCTGGATTCTTCTATTCCCTTAATAGGACAGTGAATAACAGTTGATGTTACATTTCCTTTCTGAGAGAAAACAGATGCAAAATAGGAATTTAAAAGTTCAGCCTTCTCAACATCCTGTCTTACCATTTCATCATTTTCATCCTGTAAAAATCCTATAGCATCTTTGACTTTTCTTTTACTTTTGACATATCCCCAAAATCCTTTATTATTGCTTTTGACATCTCTTGCAAGCCTCAATTCATTTTCAGCTTTAGCTAATCTGATTTGTGCCCTGCAGGTTCTGCAGACAGCATTATATTCTTCTTTAGATATGCCTCCCTCTTTCCATTTTATAAACATTTTTTTCTTCCTTTTTAGCATGTGCTTAAGTTCTGTGTTCATCCATCGTGGTTTCCTTAAATGCTTCCTATTCTTCCCTCTTTTCGGAATTGTTAACAACTGTGCTTTGAGAATTTCATTTTTCAAGATTTCCCATCCTTCCTGGACATTTTTGTCTTTAAGGATATCCAGCCATTGGATCCCTCCAATTCTCTTTCTGAATCCCTTAAAATCTGCCTTTCTGAAATCTAACCTTGACGTCTGAGTCTTCACAGGTCTTCCGCCTCTAGTTATCCAAAATTCTAAAATAGCATGGTTGCTACCTCCTAGGGTCCCAGCCACTTTTACCTCCTCAACCATTTCCTCCCTGTTTATAAGGATTAGATCCAAGGTAGCAGTTCCCCTTGTTTTCTCCCTTACCTTTTGGAAGATAAAGTTGTCAGCAAGAGAGGATAAGAATTTCCTTGACCTGTTAGTTTTGCCTGAGAGAGATTCCCAACAAATGTCTGGATAGTTGAAATCTCCCATGACAACTATGTCATATTTTTTGGAGAACTTGGCCATTTGATGCATAAAGAGTTCATCCATATTGCACAGGCGGCCTGTAGTAAATGCCCACAATGGTGTCCTTTCCATTGTTCTGTCCTTGTATTCTTACCCAAACAGTTTCCACAGAACTCCCAGTCTCTGAAGCTTCAATCTCTGTGCAGATATACGCGTTTCTAACATACAATGCGACACCCCCTCCTCGTTTATCAAGTCTGTTTCTTGCAAATAAGTTGTATCCTTCTAGTCTTGTATTCCAATCATGTGTATTGTCCCACCAAGTTTCAGTGATTCCAATGACATCATATTTCTTTTCCTGTGTTAGTAGTTCCAATTCTCCTTGTTTGTTGCCCATGCTTTGTGCATTAGTATAGAAACATTTTAGTTTGTGATTGGTTTCTCTTTCTCCAATATTTTTATTAATTAGATTCTTTCGTCTTTGTTCTTCCTTTCCACTTCTAATAGCAGAGTTCTCAATAGCATTTGTCAGGTGTATGGCTTTTTCTGGTCTTTTGCTTCCCTTCCCATGTTGTTCTAGTTTAAAGCTCTCCTTACAAGTGTAGCAAGGCGACTTCCAAATACCTGCTTTCCAGTCTTCGTAAGGTGCACCCCATCTCTAGCAAGTAGTCCATCGTATAAGTAGTTCACTCCGTGATCCAGAAATCCAAATCATTGCTGACGGCACCATCGACGTAGCCAGTTGTTCTCCTGCAGAATCTTATTCCACCTCCTTGTTCCATGGCCATCCACTGGGAGGATGGAAGAGAAGACCACCTGCGCTCCCAGTTCTTTCACTTTCTTGCCTAAGTCTTCAAAGTCTCTGCAGATGGTTTCCAGGTCGTTTCTTGCGGTGTCATTTGTCCCCACATGTAGTAGCAGGAATGGGTAGTCATCTGTAGGTCGGAAGAGTCCTGATATCCTGTCAGACACATCTTTAATTTTTGCACCTGGAAGACAACACATTTCTCTTGAAGTTATATCCGGTCTGCAGATAGCGGCCTCAGTTCCTCTCAACAGGGAATCCCCCATGACCACCACTCTCCGTTTCTTCTTCACATTTTTCTTTCTCCATCCAGGAGGACTCTGAAGGCGTACAAGGTTGCTGCTTGTTGGCAAAGTCTTATCCTGATGTATTTCTTCATCGTTTTCCTGCGTGAGAGCCTGGTACTGGTTTCTGAGCAGTATGGGTGCTGACTGCCTCCTGATCCTCCTGCTTCTCTGGGTCACATGTCTCCATTCCTCTGTTTCTTCAGGTGCACTTCGAATTTCTTCTCTTTCTGTAACATGAAGAGATAATTCTGCTCTGTCCAAGAACTCTTCACCTTCCTTAATGATCTTCAACGTAGCTAACCTCTCTTCGAGATTTTGCAACTTTTCCTCCAACAGGGACACAAGCTTGCATTTGTGGCATGTGAAGTTTGGCTTTTCCACTGGTAAATCTGTGAACATGTAGCAAGAAATGCAGCTCACCAAATGGCTCCTGGCCTCTTCCATCTTGAGATTTCTTAAAAACGATGAAAGATGAGCCCCGGTTTTTCCGATTTCCTCTTTTCAGCTGCAACGGCCAAAACCCAGTGATCGTTGAGCTCGCGGAGACTCTTCACTTATCCCAGAAGGCACTGGGAATTTGAGCCTTAATTCTGTACATAACTAGTATTATGAAGTAAATTAAGGTTGAAAAGCTTCAGCAATAAGATTTGATGTTTTTGGCATTCAAAAGGGCACTGTAGGTGTGTTTCCTGGCCTCCATTCCCTGCCAACTTTGCTTCACTATTGACTTGCATTGGGTTTCGTGTTTCAGTCGGCCTTCGACTTTTCACAAAAATCGACCGATTTTGTTCGACCCGACTTTTGCGAAAGTCGGGTTTCATGAAACCCGACTCGACCCAAAAAAAGGCAAAGTCGCTCAACTCTACTGATAATAGGTTTTCGACTTGATTTTAAGTTCTTCTGCCACCTGAAAAGGTCCATCAAGCTCATCATTAATAATCCCAACCCATAGCTATTCCCCACCTTCACCTTGCTGGTGTCAAAATAGATGTTTGTACCAGTTACTTCTAAAACCATTGCCATCTGGTTCACTAAGAGTCCCTCTAATCTCATCAGTCCATGAAATCCATAAAAAATCTGTCTTCAGATATTTCTTGGCTCAGTCTTGATATTTCCGCTTCTGTGTCTTGCTGAGTGGTGGTCAGGTTCAGCCTTCCTCACCTCGACCATGTCTCTGAGCACTGAACTCCTTGTACTTCTGGGTCTTCTCAGTGGTGGTCAGGTTCAGCTTTCCTCACCTCGGCCATGTCTCTGAGCACTGAGTACCTTATACTTCAGAGTCACAAACTTCATCACGTCGCTCTCAGAGTTCATCACGTCGCTCTATCCCCCTTATCTCAGGGCTCATCCTGTGTACCCCCTACCATTCTGTATCAAGTCTTTCTGTATCATGTGGCTGCCCTCACCAATAAGTTAAGCTTTGGGAGTGCCCGTCTGAGTGAGGGGCTTGGGGCGACTTCAACCTCTGCTTCTCCAGAAGTTATGCTACTGGGAGAGCAGTAAGTGAGGATACTTGTAAAGTTGAGTAGGTTAAATTCACTCATCTCTTTTTAGAACTTAAATATTTTACTGTATGCAGTAATCCTTATGAGACGTATTCAGCCCCTTCCACAATTACATTAGATCATCAGGATATTAATAAAAATACCAAGAAGCAGGTCTATATATCAGAAGAATCCATCTAGAAGCAGCATAGATGTTCAATATATTTATTTTTGCATAAACGTTGTTACTAATATGCAAAGATGGAATAAGAAAGTCTGTAGATACAGAAGCTTTCTATAGAAATGAGCAGATGTTGATGATTCCGCTCCTTGGGCCTTTGGTTGCACTTGTGCTGTTTTTGCACATCCAGGTCTGGATCACACACGATGGAGAGGAGAAGAGCACGAATGTGTGACGTGTGATCTGTGTAGATGGAATTTTCCTGGAGTCTTACAGCACCGCGATCATCCATATGGCCTTCTGTCTTGTCTGGCCATGGACAGGTAGATGAAGGAGCAGCCGCTTCTTTATTCTGTCCATGACCCTGTAGTGTCTGTATATGGCCGGGGTCACAATTGGCGCAGGCACTCAGGACCGGAGTGTGTTTCTATGCAGCTGAGTGCTAAGGTCCAAGTGCTGATGGCAGTGCCGTGTATTGAAACGCGAGACTCAAGCGAGTTTCTCGTAAGTGTGACTCCGGCCTATGGCCAAGTATGAGAAGGAGCAGCCGCTGCAATCTTTTTGGCCATATCCGGTGGAGAAGGAGCAGCCGCTGCCTTCTCTTTGTCTATATCCAGTGGAGAAGGAGCAGCCGCTACCTTCTCTGTCCATATCCAATAGTCTTGTCCTTACCACCACAGTATACATGAGTCAACCAAATGGCAAGTTTGGCTGAAAGAAGTCCTTCAATTCCAGCCTTTGATTACTTGCCATTTCGATCCAGAGGAAAGCGAAAAATAACCCCGAGGACTTGTTGTTGGAATATCCTAAGGGGAAAAAAATTCCTTCCTGACCCCAAATATGGCGATCGGAATACATCCCTGGATGTTTGGTGCTCGAGTCTACGTGGCTGTTAATGTGGTGGAAGCTCTGTAGTAGAGTTGAGCGAAACGGGTCGAAAAATTTCAAAAGTCGCCGACTTTTGGCAAAGTCGGGTTTCATGAAACGAAACCCGACCCTAGGATGAGGTCGGCCACGAGGTCGGCGACTTACGCGCCAAAGTCGCGTTTCAAAAGTTTGTTTTGCGCTCTTTTTCAGCCAATCAGGATCCACGGACACTGTGGGCAACGTGATGACATAGGCACGGGTCACCACCATCTTTCAGAAGGGCATGCAAGTGATTGGCTTGCTTTGGTGGGCGTCACAGGGGGTATAAAAGGGCGTGCACGCCGACCGCCATCTTACTTCTGCCGATCTCAGTATAGGGAGAGGTTGCTGCTGATTCTGTAGGGAGAGCATTAGGCAGGGAAGAAGACAAAAAAACTGCTTCTGCTGCTAGCGATTTGGCCTGCACAACACACCAGTCACTGTGTGTGCTGTGCAAGGGGAGGCTATATTGTGGTGTATCAGTGGTGTTGGTTGTTGGGCTGCCTTTTAAGGCTTCCTGACAGGCTGGCATTGCTGTTTACCCACTGCTCTGCAAACTGCTTTTTTAAAAGCAATCCAATCTGCCTTATCCTCTAGTCACTTTTGTCACAGCTGTGCCATCGAGCCTGTGACATAGCGCTCAGATATCAGTGGGCCTCACACAATCCAAAAGTGCCCAGTGTCCACAAGTGTCTGCAGAAATTCAAAATCTCCCTTATCCTCTAGTCACTTTGGTCACAGCTGTGCCATCGAGCCTGTCACATAGCGCTCAGATATTCATTGGGCCTCACACAATCCAAAAGTGTCCAGTGTCCACTAGTGTGAAAAGAAATTCAAAATCTCACTTATCCTCTAGTCACTTTGCTCACAGCAGTGCCATCGAGCCTGTCACATAGCGCTCAGATATTCATTGGGCCTCACACAATCCAAAAGTGTCCAGTGTCCACTAGTGTGAGAAAAAATTCAAAATCTCATTTATCCTCTAGTCACTTTGGTCACAGCAGTGCCATCGAGCCTGTCACATAGCGCTCAGATATTCATTGGGCCTCACACAATCCAAAAGTGTCCAGTGTCCACTAGTGTGAGAAGAAATTCAAAATCTCACTTATCCTCTAGTCACTTTGCTCACAGCAGTGCCATCGAGCCTGTCACATAGCGCTCAGATATTCATTGGGCCTCACACAATCCAAAAGTGTCCAGTGTCCACTAGTGTGAGAAGAAATTCAAAATCTCACTTATCCTCTAGTCACTTTGGTCACAGCAGTGCCATCGAGCCTGTCACATAGCGCTCAGATATTCATTGGGCCTCACACAATCCAAAAGTGTCCAGTGTCCACAAGTGTCTGCTGAAATTCAAATTCTCACTTATCCTCTAGTCACTTTGGTCACAGCTGTGCCATCGAGCCTGTCACATAGCGCTCAGATATTCATTGGGCCTCACACAATCCAAAAGTGTCCAGTGTCCACTAGTGTGAGAAGAAATTCAAAATCTCACTTATCCTCTAGTCACTTTGGTCACAGCAGTGCCATCGAGCCTGTCACATAGCGCTCAGATATTCATTGGGCCTCACACAATCCAAAAGTGTCCAGTGTCCACTAGTGTGAGAAGAAATTCAAAATCTCACTTATCCTCTAGTCACTTTGCTCACAGCAGTGCCATCGAGCCTGTCACATAGCGCTCAGATATTCATTGGGCCTCACACAATCCAAAAGTGTCCAGTGTCCACTATGCAAATTGCCTCTTCAGAAAGAAAGAGGACTTTTACTCTACAGCGCCACCTATTGGTAGTAGCGATCCTACAAGTCACAATCAACCCTTTAACGAGTCTTGTAGTATGACTTAGGATACAAGCCAAATCAGAATCTCAATTTGCAGACACGGTGTTTCGAGCTGTTGGCTCTCGTCAGTGCAAAGTATGAGATCTGATTTGGCAAGGTGAGAGGCTCTGGACTAGGGTCTAAGAAGTAAGGTTTCTCCTTGCGGAGAGTGACATGCCAGCTGTGGCTTGTCAAGGTAAGGAGACTTATTCGCCGTGCAATGCTCCTCTGGGAAAATAATATGCAAATTGCCTCTTCAGAAAGAAAGAGGACTTTTACTCTACAGCGCCACCTATTGGTAGTAGCGATCCTACAAGTCACAATCAACCCTTTAACGAGTCTTGTAGTATGACTTAGGATACAAGCCAAATCAGAATCTCAATTTGCAGACACGGTGTTTCGAGCTGTTGGCTCTCGTCAGTGCAAAGTATGAGATCTGATTTGGCAAGGTGAGAGGCTCTGGACTAGGGTCTAAGAAGTAAGGTTTCTCCTTGCGGAGAGTGACATGCCAGCTGTGGCTTGTCAAGGTAAGGAGACTTATTCGCCGTGCAATGCATGCGCCAGTGTCCACTAGTGTGAGAAGAAATTCAAAATCTCACTTATCCTCTAGTCACTTTGGTCACAGCAGTGCCATCGAGCCTGTCACATAGCGCTCAGATATTCATTGGGCCTCACACAATCCAAAAGTGTCCAGTGTCCACTAGTGTGAGAAGAAATTCAAAATCTCCCCTGTCCTATAGACAGCTTGTACCTTGTTTTACATTACTATATAGTTTGTTGGATTTTGTCTACATTTTTACCAAAAATGAGGAAGGCTGGTGGAAGAGGCCGTGGAATTGGGCGGGGGTTGCCAGCTGGTAATGATGGTGTTGGTGGTGGATCTGATGGTAGTGGCAAGAGCAAAATAGTACCGAATGCAGGAGGTGTTGAGCCTGCGTCATCGTCTGGCTCCATAAGGCTTCGAAGGCTTAGTTTTCTAGGAGTTGGCAAACCGCTTTTAAAGCCAGAGCATCAGGAAAAAGTTTTGTCTTACATTGCTGACTCAGCCTCCAGCTCTATCGCCTCCTCTTCTTCAGTTGTAAAAAGTAAAAGCACTGAGTCGTCATTGGAGGCTCATGTTCATGAACCACACCTTTCCTTGTGTCCTTCACCCCAACCAAGATTGAAGGATGACGCAGGCCATACTACTGATTACTCCATGGAGCTGTTTTCACATACCAAGCCTGGATTATCAAGTGAAATGGTGAATTACCCAGGCCAAGATGAATCTGACATGGAGTGCACTGATGCACAGCCGCTGATGGATGATTCTGCTGGTACATTCACTCAGAGCACTGCATTGTCCTCGCAGTGTACAGAGCCAGATTCTGACCCTGATGAGACTCAGGTGCCCCTTCCCGCACACTATACCACCATACACGGTGACACAGAGGAAGGTGCACATGACATTGAAGAGGAGGTGATGGATGACCCAGTTGTTGACCCAGATTGGCATCCATTGGGGGAAGAGGGTGCTGCTTCCAATAGCTCAGATGAGGAGCATCCACAGCAGACATCGACATCGCAACAGCTGTTATCCGGCAGGCCCGGAGCACTCCAAAGACAGGTTCCAAAAATCAAAAGAGTTGCTGGACAGCTTGTCCAGAGGGTCAAAACATCACAGCGTGCTAGGCCGCAAAATGTCTGCCAAAGTAGGAAGAGTGCAGTGTGGCACTTTTTTGAACAAAATCCTCATGATCAGGCCAAGGTTATCTGTAAGAAGTGTGCAAAGACCTTTAGCCGAGGGAAAAATCTGAAAAATTTGAATACCAGTTGCATGCTTAGACATTTAACCAGCATGCACTTGCAAGCGTGGACACAACACCAAACCTCAAGTGCCACATGTGCAACTGATCACAACGAAGGTAGTCAGCAACGCTACATTGTTTCCCCCACTGTAAGCCCACCGGTTAGCACAGCAGCAAATGTTGAGGTGTCGTTGCAAGGCCACAGCAGTCAGGGAATCCCACTGTTATATCAACGAAAGACTGATTCTAGGCCATCAGAAAGAACACCAACTCCATCACCATCATCAACCCTCTCTCAGTCCGCCCTGTCCACCGCTACTTCCACCATATGCAGCTCTCAAGTCCAGCTCACCCTCCCAGACACTATGAGTAGGTCAAGAAAGTACTCAGTCTCTCATCCGCGCACACTGGGTTTGAACGCCCACATTGCCAAACTAATCTCGTTTGAGATGATGCCCTTTCGGTTGGTGGAAAGCGCAGCTTTCCGCGAACTCATGGCCTATGCAGTACCACACTATGACCTACCCAGTCGCCACTTCTTCTCTCGCAAAGCCATCCCAGCCCTCCACCATCATGTGAAAGACCGCATTGTCCATGCACTCAAGCAGTCAGTGAGCGGAAAGGTGCACCTCACAACTGATGCATGGTCCAGTCGCCATGGCCAGGGCCGTTACGTGTCCATCACTGCGCACTGGGTTAATGTGGTGGATGCAGGGTCCACAGGGGACAGCGGTGGTGGGACAGTGTTGCCTAGCCCACGGTATAGTAAACAGTTGGCTGTAGGCGTTCGACCCTCCTCCTCCTCCTCCAGAAGCGAAAGCTCGTCCACAGAGCGCAGTCCCATCTGCAGCTGCCACTGTTGCACACGAGGTGTCCCCCTATCGAGCAGCTAGTGGAAAGCATCAGCAGGCTGTGTTGCAGATGATGTGTTTGGGCGACAGACACACCGCCGAGGTGCTGGCCGAGTACTTTCAGCGACAAACTGAGTCATGGCTGGGCAGTGTACATCTTGAGGCAGGCAAGGTAGTTAGTGATAACGGCCATAATTTTGTGGCAGCCATAGCCCTTTCAAAACTCAGACACATACCTTGCTTGGCTCACACCTTGAACCTGGTGGTGCAGTGCTTCCTTAAAAATTATCCGGAGTTAACAGCCCTGCTCCAGAAGGTGCGAAGACTGTGCGCGCACATCCGCCGGTCGCCTGTACACTCCGTTCGTATGCAGAAGCTGCAGCGATTGCTCCACCTTCCCAACCACCGCCTCATTATCGACATTGCAACAAGGTGGAACTCCACCCTGCACATGGTGGAGCGGCTGTGCGAGCAGAGGCAGGCCATAATGCATTTGTGGGAGGATACACGGCCAGGCACTTTGAGAGCAGACATGGAGTTGACCGGTGTGCAGTGGTCGAAGCTGAAAGACCTCTGTAAAGTCCTTCAGTGTTTTGAGGAATGCACACGGCTGGTAAGTGCAGACGACGCCATCCTAAGCATGAGCATCCCACTTATGCGTCTGCTCATGCAAACTTTGACGCACCTTAAGGAGCAGGCTTCTGCAGCCAATGTTGATGAGGAGGAAGAGGAGGAGGGAATCCTTGATGACATTCAGCCATTGTCTGCTCAGGGACCTCTCCTGGACGAGGTGGAGGAAGAAGAGGAGGAGGAGGAGGATGATGGGGATGATTACTTAGGGGAGGAGGATGCATCTCGTGGGGCAAGTGAAAATGTTGGCGTGGCAAGGTCTGGTACAGGGTTTGTGCGTGACTGGAGGGATGTGGATTTGCCAGAAAGTGCTCCTCCAACCAGCACTCGCAGTGCATCATTGACACTGGGAACATTGGCCCACATGTCAGATTATGCCTTGCAGATCCTAAAAAGGGACCCCCGCATTGCCAAAATGATGAACGATGACGACTACTGGTTGGCCAGCATCCTGGATCCACGCTATAAAGGCAAATTACAAAACATCATGCCACAGGAGAACCTTGACCTAATATTGGCTAATAAACAAGCAACTCTGGTAAATCGGTTGCTTGAGGCATTCCCCGCACACAGCAGCGGTGATGGTTCTCACACGAGCCGTACGGGCCGGGGTCAGCTTGGCAGAGGTGTTCGTGGTGCACACAGCAGAAGTGGCGTTGGAGACAGGGGTTTCATGACAATGTTGTGGACTGATTTTTCAAGTACCACTCACACAACTGGTAATACTGCATCGATGGAAAGTGACAGGAGACAGCAGTTGTCAACTATGGTTACAAACTACTTTTCCTCCCATATCGATGTTCTCCCATACAGGTCATTCCCCTTTGACTATTGGGCTGCTAAACTGGACACCTGGCCTGAATTGGCACAATATGCCTTACAGGAGCTCGCTTGCCCAGCTGCAAGTGTGCTATCGGAAAGAGTCTTCAGTGCAGCTGGATCAATCCTGACAGAAAAAAGGACCCGTCTGTCAACCCAAAATGTGGATGATCTAACCTTCATTAAAATGAACCACGCATGGGTTTCCAAGGATTTTGTCCCACCTTCCCCTGATGACACATAGGGTGACAGAAAAATGGCTTGCTTTGGTCCACCTCTTCCTGGGACTTGACCTATTTCACCTTTTGCATCAGCTGAATGTCCAACATCAACATATGCCACTTTCTAAAACTCCCTAACTGTGCTGCCTCCCCCCCATGGCCGGGGTCACCACCTAGCGCACGACACCGTGCGAGTGCCGTTGCCCTGGACAGGTGGGTAGGCTGACTCTTGGGCGTGGGCACTGGCACAGGGTCCCTCATAGTGCAATCAAGTGTCTCTGACGGTGGTGGTGCACACCCGCCGTCAGACACACTGCCGTACTATGAGGGGCCCAGTGCCAGTACCGACGCCAACGAGTGGGCCCCCCTTGCTTGGGCAGGGCCCCAGCATTTGCAATCTTTACCTCTCCCTGCTCCTCCGCTGTGTAGTCTGGGCCGTCAAATGCATACTGGGCCTGACACCGTTTGAGCCTGCCTCCTGATGTATAGACATATATTTTGAATGTGTACGCTATCCATACATGTTATCTGGGGATACGGAACCCTTTCTCACCTTTGTGCAATCACGTGCAATCCATACTGGGCCTGACACCGTCTGAGCCTGCCTCCTGATGTATAGACATATATTTTGAATGTGTACGCTATCCATACATGTTATCTGGGGATACGGAACCCTTTCTCACCTTTGTGCAATCATGTGCAATCCATACTGGGCCTGACACCGTCTGAGCCTGCCTCCTGATGTATAGACATATATTTTGAATGTGTACGCTATCCATACATGTTATCTGGGGATACGGAACCCTTTCTCACCTTTGTGCAATCACGTGCAATCCATACTGGGCCTGACACCGTCTGAGCCTGCCTCCTGATGTATAGACATATATTTTGAATGTGTACGCTATCCATACATGTTATCTGGGGATACGGAACCCTTTTTCACCTTTGTGCAATCATGTGCAATCCATACTGGGCCTGACACCGTCTGAGCCTGCCTCCTGATGTATAGACATATATTTTGAATGTGTACGCTATCCATACATGTTATCTGGGGATACGGAACCCTTTCTCACCTTTGTGCAATCACGTGCAATCCATACTGGGCCTGACACCGTCTGAGCCTGCCTCCTGATGTATAGACATATATTTTGAATGTGTACACTATGCTATCCATACATGTTATCCGGGGATACGGTACCCTTTCTCACCTTTGTGCAATCACGTGTAATCCATACTGGGCCTGAGAACAGATGGCGAGTAGTTAAGCAAGCTACAGCACCTGTGGTTTGCACACGTAAGTTTTTCATTTTTTCAGGAATGACGGTTAGGCCTAATTCCGGAACTGCGGTTGACCTGCAATTACTGGGAAATCATCGTTCGCGGGTAATAATTGTAATCACAGATCCCCATCACTAACGTTGTTCAGCGGGTTATCTGCACCTGTAAGCGACAAACGCTGGCCTTTTCAGTGTAGCGCACATGCAGCCACGGACATGTAAGGGCATGACACACCAGTTATTGGCCAATCTCATGTGCCAGAGCCTCACGTGTCCCTCTAGTAAGCCAGACTCGGACCGCGGGGCATGACGGAGTCTCGTTCGTTAACGGAATTAAGCTTGCAATGTGTGCATCTGTTCTGTAGCTTGCATGGTTGAGGTTTCCCAGGTGGAGTCGAATTAAACCGTAGGCTCCACTCCTGGTGGTGCCCTTCTGGACATTCCTTTAAGGTTCAGCTTTGCAACCATACTGCCCACGTAAAACAAACACTTTGCCTTCATGAACGCTGTTTGGAGGGTCATGACTCATGGGAATAACGCCGCCCAATCAGTTAACCTGCTAGAGAGATCCTTCGTTGCTCCCAAGCATGACATCACACTCCCTAGGAGGAAGGTAATGCCACTGTGGCGACCGTACTCCTGGGGGCGACACAAGTGCACTGATGCCCAGCCACTGCTCGATGAATCTGCTGGTACATTGACCCAGACCATTACATTCCCCTCGCACGCTACACGGCCTGAATCTGACCCTGATGAAACTCAGGTTACCCTTCCCATATACAGTTCCATCTTACACGGTGACAAAGAGGAAGCTGCAGATGAAAGTGCAGGTTCGGACCACCCGCCATCAGACACACCACCGTACTATCATGGGCCCTTTGCCAGTGCCGTCGCAAACGAGTGGGCCCCCCCTGCTTTCTCAGGATCACAGCACTTGCAAGGTTGAAATACTGTGCATTGAGATGGAAGATGGGAACGACGAGGAGTCCAGACTAGTACAGGGATTCCCTAGCGAGGAGACTTATTTGATTGTTTTCAATGTTGGGACAGCAATTTTTGGGGAGCACTATACTCTGGAGAATGATAGATGGGGCCCACCATACACTGGAATATTCCAAAGGTGGACATCAGACACTGGAGTAGCATTTACAGGGCCCATTATACACTAGAGCATTAGAAATGGGGCCCATTATGTTTGGAGCATTATTTGGGCCAATAAGACAGTGGAGCTTCATCCATGGGGACCAACATATACTGTAGCATTATGTGGAGCTCATCATATACTGTTTCAAACATTATATGGGACCAATGATTCTGTATGGAGAAATAGATGGGCCTTGTCATGAGATGTAAAAAGTGAAGTATTTTTCATTGTACTATACCGCTATTTCTCTGCCGTATCGGAGCATGATGAGTTGTGGTATGTGTTAGAGGGGCGCTCTTTCGCCCAGGGCACATGAAAACCTGGAGCCAGCCCTCCCCCCCCACAACTTTAGCCAAATAACCCCCATTTTTCAGTGCGTAACTTGTATTATGAAGTTAATTAAGGTTGACAAGCTTAAGTAAGAAGAATTGATGCTTTTGGCTTTCAAATGGGCACTGTTGGTGTGTTTCCTGTCCTCCTCTCACTGCCAACTTTTATTCCCCATTGACTTACATTGGGTTTTGTGTTTCGGGACGACCCCGACTTTTCCCTATAATCGGACGATCTTGCTCGACCCGACTTTTGGAAAAGTCGGGTTTCACGAAACGAAACGCGACCCTAAAAAACCAAAAGTCGCTCAACTCTACTCTGTAGTATTTGTCACAGTCCGGTAAATTAGAAAGTCCAGGTAATTGTCTCATCCGATTAATTAAAGCTTCATTCCTCGATGTTGCTGGAATGGGGCTGATTTATATCAGCCTATTACTCCTGTAAGAAAAGAAATATATTCAAAATAAAGAAATTGAAGCGACTCGACACCATCATAAAGTCTGGGCGGAGATCACAATATCGCAGGTTGCACATTTAAAAAATGGTGCGTGAACCACAAGGGAAGCTCAGTTTAAGGCTAAGTGCACACGTACCGGAACTCTCGCGGAAATTACCGCGAGAATTCCGGAATTCCAATCCGCGGGAAAATCGCATTTTAAATTCCCGCAATTTTCCCGCAGAAAAACTAGCATTTTGCAAGCATATTTAGCTTGCAAAATGCTAGCGTTCTCCAAGCGATCTGTAGCATCGCTTGGAGAACTGATTGACAGGTTGGTCACACTCGTCAAACATAGTGTTTGACAAGTGTGACCAACTTTTTACTACTGAGGCCGCCTATGCGGCATCAATAGTAAAAGATAGAATGTAAAAAAAAAAAAAAAAATGGTGTTATTCTTACCCTCCGACGTCCCGCGCATCCGTTCCCAGTAATCCTTTACGAAAATGCCCGCGATGACGTCAGTTCTCGCGGGATCGCGACGTCTCACGGTAATTCGCGATGACGTCGCGCGAATGATCGCGAGACTTCGCGATCCCGCGAGAACGGACGCCATCGCGGGCATTTTCGCAAAGGACTACTGGGAACGAGAGCGTGAAGAGAAGCAGGAAGACTGCGCGGGACGTCGGAGGGTGAGAATAACAATATTTTTTATTTTTAAATTCTATTTTTTACAGGGATATGGTACCCAAAGCCCAGAGGACAGTCTCCTCTCCTCCGGACCGTGGGTACCATCCGCAATTGTTCTGCTTACTTTCCGCATGGTGTGCACAGCCACATGCGGGAGGTAAGCGGAACAATGCATTCCTATGGGTGCAGGATCGCCGCGATTCCGCAAATTAATGAGCATGCTGCGGTTTTTACCGCGAAGCGATTCCGCCGCGGTAAAAACCGCAGCATTAGCACAGCATTGCGGAATCCCATAGGAATGCATGGGATGCTTATTTTTCGCGTTTTCGCGGCAAAATCGCGCGGTTAAAACCGCCGCGGAAACGCGAAAAAAACGCCACGTGTGAACTCAGCCTAATAGACACCAAACTGGGGAAACAATTGCAGGCCAAAATTGAAGAAAAGCGTTACTCGCCATATAAAAATACTCCTTTATTAATGTTCTGTAGAACATATCGGCTGGTCTCTCTGAACAGCCACACCTGATCCTTCTCTCTCTACTGATGATATGTCTTAAAGGACGTTAATGAAAAAGTGATTTTTAAAGGTGAGAGCTGCTTTTCTCCTTTTTAAGAAGAGAAGTTTACATTTCTTAGAAATGGCTTCTCACAAATATACTGTATACTGGGGAATATAATGATGAGGTGTATGGTGGGTATGTGTGCTACTGGGCAGAGGTAACACTATGGATGTCCCTATGTGCTATACTTACATCTTCTTATTTGAATGGTGGTTCGGCTCTGCCGGACTCCACGTCACTCCAGTTTATGGAGTGGAAGAATGGGCGCTCTCTAATGAACGATGTTATGGCACATCGAGTAGATGGAGTTTTGCAGAGAAGCTGGAAGATGAGAGAGACCATTAATCATTATATTGTGTATTATTACTGATACGTTATTACACAATCATAGAATCATAGAATCGTAGAGTTGGAAGGGACCTCCTGGGTCATCTGGTCCAACCCCCTGCTCAAAGCAGGATTCGCTAAATCATCCCAGTCAGATGTCTGTCCAGCCTCTGTTTGAAGACTTCCATTGAAGGAGAACTCACCACTTCTCGTGGCAGCCTGTTCCACTCATTTATCACTCTAACTGTCAAAAAGTTTTTTCTAATATCTAATCTGTGTCTCCTCCCATTCAGTTTCATCCCATTGCTTCTAGTCTTTCCTTGTGCAAATGAGAATAAAGTAGATCCTTCTACAATGTGACAGCCCTTTAGATATTTGTAGACAGCTATTAAGTCTCCTCTCAGTCTTCTCTTTTGCAAACTAAACATTCCCAAATCCTGCAACCTTTCCTCATAAGACAGGGTTTGCAGACCAGTCACCATTCTGGTCGCTCTTTTCTGAACTTGCTCCAGTTTGTTGATGTCTTTTTTAAAATGTGGTGCCCAAAACTGGACACAATATTCCAGATGAGGTCTGACCAAAGAGGAGTAGAGGGAAATAATGACTTCACGTGATCTAGACTGTATGCTTCTGTTAATACATCCTAGAATTGCATTTGCCTTTTTTGCTGCTGCATCACACTGTTGACTCATATTCAGTCTGTGATCTATTAGTATACCCAAGTCTTTTTCACATGTGCTGTCACTTAGCCCTATTCCTCCCATTCTATATATGCTTTTTTCATTTTTATTGCCCAGATGTAGTACTTTGCATTTCTCCCTGTTAAAAACCATTCTGTTAGTTGCTGCCCACTTCTCCAGTTTATTTAAAACTTTTTGAATCCTCTCTCTCTCTTCTCTAGTATTAGCTATCCCTCCTAGCTTTGTGTCATCAGCAAATTTAATCAGTTTACCCTCAGTTCCTTCATCTAAATCATTGATAAAGATGTTGAACAATACAGGGCCCAGGACAGAGCCCTGTGGTAGCCCACTTGAGACATTCTTCCAACTGGATGTGCAGCCATTTACGACCACTCTTTGGGTCCGATCACTAAGCCAGTTATGAATCCACCTAACGGTTGCCTTGTCCATTCCATACTTAGTCATTTTTTCAATAAGGATTGTATGAGAGACTTTGTCAAATGCTTTGCTGAAGTCAAGATATACTATATCTACAGCATTTCCTTGATCCACCCAATCAGTGATACCGTCATAGAAGGAAATTAAGTTAGTCTGACATGACTTATTAGTTACAAACCCATGCTGACTCTGTTTATTCACTTCATTCTTATCCAGGTACTGACATACATGTTGTTTAATAATTTGTTCAAAGATCTTTCCTGGTATAGAAGTCAGACTCACCGGCCTATAGTTGCCTGGGTCCACCTTCTTCCCCTTTTTGAAGATAGGAACAACATTTGTTTTTCTCCAGTCTTCTGGCACTTCTCCTGTTCTCCAAGAATTTTCAAAGATTATGGAGAGGGGTTCAAAAATTTCTTCTACTATCTCCTTCAGTACTCTAGGGTGTAATTCATCTGGACCTGGAGACTTGAATTCATTTAGGTTAGCTAAGTGTTTCCTCACTATCTTTCTGTTTATAGATATCCTGGATTCTTCTATTCCCTTAATAGGACAGTGAATAACAGTTGATGTTACATTTCCTTTCTGAGAGAAAACAGATGCAAAATAGGAATTTAAAAGTTCAGCCTTCTCAACATCCTGTCTTACCATTTCATCATTTTCATCCTGTAAAAATCCTATAGCATCTTTGACTTTTCTTTTACTTTTGACATATCCCCAAAATCCTTTATTATTGCTTTTGACATCTCTTGCAAGCCTCAATTCATTTTCAGCTTTAGCTAATCTGATTTGTGCCCTGCAGGTTCTGCAGACAGCATTATATTCTTTTTTAGATATGCCTCCCTCTTTCCATTTTATAAACATTTTTTTCTTCCTTTTTAGCATGTGCTTAAGTTCTGTGTTCATCCATCGTGGTTTCCTTAAATGCTTCCTATTCTTCCCTCTTTTCGGAATTGTTAACAACTGTGCTTTGAGAATTTCATTTTTCAAGATTTCCCATCCTTCCTGGACATTTTTGTCTTTAAGGATATCCAGCCATTGGATCCCTCCAATTCTCTTTCTGAATCCCTTAAAATCTGCCTTTCTGAAATCTAACCTTGACGTCTGAGTCTTCACAGGTCTTCCGCCTCTAGTTATCCAAAATTCTAAAATTTTATGTCTATGGACTGTCACCATCATGTCCTCTATCCTTCCTTATAATCCACCATCATCCTTCTTCACCTATTCCTACTTACCCCTTCTAGGATGTCAAGCTCATCGATGGAGATGCAGGGTGGAAAATATAGGACGTTGTCCAAAGACTCATGGTAGTCATCCATATCACCACTGTTATAGAATGGAGACGTCCCCACAATCATCATGTACAGGATGACACCAAATGAAAAGGAATCTGCCAGATGATTGCAGCCTTCTCTATCCAATACCTGTAGGAACATAAGATAGGAGATGAGCTGAATATACCGGGGAGGGGATTTCACACTTAGCCTTTGAGGACGGGTCTGTGATGAGATATGAGCAGGATACTGAGATTAGTACTCAATCCTACTATCAGCATCAATCATTAAGGGATGTTCCTTACCTCAGGCGCGATGTAACCCTTCGTGCCAACAAGTTCATCCAAGACGTCATCCTTGCCCACATTCACGGCTGAAGTGCCAAAGTCACAGATTTGTATGTGTCCAGTGCCATCAATGAGGACGTTATGAGGCTTCAGGTCACTGCAGGGAAAAGGAGCAGACACTAATGGTGAGGAAAATTCATGAAAAGAACTTTCTACAATAGATATGTAAGGTGACAACATAGATTTATGAAGATGAACTGATTACCGATGTATCACGCCGTGTTCATGGAGAAACTGGATTCCGCAAACCATTTCTGCTGCAAAGCGTCTGTGGAGAAGAAAGTAGAGGATGGATCAGTGGTTACACACACTTTAGGACCATAATGAACGGGCAGCAGATTATTATGATTCAGCCTAAGACATGTACCTTGTTGTCTCTGTATCAAACTTCATCGATTCTAACATTTGGCTAAACAGATCTCCTCCGGCCATTGCCTCCATGGCTATTATATATGCTTGTGGTGTTTCTGCAAAGCCCCTCAGAGATGTTATGAAGCGGCAGACGGCGCCAATACTTAGAGCCTTTAACTCTGTAGAGAATGTTTCCTCATCACAACAACTCTTTTCCATTATCTTAAGGGCTAGTAGTTCTTTGCTGACTGGATCTGATGCCAAGACGACCTGGAGAAAAATCACAGAAGATCAGACCAAACTCTCATCTATTCTATGGATCTGTGTAATGGATCACTGGTGTATCCCAATTATCATTACATATGAAGATCCTGTAATTAATATTTATACCATCCTGTGTATCTGGTGGAGACTACTTTGGGGAGCACGGAGTAGTATAAATTCATTCTTACCTTTCCGTAGCATCCTCTTCCAATATTAGTGAGTAAATCAAGGCTGTAAAGGTCAATAGGATTTTCAATTTTAACCAATTCTCTCACAGGTAAAACCGGTGAGCTGGCATCACCAAGGTCTTCTGCTTTCGCATCTGCTATGTCAGAGGGCATCAAAACGTTTGCACCTGCTGAGATAATATAAGATTTGTTAATCTCTTTGAGAACAAATAATGGAAATACGCTTTCTATTAAATGTGGGCTCAGGCGCTGAGCATGCATTTTACCAGGCCAACACCAGCTGTATTACATAGCTGCCACCTGCCTATAACTGCCGTGACTAGAGCACACTCCGATTGCTTCAGTTTTACTATTTCATTGCTATCAGTGCTACTTAAATTAAGTGAATGCCGATTTGTGCGCACCAGCACCCATTAGTCCCTCAGGACACAACTGCAAGGGGTTTATTGGTTGTAATGACAATATGAGCCCTATCTTTTACTTTCATCCAAATATTAAGAACAGCGTTGCTTAATTTCATATGAGAACGTCATTATAGCTATATACAGCGATACAGTCCCATTACAAGAGATCAGAAAATCTCAGGGTCAAGTCTTCTAAAGAGACTAAAAAAATGAAATAAATAAAAAAAAGTTTTTTAAAAAAAAAATTCAAAAATGTAATTTGAATTACTTAACCTTCCCAATTAATAATAATAATAATAATAATAATAATAATAAAAAAATGAGAAATAAGCATAACTAGGATCACTCCAATAGTATAAGTCCGCTATACAAAAATATACAAATAATTCTCCCAAACAGTAAATACTGAAATCAGAAAAAAAATGGACATACCAATATTGCATTTTTTTTTAAATCAGAAAGTTACAATTCCTCAGAACATGGCGACATAAACCAATTTTGTTTTTTTTTTATTACACTTCTAATTTTCTTTCACCATTTTAGTAAAATGAAAACGTATGCATATTGGACATTACCAGAATTGTATCTGACATGGAGAATTATTTTGTGAGGTCATTTCTATCACACAATTAACACAATAAAAAAAGTCAGAATCCCTTTTTTCCATACAATTTTACCAAACTAATTTAAAAAACAAACAAACAAACCTTGAAAGACAAAATAAATGGTGTCGTTCAAAGCTACAGCTCGGCCCACTGAAAAAATATATATATTACAATTTTAAACAGAACTCTATACATCAGCAGGAAATGTCGAATATTTGGTGTTTCGTTTACTGTCTAATTGCAAAAATGTCCCTGTTGCCCATAGCAACAATTCACAGCACAGATTCCGGTTCTTAACATTCTATAGAACACTGAAATGTGACTGGTTGCTACGGGCAAAAAGGACAGTTCTTCCACAAGTCAGCATTGATAATGGAGGTCTGCACATAATTTTAGGAGTATAATCCCCCTCGCCCCCAGTCTTATTCTACTGAACTGTTTCCATCTTACCTGTTTTATCTTCATCCATTGCTCTTTCTGGTGAAGAAACGCTGACAGTTTTGGCTGATGACTGGGATCTCCATAGTGCACCATTCCCATTAATAATGGGTGTAGCATAGGTCAGATGCCTTCTGCATTGGATAACCCAGTCTCTGCTGTTCCGAATTCTTTTCTTGGCTGCCGCTCTTTGCAGGTCCAGGATGTCTTTCCTTTCAGATCTGGATGAGACCTGTTTTGGAGTTTCTTGGAGAACCTCGTCCAGCTTTATATCTGCGCCGATATTTCTCCGCTTATTTATGATGGCTTCTTTATTCCTCATCCTTATTGCAGGGGCCAGATCTCCAATTTTTTTTAAGGAGATAAGTATGGCCCTCTGAAGCTCAGCGGAGGCTGCAGAGTGGGACTCCATGAGGTTCTCCATGATCCTTCTCTTTGTAAGGATTTCATGTCTTTTGGACTTTCTCATTTTCTCTAGATTTTGTCGTTTGGACGCCATTTCAGAGGCGTCAGTGTCCATGATTGGTAAAGTAATGTCCTTTCGCCCTAAAGCAAATAATAATAATAACTCTTCATTTAATCCTCTCCTCTCTCTCAGTACCCGATCTCGTTGGGCTCGTCTTCTCTCTTTATACATTTTGGAATCAATTTTTGCTTCGTTCGCCACGAAAAACAAAAGGAAATCCCTCATCGTTGGGGGTCTGTGAGGCAGGGATTTCCTATGGGCTGTAACACTGGAATGTAGAATGTGATGATGTCATCACCTCATTGTGACATAGATTATACTGTGATGTCACAGCAAGAATCATATAGATGGACAGATACATAGATAGATATAAACTTTGTAAGCTATATATATATATATATTAAAAATTAAATAATATAAATACAATTTAAAAAAATGTATAATTATAAGCAGAAAATTTCATGTAGGGATGCTGTTTAGGAAATAAATATAAGTAGGTAAGGGGGAATTTAATACATTACATATTTAAGGTTTAAATGCTGCTATGAATCTCAGTTCTCAGATGTAGTTCAAATTTTAAGCTTAAGTGGAAACATGCATTAAATTGTATACACACATTAAACAGTATCATGGTTACAAGTTTTGACTTTTCAGTCAGCTAAATGTCTTTTATTGCCCATTTACAGTTTGCCTAATAATTCCGCACACCTTAATAAAGGTCATTGTATCCTTGGGGTATGTGCACGCATTAATAATTTGGTGCAGAAATTTCTGCATCTCTTGGCAGGAAAAACATTGCGTAAAATAGGCAGTTTTTTTTTTTGCTGCGTTACTTGCGTTTTTTGGTGCATATTTTATCACACTCACTAGTATGGATGAAATCTGCAGCAAAAACGATGAAAGAATTGACGTATTTCAGGTTTAAATCTGCAAGGAAAAAATAAGCAACATGTACATGAGACTTCTGGATTCTCATTCGCTTCCCTGACATCAGGAAACCCTTCAAGTTTAGTGACAAATCCGCACACAGCGTAATACTCTGACACTTATTAATCTTTACATAGCGCTAACATATTCCACAGCACTTTACAGTTTGCACACATTACCATCACTGTCCCCGATGGGGCTCGAAATCTAAATTCCCTAACTGTATGTCTTTTGGAATGTGGGAGGAAACCCACGCAAACACGGGGAGAACATACAAACTCCTTGCAGATGTTGTCCTTGGTGGGATTCGAACCCAGGACTCCAGCGCTGCAATGCTATCCACTAAACCAACGTGCTCAGTACATCCATTTATTAGAAAGAGGAATTTTGGATTGGGAAATGGATTTATTTTGTCCTCTGTATTTTTCCATTTCTTACCAAAAACAGAACAAATTGTTTTATGATAATATTGTTTGTATCTTTTTTCTATACTGCAGTTATTATTATATAGATTCTTTATAGAACTTCCCATTCCTATGATGTTGTGGTTTTGTCGGATGCATCTTCTCGGATTCTGCGATTGTTTCCGAACATATTCGATCATCTCTAGTAAAGAAGAGTTGGAACCTTCATTGGCCACTGATTGTGATTGCTCCATTTTTCTATATCGATTTAGGACCTGTGCTGAAGTTGGTGTACATAAGTACAAACATGGAAGCCAACATACAGAACAATGCCACACATGAGCAAATGACCAAAGTCCCTGAACTCCATGACATGTCCAGCAATCTCCATCTTGATCCCTTTTGTTGGCATTTGGTGGAAATCCAAAGAATAGCTTCATCATTAAATATGCACTCAGTCTTTGATCAGAATGCCAAAAGCAGTAAGCCTGCTAGAAAAAATATATACAAATGGACATCTGTTAGGGGAGAGGACTTTTTTTTCCATAGAACCTGGTCACTGTTATGGCCTTTATAAAGAGTAGACTAATGTCAACTGAACCCATCTATGTCTAATATATATATAGGGGGCCGTGGGCAGATGATTATGTGGGGAGATAAGGATCCGACATGGTTGATTTTGGGATGTTGATCCTTTTGCTGTCTAAGCAATAAACCAGCACCAGGGAATGGCTCTTTCAAAAAGTACTCAGGAACGCTCAACAGAGTGAGCAAGATAGCTGGTTGAACCTTTGCTTGGCCAACAGCTTTCGAAAATGTGTGCAGAGCTTTAGTATAGAAGAGTGTGTGTTAGGCGTTGAGTTCCCACCCCTGCACAGCGGGAATCACAAGCCATGTCCGCTGCAGTCTCCAGTTCTTCTTCAGTCGCAGAGGTTCCTGCTCAGCAGAGACGTCGGTCCCAGCTTCTTGCTCAAGCTGATGCTATGCATTTGGTTGCTACTGCCGCCCCAGGTTCAGTTATAGCATCCATCATTAGTCAGCGGCAAGCAGACCCCCTTGGGACTAAGCCCTGCTTTCCTCCATCTGAGCATGCCCGTGAGACGACCGCTCATTGGTGGTCGGAGGTCACATGCTCAGATCCTCAAGAAGCTCAGATTGGGCCATCAGGAAGGTCCTGGAAGGCTGCGGTTATAAAAGGATCGCATAGCCGCACGACCATGTGCTAGTATAGACAATATGGAGTGAGTGTTGTATGCACATATGAATGTCTCTGGTGAATGACTCATTATGAAACCCCTACCCTTGGTACGCATGTGTTCTTCAGCCTTGCCAGTTAGTGCATAGGCTGATAGTGCAGGTAGAAGGCAGAGTCAGGGACTAGCATCAACGCCAATTAGTGGTTTTGGCTTTACGCCACTGTGCACTTGGTCTGCACTCCACGGTAGGCAGCATCTATTAGTGGTGTTCGCAGGTGCAAAGCCACGCGCTTAGTGGGTCTAGAGGGACTCTAACCCTGTGTCTTTGGGACAGAGTTCTGTGACTGTACACTAGTGCTAACTTTGCCAAGCTCTGTGAGCTTTAACAGGCTACGGCATTTATATTCCACTGTAGTGCGGTTCTGTGAAGCAACAGAGTCCGCCTCTGTACACACGGGGTGAAGTTAAACCACGTTTGTTCTTCTATTATACCGCCATATAGCGTCCGCCATTACCAGGCAGCAGATAACATCTCTGCACAGTGGACCACGGGCTGCTACTTTTTTTTCCTGTGTGTGATGGATCCTATGCACGCTCTTTCTGAGCAGGTAAAGCACCTGACTCAGATGTCTCAGAAACTTAATGGGGGACAACGAGTTCTGGCTCAGTCTCAGCAGCTGATAGCTGACATTGTGCAGGGGGCTTTATCATCTGGTGCTTACAGGACAGGGGCTCGAGCTGTTACATGAGTTTTCCGTAAGTCCCCGTTTAAATTGCCGAATTTAAAGTTTTCAAGGAGGGCTGTACTGTAAGCTTTTTTTCTCATTAACACCACACTCTTCTGGGGATGAAAGTCAGAAGGTAGGGGTCATTATGTCTCTGTTAAGGGGAGCCCCCCAGGCTTGGGATTTTTCCCTTCCTACCTTTGCCCCTGAGAGAATGACTGTGGATGCATTTTTTGAGTCCCTGAGGCATATTTATGATGAGCCTGATCGGGTGCATATGGCTGAGGACATGGTGATGAGTGTATGTCAGGGGAAGCACTCAGCCGAGTGGTTTTGCTCAGAGTTAAGATGCTGGGATGCTAAGGTCCTTTGGATGATGCCACCCACTGGGGCTTGTTCCGTAGAGGCCTGTCTGAATGTCTGAAAGATCCCTTGGCACTTCACCCTCCTCCTGATTCTCTGGAGGACGCTATGATGCAGGCCGTCCGAATGGATCGCAGGCTGCGGGCGAGAGATGCTATGCAGTTTGAGACCCCGTTATTCTCCAGTGGAAGGGGAGCCAGTCCTACATTGAGTCCATGGAGATGGGAGCCATCAACCTCAAAGAGAAAGAAAGAAAGAAAGGAGACAGCAGTGTTTCAGAAATCTGTGTTTTCACTTTGGTGATCCAGGATAATGGAAAAATGACTGTCCCTCCTGCCCACCGGCTAACAAGTGGCTGAGTCTGGGTGATCATCTTGGAGGGCACTCAGACACTCAGGTACATCTTTCTTCATTTTCTAAGATACTGTTAAAGGTGGAACTTGGTGTTAAAAACTGCTTTTCCCTTACTTCGGATTTGGTGGTCTGTGGGTCATCCTTGAACCTGATTGATTCTAAGCTGGTGGTCAGCTGTAGATTAGGGACAGTTAGGTTGGAGACTCCTATAAAAATAATGACCATTGATTCTACACCTCTCACCAAGGACGGTCACCATTTTGTTTCTGAAGAATTCACCCTCAGAGTTGGGACCCTTCATCAGGAGTATGTCATGTTTTGTTTTGGATAACCTCCCTGCTGCCCTGGTGTTAGGGTTTCCCTGGTTGCAACGACATAACCCAATTATTGACTGGGGTTCCTGGGATATTGTTAAATGGGGATCTAATTGTTCTGAAAGTTGTCTTGTTACTGTGTCTGTGTCGTCCATTGGTCTGGAAGGTATTTTGGAGTACCTAAAGGACTATGCGGACGTTTTCTCCCAAAAAGAGGCTGAAGTTTTGCCACCACATCACCCATTTGATTGTGCCATTGACCTGGTTCCAGGTGCTAAATTGCCCAAGGCTCGCTCGTATAACCTCTCTGGTCCTGAGAGGGCTGGTATGAAAGAATACATTTCCGAGAGTCTTCGTAAAGGACACATTCTTCCTTCTGTTTCTTCCATGGTGGCGGGGTTCTTTTTCGAAAAGAAAAAAGACAGTAGTTTGCGCCCATGCCTCGATTTTCATGAGTTAAATAAGATAACTGAGAAATACTTACCCCATCCCACTTATTCCTGATTTGTACAACCAGTTGTCTGGGGCTAAGTGGTTTTCGAAATTGGATCTGCGGGGGCCATATAACTTTTCTGGGTCTGGGAGTGGGATGAGTGGAAAGCTGCTATTCTCACTACTGAAGGGTTGTTTGAGAACTTGCCTTTCGGTCTGACCAATGCACCAGCAGTCTTCCAAAATTTCATCACTCATGTGTTCTCTGACTTTATTGGGCGTTTTATGGTTGTGTATTTGGATGACATACTTAGCTACTCGCCTGATAAACAGGCTCACATTGGTAATCTTCGGGAAGTTCTCCCAAGCCTCTGGGAGAACTGTCTCCTTGCTAAGCTAGAGAAATGTCCATTCTTTGTTCAGGAAATGTCTTTTCTGGGATACATTGTGTCTGTTGAGGGGTATCGCATGGATCCTAATAAAGTGCAGGCCATTGTCGATTTGTTTCAACCTCATGATTTGAAGGCTCTGCAGCATTTCTTAGGATTCGCAAATTATTATCGCAAGTTTATGAGGGGGTTCTCGCAGGTAGTTAAACCTCTCACAGATCTGACTCAAAAGGGGGCTGATATCAAGAATTGGTCAGCCACAGCGGTGGTGGCATTTCAGTTTTTAAAAAAATGTTTCATGTCTGCTCCGGTTCTTATTCAACCAGACCCATCTGAACCATTTATTGTTGAGGTGGACGCCTCAGAGGTGGGGGTGGGGGCGGTGTTGTCCTTGGGACCTGCCACTTTGACTAACTTGAGACCTTGTGTCTTTTTCACTAAGACGTTCTCTCCTGCGGACAGAAACTATGATGTTGGAAATCGAGAACTTCTGGCCTTGAAGCTGGACTTTGAAGAATGGAGGCATTTATTGGAGGGGGCTGTCTATCCTATTACTGTGGTTACCGACCACAATAACCTAGTTTGAGTCTGCTAAAAGGTTGACTCCTAGACAGGCGAAATGGTCGCTTTTTTTTCCCGATTCCAGTTCTCCATCACTTTTCGGCCAGGATCCAAAAATGTCGGGGCTGATGCCTTGTCACGCAATCTGGATCCAGTGTCTCCCCCTGAACCTCCATCCTCCATTCTTCAGCCTGGGGTGATGGTGGAGGGTGTGTCTACTGTGTTGGAGTGGGAGATTAAGGAAGCTCAGTCTCTTGCCCCTCTGGCTAAGTCAGTGGATAAACTTTTTTGTACCAGTTCAATTTCGTCTCAGGGTCCTTTGGGAGTTCCACGACTCAGTTTTAGGTGGACATCCAGGGATCTAGGCTACCCAGAGGGCCATTGCTAGGATATTCTGGTGGTCTTCTTTAGCCTCTGATGTCAGGGAATTTGTGTCTTCTTGTGGGATATGTGCCCGCACGAAAACCCCCCATAACCAGCCGGCCAGGGAATTGGTGTAAATTCCTGATAGACCCTGGACCCATTTGTCCATGGATTTTATCACCAATCTTCCTCTTTCCAAGGGTAATATTGTCATTTGGGTAGTGGTGGACAGGTTTAGTAAGCAGACACATTTTGTACCCTTGGCGGCTTTACCTAATGCGGAAACGTTGTCCAGATTGTTTGTTGAGCATGTAGTGCGGTTGCATGGGGTACCCCTGAATGTGGTGTCTGATAGGGGGGTACAATTTGTTTCCAGATTTTGGAGGGTGTTTTGTAAGAGGTTTGGTATTGGTCTGTCTTTTTCATCCGCTTATCATCCAGAGACTAATGGTCAGACTACGCAGACCAATCAGTCTCTGGAGCAAATTCTGCATTGCCTGATCTCAGCCTGACAGGATGATTGGAGTACTGCGTTACCTTTGGCCGAGTTCGCGGTTAACAACCGCATTAACCAGTCTACGGGCATATCCCCCTTTTTCTGCAACTATGGGTTTCATCCACATTTCGGAGAGTTCTCCTGTTTCAACTTTGGGTGTCCTGGGGCGGATGAGAAAATCCATCGGTTGGGGAAGTTATGGCGGGAGGTCCAAAGGAACATTACGAAGGCTCAGACTAAATATAAGGTTTTTGCAGACAAAAAACGTTCCATGGGACCCTGTGTTCCAGGTTGGGGATAAGGTATGGTTGTCTACTAAGAACATAAGGCTCAAGGTCCCCTCTGCGAAACTTGGACCTAAATTTATTGGTCCTTATGAAATTACAGAAGCAGTTAACTTGGTGGCTTTTCAGTTGTGTCTCCTGCCTTCTCTATGGATCCCCAACGTTTTCCATAGGTCCATTTTGAAATATGTGGGGTCCTGTGGGGAGGGATCACTGTCTTCCCCGCCACCAGTTTTGGTAGATAGGCAGTCTGAGTACGAGGTGGAATGAATTGTTGACTCTAGGTTGGTCCGTCGTACTCTTCAGCATCTTGTACATTGGAAAGGCGGTCATGGGATCCTGCCCGATCGGTTCATGTGGATCAGATGATCCGTGCCTTTCATGCCAGGTATCCTGAGAAACCTGTTGTCCAGTGGCCCCCCCCGTTGAGAGGGGGTACTGTCATGATCCAGAACGGGGTTTTGTCTTTGTCCTGTCCTGGTCAGACAGGGGTTAATTGTTTCTGCCTCTCTCTGGCAGAGGGCAGCTATTTAGTTGCCAATTGACCTAGATGCGATGTCAGTTATACTCCTTCCTTTGGCTGAGTTAGTTGACCCCTTGCGTGCCTGTGCCTTGTGCCTGACATTTTGCTGCTTGCTTGGTTTTAACCCGGTCCGTCTTTTCATTGCGAGTTTGTCTACTGTCTTGGTACTGTGTATTTGCCCGTTATGGTATACTGATCTCTTGCTATGTCCTGACTATCCGTTCTGTCTAATCATTTGGTACTGTTGTGCTATCTCGTGCTTTGACCCCTGCCTGATATGATTTATGTCCCTGTCTATGATTTAGTTACCCTTCTAGGAGTTTTCCTTCAGCTCCTAGCTCTCCTTAACTTAGGCCACGCCCCCAGCAGTCAGGTGCTTCAGGTCCTATCTGGCCTGAAGCAATCTCTCTCTGCTCCTGCTTCCTCTGGAAGACCTGTGGCTGGCTTCGCCCCTTGGCAGTCACGTGCTTCAGATCCTGTTTGTCTGAACACGCATCTTTACCGCTGCTACTCCACTTCACAGGTATCTTTGAGCACTGTTTGTCTTACTCAGGACACGCACACTGGTCCGTGAGCAAGTGCAGTGCAGTGTTCTTGACACAGATTGCTCCATGGTTCCTGAGCACTCTGAAAAAGTTTTTTTGGGGACCTCGAGTCTCCCATGATATGGCGCTCCAACTGCTGGCACTGACAAAGGGCTCATCCATGGTCAGCTATTTTGCCATTCACTTCCGGACTTTAGCATCTGAGTTGGAGTGGCCGGACAAAGTCCTTATTCCTGTATTTTGGAGGGGACTGGCTGACCATGTGAAGGACGCTTTGGCCACTAGGGAGATTCCTGACACATTGGAGGAGCTAATAGCAGTGTCAACTCGCATCGACCTTCGTTTTAATGAGCGAAGGTTGGAGCAAACCCAGTATAGGCAGAGGTTTCGGCTGGCTCCCACCTTCGCCAAACCTCTGGAATCTCCAGTCCAGGCATTCGAGCCACATGAGGCCATGGAGGTGTCACGAGCAGGATCTAAGTCCTGGACTGCCCGTGCACTCAATGTCTGTCATGTCTGCCGGCAGTCAGCACATCTTGCCTCCAGATGTCCTCAGCGGTTGGGAGAAGGTCCCCGTTTAGTGACGTAGGAGGTGGTTCACTAGACACAGCAGCGTTTTCCTCCAAACTGTCCTTCAAGGGGACAATTACCAGTGGCTAGTGTTGAGCGATACCACCCGATATTGAAAAATATTGGATCAGATTGGATCTGCCGATCTCCAAAAAGTATCGGGTATCGCCGATTCCGATCCTGGAAGTCCCATTCAAGTCAATGGAACAGAAATATCGGAATTAAAAAAAACCCTTTCTTTCCTTGTAGGTTAATTCTGCATGAAGAAAAACAACTAAGAATGATGTAGAATGTATTGTGGGAGGTGTAGGAGACATTAAAGCCATAGAGGTTTAGCCCAATCAAGTGGAATAGCAGGAATTAAATTATTTTTCTTTAAGGCGTTCGGAGTTACAAAGATATTGACTATGTTAACCTCTTTTATATTTTGTCAGATATGTATGTTTCACTACTTCCATGCTCTTAACCTTCTTTTTAACTTCTCCCACACTTTCTCCTTCTTCATCCTCAGCAGCAGCATCTTTTTCATCAACTTCTTCTTCACCTTATTCATTTTCTTCTTCACCTTTTTCCTATTATTCTTTTTTTTACATTCTTCATATACTTCATTCAACTATTATTCTTCTTCATATTCTACTTCTTCATCTTCTTCCTATTCTTCTTCGTCATCATATTCTTATTTGTGACAGGCATTCCTGTAGTTGTTATCTATAAAAGTTTGAAGATTACACCTTCCGTTCTGCCTGTCACAAAAGATTTACAACAGGATGTGTCAGCGTTCAGTTTGGCCTGCAGCAGCAGGCATTTTCCAGGGGCACCACGAGGAGGAACGGACTCACCCCCATACACTGCTTAGTCTTCTTCTGCTTATAATTTAGATAATATTATTTGCTCTGATTTTTAGTCTTATGCTTAATGTTCTTCTGCTCTTGGTTTTTCTGCTTCTCGGTCTTCTGTCTCTTGTTGTTCTGCATCTTGGTGGTTGTCTTCATGTTCTTTGTCCTCTTGTTCATCTTCTTCAGGGTCATCTTTTTGGTCTTCTTCGGTGTGGTCTTCAGGGTCGTCATCTTCAGGGTCGTCGTCAGGGAGATCCAGAGTGAGAACCAAAAACCATTTCCACAAGCTCGAACTTGGAAAAGTAGCAGAAGGTACAAGAAGGCTGAGGAACTGCTGAGAAGCAGTTGACGGTACTGGAACCCGGATGGTTAGCAGAATGAACAAGAGCAAATGGAACTAGCGAGGACCAGCTGACGGTGCTGTAACCCGGAGGGGCAGCATAAGGAACAAGAGCCAATGGCACAACTGTGGACCAGCTGACGGTGCTGGAACACCGTTACTAAGCAGGAGGTACCTGTGCTACAAAGCACTACCAAGGACCAGCAGACGTTGCTGGAACTCGGATACAGAGAAGGAGGCACCTAGGCCAAAGGTACTGCCGAGAACCAGCTGGCGGTGCTGGAACCCGGATGGGTAGCAGAAGCTGCAAGAGCAAATGGAACTAGCAAGGACCAGCTGACGGTGCTGGAACCCGGAAGGGCAGCAGAAGGAACAAGAGCCAATGGCACAACCGTGGACCAGCTGACGGTGCTGGAACATGGTTACTAAGCAGGAGGTACCTGTGCTAGAAAGCACTACCAAGGACCAGCAGACGTTGCTGGAACTCGGATACCGAGAAGGAGGCAGCTAGGCCAAAGGCAATGCCGAGAACCAACTGACGGTACTGGAACCCGGAAGCTACCCATGAAAAACAAAGTTGCAAGGCTGCGAGCGAGCTGCAGTTACTGAAACACACTGTCCTACAGGGGGTGCTTGTCCTATTGGCACTACGGAACCAGCCATTATTACCAGAACCCTCAGCCCACATAGGAAGCACCTAAACTGCAGGCACCATAGACTCGGCTAACCCGACCACAGCACGACCGGACAACGAGTCGGTGGCAAAGTGACATTGACAATACCCGGAAACAGCAGGCGTGCTGGAACCAGGCTGGGCAGGAGGGAGTACCCGTGCCAAAGACACTGCCGAGAACCAGCTGACGGTGCTGGAACCCGGATGGGTAGCAGAAGCTACAAGAGTCAATGGAACTACCGAGGATCAGCTGACGGTGCTGGAACCCGGAGTCTAAGCAGGAGGTACCTGTGCTGGAAAGCACTACCAAGTACCAGCAGATGTTGCTGGAACTCGGATACCGAGAAGGAGGCACCTAGGCCAAAGGCACTGCCGAGAACCAGCTGACAGTACTGGAACCTGGATGGGTAGCAGATGGTACCCATAATAAACAAAGTGGCAAGGCCGCGAGCAAGCCTCAGTTACTGAAACACACAGTCCATCAGGGGGTGCTAGTCCTATTGGCACTACGGAACCAGCCTTTATTACCAGAACCCGCAGCCCACATAGGAAGCACCTAAACTGCAGGCATCATAGACTCGGCTAACCCGACCGCAACACGACAGGACAATGTATTGGTGGCAAAGTGACGTTGACACTCCCCGGAAACAGCAGGCGTGCTGGAACCAGGCTGGGCAGGAGGGAGTACCCGTGCCAAAGACACTTCTGAGCAGCAACTGGCAATGTTGGAGCCCATGGTCAATCATGCAGCAGGCTGAGGCCTACTTGGAGAAAGTAGTAAATAAGATGTTGTGTGATTTTGGAGGCAGCAGGAGACTTTGTCGTCCACACAGCAGGGGAGCAGCTGACGCTACTGCACCCAACAAACACTGGAGCATGGATTTTTCTCTGTGCAGACGGCACTTCCGAGCAACAACTGGCTATGTTGAAGCCCAGGATCAATCATGGAGCAGGCTGAGGCCTACTTGAAGCAAGTAGAAAATAAGATGTAGTGTGACTGTGTTGGCAGCAGGAGACTGTAGTGAAACCTCCACCAGGGGGAGCTGGTGAGGGAAGAGAGGTTATACACTAAGAGCAGCAACCCTGAGCAACAGCACAGGTGCCACAGGTAACGAGAGAGAATAGTCAGACGAACCGAGTCAGGAACTAACAGGAGCAGACGTACCAGAAGGAGCAGCAATACACGTAGTCAAAATACCAAAGCCGAGAGTCAGTAAGCCAGAACATGAGCACGGGGTCCAAAACGTGAGACGAAATACGTGGTCGAGGTACAGGCCAGGAGGTCAGATGCCAGAGAGGGAACGTAACAGCAGAGACAAATATCAAGAGACGGGGTCAGAAATCAGTCCGGGTCATACACGTGAATCTCAGTCAAAGGCAGGAGGATCACCAGGGTGCAAGGGTCAGCGGCTCTAAACTGCAAGCTTGAGCTATCACTAACACTGGTCAGCAGGCTGTGAGGGATTTAAATAGCCCAGCTAGCTCCAGAACGAGGCTGAGGAGATTAACCCCCGCATGACCAGTCCGGAGTGAAGACAGCAGAAGATAAACTCCGGACTGGACCATGACAGTACCCCCCTCTCAATGGGGGGCCACTGGACCCCCAGACTTCCCTGGATGACGAGCGTGAAAGGCCCGGACCAACCGATCCGCATGGACCGAACACGCCGGCACCCATGACCGATCCTCAGGACCATATCCTTTCCAATGGACCAAGTACTGAAGTGAACGACGGAGCATACGAGAATCCACCACCTGTTCCACCTCGTACTCGGTCTGCCCATCTACCATAACAGGCGGCGGGTGCGAAGGAGACTCGTCAGAGGAAGGCACCGACGGCTTCAGAAGCGCTTTATGGAACACATTAGGAATCCGTAATGACGGAGGCAACCGCAGGCGAAACACCACAGGATTAATCACCTCTAAAATCTCATACGGACCAATAAACTTGGGACCCAACTTAGCAGAGGGAATTCTCAGCCTTATGTTTTTGGTGGATAACCATACCTTATCCCCCACCTGATAAGTCGGCCCCACCGAGCATCGTTTATCTGCAAAAAACTTATATTTGCCCTGAGCCTCCCCAATGTTTCTCTGAACTTCCCTCCAAACCTCCTCCAACCGCAAAAAGGCTGAATCAGCCCCTGGACACTCCGAATCTAGTCTGGAGAATTCACCAAAATGAGGGTGAAACCCATAGTTGCAGAAGAAAGGAGAAGTACCAGTAGACTGATTGACACAATTATTGAAGGTGAATTCCGCCATAGGTATCATAGAGCACCATTCATCCTGTCTGGATGTAACAAGACACTGCAGGATCTGCTCTAAAGACTGATTGGTCCTTTCAGTCTGACCATTGGTCTCGGGATGGTAGGCCGATGAAAAGGTCAGACTGATGCCCAGCCTTTTACAAAAAGCTCTCCCGAATTTTGACACGAATTGCACCCCTCTATCAGACACCACACTGACAGGCACACTATGCAACCGAATCACATGCTCAATGAATAGCTTCGATAGAGTCTCAGCATTAGGAAGGCCCGTTAAGGGTACAAAATGTGCTTGTTTGCTGAACCTATCCACAACTACCCAGATCACGGTTTTGCCATTAGAGGTTGGGAGATCGGTGATAAAATCCATGGACAGGTGAGTCCACGGTCTATCCGGAATTGGCAGTGGCACCAATTCCCCGGCCGGCCGGTTGTGGGAGGCTTTAGCGCGGGCACAAGTTTCACAGGAGGACACAAAACCAGTCACGTCAGAAGTCAACGAGGGCCACCAGAACAGCCTAGTGATGGCTTTACGAGTGGCCGAGATTCCTGGATGCCCACTCAGAACTGAGTCGTGGAACTCCCGAAGCACTCTTAACCGATACTGGACAGGCACAAAGAGCTTATTTTCAGGTATGGACGGGGGAGCAAGAGATTGGGCCTCACGAATCTCCTGCTCCAATCTCTGGGACACCAAAGCCACCACCACCCCATGCTGAAGAATGGAGGAAGGAGGCTTCGGAGGCGATACCGGATCTAGGCTGCGAGACAAGGCATCCGCCTTCACATTCTTGGAACCGGGTCTGAAAGTGATGGAAAACTGAAATCGGGAAAAAAAAAGTGACCACCTTGCCTGTCTCGGAGTCAGACGTTTGGCGGATTCGATGTAAGACAGATTCTTGTGATCTGTAATGACAGTGATACGATGGACAGCCCCCTCCAAAAAATGCCTCCATTCTTCAAAAGCCAATTTAATGGCCAACAACTCTCGGTTACCCACATCATAATTCATTTCAGCAGAGGAAAATTTTTTAGAAAAGAAGGCACAGGGTCTTAAGTTAGTTAATGTGGTGGGCCCCTGGGACAACACAGCCCCCACTCCCACTTCAGAGGCATCCACTTCTACGATGAATGGTTTAGACAAGTCAGGTTGCACCAGTACCGGAGCAGTCATGAAACGTTCTTTTAACAAAGAAAACGCCGCCACAGCTGGAGCTGACCAGTTTTTAAGATCCGCTCCCTTTTGGGTGAGATCAGTGAGGGGTTTGACCACTTGAGAGAACCCCTTGATGAATTTTCTATAATAATTGGCGAAACCCAGAAATCGCTGAAGACCCTTGATATCTCTGGGTTGCACCCAATCCACAATGGCCTGTACCTTCCTAGGGTCCATACGAAACCCCTCAGCAGACAGGATGACCCCTAGAAAGGACACTTCTTGAGTAAAAAATGAACACTTCTCCAATTTGGCAAAGAGTGAGTTCTCCCTGAGCCTCTGGAGAACCGCATGAAGATGACCCATATGACTTTGTCTATCAGAAGAATATATAAGTATATCGTCAAGATAAACAACTACAAAACGTCCAATAAAATCAGAAAAAACATGGTTAATGAAATTCTGGAATACCGCTGGTGCGGTAGTCAAACTGAAGGGCATAACCAAATTTTCAAACAGACCCTCAGAGGTGAGAAACGCAGTTTTCCATTCATCCCCCTCCCGCATACGGATGAGATTGTATGCTCCCCTGAGGTCCAACTTAGAGAACCACCTGGCCCCCGACAATTGATTGTACAAATCAGGTATCAGTGGGAGAGGGTAGGCGTTTCTTATGGTTATTTTATTCAGTTCTCAAAAATCAAGGCATGGGCGTAAACCACCATCCATCTTTTTTACAAAAAAGAACCCCGCTGCCACGGGAGAGACAGATGGCCATATATGCCCTTTACGGAGGCTCTCAGAGATATACTCCTTCATAGCAGCCCGCTCAGGGCCGGAGAGATTGTACAGCCGGGCTTTGGGCAATTTTGGCACCGGGAACAAGATCCACGGCACAATCGAATGGGCGGTGTGGTGGTAGAACCTCAGCCTCCTTTTCGGAGAACACATCCTTAACACCCTTTAGGTACTCCGGAATACCCTCCAGGTTGACGGATGACATAGACACAGTAGCAAGACAATTTTCTGAACACCCAGGTCCCCATTTAACAATATCCCGGGACCCCAAGTCAATAACTGGGTTATGCCGTTGCAACCAGGGAAAACCTAACACCAGGCCAGCAGGGAGGTTATCCAAAACAAAGCATGACATGCGCTCCTGGTGTAGGGCCCCCACCCTGAGGGTAAATTCTTTAGAACTGAAATGGAGACCATCCTTAGTAAGAGGTGTAGAATCAATAGCCACAATTTAGTTGGAGGACAGGAGGGGCAGTCTTTTTTCCAATGTCCGGGATCTCCGCAGTAAAAACACAATTTTCCATCACGTCGCCGTCTCCTCTCTTTCTCCTGGGGGTTGGTGGCTTCCACCTCCATAGGTTCAGATGGAAGCAAAACATCAGGGTTAGCAGGGAAAAACGGAACCCCTCGCTGAGTAACACCTCTCTCCCGCAGTCTCCGATCCATACGGATAGCCTGACTCATAGCCTCCTCCAATGAACTGGGAGGTGGATGGAGAGCCAGAGCGTCCTTCAAGCAATCCGACAGTCCCTTCCTGAACAGACATCTCAGTGCAGAGTTGTCCCAGGACACTTCAGTGGACCATCGACGGAATTTGGAGCTGTACCATTCGGCTGAATGCTTCCCTTGCCCCAGACCCAAAATAGTGTCCTCTGCCACCCTAACACGGTCCGTTTCATCATAGATAAGTCCTAGGGCCTCAAAGAACCTATCTACCGACATCCGTTCAGTGGCAGTAGGGGGCAACGAAAAAGCCCAGGATTGGGGACCCTCCCTAAGTAAGGAGATAACAATCCCCACCCGCTGAGTCTCATCCCCAGACAGTCGGGGTCGAAGAGAAAACCATAATTTACAACTCTCCTTGAATATATGAAATTTATATTTTTCTCCAGAAAATGTGTCAGGAAGTTTAACCCCTTAGCGACAGAGCCAGTTTGCAGCTTAATGACCAGGCCAATTTTTACAATTCTGACCACTGTCCCTTTATGAGGTTATAACTCTGGAACGCTTTAATGGATCCCGCTGATTCTAAGATTGTTTTTTTGTGACATATTGTACTTCATGTTAGTGGTAAAATTTCTTCGATAAGTCTTGTGTTTATTTATGAAAAAAATGGAAATATGGCGAAAATTTTGAAAATTTTGCAATTTTAAAACTTTAAATTTTTATGCCCTCAAATCAGAGAGATGTGTCACACAAATTTCTTAATAAATAACATTTCCCGCATGTCTACTTTACATCACCACAATTTTGGAAGCAAAATTTTTTTTTGTTAGGAAGTTATAAGGGTTAAAATTTGACCAGCGATTTCTCATTTTTACAACAAAATTTACAAAACCATTTTTTTTAGGGACCACATCATATTTAAAGTCATTTTGAGGGGTGTACATGACTGAAAATACCCAAAAGTGGCACCATTCTAAACACTAGACCCCTCAAGGTGCTCAAAACCACATTCAAGAAGTTTATTAACCCTTTAAGTGCTTCACAGGAACTAAAGCAATGTGGAAGGAAAAAATTAACATTTAACTTTTTTTTGCAAAAAATTTACTTCAGAACCAATTTTTTTTATTTTCACAAGTGTTAAAAGAGAAAATCAACCACAAAATTTGTTGTACAATTTCTCCTGAATACGCCAATACCCTATATGTGGGGGTAAACCACTTTTTCAGCACACTGCAGAGCTCGCAAGGGATGGAGCGCCGTTTGACTTTTTCAATTCAGAATTGGCTGGAATTGAGATCGGATGCCATGTTGCGTTCAGAGAGCCCTTAATGTGCCTAAACAGTGGAAACCTCCAACAAGTGACCCCATTTTGGAAACTAGACCCATTAAGGAACTTATCTAGATGTGTGGTGAGCACTTTGAACCCCCAAGGGCTTCACAGAAGTTTATAACGTAGAGCCGTGAAAATAAGAAATCTATTTTTTTCCACAAACATGATCTTTTCGCCCCAAAATTTTTATTTTTTACAAGGGTAACAGGAGAAACCATACCCGCACAGTTGTTATGCAATTTGTCCTGAGTACGCCGATACCCCATATGTGAGGGGGAACCACTGTTTGGGCGCATGGGAGAGCTCGGAAGGGAAGGAGTGCCATTTTGGAATGCAGACTTTGATGGAATGGTCTGCGGGCATCATGTTGCGCTTGCAGAGCCCCTGATGGGCCTAAACAGTAGAAACCCCCCACAAGTGACCCCATTTTGGAAACTAGACCCATTAAGGAACTTATCTAGATGTGTGGTGAGCACTTTGAACCTTCAAGTGCTTCACAGAAGTTTATAACGTAGAGCCGTGAAAATAAAAAATCCATTTTTTTTCCACAAAAATTATCTTTTCACCTCAAAATTTTTATTTTTACAAGGGTAACAGGAGAAATCATACCCGCACAGTTGTTATGCAATTTGTCCTGAGTACGCCGATACCCCACATGTGGGGGGGAACCACTGTTTGGGCGCATGGGAGAGCTCGGAAGGGAAGGAGTGCAATTTTGGAATGCAGACTTTGATGGAATGGTCTGCGGGCATCATGTTGCGCTTGCAGAGCCCCTGATGGGCCTAAACAGTGGAAACCCCCCACAAGTGACCCCATTTTGGAAATTAGACCCCCTAAGGAACTTATCTAAATGTGTGGTGAGCACTTTGAACCCCCAAGCGCTTCACAAAAGTTTATAAACGCAGAGCCGTGAAAATAAAAAGTCTTTTTTTATTTCCACAAAAGTGATTTTTTTAGACCCCAATTTTTAGACCCCCAAAGTTGGCAAATAGTGGAAACCCCTCAATTCTTGCTCCAACCCTAACCCCAACACAACCCTAATCCCAACCCTAACCCTAATCCCAACCCTAATCCCTAATCCTAATTCTAACCCTAATTCTAGTTCGCCCTAACCCTAATTCTAACCCTAGCCGTGACCCGAGCCCTAACCCTAGCCCAACCCTAGCCCTAGCACAACCTTAACCCTAACCCTAGCCTAACCCTAACCCTAGCCCTAACCCTAGCCCAACCCTAACCCTAGCCCAACCCTAACCCTAGCCCAACCCTAACCCTAGCCCAACCCTAACCCTAACCCTAGCCCTAGCCCTAACCCTACCCTAACCCTAACCCTAACCCTTGCCCAACCCTAACCCTAATGGAAAACTGAAAAAAAAAATATTTTCTTTATTTCATTATATTGGCCTATATAAGGGAGTGATAAACGGGGGGGTTATGTACTATTTTTTTTATTTTGATCACTATGATCGTTTATCATAGTGATCAAAATAATGAATGGAATCTGCCAGGCGGAGCCGGCAGATTCCCGGCGGGCGCACTGCGCATGCGCCCGCCATTTTCAAGATGGCGGCGCCCATCGGAGGATGCCAGCGGGACGTGGGACCACTGGGAGGGGACGGAGGGCCATGGAGAGGTACTGGGGGGGATCGGGGACCCTATTTCTCTCTCCTCCTCTCCTTTTTTTTTTTTGCGGTCGCCGTTATAGGGTTAATAACGGCGATCGCAAAAGCGGGGGTCGGTAAAAACCGACTGATTCATGTTCTCTGGGGTCTCAGCTACCCCTGGCAGCCGAGACCCCGGAGAAATCCGACACTGGGGGGCGCTATTCACTTAAATCACAGCGCCGTGAATTAACGGCGCTGTGGTTTTAGTACCCTTAATTACCGCCGTTAAAAGGCGTATCGGCGGTCGTTAAGGGGTTAACTGAGGATTCAGGAGAGTGCAAAATAACATCTACAGAGTCACCTGGTGGACAAACAATATGAGAGGTGTTTCCCTGCATGGTCTTAATAGTCTCAGTCAGTTCTTTCTGTAAGAGGGTCTGAGACATGACAAGGGACTGATGATTCACAGAAAAGTCCTGCGCCATCTGCGTCAAACTGGACACTTGATCTGCCAAGTTATGCAGCAGATCCATGGCCAAAGGAAAAAAAATGCAAAATCCCGTTTAAATGTGGGGTTAGTGATAATGTAGTGAAACCTCCACCAGGGGGAGCTGGTGAGGGAAGAGAGGTTATACACTAAGAGCAGCAACCCTGAGCAACAGCACAGGTGCCACAGGTAACAAGAGAGAATAGTCAGACGAACCGAGTCAGGAACTAACAGGAGCAGACGTACCAGAAGGAGCAGCAATACACGTAGTCAAAATACCAAAGCCGAGAGTCAGAAAGCCAGAACATGAGCACGGGGTCCAAAACGTGAGACGAAATACGTGGTCGGGGTACAAGCCAGGAGGTCAGATGCCAGAGAGGGAACGTAACAGCAGAGACGAACATCAAGAGACGGGGTCAGAAATCAGTCCGGGTCATAAACGTGAATATCAGTCAAAGGCAGGAGGATCACCAGGGTACAAGGGTCAGCGGCTCTAAACTGCAAGCTTGAGCTATCACTAACACTGGTCAGCAGGCTGTGAGGGATTTAAATAGCCCAGCTAGCTCCAGAACGAGGCTGAGGAGATTAACACCCGCATGACCAGTCCGGAGTGAAGACAGCAGAAGATAAACTCCAGACTGGACCATGACAGAGACTTTGTCGTCCACACAGCAGGGGAGCAGCTGGTGTTACAGAACCCCACTGACACAGGAGCTAGTGTTTCTCTCTGTGCGGACGGCACTTCCGAGCAACAACTGGCTGTGTTGAAGCCCAGGATCAATCATGGAGCAGGCTGAGGCCTACTTGAAGCAAGTAGAAAATAAGATGTAGTGTGACTGTGTAGGCAGCAGGAGACTTTGTCGTCCACACAGCAGGGGAGCAGCTGGCGTTACTGAACCCCAGTGACACAGGAGCTAGTGTTTCTCTCTGTGTGGATGGCACTTCCAAACAAAAACTGGCTGTGTTGAAGCCCAGGAACAATCATGGAGCAGGCTGAGGCCTACTTGAAGCAAGTTTTATATCGGTTGTACGCTCCTACTGATTGTAACCGAGCTCCAATTAGGCCTCTGGCTCCACTGTCTCTAGTATTTCCCCTGGCCTCAAACCCCGCCAGTTGCTGCTCAGAAGTGGCGTCTGCACAATCCACACTTTTTCCTGTGTTACTGGGGCCCATTCACGTCAGTTGATCCCCTAATGTGTGTCTGGCAATGTCTCCTACTCTGTCCACATTCCCACTACTATTTTTCTCTGTGAAGACGGCACTTCTGAACACCAACTGGCGTTGTAGGAGCCCAGGCTCAAGCATGGAGCAGGCTGAGGCCTGCTGTTTTTTGAATGTGGAGGCAGCAGGAGACATTGCCGTTCACACAGCAGGGGAACAGCTGACGTTACTGAACCCCACTAACACAGGAGGTGGTGTTTTTTTCTCTGTGAGGACGGCACTTCAGAACACCAACTGGCGTTGGAGCCCAGGATCAATCATGCAGCAGGCGGAGGCCAACTTGCAGCTAGTTTTATATAGGTTGTAGACTACTACTGATTGTAACCGTGCGCCACTATGGCCTGTGGCTCCACTGTCTCTAGTATTTCCCCTGGCCTCCAACCCCGCCAGTTACTGCTCTGAAGTGGCGTCTGCACAATCCACACTTGTTCCTGTGTTACTGGGGCTCAGTCACGTCAGTTGATCCCCTGATGTGTGTCCGGCCAGGTCTCCTGCTCTGTCCACATTCCCACTACTAGTAATGGGAATGTGGACAGAGCAGGAGACATTGCCGGACACACATCAGGGGATCAACTGACGTGACTGAGCCCCAGTAACACAGGAACAAGTGTGGATTGTGCAGACGCCACTTCAGAGCAGCAACTGGCGGGGTTGGAGGCCAGGGGAAATATTAGAGACAGTGGAGCCACAGGCCCAAGTGGAGCACGGTTAAAAATCAGTAGTAGTTCGATTGTGGAGGAGGCAGGAGACATTGCCATCCACACAACAGGGGAACAGCTAACGTTACTGAACCCCACTAACACAGGAGCTGGTGTGTTTTTCTCTGTGAAGACGGCACTTCTGAACACCAACTGGCGTTGTTGGAGCCCAGGATCAAGCATGCAGCAGGCTGAGGCCTGCTGTTTTTTGAATGTGGAGGCAGCAGGAGACATTGCGGTCCACACAGCAGGGGAACAGCAGACGTTACTGAACCCCACTAACACAGGAGCTGGTGTGTTTTTTTCTGTGCAGACGGCACTTCTGAGTGACAACTGGCTGTGTTGAAGCTCAGAGATTACAGTTCAGGTGGTAGAAACATGAACACAACAGGAGACCTGGATACTGTTGCCAACCAATTATTTATTCTGGAAGAGGACTGGCAAATTCTGGCGAGATCCAGGCCTTGTTCATTTTCACAAAAGTAAGCCGGTCAACGTTATCGGAGGATATTCGCATGCGACGGTCTGTTAGTTCACCACCTGCGGCACTAAAGACGCGTTCCGATAATACACTGGCAGCAGGGCAAGCCAGCACCTCCAATGCATACTGGCTAAGCTCTGGCCATGTATCCAGCTTAGAGACCCAAAACTTAAAGGGGGAAGAGCCATCTGGGAGTACACTGACAGGGCAAGACAGGTAGACTGTCACCATCTGACGGAAACGTTGCCTCATGCTGACTGGAGCCGTCTGTGATGGTGTAGACATTTGTGGCGGACACACAAAACTTTGCCACATTTGGGCCATACTGGTCTTGCCTTGTGCTGAGGCGCTGCCTCTGCTCCCTCTTTGTGCAGAGCTTCCTCCACTGACTCGACGCACAGAGCTGCTTTGTAAAGCACTAGCAGCACTGCTGTTGGGTGGAATGGAGTACACGATGGACTGCACCAGTGTGTCTTGGTACTCCCGCATTTTACGCTCCCAGTTCAACGGTGGTATGAGGCTTTGTAAGTTGTCCCGGTAGCGAGGATCTAGGAGGGTGTACACCCAATAATCAGCCGTGTTGGGAATGAGGGCGATGTGGCGGTCGTTTCTCAGGCACTGCAGCATGAAATCAACCATGTGCTGCAGACTCCCAACTGCCAAAGAAACATTGTCCCCTGCTTGATTCGTCATCTCTGCCTGCTCTGCATCACCCCACCCTCGCTGTACATACTGACTAGAGAATTGTGTACCTCCCTCCTCTGAAGAGATGTCTTCCTCCTCCATTGACTGCTCCTCATCCTCCTCACAAAGTGTCCCCTGCCTAGGCCTTTGTGAGGAACCACGTAGCGCAGACTGTCCGGAAGCGGATGGCATTTGTGACTCCTCATCCTCCACCTCTTCCAAAACCTCCTCCCTTAGTGCTTGCAGTGTTTTTTGAAGCAGGCAGATAAGGGGGACAGTCATGCTGACTAGTGCATCATCTGCACTTGCCATCCGCGTGGAATCATCGAAGGCACGCAAAACGAGGCAGATGTCCTTCATAGAGGCCCACTCAGTGGTGCTGAAGTGTGACCGGTGCACAGTGCGACTTGTTTGCGCCTGATGCAGCTGGTACTCCATGACTGCTGCTTACTGCTCACACAACCGCTCCAACATATGCAACGTTGAATTCCACCTGGTGGGTAGGTCACATATGATGCGATTTTCCCGGAAGGCGTAATCGGCGCTGCAGAGCAGCAAGGCACGATCTAGCCGTGCTGGAACGCCGCAAGTGAGCGCACTCTATGCGGACCTTGTGCAGCAGTGCATCAAGATCTGGATAGTCCCTCAGAAAGCTCTGCACGACCAAGTTCAGCACATGTGCCAGACATGGGATGTGAGTGAGGTTGCCTAGGACCAGAGCTGCCACCAGATTTCGGCTATTGTCACACACTACAAAGCCTGGCTGGAGATTCGCTGGCACAAACCACACGTCGCTCTCCTGCTTGATGGCATTCCAGAGCTCCTGCACTGTGTGGCTTCGATTCCCCAAAGAAATTAATTTGAGTACGGCCTGTTGACGTTTGGCCACGGCTGTGATCATATCGGTCGTAACAGGCTCCTGAAGCGCTGTTTCTGAAGAACTTGAGTAGGAGGAGGAGTCAATGTGTAGAGACTGGATTCCTGCAATCCGTGGAGTTGGCAGAACACATACAGCGCCACTCTCCAGATCTGTACCCGGCTCCACAACATTGACCCAATGGGCAGTGATGGAAAGGTATCGTCCCTGTCCATGGTTACTGGTCCACGCATCGGTGGTCAGGTGGACCTTGCTACTGACGGCGTTTAGTAGCGCATATTTTATTTTTCCCTCCAAATGTTTTTGCAGGGCAGGGACGGCTTGCCTGCTGAAATAAAAGCGGCTGGGCACAGTGTATTGTGGGACTGCTAATGCCATGAAGTTCCGGAAGGTGTCAGTCTCCACCAGCCTGAATGAGAGCATTTCTAGGGCCAGTAGTTTGGCAATGCCAGCATTCAGAGCCTGTGCTCGGGGATGGTTTGCCGAGTATGGCCACCTTTTATCCCATGCCTGTGCTACCGATGGCTGTAGAGTGGCCTGGGAGTGTGAGGAAGACTGGGAACGTGGTGCTGTGGGTGGAATGTCACTGGGTCTCCGGACAACAGTGCCAGAGGTTCTTCCTTGGCGATCCTGTGAGGAAGCCAAACCAGCTGTGTGTGAGCTGGAGGAAGAGGCCCCAACACGAGCTGAAGAGGTGGTAGGTGGTGCTGTACGTTGGCCTACGTCTTCAGTGTGTCTGTGTAACTCCACTTCGTGCTTGGTCCGCACATGTTTCCACATATTAGTGGTATTGAGGTTGCTGACATTTTTCCCTCTTTTGACTTTTTGATGACATAGCTTGCATTTGACAAAGCAAATGTCATCTGCAACTGTGTCAAAAAAGGACCACGCACTGCAAGTCTTGGGAGAGCCCGTTTTGGCTTTTGGAAGAGGAATGCTCCTAACGGGTGCCGAAGTGGAGGCTACAGGCAACCACGTCTGCCCCCTCCCTCTCCCTCCTGTTTTGGCCATTCAGGGAATCTCTTCCTCAGAGCTGCTCCCACCACCTTCCTGTTCCTCACGCCATGATGGGTCAAGGATCTCATCATCTGCACTCCCCTCTTCAAACACCGGCTTCTCCTGGGTTGTTTCGCCAGCAACGTACGCACCATAAAAGTGGCACCTGAGTCTCGTCATCATCTGATCCGTACTGAGTTGTGCTGACCATAGGCACTGGCCCACCCGCCTCTTCAGATTCAGAGGGACAAAGAAGTTGCGCATCACTGCATACTCCCTCTTCTTCACATTCTTGAATGCTGCTTGGCTGGCCCCCTCTTTCCAAGCCAACAGATTCAGAGAACAGAAGTAAAGACTGTGATGTCTCCTGTCCAGGGCTCTCTGACTGCCTGGGCACTTTGGCAGGTGGTGAAGAGACAGATGGTTGCTGTCAGTGCTCTGGCCTTGAGAGGACGTGGAAGTCATTGAAGTCGATGCGTTAGCTGCCATCCATCCGACAACGGCTTCAATTTGTTCCTCCCACAGCAGTGGGGTACGGCGAGGTCCTACAAAGCTGCGCATAAAGGACTGTTGCCTGCTAAAACTGGGGGATGCTGACTCAACGGTGCCCGCAGCAGGCACAGAATCCCCACGTCCTCTCCCTGCAGAAACCCCACGTCCTCTCCCTGCAGAATCCCCACGTCCTCTCCCTGTTGAAACTCCACGCCCACGTGCCTTACTCCCTGCCTTCTTCATCTTGGTAGACTGATAAAGATAGGCAGAAAAGTACAAACGGGGGGCTTAGTGTGCTTATTCCTGAACAGCTGGTAACACGTATAAGAAATACTAATTTTTTGAAGTGTGTGTGGACTACACTTTAATAGGAGCTAATGTGGCCTACACAACTGTCAAATGTAGTGTTTGGTGAACTTTACTTTGTTTTTGTTTTTTGGAAAAAACTAAAAGGATGTGACCAAAGATTTGTTTGCGATAGTATCACAAATTTTTTGGAGCTATTACAATGCAGGAAGGTAACCTACAATGCAAAAGATGAGGCTCCAAAAAATTGTGTAATACTAATCTGGCTGCAGCTGAAGGGCACAAGCCAGTAAAAAGCCTCCTCTATCTACTCCTATATAGTGTTTGCAACCAACCAATGTAGATGGATACGGATGGATGCACACTAATAGGAGAATAAAAAATGAGCTGCAATAAAAGAAAAATATGTGTGAGGCAGTGACGCACGCTGAGCGGCCTACAACCAGACGTAGCTGCAGGACACACTACTCAGCGTGAGCTGCACTCACACACAGAGACCTCTCAGACAGCCGTGAACAGTGCAGATAAGTGGGCCTAGCACTGAAAGGCTGCAGAAAGGCTCCGCTGTCTACTCCTATAGTGTTTGCAACCACCGTATATGGATACGGATGGATGCACACTGATAGGAGAATTAAACATTAGCTGCAATTAAATAAAAATATGTGTGAGGCAGTGACGCACGCTGGGCAGGTTACAAGCAGACGTGCCTGCAGGACACACTACAGCATGAGCTGCACTCACACAGAGACCTCTCTGACAGCCGTGAACAGTGCAGATAAATGGGCACTAGCACTGAAAGGCTGCAGAAAGGCTCCGCTCCCTACTCCTATAGTGGTTGCAACCAACGTATATGGATACAAATGGATGCAATTGCACACTAATAGGAGAATGAAAAATTTGCAGCTATAAAAGAAAAATATGTATGAGGCAGTGATACGCTGAGTGGCCTACAAGCAGACGTGCCTGCAGGACACACAACAGCGTGAGTTGCACTCACACAGCCCTTGCAGACAGCTGTGAAAACAGCGCTGCTAGGCAAAAGAAAGCTGCACTGGTGGATTATGTAGCCTGGGTAAAGCACAATATTTTTTAGATAATCGCTATTTCTAACTGTCCCTCACAGTCTTCAACAGCAGCCTGTCCCTAACTGAATTCACAACAGAGTGAACAGAAATGGCGGCTGCGGCAGCTTTTATAGTGCATCATGACATCATTTCAGCAGCCAATCACAGCCATGCCAATAGTTAACATGCTTACATGCCTAACAGGATGTGCCAACATTTCTGAGGATTCCCATTGGCTGAATCAAATCGAGCGGGCCCATAGCATTATGGGAACTTCCGATTCCGGTATTCGATATGATAAAAGTATCGGAACTCAGTATCGGAATTCCGATACAGTGAATATCGGCCGATACCCGATACTTGCGGTATCGGAATGCTCAACACTACCAGTGGCCCATCCACTCATACGGTAGAGCTTTACATGGATTCCGGAGCGGAGGGCAACTTTACGTCTTCTGCATTCGCCCAATGACACGCAATTCCTCTGGTGATGCTTGCCAAACCAGTGACCATACGAGTGGTAAATGGGTCGACACTGCCCTCACAGATAATGCATCAGACCATCCCATTTACTCTATCCATGTCTCTTGCCTTGTGCAGAGCCTCCCCGGGGTTGAGTCTATCCACTATCTCTCCCAGAGACGGAGGCAATGACACAGTACATCCAGGAGAATCTGGCAAGAGGATTCATTAGGAAGTCAGTGTCACCTGCAGGGGCGGGGTTCTTGTTCGTGCAGAAGAAGAATGGAGAACTACGTCCATAAGCAAAAACAAAAGAGAACATTCAGCTCACCCCTGAGATGTAATTCCAAGCACAAGAAGGAGCACGGCTTCCTCACTGCTGCACAGCGTCCAAGGCAATAGGAAAAATAGAAGTGGATCCAGCTTACTCACAGGGCTTATTAAAAAAATTAGAAAATTTTTATTGGATGATCCTTAAAAAATTAAAAATGACAAAACAGACATCTCAGATGGCACAGCAATGACAGGGGGTGGTGTGTAATGAGACCATACGTGTTTCGAGCAACACGGCTCTTGAACACTGGTTATTTTTAAATAAGCCCTGTGAGTGAGCTAGATCCACTTCTATTTTTCCAAACTACGTCCATGCATAGATTACAGGGGTCTTAACACCATCATCGTTAAGAAAAGGAACCTGCTGTCCCTGATATCTGAGCTATTTGATAGGTTACGGAGAGCAAGGGTTTTTACTAAACTTGATCTGCGGGGTGCTTACAACCTGATTCGCATCCGTGAGGGGTACGAATGGAAGACGGCATTTAATACCAGGGATGGCCACTACAAGTGTCTGGTGATGCCCTTTGGGCTCTGTAATGCTCCTGCCATTTTCCAGGACTTTGTAAACAATATTTTCCGGGACATGCTCACCACCTTGGTCGTAGTCTATCTGGATGATATTCTCATCTACTCTACAGATATAGACTCCCACCGGAGAGATGTTTGCAAAGTGTTCAACTTCCTAAGGGCAAACTCCCTCTATGCCAAGTTGGAGAAGTGTGTGTTTGAGCAGGAGTCCTTGCCTTTCCTGGGCTATATCATCTCTGCCCAAGGATTTGCTCTGGATCCTGCCAAGCTACAGGCTGTGATGGACTGTCAGGAACCCCATTCTCTCAAAGCGGTGCAGCGCTTTATGGGGTTCATTAACTATTGTTGTCAGCTCATTCCCCACTTCTCAACTTTGGTAGCTCCCTTGGTAGCCCTCACCAAGAAGGGAGCAAATCCCAAATTGTAGTTGGAGGAGGTCTCCAAGGCCTTCCTCTCTATTAAGTCAAACTTCGCTGGTGCTCCCATTTTACGTCGCCCCTATGCAGATAAACCATTTATAATGGAGGTGGATGCCTCATCCATCGGTGCAGGAGCAGTCCTCTTCCAAAAGGATGCTCAAGGTCGGAAGGATCCTTGCTTCTTTTTCTCAAAGACCTTCACATCAACGGAGAGAAATTATTCCATCGGGGACAAGGAGTTGCTAGCTATGAAGATGGCCTTCTCAGAGTGGAGACACCTCCTGGAGGTGGCTCGTTTTCCCTTCCAAGTTCGCACTGACCACAAGAATATGGTGTACCTACAAACCGTCGACGGCTAAATTCTCTCCAGGCTAGATGGTCCCTGTTCTTCTCCGGGTTCCATTTCACCCTCCATTTTCTCTCCAGGGAGAAGAACATTCGTTCCGACGCTCTCTCCCACTCCGTAGTGTCATCAGAGGAAGAAGAGCCTAGGTTAATTGTCACTTCTGAGAGCCTGAGGACCGGTGGACCAAGTTTCGCTTGAGTCTGTGCCCCCGGGCAAGACTTTTGTGCCACCTAATTTGCAACCGGAGGTTCTCTCTTGGGCTCACTCGTCCTGGGTGGGTGGACATTTTGGGACCAAGAGGACATCTGAGTTTCTGGCGAGGATGTACTGGTGGCCGCATATGGCCCGTGACGTCGATGACTATATCCGGGCATGTGTCTCCTGCGCCAAGAAGAGGTCTTCTTGACAACGGCCTGCTGGGCTACTTTACCCCCTGCCGATGGTGGACAGGCCCTGGGAAATGGTCGGGAAGGACTTTGTGGTGGGTTTACCCAAGTCCCGTAGCTGCACAGTCATCTGGGTAGTCACCGACCATTTTTCTAAAATGGTGCACCTGGTGCCCCTTCTGTGGGTACCTTCTGCACGGGCCTTGGTGGCGTTGTTCATTAAGCACGTTTTTCGCCTACATGGTATGCGTGACAAAATTGTCAGCGACCGGGGTCCTCAGTTCGCATCTCGGATCTGGAGAGAGCTTTGTCGCCTACTCAGCATTGAGCTGAATCTCTCTTCAGCCTATCATCCTGAGACAAATGGGTTGATAGAGAGGACTAACCAGACCCTGGTCACATACCTGCAACATTTTGTTTCGGCCAGGCAGGATGACTGTGCTTCCATGCTACCATAGGTGGAATTTGCGCTGAACAATGCCATAGCTGACTCTACTGGACAGACCCCATTCTTCCTTAACTACGGCCAGCATCCGCGTTTCCCTATGCCGATGCCAGTGTCTTCCACCGACTCTAGGGTGGCAGACTGGGCGGTGGAGGCATATGACCGCACACAGGATTCCATCCGGGCCTCCAAGGAGAGAATGAGGGTCTCCGCTGAGGCACACCGGTGCCCTGCTCCGACCTTTGCTCCTGGTGACTTAGTGTGGCTCTCCACCCGTAACATCAGACTGCGAGTTGAGTCCACTAAATTTGCACCTCGCTACATAGGTCCCTTCAAGGTCCTGGAACAGGTCAATTCCGTGGTTTATTGTCTGGCCCTTCACTCATGCCTAGGTATCACCGACACCTTTTATGTGTCCCTCCTAAAACCGGTTAACATGTTGAGGTTTACCGAGTCATCTGCCGGGACATCGGGTTTGACCACGGATGATTATGAGGTGAATGCTATTGTGGGATGTGAGGTGGTACGTGGCAAAAATTAATATCTGATGGATTGGAAGGGTTATGGCCCGGAGGACAGGACCTGGGAACCTATTGAGCACATTCATGCTCCTCAGCTCACTGCAGCGTTTGAGTGTAGCGAGGCTCAAGGAGGTGGGGGCCCTAGGAGGGGGGTTGTTGTGAGTTCATTTTCCGGTCCACCAGTTGTGAGTTCTCCTTCCAGGCTTTCTCTGGTGGTAACTGGAGGTAGTGAGGCTGATTTAATCAGTAGAGATCTGCCACCTGATAATGAGGATGACGATTGGACCTCAGGAATCTCAGACTGGATTTAAGACAGCCGACGCCCTATTCTGGTGCTGGTGATTCCTTCTGCTTGTCAGGTCTTGGTCCTCAGCTCTGTTCCAGTCATTTTAAGCTAAGTTTTTCTGCTAATGTTCACACTTGATTTTGTTGGTCTATTCAGTTTTTTGTGTGGTCAGCCAGCCCCGGCTGGGGCAGTGATGAATTTCCACTCTTATTTATCTGTATTTGCCAATTTGATTTTTTTTTTGTCCTTTATTAGATTGGCCTCTTTTTGCTCTGTCTCAGAATATTTCAGAGTGCTAGTATAGTGGAGAAGTCTAGTGACTTCAGGGTTAATTTTGCTATCAGAAGTGTTGGACATTATTTTTGTAGGGTTTTTGGCAGATTGCAGACAGTGGCTTTCCTTTCCTATTCTGTCTAGTTAGTTTGGGCCCCATCGTTTGCTCAGCCTATTTTCCTGCCTGTGTTTGTGCTTTCATCTTGTCTCACCATCAATACATGTGTGGGGGCTGTCTTTCCTTTGGGGTCTGCTCTGGGGCAGTTAGTTTTCCCCTTTTCTTGCTTTAGACTTATTTAGTCCTCCAGCTGTGACGAAGCGTCTAGGATCATCGTAGGCACGCTCCTCGGCTGCTGCTAGTTGTGTGGTTAAGATCAGGGATCTGCAATCTGCATAGTTACCAACCTCTCTGGTTTTCTGTGACTTAGCTTGTTTAATCTTTTTCTCCTCGGTGACCCATTCATAACAGAATCACCAGCCATACCGCAGATTCTAGTGTACTCAAAAGCAGGAAAAAGTTGTTAAAAAGAAAAAAGAAAAAAAAGTGTCAGAATTTTTTTTTTTAATTTTATTTATTTTTTCCTCTTTTTTTTCTGGGGCCATAGGAGGATTTTTTATTTTTTTTTTTCCTAATGGAGATTAAGCAATTCTCTGATCATGTGGATGCATTTTTTCAAGCCTTGGGGTAGTTGTATGATAAACCTAATGCTGTTGATCAACCTGAGAGAACCCTGTTAGCATTAAACCAGGGTCAGGATTCTGCAGAGTTATACTGTCAAAAATTACAAAAGTGGGCAGTCCTTACAACATGGAATGATAGTGCTTTGGCAGCTCTCTTTCGGAAAGGTTTATCAGAGACCGTAAAAGATGTTATGGTGGGATTTCCTGTTCCCTCTGGTCTGGATGATTCTATGTCATTAGCCATTCTAGTTGATCGGCGTTTACGTGAACGTAAAACTACACGGGAGGCGCTGCCACCTTTTGAACAAATGTCTGAACCTAAGTAATGTGATGGGGTTTAGTCTAGGGCGCAACATCAGGAGTTTAGAAGGAGTAATAAGCTGTGTTTTTTCTGTGGAGACGCCTCTCATACTATTTCTGTCTGCCCTAAACGAGAGAAACGTTCTGCACACACATTTGCTGTGGGCAGTGCACAACCTAAGTTCCTTTTGGCAATTACTCTGATCTGCTCCTTATCCACCTTTTCTGCTAAGGCTTTCGTGGATTCAGGAGCAGCATTGAATCTGATGGATTTGGACTTTGCTAAACATTGTGGTTTTTCCATGACACCTCTGCGGACGCCTATTCCTTTGAGGGGTATTGATGCTACTCCTTTGGTGGAGAATAAACCTCAGTTTTGGACCCAGGTGATAATGCGAGTTGCCCCAGACCACCAAGAAAATTGTAAATTTTTGGTACTGCATAATTTGCATGATACTATTGTTCTGGGTTTTCCCTGGTTGCAAACTCATAATCCAGTTTTGGATTGGAAGTCTGTGTCTGAGGTGAGTTAGGGTTGTCAGTGTGTTATTAGGGATGCTCCTTTTTTCTCCACCTCTCCTCAGTCCCATGATATACCTGATTATCTTGCCGATTTTTCTGATTTATTTAGTGAAAGTAAGTCTGCGTCTTTGCCTCCTCATAGGAGTTATGACTGTGCTATTGAGTTGATACCTGGGTGTAAATTTCCCAAGGGTCGGCTCTTCAACTTACCTGTACCCGAGCATGATGCTATGCGATCCTATATTAAGGAGTCATTGGAGAAGGGTCATATTAGACCATCCTTGTCACCTTTAGGTGCTGGGGTTTTTTTGTGGCCAAGAAAGATGGTTCATTAAGACCGTGTATTGATTATCGTTCCCTTAACAAGATGACGGTTAAATATCAGTACCCATTACCTCTGGTGTCTGATTTATTCTCCAGAGTTAAGAGTGCCTGCTGGTTTACTAAGCTTGACCTCAGGGGGGAGTATAATCTTATTCGCATCAAGCACGGGGATGAATGGAAGACAGCGTTTAATACTCCGGAGGGACATTTTGAGTACCTGGTGATGCCTTTTGGGCTCACTAATGCCCCTTCTGTCTTCCAGTCCCTTATGAATGATATTTTCCGTGACTTTGTGGATAAGTTTTTGATCATCTATCCAGATGATATTTTGATCTTTTCTAGCGATTGGGATTCTCATGTGGAACACGTCCGGACTGTGTTCCGGATTTTGAGGGAGAATTCCCTGTTTGTTAAGGGATCAAAATGCCTTTTTGGTGTACAGAGGATTTCATTTTTGGGATTTATCTTGTCTCCATCGACTACTGAAATGGACCCGGCCAAGGTACAGGCCATTTATGATTGGGTTCAGCCTACTTCCTTGAAGGCCCTCCAGAAGTTTTTGGGTTTTGCCAATTTCTATCGTAAATTTATAGGTAATTTTTCTGGTATTGTCAAACCACTGACTGACCTGACCAAGAAGGGCGCTGATGTGCTGAATTGGTCTCCCGAGGCTGTGTCAGCATTTCAGGAGCTTAAGCGGAGATTTACTTCAGCTCCAGTTTTACGGCAACCTGATGTCTCACTTCCATTTCAGGTGGAGGTAGATGCTTCTGAGATTGGTGCAGGAGCTGTTCTGTCCGAAAACGACCCTGTGACTTCTAAGATGAATCCAGGTGCCTTCTTTTCTCGAACGTTCTCCCCATCTGAACACAACTATGATGTGGGGAATCGGGAATTGTTGGCCATGAAATGGGCATTTGAGGAGTGGAGACATTGGTTGGAGGGAGCTAGACATCAAGTTGTGGTCCTCACCGATCACAAGAATTTGATTTATCTGGAGTCGGCCAAACGCTTGAATCCTAGACAGGCTAGATGGGCCTTGTTTTTCACGCGTTTTAATTTCGTGGTCTCTTTTCTTCCGGACACTAACAATGTTAAGGCAGATGCCCTTTCTAGGAGTTTCTTTGCCGATTCCCTTAATGTGACCGAGCCTACTACCATCCTAGGAGAGGGGGTAGTTCTTTCTGCCATTTCGCCCGATTTGAGACGCACTCTGGAGGAATTTCAGGAGGATAAACCTGAGCGTTGCCCTATGGGAAAATTGTATGTTCCTGACCAGTGGAGAAAGAGAGTGATGTCTGAAATTCATTGCTCCGCATTGGCTGGTCATCCAGGTATTTTTGGTACCAGAGATTTGGTGAGTCGGTCTATTTGGTGGCCTGCCTTATCTCGTGATGTCAGGAATTTTATACAATCCTGTGGGACTTGTTCTCGGTCTAAACCCTGTTCTCGTTCTAGTGGGTTGCTGATGCCCCTGCCGGTGCCCAAGAGGCCATGGACCCATATCTCAATGGATTTTATTTCTGATCTTCCTGTCTCTCAGAGAATGACTGTTATCTGGGTGATTTGTCATAGATTTTTGAAGATGGTCCATCTTGTACCACTCCCAAAGTTGACATCTTCCTCTGAGTTGGTGCCCTTGTTTTTACAACAGGTGGTTCGGTTACATGGGATTCCTGAGAACATTGTGTCCGACAGAGGAGTCCAGTTTGTTTCCAGATTCTGGAAAGCCTTTTGTTCCAATCTGGGAATTCAGTTATCTTTCTCCTCTGTGTTTCATCCCCAGACCAATGGACAGACTGAGAGAACAAACCAGACCTTGGAGTCTTATTTAAGATGTTTTATATCTGCTGATCGGGATGATTGGGTCTCATTTTTGCCCTTGGCCGAATTCGCACTGAACAATAGAGCTAGTTCTGCCACTTTGATGTCACCCTTTTTCTGTAATTTTGGGTTTCATCCTCGATTCTCTTCAGGGCAAGTGGAATCTTTGTCCTGCCCAGGTGTGGACACTGTGGTTGAGAGAATGCAGCAGATATGGGACCAAGTGGTGGATAAGTTGTCACTCTCTCAGGAAAAGGCCCAGCGATTTTCCAACCGGCATAGGACCATTGGTCCCCGGTTTAAAGTGGGTGATATGGTTTGGATGTCGACTAAGAATATTCCTATGTAGGTTGCATCTCCAAAATTTAAGCCAAGATTTATTGGACCTTATAATATTTTGGAGATTGTTAATCCTGTTTCTTTTCGATTGTCTCTCCCACTTACGTTCAAGAACCATAACGTATTTCACAAGTCTCTGTTGAAGAGGTTTGTTGAGCCAGTGGTTCCTATGGAGGCACATCCTGACCCTGTGTTGGTTGAAGGCAATGTGGAATATGAGGTAGAGAAAATATTGGATTCTTGTTTGGTTAGACGGAGACTCCAGTATTTGGTTCTAATGGAAGGGTTATGGCCAGGAGGATAATTCTTGGGTCTCTGCCTCTGATACTCATTCCAATAGATTGGTTCGTGCTTTTCACAGGGCCCATCCTGATCAGCCTGGTGGCGTGGATGAGGGTTCGGTGACGCCTCCTCAAGGGGGGGTACTGTTGTGAGTTCATTTTCCGGTCCACCAGTTGTGAGTTCTCCTTCCATGCTTTCTCTGGTGGTAACTGGAGGTAGTGAGGCTGATTTAATCAGTAGAGATCTGCCACATGATAATGAGGATGACGATTGGACCTCAGGAATCTCATACTGGATTTAAGACAGCCAACGCCCTATTCTGGTGCTGGTGATTCCTTCTGCTTGTCAGGTCTTGGTCCTCAGCTCTGTTCCAGTCATTTCAAGCTAAGTTTTTCTGCTAATGTTCACACTTGATTTTGTTGGTCTATTCAGTTTTTTGTGTAGTCAGCCAGCCCCGGCTGGGGCAGTGATGAATTTCCACTCTTATTTATCTGTATTTGCCAATTTGTTTTTTTGTCCTTTATTAGATTGGCCTCTTTTTGCTCTGTCTCAGAATATTTCAGAGTGCTAATATAGTAGAGAAGTCTAGTGACTTCAGGGTTAATTTTGCTATCAGAAGTGTTGGACATTATTTTTGTAGGGTTTTTGGCAGATTGCAGACAGTGTCTTTCCTTTCCTATTCTGTCTAGTTAGTTTGGACCCCATCATTTGCTCAGCCTATTTTCCTGCCTGTGTTTGTGCTTTCATCTTGACTCACCATCAATACATGTGTGGGGGCTATCTTTCCTTTGGGGTCTGCTCTGGGGCAGTTAGTTTTCCCCTTTTCTTGCTTTAGACTTATTTAGTCCTCCGGCTGTGACGAAGCACCTAGGATCATTGTAGGCACGCTCCACGGCTGCTGCTAGTTGTGTGGTTAAGATCAGGGATGTGCAATCTGCATAGTTACCAACCTCTCTGGTTTCCTGTGACTTAGCTTGTTTAATCTTTTTCTCCTTGGTGACCCATTCATAACAGGGGTAATATTAGGCTTCGAGTTTCCGTCACTGCACAGGGGGAATCTCAAGCCATGTCCTCTGCGGTCTCCCATTCTTCTTCAGCCACAGAGTTTCCTGCTCAGCAAAGACGTCGGTCCCAGCGTCTTGCTCAGGCTGATGCTATGTGTTTGGTTGCTGCTGCCGCCCCAGGTTCAGCTATATCATCCAGCATAAGTCAGTGGCGATCAGACGCCTCTGGGACTAAGTCCTGCTTTTCTCCATCTGAGCATGCCTGTGAGATGACCGTTCATTGGTGGTCAGAGGTCACATGCCCAGGTCTTCAAGCAGCTTTGATTGAGCCATCAGCAAGGTCCTGGAAGGCTGCAGTTATAAAAGGATCGCATGGCCGCACAGCCAAATATGGTCCATGTTATAGGTGGATTTGTATTACCTCACCTACACAACATAGCTCCCAAGCGTCCCGATTCCCGCGGGACAGTCCCACTTCCCGAGGGACAGTGCCGTTTTTGACACCCCCCTTCCGCATCCCACCCGGGACGGTATTTTTCCCGCATTGCACTGAGCCGCCACGCCCCCCGCATCCACCGACGCCATTCTCGCCGTCCCAGATAGACACACCGCAGCCTACAGATATGGAGCAAAATCGCGCGTGTACGAGGTGCACTGAGCGGAACCGAGCGTGTGCGAGGTGTACGGAGCGAAGCCGCGTGTTTGTATGGGGTATGCAGAGCCGTGTGTGCGGAGTGGAGCCATATGTGTAGTGGATGTACGGAGCGGAGCCAAGTGTTTACGAGGCATACAAAGTGGGTGCTTCCCACGGACACAGGAGTACACGGCAGAGCCCCAAGCAGCACTTTAAAACTTGCACATGACATTCCACCAGAAGTGATGTGCTGGAAGCTGAACGGAAATGAGGTAATTTCATGAGGAGATTGTGACTGAACCAGGAATGCTTCAGATCCATCACCGTGTCCTCCTCTGACAGCGCGGACAGCAGGATCGCCTTGGAATCATGGATGGCAGCCATGTGAGCGGATCATGATATGTCCTGCATCGGGAGGCTCAGGTGGGCACTTCAATGGGAGTCGGGCTGCTATAGTATTTTTATAAAATCTTTCTTTATTTCTTTCTTTCCTTCTTTCTCTCCCTGTTTCTTTATTTCTCTGTTCTTTCTTTCTCTCTGTTTCTTTCTCATTCTCTGTTTTGTCTTTCCCGATCTTTCTCTTTCTCTCTCTGTTCTTTCTTTCTTGCTCTCCTTTCTTTCTATATTTTCTTTCCTTCTTTTCCTTAGTACCAGTCAGTGTGCCCACAGTACCTGCCACTCTGCCCATAATGCCAGCCACTATGCCCCTAATAGCAGTCAGTGTGATCAGCAGTGCTAAATGGGTGCAACTGGGTGTGGACATGGGTGTGACTAGTCGTGAAAATAGGTGTGGTCGGGGCGTGGCCTAAAATTTGCTTCTGTGGTCAATTGTACATGAAATTCTTTTCCCTCTTGTCATTACATGAAGGGGGTGTTTTTCTGTTTTTTCCGTGACTTCAGTTTAGCCCCTTCCCTTTGATATATAGGTATATGTGCTGTCCCTCCCACTCTATATTGGGCTTAACTACCGTATATACTCGAGTATAAGTCGATCCGAGTATAAGTTGACTCCCCTAATTTTGCCACAAAAAACTTGGAGAACTTATTGACTCGAGTATAAGTCTAGGGTGGGTAATGCTCCATAGATTATTCCCCCATATGGTGTCCCCAGAAGAAGCTCCATAGATTATTCCTCCATATGCTGCCCCCATAAGAAGCTCCATAGATTGTTCCCTCATATGCTGCCCCCATAAGAAGCTGCTGCTGCATGTAAAAATAAAAAAATGACATACTCACCTCTCCGTCGCTGGGTGTCAGATTCTCACCTGTCCTGCGTCCATGGCTGCTCACCGCTATCTGCCACGTTATCAGTCAGTGACGTTCAGACTGCAGGGGGCGCGGCACGCACTAACCACGTCACCGCGCCCTCTGCTGTCTGAAGTCACTGACCGATGACAGACACAGACAGCAGCAAGCAGCCATGGATGCAAGACAGGTGAGTATCGCTATACTTTCCCGTCCTGACGCTGTGTCTTGAGCCCCCAGCTTCTCCGCTCTCTCTCTTCCTGCCTTCAGTGGTCATGAAGTACCGCTCATTAAAACTCAGGAATATGCGCATATTCATGAGTTTTAACCCCTTCATGACCAAGCCTATTTTGACCTTAATGACCAGGCCATTTTTTGCAATTCTGACCAGTGTCCCTTTATGAGGTAATAACTCAGGAACGCTTCAATGGATCCTAGCGATTCTGAGATTGTTTTTTCGTGACATATTGGGCTTCATGTTAGTGGTAAATTTAGGTTGATAATTTTTGCGTTTATTTGTCAAAAAATCAGAAATTTGGTGAAAATTTAGAAAATTTTGCAATTTTCAAATTTTGAATTTTTATTCTGTTAAACCAGAGAGTTATGTGACACAAAATAGTTAATAAATAACATATCCCATATGTCTACTTTACATCAGCACAATTTTGGAAACAAAATATTTTTTTGTTAGGAAGTTATAAGGGTTAAAAGTTGACCAGCGATTTCTTATTTTTACAATAAAATTTACAAAACCATTTTTTTAGGGACCACCTCACATTTGAAGTCACTTTGAGGGGTCTATATGGCAGAAAATACCCAAAAGTTACACCATTCTAAAAACTGCACCCCTCAAGCTACTCAAAACTACATTCAAGAAGATTATTAACCCTTCAGGTGTTTCACAGGAACTAAAGCAATGTGGAAAGAAAAAATGGACATTTTAATTTTTCCAACAAAAATTTTCTTTTAGCATCAATTTTTTCATTTTCACATGGGAAACAGGATAAAATGGATGCTAAAATTTGTTGGGCAATTTCTCCGGAGTACAATGATACCTCATATGTGGTCATAAACCACTGTTTGGGCGCACGGCACGGCTCAGAAGGGAAGGAGCGCCATTTGACTTTTTGAATGGAAAATATGCTGGAATATTTAGCGGTTGCCATGTCGTGTTTGGAGAGCCCCTGTGTGCATAAACATTGGAGCTCCTCCACAAGTGACCCCATTTTGGAAACTAGACCCCCCAAGGAACTTATCTAGATGCATAGTGATCACTTTGAACCCCCAGGTACTTCACAAATTGATCTGTAAAAAAAAAAAAAACACTTTTTTTTCACAAAAATTTTCTTTTAGCCTCAGTTTTTTCATTTTCACATGGGCAACAGGATAAAATGGATCCTAAAATTTGTTGAGCAATTTCTCCTGAGTGCACAGATACCTCATATGTGGTCATAAACCACTGTTTGGGTGCACGGCATGGCCCGGAAGGCAAGGAGCACCATTTGACTTTTTGAATGGAAAATTAGCTCCAATCGTTATCGGACACCATGTCGCATTTGGAGAGCCCCTGTGCACCTAAACATTGGAGCTCCCCCACAAGTGACCCCATTTTGGAAACTAGAACCCCTAAGGAACTTATCTAGATGTGTAGTGAGCACCTTGAACCCTCAAGTGCTTCACAAAAGTTTATGACGCAGAGCCGTGAAAATAAAAAAAAAAATTTTTTCCCTCAAAAAATTATTTTTTAGTGCGCAATTTTTTATTTTCACAAGGGTACCAGGATAAATTAGACCCCAAAATTTGTTGTCCAGTTTGTCCTGAGTACGCTGGTACCCCACATGTGGGGGGGAACCACTGTTTGGGCACACGTCAGGGCTCGGAAGGGAAGTAGTGACATTTTGAAATGCTGACTTTGATGGAATGGTCTGCGGGTGTCATGTTATATTTGCAGAGCCCCTGATGTACCTAAACTGTGGAACCCCCCCACAAGTGACCCAATTTTGGAGACTAGACCCCCCAAGGAACTTATCTAGATGTGTGGTGAGCACCTTGAACCCCCAAGCGCTTCACAGAAGTTTATAACGCAGAGCCGTGAAAATAAAAAATATTTTTTTTTCCTCAAAAAAAATGATTTTTAGCTAGCAATTTTTTTTTCACAAGGGTAGCAGGATAAATTGGACCCCAAAAGTTGTTGTCCAGTTTGTCCTGAGTACGCTGATACCCCATATGTGGGGGATGACCACTGTTTGGGTACACGTCGGGGCTCGGAAGGGAAGTAGTGACATTATGAAATGCTGACTTTGATGGAATGGTCTGCGGGCATCATGTTACATTTGCAGAACCCCTGATGTACCTAAACTGTGGAACCCCCCCACAAGTGACCCCATTTTGGAAACTAGACCCCCTAAGGAACTTATCTAGATGTGTGGTAAGCACCTTGAACCCCCAAGTGCTTCACAGAAGTTTAGAACGCAGAGACGTGAAAATAAAAAATATTTTTTTTTCCTCAAAAAAAATGATTTTTAGCCAGCAATTTTTTTTTTCACAAAGGTAGCAGGATAAATTGGACCCCAAAAGTTGTTGTACAGTTTGTCCTGAGTACGCTGGTGCCCCATATATGGGGGGGAACTATTGTTTGGGCACACGTAAGGGCTCGGAATGGAAGTAGTGGCGTTTTGAAATGCAGACTTTGATGGAATGGTCTGCGGTCGTCATTACGTTTGCAGAGCCCCTGATGTGCCTAAACAATAGAAACCCCCCACAAGTGACCCCATTTTGGAAACTAGACCTCCCAAGTAACTTATCTAGATGCCTGGTGAGCACTTTGGACCCCCAAGTGCTTCACAGAAGTTTATAACGCAGAAACGTGAAAATTATATAAAAAAATTTTTCCACAAAAATATTTTTTTAGCCCCCAATTTTTTATTTTCCCAAGGGTACCAGGAGAAATTAGACCCCCAAAGTTGTTGTGCAATTTTTCCTGAGTACGCTGATACCCCATATGTTGGGGTAAACCACTGTTTGGGCACACGTCGGGGCTTGGAAGGGAGGAAGCACCGTTTAACTTTTTGAACGCAAAATTGTCTGGAATCAATGGTTGCACCATGTCGCGTTTGGTGACCCCCTGATGTGCCTAAACAGTGGAAACCCCTCAATTCTAACTCCAGCCCTAACCCCAACACACCCCTAACCACAGCCCTAACCCCAACACATCCCTAACCCTAATTCCAACCCTAACCATAACCCTAACCCCAACAGACCCCGAACCCTAATCCCAACCCTAACCATAACCCTAACCACAAGCCTAACCCTAATTCCAACCCTAACCCTAATTCCAACCCTAACCCTAATTCCAACCCTAACCCTCTTTCCAACCCTAACCCTTTCCAACCCTAACCCTCTTTCCAACCCTAACCCTCTTTCCAACCCTAACCCTCTTTCCAATCCTAACCCTAGCCCTCTTTCCAACCCTAACCCTCTTTCCAACCCTAACCCTAACCCTCTTTTCAACCCTAACCCTCTTTTCAACCCTAACCCTCTTTTTAACCCTAACCCTAACCCTAACCCTCTTTTCAACCCTAACCCTAACCCTAACCCTCTTTTCAACCCTAACCCTAACCCTAATGGAAAAAAAAAAAAAATATATTATCTTTATTTTATTAGTTCTGCCTACCTATGGGGGTGATAATCGGGGGGTTTATTTACTTTTTCTTTCATTTTGATCACTGTGAGAGTGATCAAAATGAAAGAATTGAATCTGCAGCCGGCAGATTCGGGCGGGCGCACTGCGCATGCGCCCGCCATTTTCAAAGATGGCGGCGCCCATCATCCGGACCCGAGGGACACCGGGAGGGACGGGGGGACACCGGAGGTACCGGGGGGGTGAGGGGGGGATCGGAGGCTGGCGGGGAGCAGAGGGAATGGGAGGGGGGCAGATGATGACAGCGGCGGCAGATCGCCGCTGTCATTCAGTTGCGGGGGGGCGATCGCCGGTGGGGGGGGTGGAATCGGTGTCTCCAGCCATGTCCGATGCTACAGCAGCATCGGACATGGCTGGATTGTAATATTTCATCAATTTTCATTGATGAAATATTACTATCGCTCTGATTGGCTGTTTCACTTTTAACAGCCAATCAGAGCGATCGTAGCCACGTGGGGGCGAAGGCACGCCCCCTGTGGTGAATTACAAAGCCCCCTGTATCTGCGGGTCGGGTGACCTTTCAGTGACCCCGGTCACCCGACCCGCAGAGGGGCTTTGAAGTCATGACGCCACATAGGCGTCACTGGTCAGATTTGAACCAGGTTTCATGACGCCTATGTGGCGTCATTGGTCGTGAAGGGGTTAATGAGCGGCACCACGAGACCGCTGAAGGCAGGAAGAGAGCACGGGGAGAAGCTGGGGGCTCAAGACACAGCATCAGGACGGGTAAGTATGACCTGACACCCCCGCCCCCCCTCCCCCTCCGACCCCCTTTGTATGTGACTCGAATATAAGACGAGAGGGGGACTTTCAGCCCAAAAAATATTCGAGTATATACGGTATGTCTGCCCTGAATATTGTGATCAGGGAACGCATGGGTACTTTTTACCATAATTATAACTAATCCCTGCTTGCTCTAAATTACATGCCTGTTTGTCACACCATGGTTGCATTATTATCCACTGGTTTTTATTGTATATGTTTCACCTGGTATTTATTGTAGACACTTGTATTTGCCCTATTTATACTGAACAAAGCTATTGGCACTTTTTGCATTATTTGGGCATTATTCTATTCTTCATTACCTCTTTCTTTATGATTTTTCCGTATACAAATTATGGAGCTGTAAACTCTCTGCAGTTGTTTCTATGTTATCTAAATATTTTTTGGTCAGCAAAATGGTTTCCAAAAATGTTGTAAGACACTCCAAAAAATACTACAGTACCACACAAAAGGCTAGAATTTTCTGCGCACTCAGGTGTGAGGCCTGGGACAGGCAAAGCCGTTTTAAATAGCTGGATTTTCACGCTGTTGTATTAAAATGATCTGGCTGTAGTCTGCAGTGTGAACAAGCAAATAAATGTAGAAAAACAGGGGGCTCTGGATTGCTTTGCAATAAAATTAGCAGGATTCAGATGCAAAAATAAATTATTCCTAGCCACGAATACCTGCAGCTAGGTATATACACTGCTCAAAAAAATAATGGGAACACTTAAACAACAGAATATAACTCCAAGTAAATCAAACTTCTGTGAAATCAAACTGTCCACTTAGGAAGTAACACTGATTGACAATCAATTTCACATGCTGTTGTGCAAATGGAATAGACAACAGATGGAAATTATTGGCAATTATCTAGACACCCTCAATAAAGGAGTGGTTCTGCAGATGAGGACCACAGACAACATCTCAATACCAATGCTTTCTGGCTGATGTTTTGGTCACTTTTGAATGTTGGTTGTGCTTTCACACTCGTGGTAACATGAGACGGACTCTACAACCCACACAAGTGGCTCAGGTAGTGCAGCTCATCCAGGATGGCACATTAATGCGAGCTGTGCCAAGAAGGTTTGCTGTGTCTGTCAGCGTAGTGTCCAGAGGCTGGAGGCGCTACCAGAAGACAGGCCAGTACACCAGGAGACATGAAGGGGGGCCGTAGGAGGGCAACAACCCAGCAGTTGGACCGCTACCTCCGCCTTTGTGCAAAAAGGAGCAGGAGGAGCACTGCTAGAGCCCTGCAAAATGACCTCCAGCAGGCCAGAAATGTGTATGTGTCTGCACAAATGGTTAGAAACCTTCTCCATGAGGATGGTCTGAGTGCCCGACGTCCACAGATGGGGGTTGTGCTCACAGCCCAACAACGCGCAGGCCGCTTGGCATTTGACACAGAACACCAGGATTGGCAAATTCGCCTCTGGTGCCCTGTGCTCTTCACAGATGAAAGCAGGATCACACTGAGCACATGTGACCGACAGGACAGAGTCTGGAGATGCTGTGGATAGCGATCTGCCTGCAACATCCTTCAGCATGACTGTTTTAGCAGTGTGTCAGTAATGGTGTGGGGTGGCATTTCTTTGGCGGGCCCTCCATTTGCTCGCCAGAGATAGCCTGACTGCCCTTAGGTACCGAGATGAGATCCTCTGACCCCTTGTGAGACCATATGCTGGTGCGGTTGGCCCTGGGTTCCTCCTAATGCAGGACAATGCCAGACCTCATGTGGCTGGATTGTGTCAGCAGTTCCTGCAAGATGAAAGAATTGAAGCTATGGACTGGCCCGTCCATTCCCCAGACCTGAATCCAATTGAGCACATCTGGGACATCATGTCTCGCTCCATCCACCAACGTCACGTTGTGTCACAGACTGTCCAGGAGTTGGCGGATGCCTTAGTCCAGGTCTGGGAGGAGATCCCTCAGGAGACCATCCGCTGCCTCATCAGGAGCATGCCAAGGTATTGTACAGTAGGGAGGTCATACAGGCACGTGGAGGTCACATACAATACTGAGCATCTTTTCCTTGTTATGAATCATTTCCACTGAAGTTGGATCAGCCTGTAATTTGATTTTCCACTTTGATTTTGAGTATCATTCCAAATCAAGACCTCCATGGAATATTCATTATGATTTACATTGATAATTGTTATGTTTTATTGTCCTGAACACGTTCCACTATGCAATGAATAAAAATTTGCAACTGGAATATTTCATTCAGAGACATCTAAGATGTGCTATTTTAGTGTTCCCTTTATTTTTTTCAGCAGCGTATATAATAGGCAGCAGCAGACAGTAATGGACCCTTTTGATGTATGCAGTGAGATCTATTTACTCACATACAGTGCCTGCATGCCTTGCACTGATGTGGATATGCGCACATAGACTCCCCTGCCTACCTAGCACTGCAGTCTATATACCCACTAATTAGTCCTTAAAAGGACTGTTGGCTTAGCTGGATGTGTGGATTGAACAAAGGTAGAACCACACTAATTCATAAAAGCACAAATCTGTCCCTATCTTAGCAGCAGCTCTCCCTAAACGGTCTGAATCCGGAGCTGAATGCACTGAGCAGGGCGGCGTCAGGTCTCTAGTAGATCTAATGACGCTGTGCGGCCAGCCAATCACTGTAAGGCCACAACAAAGATGGCTGCGGCATTACAGTGCATGGCTGACAATCAGTGCATGTTAATTGGTGCTCTAAAGAGCTCCCGGAAATGCTCGGTGCAGTGATACTCGGGCGAGTAATGAATAGTGGCGAGCACGTTCGCTCCTCACTAGTGTTTCGACTTAAAATTTGAACTGCATCTGGGAATGGAGATTCATAGCAGCATTTGAGCCTTAATTCTGTAATATATTGAATTCCCACTTTCCTACTTATATTTATTTCCTAAACTGCTTCCCTTACATTAAATTTTCTCCTTATAATTATGTTTTTATTTTTCTTTTTTAATCATTAAAAATAATTTTATCATGGATCTTTTCTCAGAACTGGACCACTGTTTTAAATTGAAGGTTACAGTTCATTTTTGTGTGTTGTACTGTTCAGAAATGTGTCTGGACTTCATCACGTCACTCTCAGACTTCATCACGTCGCTCTATCCCCCTTAACTCAGGGCTCATCTAGTGTACCCCCTACCATTCTGTATCAAGTCTTTCTGTATCATCTGGCTGCCCTCACCGATAAGTTAAGCTTTGGGAGGGCCCGTCTGAGTGAGGGGCTTGGGGCGACTTCAACCTCTGCTTCTCCAGAAGTTATGCTACTGGGAGAGCAGTAAGTGAGGATACTTGTAAAGTTGAGTAGATTAAATTCACTCATCTCTTTTTAGAACTTAAATACTTTACTGTATGCAGAAATCCTTATGAGAGGTATTCAGCCCCTTCCACAATTACATTAGGTCATCAGGATATTAATAAAAATACCAAGAAGCAGGTCTATGTATCAGAAGAATCCATCTAGAAGCAGCATAGATGTTCAATATATTTATTTTTGCATAAAAGTTGTTACTAATATGCAAAGATGGAATAAGAAAGTCTGTAGATACAGAAGCTTTCTATAGAAAGCAGCAGATGTTGATGATTCTGCTCCTTGGGCCTTTGGTTGCACTTGTGCTGTTTTTGCACATCCAGGTCTGGATCACACACGATGGAGAGAAGAGCAGGAATATGTGACGTGTGATCTGTGTAGATGGAATTTTCCTGGAGTCTTACAGCACCGCGATCAACCATATGGCCTTCTGTCTGGCCATGGACAGGTAGATGAAGGAGCAGCCGCTTCTTCATTCTGTCCATGACCCGGTAGTGTCTGTATATGGCCGGGGTCACAATTGGCGCAGGCTCTCAGGACCGGAGTGTGTTTCTATGCAGCTGAGTGCTAAGGTCCAAGTGCTGATGGCAGTGCCATGTGTTGAGATGCGAGACTCAAGCGAGTTTCTCGTAAGTGTGACTTCGGCCTATGGCCAAGTATGAGAAGGAGCAGCCGCTGCCTTCTTTTTGGCCATATCCGGTGGAGAAGGAGCAGCCGCTGCCTTCTTTTTGTCTATATCCGGTGGAGAAGTAGCAGCCGCTGCCTTCTCTTTGTCTATATCCAGTGGAGAAGGAGCAGCCTCTATCTTCTCTGTCCATATCCAGTAGTCTTGTCCTTACCACCACAGTGTACATGAGTCAACCAAATGGCAAGTTTGGCTGAAAGAAGTCCTTCAATTCCAGCCTTTGATTACTTGCCATTTCGATCCAGAGGAAGGCGAAAAATAACCTCGAGGACTTGTTGGAATATCCTAAGAGGAAAAAAATTCCTTCCTGACCCCAAATATGGCAATCGGAATACATCCCTGGATGTTTGGTGCTCAAATCTACGTGGCTGTTAATGTGGTGGAAGCTCTGTAGTATTTGTCACAGTCCGGTAAATTAGAAAGTCCAGGTAATTGTCTCATCCGATTAATTAAAGCTTCATTCCTCGATGTTGCTGGAATGGGGCTGATTTATATCAGCCTATTACTACTGTAAGAAAAGAAATATATTCAAAATAAAGAAATTGAAGCGACTCGACACCATCATAAAGTCTGGGCGGAGATCACAATATCGCAGGTTGCACATTTAAAAAATGGTGCGTGAACCACAAGGGATGCTCAGTTTAATAGACACCAAACTGGGGAAACAATTGCAGGCCAAAATTGAATAAAAGCATCACTCGCCATATAAAAATACTCCTCTATTAATGTCCTGTAGTTCATATCGGCTGGTCTCTCTGAACAGCCGCACCTGATCCTTCTCTTTCTACTGATGATATGTCTTAAAGGACGTTAATGGAAAAGTGATTTTTAAAGGTGAGCGCTACTTTTCTCCTTTTTAAGAAGAGAATTTTACATTTCTTAGAACTGGCTCCTCACAAATATACTGTATACTGGGGGATATAATGATGAGGTGCATGGTGGATATGTGTGCTACTGGGCAGAGGTAACACTATGGATGTCCCTATGTGCTATACTTACATCTTCGTAATGGAACGGTGGTTCGGCTCTGCCGGACTCCACGTCGCTCCAGTTTATGGAGTTAAAGAATGGCCGCTCTCTAATGAACGATGTTATGGCATAACGAGTAGATGGAGTTTTGCAGAGAAGCTGGAAGATGAGAGAGACCATTAATTATTATATTGTGTATTATTACTGATACGTTATTACACAATGTCTATGGACTGTCAGCATCATGTCCTCTATCCTTCCTTATAATCCACCATCATCCTTCTTCACCTATTCCTACTTACCCCTTCTAGGATGTCAAGCTCATCGATGGAGATGCAGGGTGGAAAAAATAGGACGTTGTCCAAAGACTCATGGTAGTCGTCCATATCGCCACTGTTATAGAATGGAGACGTTCCCACAATCATCATATACAGGATGACACCAAATGAAAAGGAATCTGCCAGATGATTGTAGCCTTCTCTATCCAATACCTGTAGGAACATAAGATAGGAGATGAGCTGAATATACCGGGGAGGGGATTTACACACTGAGCCTATGAGGACAGGTCTGTGATGAGATATGAGCAGGATACTCAGATTAGTACTCAATCCTACTATAGACACCAATCATTAAGGGACGTTCCTTACCTCAGGCGCGATGTAACCCTTCGTGCCAACAAGTTCGTCCAAAACGTCATCCTTGTCCACATTCACGGCTGAAGTGCCAAAGTCACAGATTTTTATGTGTCCACTGCCATCAATGAGAACGTTATGAGGCTTCAGGTCACTGCAGGGAAAAAGAGCAGACATTAATGGTGAGGATATTTCATGAAAAGATCTTTCTACAATAGATATGTAAGGTGACAACATAGATTTATGAAGATGAACTGATTACCGATGTATCACGCCGTGTTCATGAAGGAACTGGATTCCGCAAACCATTTCTGCTGCAAAGCTTCTGTGGAGAAGAAAGTAGAGGATGGATCAGTGGTTACACACACTTTAGGACCATAATGAACGGGCAGCAGATTATTATGATTCAGCCTAAGACATTTACCTTGTTGTCTCTGTATCAAACTTCATCGATTCTAGCATTTGGCTAAACAGATCTCCTCCGGCCATTGCCTCCATGGCAATTATATATGCTTGTGGTGTTTCTACAAAGCCCCGCAGTGATGTTATGAAGCGGCAGCCGGCGCCAATACTTAGGGCCTTTAACTCTGTAGAGAATGTTTCCTCATCACAACAACTCTTTTCCATGATCTTAAGGGCTAGTAGTTCTTTGCTGACCGGATCTGATGCCAAGACGACCTGGAGAAAAATCACAGAAGATCAGACCAAACTCTCATCTATTCTAGGGATCTGTGTAATGGATCACTGGTGTATCCCAATTATAATTACATATGAAGATCCTGTAATGAATATTTATACCATCCTGTGTATCTGGTGGAGAATACTTTGGGGAGCACGGAGTAGTATAAATTCATTCTTACCTTTCCGTAGCATCCTCTTCCAATATTAGTGAGTAAATCAAGGCTGTAAAGGTCAATAGGATTTTCAATTTTAACCAATTCTCTTACAGGTAAATCAGGGGAGCTGGCATCACCAAGGTCTTCTTCTTTCGCATCTGCTATGCCAGAGGGCATCATAACGTTTGCACCTGCTGAGATAATATAAGATTTGTTAATCTCATTGGGAACAAATAATGGAAATACACTTTCTATTAAATGCGGGCTCAGGCGCTGAGCATGCATTTTACAAGGCCAACACCAGCTGTATTACATAGCTGCCACCTGCCTATAACTGCCGTGACTGGAGCACACTCCGATTGCTTCAGTATTACTGTTTCATTGCTATCAGTGCTACTTAAATTAAGTGAATGCCGATTAGTGCGCACCAGCACCCATTAGTCCCTTCAGGACACAACTGCAAGGGGTTTATTGGTTGTAATGACAATATGAGCCCTATCTTTTACTTTCATCCAAATGTTCAGACCAGCCTTGCTTAATTTCATATGAGAACATCATTATAGCTATATACACCGATAGAGTCCCATTACAAGAGTTCAGAAAATCTCAGGGTCAAGTCTTCTAAAGAGACTAAAAAGTGAAATAAATAAAAAAAAGTTTTTTTAAAAAAAATTCAAAAATTTAGTTTGAATTACTTAACCTTTCCAATTAATAATAATAATGATAATAATAATAATAATAATAATAATAATAATAATAACAAAAATGAAAAATAAGCATAACTAGGATCACTCCATTAGTATAAGTCCGATATACAAAAATATACAAATAATTCTCCCAAACAGTAAATACTGAAATGAGAAAAAAATGGAACTACCAAAATTGCATTTTTTTTTTAAATCAGAAAGTTACAATGTCTCAGAATATGGCGACACAAACCAAGTTTGTTTTTTGTCTTATTACATTTCTAATTTTCTTTCACCATTTTAGTAAAAAGAAAACGTATGCATATTGGGCATTACCAGAATTGTATCTGAAATGGAGAATTATTTTGTAAGGTCATTTTTATCACACAACTAACACAATAAAAAAAAGTCAGAATCCCTTTTTTCTATACAATTTTACCAAACTAATTTGTAAAAAAAAAAAAAACAAACATTGAAAGACAAAATAAATGGTGTCGTTCAAAGCTACAGCTCGGCCCACTGAAAAAAAAATATATATTCCAATTTTAAACAGAACTCTATACATCAGCAGGAAATGTCGAATATTTGGTGTTTCGCTAGTCAAAACTGTCTAATTGCAAAATTGTCCCTGTTGCCCATAGCAACGATTCACATCACAGATTCCGGTTCTAAACATTCTATAGAACACTGAAATGTGACTGGTTGCTACGGGCAACAAGGACAGTTCTTCCACAAGTCAGCATTGAAAATGGAGGTCTGCACATAATTTTAGGAGTATAATCCCCCTCACCCCCAGTCTTATTCTACTGAGCTGTTTCCATCTTACCTGTTTCATCTTCATCCATTGTTCTTTCTGATAAAGAAACGCTGATGGTTTTGGCTGATGACTGGGATCTCCATATTGCACCATTCCCATTAATAATGGGCGTAGCATAGGTCAGATGCCTTCTGCATTGGATAACCCAGTCTCTGCTGTTCCGAATTCTTTTCTTGGCTGCCGCTCTTTGCAGGTCCAGGATGTCTTTCCTTTCAGATATGGATGAGACCTGTCTTGGAGTTTCTTGGAGAATCTCTTCCAGCTTTATATCTGCGCCGATGTTTCTTCGCTTATTTAGGATGGCTTCTTTATTCCTCATCCTTATTGCAGGGGCCAGATCTCCAATTTTTTTTAAAGAAATAAGTATGGCCCTCTGAAGCTCAGCGGAGGCTGCAGAGTGGGACTCCATGAGGTTCTCCATGATCCTTCTCTCTGTAAGGATCTCATGTATTTTGGACTTTCTCATTTGCTCTAGATTTTGTCGTTTGGATGCCATTTCAGAGGCATCAGTGTCCATATTTGGTAAAGTAATGTCCTTTCGCCCTAAAGCGAATAATAATACCTGCTCTTCATTTAATCTTCTCCTCTTTCTCAGTACCCGATCTCGTTGGGCTTGTCTTCTCTCTTTATATATTTTGGAATCAATTTTTGCTTCGTTCGTCACGAAAAACCAAAAGGAACTCCCTCACCGTTGGGGGTCTGTGAGGCAGTGATTTCCTATGGGCTGTAACACTGGAATGTAGAATGTGATAATGTCATCACCTCATTGTGACATAGATTATACTGTGTTGTCACAGCAAGAATCATATACATGGACAGATACATAGATAGATATAAACTTTGTAGGCTATATATATATATAAAATTAAATAATATAAATACAATTTAAAAAAATGTATAATTATAAGCAGAAAATTTCACGTAGGGACGCTGTTTAGGAAATAAATTTAAGTAGGAAAGGGGGAATTTAATACATTACAAAATTAAGGTTCAAATGCTGCTATACTCTGTTCTCAGATGTAGTTCAAATTTTAAGGTGAAGTGGAAACACTCATTAAATTGTATACACACATTAAACAGTATCATGGTAACAAGTTTTGACTTTTCAGTCAGCTAAATGTCTTTTATGGCCCATTTACAGATTGCCTAATAATTCCGCACACCTTAATAAAGGTCATTGTATCCTTGGGGTATGTGCACATATTAAGAATTTGGTGCAGAAATTTCTGCATCTCTTGGCAGGAAAAACATTGCGTAAAATAGGCAGTTTTTTTTTTTTGCTGCGTTACTTGCGTTTTTTGGTGCATATTTTACCCCACTCACTAGTATGGATGAAATCTGGAGCAAAAACGATGAAAGAATTGACGTGTTTCAGGTTTAAATCTGCAAGGAAAAAATAAGCAACATGTGCATGAGACTTCTGAATTCTCATTCGCTTCCCTGGCATCAGGAAACCCTTCAGGTTTAGCAACAAATCCGCACACAGCGTAATACTCTGACACATATTAATCTTTATATAGCGCTACCATATTCCACAGCGCTTTACAGTTTGCACACATTACCATCACTGTCCCCAATGGGGCTCGCAATCTAAATTCCATAACTGTATGTTTTTTGGAATGTGGGAGGAAACCCACGCAAACACGGGGAGAACATACAAACTCCTTGCAGATGTTGTCCTTGGTGGTATTCAAACCGAGGACTCCAGCGCTGAAAGGCTGCTGTGCTATCCACTGAACCACAGTGCTCAGTAGAACCATTTATTAGAAAGAGGAATTTTGGAATGGGGAAATGGATTTATTTTGTCCTCTGTATTTTTCCATTTCTTACCAAAAACAGAACAAATTGTTTTATGATAATATTATTTGTATCTTTTTTCTATACTGCAGTTATTATTATATAGATTCTTTATAGAACTTCCTATTCCTATGATGTTGTGGTTTTGTCGGATGCATCTTCTCGGATTCTGCGATTGTTTCCGAACATATTCGATCATCTCTAGTAAAGAAGAGCTGGAACCTTCATTGGCCACTGATTGTGATTGCTCCTTTTTTCTATATCGATTTTGGACCTGTGCTGAAGTTGGTGTAGATAAGTACAAACATGGAAGCCAACATACAGAACAATGCCACCCATGAGCAAATGGCCAAAGTCCCTGAACTCCATGACACGTCCAACAATCTCCATCTTGACCCCTTTTGCTGGCATTTGGTGGAAATCCAAAGAATATCTTCATCATTAAATATGCACTCAGTCTTTGATCAGAATGCCAAAAGCAGTAAGCCAGCTGGAAAAAATACACACAAATGGACATCTGTTAGGGGAGAGGACTTTTTTTTCCATAGAACCTGGTCAGTGTTATGGCCATTATAAAGAGTAGAATAATGTCAACTGAACCCATCTATGTCTAATATATATATAGGGGGCCATGGGCAGATGATTATGTGGGGAGATAAGAATATGACATGGTTGATTTTGGGATGTTGATCCTTTTGCTGTCTAAGCAATAAACCAGCACCAGGGAATGGCTCTTTCAAAGAGTACACAGGAACACTCAACAGAGTGAACAAGATAGCTAGTTGAACCTTTGCTTGGCCAACAGCTTTCGAAAATGTGTGCAAAGCTTTAGTATAGAAGAGTGTGTGTTAGGTGTTGAGTTCCCACCCCTGCACAGGGGGAATCACAAGCCATGTCCGCTGCAGTCTCCAGTTCTTCTTCAGTCGCAGAGGTTCCTGCTCAGCAGAGACGTCGGTCCCAGCTTCTTGGTGAAGCTGATGCTATGAATTTGGTTGCTGCTGCCATCCCAGGTTCAGCTATAGCATCCAGCATTAGTCAGCGGCGAGCAGACGCCCCTGGGACTAAGCCCTGCTTTTCTCCATCTGAGCATGCCCGTTAAACGACCGTTCATTGGTGGTCAGAGGTCACATGCTCAGATCCTCAAGAAGCTCGGAATGGGCCATCAGGAAGGTCCTGGAAGGCTGCGGTTATAAAATGATCGCATAGCCGCATGGCCATGTGCTAGTATAGACCATGTGGAGTGAGTGTTGTATGCACATATGAATGTCTCTGGTGAATGACTCATTATGAAACCCCTACCCTTGGTACCCATGTGTTCCTCAGCCTTGCCAGTTAGTGCGTAGGCTAATAGTGCAGGTAGGAGGCAGAGTCAGAGACTAGCATCAACGCCAATTAGTGGTTTTGCCTTTACGCCACTGTGCACTTGGTCTGCAATCCACGGTAGGCAGCATCTATTAGTGGTGTTCGCAGATACAACGCCACGCGCTTAGAGGGTCTAGAGGGACTCTAACCCTGTGTCTTTGCAACAGAGTTCTGTGACTGTACACTAGTGCTCACTTTGCCAAGCTCTGTTAGCTTTAACAAGCTACGGTGTTGTGAGTTCATTTTCCCCTCCGTCACTGAGGCCTGGTGAACTCCCTATTCTAGTGAAGGAAGGTAGTGAGCCTGATTATCAGGCACCTGGGACTAATGAAGACGATTGGCTGAGTGGAGTCACTGACTGGATTTAAGGCAGCCTACGCCCTTTCTGCCCTGCGGGTGATTTCTCTGTGGACTCTTGGACACCAGTCTGATTCCTGCTCTCCTAAAGCTAAGTTTTCTGTTTTGCCTTTTTGCATCTAAGATTTGTTTTTGTTTTTCTTGCTTTTTGGATTCTGCCACTCCCTGCTGGAGTGTGCAGTGTTCCTTGAGCTCTGTCTTCTGAAAGTACCTGAGTGCTGATTTAGTTTTTGAAGCTTAGTTGCTTCAGGGCCATTTTTATATCAGCTTGTTGGCTTTTGTCTCTGATAGGGTTTTGGCAGATTGCAGACAGCAGCCTTCCTATCCGTTCCTATCTAGGTAGTTTTTGGGCCCCGTCTTTGCTCAGCCTGTCTTTCTGTCTGTGTAAGTGTTTTAATCTTGCTTCACCGTCATTATATGTGGGGGGCTGCCTATTGCTTTGGGGTCTGCTCTGGGGCAGTTAGATTTCCCCTTTCCTTCTTTAGGCCTATGTATCTCTCCGGCTGTGATCGAGGAGTCTAGGTCATCATAGGAACCCCCCCATGGCTACTGCTAGTTGTGTTGATAGGTTCAGGGGTCTGCAATCTGATAGTTGCCAACTTCTCTGGTTTTCAGGACTTAGCTAGCATTTATGTTTTTGCCTCCTACGGTGACTCAATCATAACACTACGGCATTTATAGTCCACTGTAGTGCGGTTCTGTGAAGCAACAGAGTCCGCCTCTGTACACACCGGGTGACATTAAACCTCATGTGTTCTTCTATTATACCACCATATAGCGTCCGCCATTACCGGGCAGCAGATAACATCTCTGCACGGTGGACCACGGGCTGCTACTTTTTTTTCCTGTGTGTGTGATGGATCCTATGCATGCTCTTTCTGAGCAGGTAAAGCACCTGACTCAGATGTCTCAGAAACTTAATGGGGGACAACGAGTTCTGGCTCAGTCTCAGCAGCTGATAGCTGACACTGTGCAGGAGGCTTTATCATCTGGTGCTCACAGGACAGGGGCTCGAGCTGTTACATTAGTTTTCCGTGAGTCCCCGGTTAAATTGCCGAATTTAAAGTTTTCAAGGAGGGCTGTACTGTAAGATTTTTTTCTCATTAACACCACACTCTTCTGGGGATAAAAGTCAGAAGGTAGGGGTCATTATGTCTCTGTTAAGGGGAGCCCCCCAGGCTTGGGATTTTTCCCTTCCTACCACTGCCCCTGAGAGAATGACTGTGGATGCATTTTTTGAGTCCCTGAGGCATATTTATGATGAGCCTGATTGGGTGCGTGTGGCTGAGGACATGGTGATGAGTGTAAGTCAGGGGAATCATTCAGCCGAATGGTTTTGCTCAGAGTTCAGATGCTGGGATGCTAAGGTCCTTTGGGATGATGCCACCCTCTGGGGCTTGTTCCGTAGAGGCCTTTCTGAATGTCTGAAAGATGCCTTGGCACTTCACCCTCCTTCTGATTCTCTGGAGGATGCTATGACGCAGGCCGTCCGAATGGATCGCAGGCTGTGGGCGAGAGATGTAAAGCAGTTTCAGACCCCGTTATTCTCCAGTGGAAGGGGAGCCAGTCCTACATTGGGGTTCATGGAGATGGGAGCCATCAACCTCAAAGAGAAAGAAAGGAGACAGTGGCATTTCAGAAATCTGTGTTTTTACTGCGGTGATCCAGGACAATGGAAAAAGGACTGTCCCTCCTGCCCACCGACTAACAAGCGGCTGAGTATGGGTGATCATCTTGGAGGGCACTCAGACTCTCAGGTACCCCTTTCTTCATTTTGTAAGACACTGTTAAAGGTGGAACTTGGTGTTAAAAACTGCTTTTCACTTACTTTGGCTTTTGTGGACTGTGGGTCATCCTTGAACCTGATTGATTCTAAGCTGGTGGTCAGCTGTAGATTAGGGACAGTTAGGTTGGAAACTCCTATAAAAATAATGACCATTGATTCTACACCTCTCACCATGGACGGTCACCATTTTGTTTCTGAAGAATTCACCCTCAGAGTTGGGACCCTTCATCAGGAGTATGTCATGTTTTGTTTTGGATAACCTCCCTGCTGGCCTGGTGTTAGGGTTTCCCTGGTTGCAGCGACATAACCCAATTATTGACTGGGGTTCCTGGGATATTGTTAAATGGGGATCTAATTGTTCTGAAAGTTGTCTTGCTACTGTGTCTGTGTCGTCCGTTGGTCTGGAATGTATTCTGGAGTATCTAAAGGACTATTCGGATGTTTTCTCTGAAAAAGAGGCTGAAGTTTTACCACCACATCGCCCATTTGTTTGTGCCATTGACCTGGTTCCAGGTGCTAAATTGCCCAAGGCTCGCTTGTATAACCTCTCGGGTCCTGAGAGGGCTGGTATGAAAGAATACATTTCTGAGAGTCTTCGTAAAGGACATATTCTTCCTTCTGTTTCTCCCATGGTGGTGGGGTCCTTTTTCGTAAAGAAAAATGACAGTGGTTTGCGCCCATGCCTCGATTTTCAAGAGTTAACTAAGATAACTGAGAAATACTTACCCCCTCCCACTTATTTCTGATTTGTACAACCAGTTGTCTGGGGCTAAGTGGTTTTTGAAATTGGATCTGCGGGTGCCCTGTAACTTTATCCGGGTCTGGGAGGGGGATGAGTGGAAAGCTGCTATTCTCACTACTGAAGGGTTGTTTGAGAACTTGCCTTTCGGTCTGACCAATGCACCAGCAGTCTTTCAAAATTTCATCAATCATGTGTTCTCTGACTTTATTGGGCATTTTATGGTTGTGTATTTGGATGGCATACTTACCTACTCGCCTGATAAACAGGCTCACATTGGTAATCTTCGGGAAGTTCTCCCAAGGCTCCGGGAGAACTGTCTCTTTGCTAAGCTAGAGAAATGTTCATTCTTTGTTCAGGAACTGTCTTTTCTGGGGTTCATTGTGTCTGGTGAGGGGTATCGCATGGATCCTAATAAGGTGCAGGCCATTGTCGATTTGTTTCAACCTCATGATTTGAAGGCTCTGCAGCATTTCTTAGGATTCGCAAATTATTATCGCAAGTTTATGAGGGGGTTCTCGCAGGTAGTTAAACCTCTCACAGATCTGACTCAAAAGGGGGCTGATAGCAAGAATTGGTCAGCCACAGCGGTGGCGTCATTTCAGTTTTTAAAAAAATGTTTCATGTCTGCTCCGGTTCTTATTCAACTGGACCCGTCTGAACCATTTATTGTTGAGGTGGACGCCTCAGAGGTGGGGGTGGGGGCGGCGTTGTCCTTGGGACCTGCCACTTTGACTAATTTGAGACCCTCTGCCTTTTTCACTAAAAAGTTCTCTCCTGCGGACAGAAACTATGATGTTGGGAATCGAGAACTTCTGGCCGTGAAGTTGGACTTTGAAGAATGGAGGCATTTATTGGAGGGGGCTGTCTATCCTATTACCGTGGTTACCGACCACAATAACCTAGTTTGAGTCTGCTAAAAGGTTGACTCCTAGACAGCCGAAATGGTCGCTTTTTTTTCCTGATTCCAGTTCTCCATCACTTTTCGGCTAGGATCCAAAAATGTCAGGGCTGATGCCTTGTCACGCAATCTGGATCCGGTGTCTCCCCCTGAACCTCCATCCTCCATTCTTCAGCCTGGGGTGATGGTGGCGGGTGTGTCTACTGTGTTGGAGCGGGAGATTAAGGAATCTCAGTCTCTTTTCCCTCTGGCTAAGTTGGTGGATAAACTTTTTGTACCAGTTCAATTTCATCTCAGGGTCTTTTGGGAGTTCCACGACTCAGTTCTAGGTGGACATCCAGGGATCTAGGCTACCCAGAGGGCCATCGCTAGGATATTCTAGTGGTCTTCTTTAGCCTCTGATGTCAGGGAATTTGTGTCTGCTTGTGGAGTTTGTGCCCGCACAAAAAACCCCCATAACCGGCCGGCCAGGGAATTGGTGCCACTGCCAATTCCTGATAGACCCTGGACCCATTTGTCCATGGATTTTATCACCAATCTTCCTCTTTCCAAGGGTAATATTGTCATTTGGGTAGTGGTGAACAGGTATAGTAGGCAGGCACATTTTGTACCCTTGGCGGCATTACCTAATGCGGAAAAGTTGTCCAGATTGTTTGTTGAGCATGTGGTGCGGTTGCATGGGGTACTCCTGAATGTGGTGTCTGATGGGGGGTACAATTTGTTTCCAGATTTTGGAGGGCGTTTTGTAAGAGGTTTGGTATTGGTCTGTCTTTTTCATCCACTTATCATCTGGAGACTAATGGTCAGACTGCGCAGACCAATCAGTCTCTGAAGCAAATTCTGCATTGCCTGATCTCAGCCTGACAGGATGATTGGAGTACTGCGTTACCTTTGGCCGAGTTCGCGGTTAACAACCGCATTAACCAGTCTATGGGCATATCCCCCTTTTTTTGCAACTGTGGGTTTCATCCACATTTTGGAGAGTTCTCCCGTTTCGACTTTTGGTGTCCTGAGGCGGATGAGAAAATCCATCGGTTGGGGAAGTTATGGCGGGAGGTCCAAAGGAACATTACGAAGGCTCAGACTAAATATAAGGTTTTTGCAGACAAAAAACGTTCCGTGGGACCTGTGTTCCAGGTTGGGGATAAGGTATGGTTGTCTACTAAGAACATAAGGCTCAAGGTCCCCTCTGCGAAACTTGGACCTAAATTTATTGGTCCTTATGAAATTACAGAAGCAGTTAACTTGGTGGCTTTTCGGTTGTGTCTCCTGCCTTCTCTATGGATCCCCAACGTTTTCCATAGGTCCCTTTTGAAACCTGTGGGGTCCTGTGGGGAGGGATCATTGTCTTCCCCGCTCACAGTTTTGGTAGATAGGCAGTCTGAGTACGAGGTGGAACGAATTGATGACTCTAGGTGGGTCCGTCGTACTCTTCAGTATCTTGTACATTGGAAAGGCTACGGTCCGGAGGACCGGTCATGGGATCCTGCCCGATCGGTTCATGTGGATCAGATGGTCCGTGCCTTTCATGCCAGATATCCTGAGAAACCTGGTGTCCAGTGGACCCCCCGTTGAGTGGGGGGTACTGTCATGATCCAGAACGGGGTTTTGTCTTTGTCCCATCCTGATCACACAGGGGTTAATTGTTTCTGCCTCTCTCTGGCAGAGGGCAGCTATTTAGTTGCCAATTAACCTAGATCCAGTGTCAGCTTTACTCCTTCCTTTGGCTGAGTTAGTTGATCCCTTGCGTGCCTGTGCCTTGTGCCTGACACTTTGTTTCTTGTTTGGTTTTAACCTGGTCCGTCTCTTCATTGTGAGTTTGTCTACTGTCTTGGTACTGTGTATTTGCCCATTCTGGTATACTGATCTCTTGCTATGTCCTGACTATCCGTTCTGTCTAATCATTTGGTACTGTTGTGCTATCTCGTGCTTTGACCCCTGCCTGATATGGTTTATGTCCCTGTCTATGCCCCTTGGTAACTTTGTCCCCTAGTTACCCTTCTAGGAGTTTTCCTTCAGCTCCTAGCTCTCCTTAGCTTAGGCCACGCCCCCAGCAGTCAGGTGCTTCAGGTCCTATCTGGCCTGAAGCAATCTCTTTCTGCTCCTGTTTCCTCTGGAAGACCTGTGGCTGGCTCCGCCCCTTGGAAGTCACATGCTTCAGATCCTGTTTGTCTGAACACGCATCTTTACCGCTACTGCCCCACTTCACAGGTATCTTTGAGCACTGTTTGTCTTACTCAGGACACGCACACTGGCTCAGTGAGCAAGTGCAGTGCAGTGTTCCTGACACAGATTGCTCCATGGTTCCTGAGCACTCTGAAAATGTTTTTTTGGGAACCTCGAGTCTCCCATGATACAGCGCTACAACTGCTGGCACTGACAAAGGGCTCATCCATGGTCAGCTATTTTGCCGTCCACTTCCGGACTTTAGCATCTGAGTTGGAGTGGCCAGACAAAGTCCTTATTCCTGTATTTTGGAGGGGACTGGCTGACCATGTGAAGGATGCTTTGGCCACTAGGGAGATTCCCGACACATTGGAGGAGCTAATAGCAGTGCCAACTCGCATCGACCTTTGTTTTAATGAGCGAAGGTTGGAGCGAACCCAGTATAGGCAGAGGTTTCGGCTGGCTCCCACCTTCGCCAAACCTCTGGAATCTCCAGTCCAGGCATCCGAGCCACATGAGGCCATGGAGGTGTCACGAGCGGGATCTAAGTCCCGGACTGCATGTGCACTCAAGGTCTGTCATGTCTGCCGGCAGTCAGCATATCTTGCCTCCAGATGTCCTCAGCGGTTGGGAGAACGTCCCCATTTAGTGACATAGGAGGTGGTTCACTAGACACAGCAGCGTTTTCCTCCAAACTGTCCATCAAGGGGACAATTACCAGTGGCCCATCCACTCATACGGTAGAGCTTTACATGGATTCCGGGGCGGAGGGCAACTTTATGTCTTCTGCCTTCGCCCAACAGCACGCAATTCCTCTGGTGATGCTCGCCAAACCAGTGACCATACGAGTGGTAAATGGGTTGACATTGCCCTCACAGATAATGCATCAGACCATCCCATTTACTCTATCCATGTCTCTTGCCTTGTGCAGAGCCTCCCCGGGGTTGAGTCTATCCACTATCTCTCCCAGAGACGGAGGCAATGACACAGTACATCCAGGAGAATCTGGCAAGAGGATTCATTAGGAAGTCAGTGTCACCTGCAGGGGCGGGGTTCTTGTTCGTGCAAAAGAAGAATGGAGAACTACGTCCATAAGCAAAAACAAAAGAGAACATTCAGCTCACCCCTGAGATGTAATTCCAAGCACAAGAAGGAGCACGGCTTCCTCACTGTTGCACAGCGTCCAAGGCAATAGGAAAAATAGAAGTGGATCCAGCTCACTCACAGGGCTTATTTAAAAATTAGAAAATTTTTATTGGATGATCCTTAAAAAATTCAAAATGACAAAACAGACATCTCAGATGGCACAGCAATGACAGGGGGTGGTGTGTAATGAGACCATACGTGTTTCGAGCAACACGGCTCTTGAACACTGGTTATTTTTAAATAAGCCCTGTGAGTGAGCTGGATCCACTTCTATTTTTCCGAACTACATCCATGCATAGATTACAGGGGTCTTAACACCATCACCGTTAAGAAAAGGTACCCACTGCCCCTGATATCTGAGCTATTTGATAGGTTACGGAGAGCAAGGGTTTTTACTAAACTTGATCTGCGGGGTGCTTACAACCTGATTCGCATCCGTGAGGGGTGCGAATGGAAGACGGCATTTAATACCAGGGATGGCCACTACAAGTGTCTGGTGATGCCCTTCGGGCTCTGTAATGCTCCTGCCATTTTCCAGGACTTTGTAAACAATATTTTCTGGGACATGCTCACCACCTCGTTCGTAGTCTATCTGGATGATATTCTCATCTACTCTCCAGATATAAACTCCCACCGGAGAGATGTTTGCAAAGTGTTCAACTTCCTAAGGGCAAACTCCCTCTATGCCAAGTTGGAGAAGTGTGTGTTTGAGCAGGAGTCCTTGCCTTTCCTAGGCTATATCTTCTCCGCCCAGGGATTAGCTATGGATCCTGCCAAGCTACAGGCTGTGATGGACTGGCATGAACCCCATTCTCTCAAAGCAGTGCAGTGCTTTATGGGGTTCATTAACTATTGTTACCAGTTCATTCCCCACTTCTCAACTTTGGTAGCTCCCTTGGTAGCCCTCACCAAGTTGGGAGCAAATCCCAAATTGTGGTTGGAGGAGGTCTCCAAGGCCTTCCTCTCTATTAAGTCAAACTTCACTAGCGCTCCCATTTTACGTCGACCCTATGTAGATAAACCGTTTATAATGGAGGTGGATGCCTCATCCATCAGTGCAGGAGCAGTCCTCTTCCAAAAAGATGCTCAAGGTCGGAAGCATCCTTGCTTCTTTTTCTCAAAGACCTTCACATCGACGGAGAGAAATTATTCCATCGGGGACAGGGAGTTGCTAGCTATGAAGATGGCCTTCTCAGAGTGGAGACACCTCCTGGAGGTGGCTCGTTTTCCCTTCCAAGTTCACACTGCTCACAAGAATTTGGTGTACCTACAAACCGTCGAGTGGCTAAATTCTCGCCAGGCTAGATGGTCCCTGTTCTTCTCCCGGTTCCACTTCACCCTCCATTTTCTCTCCAGGGAGAAGAATATTCATTCCGACGCTCTCTCCCGCTCAGTAGTGTCATCAGAGGAAGAGTAGCCTTGGTTAATTGTCACTTCTGAGAGCCTGAGGACCGGTGGACCAAGTTTTGCTTGAGTCTGTGCCCCCGGGCAAGACTTTTGTGCCACCAAATTTGCAACCGGAGGTTCTCTCTGGGGCTCTCTCATCCTGGGTGGGTGGACATTATGGGACCAAGAGGACATCTGAGCTTCTGGCGAGGACGTACTGGTGGCCGCATATGGCCCGTGACGTCGATGACTATATCCGGGCGTGTGTCTCCTGTGCCAAGAAGAGGTCTTCTCGACAACAGCTTGCTGGGCTACTTTACCCCCTGCCGATGGAGCACAGGCCCTGGGAAATGGTCGGGAAGGACTTTGTGGTGGGTTTACCCCAGTCCAGTAGCTGCACAGTCATCTGGATAGTCACCGACCATTTTTCTAAAATGGTGCACCTGGTGCCCCTTCTGTGGGTACCTTCTGCACAGGCCTTGGTGGCGTTGTTCACTAAGCACGTTTTTCGCCTACATGGTATGCGTGACAAAATTGTCAGCGACCGGGGGCCTCAGTTTGCATCTCGGATCTGGAGAGAGCTTTGTCGCCTACTCAGCATTGAGTTGAATCTCTCTTCAGCCTATCATCCTGAGACAAATGGGTTGGTAGAGAGGGCTAACCAGACCCTGGTCACATACCTGCAACATTTTGTTTCGGCCAGGCAGGATGACTGGGCCTTCTTGGTACCATGGGTGGAATTTGCGCTGAACAATGCCATAGCTGACTCTACTGGACAGACCCCATTCTTCCTTAACTACGGCCAGCATTCACGTTTCCCTGTGCCGATGCCAGTGTCTTCCACCGACTCTAGGGTGGCAGACTGGGCGGTGAAGGCATATGACCGCAAACAGGATGCCATCTGGGCCTCCAAGGAGAAAATGAGGGTCCCCACTCCGACTTTTGCTCCTGGCGACTTAGTGTGGCTCTCCGCCCGTAACATCAGGCTGCGAGTTGAGTCCACTAAATTTGCACCTCGCTACATAGGTCCCTTCAAGGTCCTGGAACAGGTCAAATCCGTGGTTTATTGTCTGGCCCTTCACTCATGCCTAGGTATCACCGACACCTTTTATGTGTCCCTCCTAAAACTCGTTCACATGTTCCGGTTTTCCGAGTCATCTGCCAGGACATCGGGTTCGTCTACGGATGATTATGAGGTGAATGCTATTGTGGGATGTGAGGTGGTACGTGGCAAAAATTAATATCTGATGGATTGGAAGGGTCATGGCCCGGAGGACAGGACCTGGGAACCTATTGAGCACATTCATGCTCCTCAGCTCACTGCAGCTTTTGAGTGTAGCGATGCTCAAGGAGGTGGGGGCCCTAGCAGGGGGATTGTTGTGAGTTCATTTTCCGGTCCACCAGTTGTGAGTTCTCCTTCTAGGCTTTATCTAGTGGTAACTGGAGGTAGTGAGGCTGATTTAATCAGTAGAGATCTGCCACCTGATAATGAGGATGACGATTGGACCTCAGGAATCTCAGACTGGATTTAAGACAGCCGACGCCCTATTCTGGTGCTGGTGTTTCCTTCTGCTTGTCAGGTCTTGACTGTTCCAGTCATTTCAAGCTAAGTTTTTCTGCTAATGTTCACACTTGATTTTGTTGGTCTATTCAGTTTTTTGTGTGGTCAGCCAGCCCCGGCTGGGGCAGTGATGAATTTCCACTCTTAATTATCTGTATATGCCAATTTGTGTTTTTTGTCCTTTATTAGATTGGCCTCTTTTTGCTCTGTCTCAGTATATTTCAGAGTACTAATATAGTGGAGAAGTCTAGTGACTTCAGGGTTAATTTTGCTATCAGAAGTGTTGGACACTATTTTTGTAGGGTTTTTGGCAGATTGCAGACAGTGTCTTTCCTTTCCTATTCTGTCTAGTTAGTTTGGGCCCCATCGTTTGCTCAGCCTATTTTCCTGCCTGTGTTTGTGCTTTCATCTTGTCTCACCGTCAATACATGTGTGGGGGCTGTGTTTCCTTTGGGTCTGCTCTGGGGCAGTTAGTTTTCCCCATTTCTTGCTTTAGACTTATTTAGTCCTCCGGCTGTGACGAAGCATCTAGGATCATCGTAGTCATGCTCCACGGCAGCTGCTAGTTGTGTGGTTAAGATCAGGGATCTGCAATCTGCATAGTTACCAACCTCTCTGGTTTTCTGTGACTTAGCTTGTTTAATCTTTTTCTCCTCGGTGACCCATTCATAACAGGGGTAATATTAGGCGTCGAGTTTCCGTCACTGCACGGGGGGAATCTCAAGCCATGTCCTCTGCGATCTCCCATTCTTCTTCAGCCACAGAGGTTCCTGCTCAGCAGAGACGTCGGTCCCAGCGTCTTGCTCAGGCTGATGCTATGTGTTTGGTTGCTGCTGCCGCCCCAGGTTCAGCTATATCATCCAGCATAAGTAGGCGGCGATCAGACGCCTCTGGGACTAAGTCCTGCTTTTCTCCATCTGAGCATGCCTGTGAGATGACCGTTCATTAGTGGTCAGAGGTCACATGCCCAGGTCTTCAAGCAGCTTTGATTGAGCCATCAGCAAGGTCCTGGAAGGCTGCAGTTATAAAAGGATCGCATGGCCGCAAGACCAAATATGGTTCATGTTATAGGTGGATTTGTATTACCTCACCTACACAACATAGCTCCCAAGCATCCCGATTCCCACAGGACAGTCCCGTTTCCCATGGGACAGTCCCGTTTTTGACACCCTCTCCCGCGTCCCGCCCGGGACGGTATTTTTCCCGCATTGCACTGAGCCACCACATCCCCCGCATCCACTGACACCATTCTTGTCATTCCAGATAGACACACCGCAGCCTGCAATGATATGGAGCTAAACCTCACGTGTACGAGGTGTACGGAGCGGAGCCGCACGTGTGCGAGGTGTACGGAGCGAAGCCGCATGTGTATGGGGTATGCAGAGTCGTGTGTGCAGAGTGGAGTCATATGTGTAGTGGATGTACGGAGCGGAGCCAAGTGTGTACGAGGCATACAAAGTGGGTGTTTCCCACGGACACAGGAGTACACGGTGGAGCCCCAAGGAGCACTTTAAAACTCACACATGATGTTCCACCGGAAGTGATATGCTGGAAGCTGATCGGAAATGAGGTAATTTCAAGAGGAAATTGTGACAGAACCAGGAATGCTTCAGATCCATCACCGTGTCCTCCTCTGACAGTGCGGACAGCAGGATCACCTTGGAATCAGGGATGCCGGCCATGTGAGCGGATCATGATATGTCCTGCACCGGGAGGCTCAGGTGGGAACTTCAATGGGAGTCGGGCTGCTATAGTATCTTTATAAAATCTTTCTTTATTTCTTTCTTTCCTTCTTTCTCTCTCTCTCTCTCTCTCTCTCTCTCTCTCTCTGTTTCTTTCTCATTCTCTGTTCTGTCTTTCCCTCTCTTTTTCTCTCTCTGTTCTTTCTTTCTCGCTCTCCTTTCTTTCTTTCTCTATTTTCTTTCCTTCTTTTCCTTAGTACCCGTCAGTGTGCCCACAGTACCAGCCACTCTGCCCATAATGCCAGCCAATATGCCCCTAATAGCAGTCAGTGTGATCAGCAGTGCTAAATGGGTGCGACTGGGTGTGGACATGGGTGTGACTAGTTGTGAAAATGGTTGTTGTCGGGGGCATGGCCTAAAATTTGCTTCTGTGGTCAATTATACATGAAATTCTTTTCCCTCTTGTCATTACATGAAGGGGGTGTTTTTCTGTTTTTTCCATGACTTCAGTTTAGCCCCTTCCCTTTGATATATAGGTACATATGCTGTCCCTCCCACTCTATGTTGGGCTTAACTTTGTCTGCTCTGAATATTGCGATCAGGGACACATGGGTACTTTTTACCATAATTATAACTAATCCCTGCTTGCTCTAAATTACATGCCTGTTTGTCACACCATGGTTGCATTATTATCCACTTTTTGTTTTTTTTTATATATGTTTCACCTGGTATTTAGGCTGAGTTCACACGTGGCGTTTTTTTCGCGTTTCCGCGGCGGTTTTAACTGCGCGATTTTGCCGCGAAAGCGCGAAAAATAAGCATCCCATGCATTCCTATGGGATTCCGCAATGCTGTGCTAATGCTGCAGTTTTTACCGCGGCGGAATCGCTTCGCGATAAAAACCGCAGCATGCTCATTAATTTTGCGGAATCACAGCGATCCCACACCCATAGGAATGCATTGTTCCGCTTACTTCCCGCATGTGGCTGTGCACACCATGCGGAAAGTATGCAGAACATTTGCGGATGGTACCCACGGTCCGGAGGAGAGGAGACTGTCCTCCGGGCTTTGGGTACCATATCCCTGTAAAAAATAGAATTTAAAATAAAAAATATTGTTATTCTGACCTTCCGGCGTCCCGCGCACCTTCCCGCTTCTCTCCACGCTCTCGTTCCCAGTAATCCTTTGCGAAAATGCCCGCGATGACGTCCGTTCTCGTGGGATCGCGAAGTCTCGCGGTCATTCACGCGACGTCATCGCGAATAACCGCAAGACATCACGATCCCGCGAGAACGGACGTCATCGCGGGCATTTTCGCAAAGGATTACTGGGAACGGCTGCGCGGCATGTCGGAAGGTAAGAAAAACACCATTTTTTATTTTTTTTACATTTTATCTTTTACTACTGATGCTGCAGAGGCAGCCTCAGTAGTAAAAAGTTGGTCACACTTGTCAAACACTATGTTTGACGAGTGTGACCAACCTGTCAATCAGTTCTCCAAGCGATGCTACAGATCGCTTGGAAAACGCTAGCATTTTGCAAGCTAAATACGCTTGCAAAATGCTAGTTTTTCCGCGGGAAAATCGCGGGAATTTAAAAGGTGATTTTCTCGCGGAATGGAATTCCGGAATTCTCGCGGTAATTTCCGCGAGAGTTCCGGTACGTGTGAACGTAGCCTTATTGTAGACACTTGTATTTGCCCTATTTGTACTGAATAAAGCTATTGGCACTTTTTGCATTATTTGGGCATTATTCTATTCTTCATTACCTCTTTCTTTACGATTTTTCCGTATAAAAATTCTGGAGCTGTAAACTCTCTGCAGTTGTTTCTATGTTATCTAAATATTTTTTGGTCAGCAAAATGGTTTAAAAAAAAATGTTGTAAGACACTCCAAAAAATACTACAGTACCACACAAATGGCCATAATTTTCTGCGCACTCAAGTGTGAGACCTGGGACAGGCAAAGACGTTTTAAATTGCTGGATTTTCACGCTGTTGTATTAAAATGATCTGGCTGTAGTCTGTAGTGTGAACAAGCAAATAAATGTAGAAAAACAGGGGGCTCTGGATTGCTTTGTAATAAAATTAGCAGGATTCAGATGCAAAAAAAAAATTATTCCTAGCCACGGATACCTGCTGCTAGGTATATACACTGCTCATAAAAATAATGGAAACACTTAAACAACAGAATATAACTCCAAGTAAATCAAACTTCTGTGAAATCAAACTGTCCACTTAGGAAGTAACACTGATTGACAATCAATTTCACATGCTGTTGTGCAAATGGAATAGACAACAGATGGAAATTATTGGCAATTATCTAGACACCCTCAAAGTGGTTCTGCAGATGATGACCACAGACCACATCTCAGTACTAGAGTTGAGCGACTTTGCCTTTTTTTGGGTAGAGTCGGGTTTCATGAAACCCGACTTTCGCAAAAGTCGGGTCGAACGAAATCGGACGATTTTTGTGAAAAGTCGAAGGCCGACTGAAACACGAAACCCAATGCAAGTCAATGGGGAAGCAAAGTCGGCAGGGAGTGGAGGTCAGGAAACACACCTACAGAGCCCTTTTGAATGCCAAAAGCATCAAATCTTATTACTGAAGCTTTTCAACCTTAATTTACTTCATAATACTAGTTACGCACTGAAAAATGGGGGTTATTTGGCAAAATTTGTGGGGGGTAGGGCTGGCTCCTGGTTTTCATGTCCCCTGGGCCAAAGAGCGCCCCTTTAACACATACCACAACTCATGATGCTCCGATACGGCAGAGAAATAGCGGTATAGTACAATGAAAAATACTTCACTTTTTACATCTCATGACTGATATCCATTTTAAATTCTCCAATAGCTCCAAAAACGGACAGTATCTTACTCCATACAGTATTATGGTCACCGCATAGTGCGCTATACAGAGTAATGAGGCCCATATATTTCACCATACAGAATCATTGGTCCCATATAATGTTTGAAACAGTATATGATGAGCTCCACATAATGCTACAGTATATGTTGGTCCCCATGGATGAAGCTGCACTGTCTTATGGGCCCAAATAATGCTCTATATATAATGGGCCCCATTTCTAATGCTCTAGTGTATAATGGGCCCTGTAAATGCTGCTCCAGTGTCTGATGTCCACCTTTGGAATGCTCCAGTGTATGGTGGGCCCCATATATCATTCTCCAGAGTATAGTGCTCCCCAAAAATTGCTGTCCCAACTTGAAAACAATTAAATAAGTCTCCTCAAATAAGTCTCTTCGCTAGGGAATCCCTGTACTAGTCTGGGCGTACAGACGTGATGTCATTGCGCTCTCTGATCAGAATATCACTGTCAGGAAATGCGGAAGACGTCATGGCGGTGGAGCAGAGAGAGGTAAATATTTCAACTTTGCAAATGCTGTGATCCAGAGCAAGCAGGTGGGGCCCACTTGTTGGCGATGGCACTGGCACAGGGCCCCTCATACTACGGCGGTGTGTCTGACGGCGGGTGGGCCGAACCTGCACTTTCAGCTGCATCTTCCTTTTATTCACTGTGTAAGGTGGTACAGTATATGGGAAGGGTAACCTGAGTTTCATCTGGGTCACATTCAGGCTGTGTAGAGTGCGAGGGGAATGTAGCAGTCTTGGTCAATGTACCAGCAGAATCATCTAGCAGTGGCTAGGCCTCAGTGCACTTTTGGCGCCCCCAGGAGTACGGTCGCCACAGTGGCATTACCTTCCTCCTAGGGAGTGTGATGTCATGCTTAGGAGCAATGAAGGATCTCTCTAGCATTTAAACCAACACACAACACATTTCCCACTCCAGGCCAGCAGGGAGACCTCTGAACCTGACTGCTGTGGAGCTGCTGTCTGTGGTCAGGAGGAGGTAAGTTAGGGCAGTCTGTGAAGGGAAGGGGAAGTGTGTGGACGTGAGAAGGGGAGCTGGAGGATGAGCAGAGTTAAGGCTCACTTCTAGCTTGAGCGCATGGTCCAGATTCCGGTCTTCGAGTTTGTAGGGACACTGACGTTCCTGCAGCAGAAACCGGAGGAAGTAGCAGCTGTAAAAGCTCTGTACCCAAATAAGGCTCGGAGGCCCCAGCAGCGACGTGTGGGAGCCAGAAGGAAAAGGTTACGGCTGCCTGCCATACGAGAAAGTTCCAAGAGAGAGTCAACAGGGGGAACTTCATTGAACTCAGCACTGCGAGTACCTCAGATAAACGCTTGAACGGAGGCCACACTACCTATCTGCAGAGAGAGAATTCCAAATTGGCTTCCAGGCTGACCAACTCCTCCATATGTACTCTGGGTCCTGGACGGCACTTAACAAGTACAGGTAAAGGAACTGCACGACTGTGTCTGTCCTCTTTCTCCTGCGCCTGGCGCACGGCTCTGCTACATCCTGCACTGCACACCATCTACCAACTCTTTCATGTGCCCGGCGACAACGGCCACACCTGTGCAGGGCTTCTACATCTTAGCTGCACCACAACTTCTCTCACAGAGAAGCGCCACTGCAACGCTGGTCAATCTACTCAGAAACCACAGTTGGCGTCACGTATCATTCACCTATAAACGTAATTCACCCCTTTGCATGGATGCAAAGGGCCACGGAACGGGTCACCACAACCGTGACACATCCCAGGGAGACACCGTCCCGGTACCGATTAACCCCACTGCCCTGCCTGGCCACCCACACTCCATGTCAGATTCATCTTGGACTGGGGAATTCACGATTTGACTTGATAACCCAGGCATGGTATGATAGAAAGAGCTACATGGACGAATGTGAAGTGTGGCCTGCTGCATCATTCACTTTGGGTGGGGGTGCAGGACACAAGGAAAGGGGTTCTTCCTGACCAGGAGCCAGCACTTGACGACTCAGTGCTTGCAATTTTTGAAACGTCAGAAGAGGAGGGCATATTTGCTGGAGTCTGTTTCGGCAATGTAAGCCCAAACCAGTTCCTCATGCTCCGGCTTTAAAAACGGTTAACCCACTCCCAGAAAAGGTAGCCTTCCAGGTGTTCCGTAGACAGGCCATGATGCAGTCTCAACACCTCCTGCCTTAGCTGCTATTCTGCTTTTGCCACTACCAGCAGATGCACAACCACCACCATCAGCACCAGCTGGCCCCCCCACGCCCATGTCCGTGGCCTCTTCACCAAACTTCCAAATTTAGTACAAAATAGACACAAAATAACATCACATATATGTTATTGTATCAGAAGCGTACCGCTCTATTCAGTCAAAGGATAATTGTCAATCTCCATATATATTCCATCAGTCACACAGAGACACTCCCAGGCTCAGTATGGATTAGACAAGAATATAAAAAGTAGACAAAGTGTACAGTATCATCAGATAGCAGGTATATATAGCATAGTTTAAACATTAACAATGTATGTCCATAAATCATGAGTAGTGTTGAGCCACCCCGCTAGTGTTTTGGTTCGTCGCACAGGAGGCAAGTTCGTCGAATGTTCGTCGAACCACACTGAAAACAATGGCAGGCAAACACAAACACATACTAACACATAGAAAACAATTACAAAATACCTTAAAAGGTGTCCCAAAGCCGACAAAATGTTCAGAAGACAAAAATAACATATGGAAAAGGGCAACTACATTTACAAAAGAGGTGGAGGAGTAAAAGGAGGAGGCTTGTCATGCCCTTATGAAGTCAAGAAAGTCTGGACTAAAAACATAAAAACCAAAACCATAAAACCAAAATCTGAAAATGAACACGATCATATACCGTCGTACTTCCCACCAATAAATTATGGCAACTGGCGATCGGGCGGCGTTATTCCCATGAACCTCCAAACAGCGTCCATGAAGTCAAAGTGTTTGCTTTCCGGTTGCAGTATGATTGCAAAACTGAACTTTAAAGGAATGTCCAAAAGGGCACCACCAGGAGTGGAGCCTGCGGCTTAATTGGACTCCACCCGGGAAACCACAACCATGCCACCTCAAAAAAAGATGCACACATTGAAAGCTTTGTCGATTGTGTGTGTGTGTGGTGTGGTATGTCCGTTTGTAGTTGTGCTAGCGATTTGTCAGCTTTATTCCGTTAACGAACGAGACTCCGGCATGCCCCTGCGGTACGCGTAAAGCTTACTAGAGGGATACGCGAGGCTCCGGCACGCGCGATCGAGCAATAACAGGGCTATCATGGCCTTCCATGTCTGGGGCTACATGCACGCTACACTGAAAGGACCATCTTTTGTCGCTTACAGGTGCAGATAACCCGCTGAACACAGTTAGTGATGGGGATCTGGGATTCCAATTATTCGCCGTGAACAATGATTTCCCAGTAAGTGCAGGTCAACAGCAATTCCTGATTTCGGCCTAACCGCCATTCCAGAAAAAATGCAAAACATTACGTGTCCAAACCACAGGTGCTGTAGCTTGCTTAACAGCTCTGCAGCCGTTCTTAGGCCCAGTATGGATTCCACAAGATTCGAGAAAGTTGACCAGATTATACAAAGTTGAGATAGGGTACATTATCACTGGATAGCAGGTTCATAGAGCATAGTTTAAACATTTAAAATCTCTGTGTTCTCTGCATGGATTACACAACAATCTAAAAACTAGAAAAAAGGAAATGTCTTTCAAGCGTACACCATGATACACTTTTGGAGGTATTTTTAAATCTTCATTTATATTTCTGTCTCAGTAAGACAGTCCAGACTCTCTGCAATAGGAAATTAGATGCATACAATTATTTACCTAAAGTCTAGAGATTGCAGAAATCTACGAATTACTATTCGTGAACAACTTCCGTCACAATTCTCAGAGGCGATGCTGACCCTCAATTAATTAGTGTGTGGACACAGCAAAAACCTTTCTTTGTGAAGAAAGTGTTGCTGTATTGCAGTACCGTTGATCCCATCGCCGTTACTCATATCCATCCAATTTTGATCACAGGGAGAGATGTAAACATGGTGCTCACTGCCTATCTTGATCTGTCACGTAACTTTGAGTGCAAAACACAGATGCCACATGCCGTAGGCAATTCAATTAGATTGGCATGAGAGGGAGGGCACATTTAAAAATGTGCACTGGAATGTCACACGTCTGTGGGTAGGAAAATTAGATCCCGGCCAGCGGGACAGGGCATAGCTACGTCTTAACCATCATCTTCTATCAGTTCACCAAATTTGAAGTGCCATTCCCAGTGATGGATTTGACAGCCCAGACTACACAGCGGAGGAGCAGGGAGAGGTAAACATTGCAAATGCTGGGGCCCTGCCCAAGCAAGGGTTGCCCACTCGTGGGCGTCGGCACAGGCACAGGGCCCCTCATAGTACAGCGGTGTGTCTGACGGAGGGTGTGCACCACCACTGTCAGAGACACTTGATTGCACCATGAGGGACCCTGTGTCAGTGCACGCGCCCACAAGTCGGCCCACCCACCTGTCCAGGGCAATGGCACTCTCACGGTTGCGTGTGCTCGGTGGTGACCCTGGCCATTGGGGGGAGGAGGCTGCCCAGTTTGGAGGTTTACAAAATGCCATATGTTGATGTGGGACATTCACCTGCTGCTAAAGGCGAAATTGGTCAAGTCCCAGGAACAGGCGGACCAAAGAAAACAATTTTTCTGGCAACCTATGTGTCATCAGGATAAGGTGGGACAAAATCCTTGGAAATCCATGCATGGTTCATTTTAATGAAGGTTAGATCATCCACATTTTGGGTCGACAGACGGGTCCTTTTTTCTGTCAGTATTGATCCAGCAGCACTGAAGACTCTTTCCGATAGCACATTTGCAGCTGGGCATGCGAGCTCCTGTAAGGCATATTGTGCCAATTCAGGCCAGATGTCCAGTTTAGCTGCCCAATAGTCAAATGGGAATGACCTGTGAGGAGAACATCAATATGGGAGGAAAAGTAGTTTGTAACCATACTTGACAAGTGCTGTCTCCTGTCACTTTCAATCGATGCAGTATTACCAGTCGTGTGAGCGGGACTTGAAAAATCAGTCCACAACATGGACATGAAACCCCTGTCTCCAACGCCACTTCTGATGTGTGCACCACCTACACCACTTCCAAGTTGCCCCCGGCCCCTACGGCTCGTGTGAGAACCATCACCGCTGCTGTGTGCTGGGAATGCCTCAACCAACCGGTTTACCAGAGTAGCTTGTTTGTTAGCCAATATTAGGTCAAGGTTCTCCTGTGGCATGATGTTTTGGAATTTGCCTTTATAGCGTGGATCCAAGATGCTGGCCAACCAGTAGTCATCATCGTTCATCATTTTGGCAATGCGGGGGTCCCTTTTTAGGATCTGCAAGGCATAATCTGACATGTGGGCCAGTGTTCCCGGTGTCAATGATGCACTGTGAGTGCTGGGTGGAGGAGCACTTTCTGGCATATCCACATCTCTCCAGTCATGCACAAACCCTGTACCAGACCTTGCAAAGCCAACATTTTCTCTTGCCCCACGAGAAGCATCCTCCTCCCCTAAATAATCATCCCCATCATCATCTTCCTCCTCTTCCTCTTCTTCCTCCACCTCGTCCACGACAGTTCCCTGACCAGACAATGGCTGACTGTCATCAAGCCTTCCCTCCTCCTCTTCCTCTTCATCAACCTCGGCTGCAGACGCCTGCTCCTTAATGTGCGTCAAATTTTGCATGAGCAGACGCATAAGTGGGATGCTCATGCTTAGGATGGCGTCGTCTGCGCTTACCAGCCGTGTGCCTTCCTCAAAACACTGAAGGACTTTACAGAGGTCTTTCAGCTTCGACCACTGCACACCTGTCAACTCCATGTCTGCCCTCAAAGTGCCTGCCCATGTATCCTCCCACAAATGCATTACGGCCTGCCTTTCTTCGCACAGCCGCTCAACCATGTGCAGGGTGGAGTTTCACCTTGTTACAACGTCGATAATTAGGCGGTGCTTGGGAAGGTGGAGCAATTGCTGCAGCTTCTGCATACGACTGGAGTGTAACGGCGATCGGCGGATGTGTGAGCACAGTCTTCGAACCTTCAGGAGCAGGCCTGTTAAATCCGGATAATTAGTGAGGAAGCACTGCACCACCAGGTTCAAGGTGTTAGCCAAGCAAGGTATGTGTCTGAGTTTTGAAAGGGCTATGGCTGCCACAAAATTCCGGCCGTTATCACTAACTACCTTGCCTGCCTCAAGATGTAGACTGCCCAGCCATGACTCAGTTTGTCGCTGAAAGTAGTCGGCCAGTACCTCTGCGGTGTGTCTGTCGCCCAAACATATCATCTGCAACACAGCCTGCTGACGCATTCCACTAGCTGATCGATAGGGGGACACCTCATTTGCAACACTGTCAACTGCGGATACAGTGCTCGTGCGACTGCGCTCTGTGGACCAGCTTTCGCTTCTGGAGGAGGAGGAGGGTCGAACGCCTACAGCCAACTGTTTCCAATACCATGGGCTAGGCAGCACTGTGCCACCACCGCTGTCCCCTGTGGACCCTGCATCCACCACTTTAACCCAGTGCGCAGTGATGGACACGTAACGGCCCTGGCCATGCCTACTGGACCATGCATCAGTTGTGAGATACTGAAAAAGATAAATTTCAGCTCACCTCTTGTAAGTTCGTAAGAACTATTGAAAAGCTCTGACCGCGGACACGTCTCTGCCAGGACGTATAATGACTCCATGAAAAGGGAGAAAGGTCCAGCTCCAGAAATGTAAAATCCAGGATTTTTATTGTATCATGTTTAAAATACATTCATGGCTGGGATGGCTTTGAGAGAAAAGAAGTGGCGACTGGGTAGTTCATAGCGTGGTAATGCGTAGGCGATTAGTTCGCGGAAAGCTGCGCTTTCAACCAACCGATAGGGCATCATCTCTAACGAGATTAGTTTGGCAATGTGGGTGTTCAAACACAGTGTACACGGATGAGAGGATGAGTACTTTTTTGTCCTACTCATAGTCTCTGGTAAGGTGAGCTGGACTTGAGAGCTGGATATGGTGGAACTAGCGGTGGACATGGTGTACTGAGAGAGGGTTGATGATGGTGATGGAGTTGTTGTTCTTTCTGATAGCCTAGATTCAGTCTTTCGTTGCAATAACAGTGTGATTCCCTGAATGATTTGCCCTTGCGACGACAACTCAACATTTGTTGCTGGTGGTGTGCTAACCGGTGGACTTACAGTGGGTAAACAATGTTGCGTTGCTGACTACCTTCTTTGGGAGCAGTAGCACATGTGGTACGTGAGGTTTGGTAGTCCATCCACGCTTGCAAGTGCATGGTGGTTAAATGTCTTACCATGCAACTGGTATTCAAATTTCTCAGATTTTTCCCTCGGCTAAAGGTCTTTGCGCACTTCTTACAGATTACCTTTGCCTGATCATTAGGATTTTGTTCAAAAAAGTGTCACACTGCACTCTTCCTACTAGGGAAGACAGTTTGAGGCCTTGCACGCTGTGCTTTTTTGACCGTCTGGACAAGCTGTCCTACAATTTTTTTGGCTTTTGTAACCCGTTTTTGGACTGCTCCGGGCCTGCCAGATAACAACTGTTGCGATGTCGATGCCCGCTGCGGATGCTCCTCCTCCTCTTCTGAGCTATTGGCAGCGGCACACTCTACCCCCAATGGATGCCAATCTGGGTCAACAACTGGGTCATCCATCACCTCCTCTTCAATGTCATGTGCACCTTCCTCTGTGTCACCGTGTATGGTGTTATAGTATGTGGGAAGGGGCACCTGAGTTTCATCTGGATCAGATTCTGGCTCAGTACACAGCGAGGACAATGTAGTGCTCTGAGTGAATGTACCAGCAGAATCATCTATCAGTGGCTGTGCATCAGTGCACTCCATGTCAGATTCATCTTTGCCTGGGTAATTCACGATTTGACTTGATTACCCAGACATGGTATTTGAAAACAGCTCCATGGAGTAATCTGTAGTGTGGCCTACTGCATCCTTCAATTTTGGTAGGGGTGAAGGACACAAGGAAAGGTGTGGTTCATGACCATGAGCCTCCAATGACTTCTCAGTGCTTTTATTTTTTAAAACGTCAGGAGAGGAGGCGATAGAGCTGGAGGGTGAATCAGCATTGTAAACCAAAACTTGTTCTTGAAGCTCTGGCTTTAGAAGCGGTTTACCTACTCCCAGAAAAGGGAGCCTTCGAGGCCTTGTGGAGCCAGATGATGACGCAGCCTTAACACCTCCAGTATTAGGTGCTATTTTGCTTTTGCCACTACCAGCAGATCCACCACCAACAGCATCATTACCAGCTGCCAACCCCCGCCCACTTCCACGGACTCTTCCACCACACTTCCTCATTTTTTGGAAAAATTTACCCAAATTTACACCAACTCTCTGGTACTGTAAAACAAGGTACAAGGTGTATATAGTACTGGGGAGAATTGGAATGTCTCTACACTTCAGGACACTGTGGGATTCAGTCAGGCCCTGTTTATTTAACACCGCAATGTGACCGGCAGAAATTGCCTAGTGTATGACAAACTACAAGGTATATATAGAATTGGGCAGAACTGGAATCTCCCTAGAGTGTAGGTCTGTAAGAACGGACTGACACATGCTGTCTCTCTAGAGTTTTGTATGTAATCAAACAGCAAATATACTCAACTGTTTGAAAACCAGTCAAAACTATAAGGTGGAGGTCTGTAAGAACGGAACAACTCCTCGACTTATCCTTGCAGAGTCACACAGATAGCTTCACTGTGGCCGTGATAACAGCCGTTACACGGTACTGAGAGAGGAGCGTGCACGTACACCGCTGTCCAGTGTATGTAAAATTGTCAAGCTCCGTGTTTTAGTATACTGACTGACACACGCTGTCTCTCTATAGTTTTGAATGTAATCAAACTGAAAATATACTCAACTGTTTGAAAACCAGACAAAACTATAAGGTGGAGGTCTGTATTAACGGAACAACTCCTCGACTTATCCTTACAGAGTCACACACAGATAGCTTCACTGTGGCCGTGATAACAGCCATTACACGGTACTGACAGAGGACCGTACACCGCTGTACGGTGTGTGAAAAATGAATGCTCAGTAACTCACAAGGACAAAACAATAAAATCTGGATTGATTTGAAAAAAGCAGTTTGCTCAGCAGTAGGCACACAGCAATGTAGCAACCATGTAGCCTTAAAAGGCAGCCTAATAACCACAAAGCTGATGCACCAAAATATAGCCTCCCCTTGCACTGCACAGTGACTGGTGTGTTGTACAGGCAAAATCGCTAGCAGCAGAATCAGTTTTTGGTATCTTCTTCCCTGCCTAACACTCTCCCTACAGAATCAGCAGCAGCAGCAGCTCTCCCTATTCTGAGATCAGCATGAGTAACATGGCATTCGTCGTCCCCGCCCTTTTATACCCCCTTTGACGCCCCAGAAAGCAAGCCAATCACTTGCATGCCCTTCTCCAAGATGGTGGTGACCGCTGCCTATGTCATCACGTTGCCCACAGTGTCCGTTCTTCCTGATTGGCTGCAGAGAGGGTGTTCAAGCATGTTTTGAAACGTGACTTTGGCGCTAAAGTCGCCGACCTCGTGGCCGACGTCACACTAAGGTCGGGTTTCGTTGCCGCTTGGCATTTGCCACAGAACATCAGGATTGGCAAATTCGCCTCTGGTGCCCTGTACTCTTCACAGATGAAAGCAGGATCACACTGAGCACATGTGACAGACATGACAGAGTCTGGGCATGCTGTGGATAGCGATCTGCTGCCTGCAACATCCTTTAGCATGAACGTTTTGGCAGTGTGTCAGTAATGGTGTGGGGTGGCATTTCTTTGGAGGGCCCTCCATTTGCTCGCCAGAGATAGCCTGACTGCCCTTAGGTACCGAGATGAGATCCTCTGACCCCTTGTGAGACCATATGCTGGTGCTGTTGGCCCTGGGTTCCTCCTAATGCAGGACAATGCCAGACCTTATGTGGCTGGAGTGTGTCAGCAGTTCCTGTAAGATGAAGGAATTGAAGCTATGGACTGGCCCGTCCGTTCCCCAGTCCTGAATCCGATTGAGCACATCTGGGACATCATGTCTCGCTCCATCCACCAACGTCACGTTGCATCACAGACTGTCCAGGAGTTGGTGGATGCTTTAGTCCAGGTCTGGGAGGAGATCCCTCAGGAGACCATCTGCTGCCTCATAAGGAGCATGCCCAGGTATTGTATAGTAGGGAGGTCATACAGACACGTGGAGGTCACATACAATACTGAGCATCTTTTCCTTGTTATGAGGCATTTCCACTGAAGTTGGATCAGCCTGTAATTTTATTTTCCACTTTGATTTTGAGTATCATTCCAAATCAAGACCTCCATGGGATATTCATTTTGATTTACATTGATAATTGTTATGTTTTATTGTTCTGAACACGTTCCACTATGCAATGAATAAAAATTTACAACTGGAATATTTCATTCAGAGACATCTAGGATGTGCTATTTTAGTGTTCGCTTTATTTTTTTGAGCAGCGTATATAATAGGCAGCAGCAGACAGTAATGGACCCTTTTGATGTATGCAGTGAGATCTATTTACTCACATACAGTGCCTGCATGCCTTGCACTGATGTGGATATGCGCACATAAACTCCCCTGCCTACCTAGCACTGCAGTCTATATACCCACTAATTAGTCCTTAAAAGGACTATTGGCTTAGCTGGATATGTGGATTGAACAAAGGTAGAACCACACTAACTCATAAAAGCACAAATCTGTCTCTATCTCAGCAGCAGCTCTCCCTAAACAGTCTGAATCCAGAGCTGAATGCGCCGAGCAGGGCGGCGTCAGTTCTCTAGTAGATCTAATGATGCTGTGCAGCCAGCCAATCACTGTAAGGCCACAACAAAGATGGCTGCGGCATTACAGTGCATGGCTGACAATCCCTGCATGTTAATTGGTGCTCTAAAGAGCTCCCGGAAATGCTCGGTACAGTGATACTCGGATGAGTAATGAGTAGTGGCGAGCACGTTCGCTCCTCACTAGTGTTTCCACTTAAAATTTGAACTGCATCTGGGAATGGAGATTCATAGCAGCATTTGAGCCTTAATTCTGTAATATATTGAATTCCCACTTTCCTACTTATATTTATTTCCTAAACTGATTCCCTTACATGAAATTTTCTCCATATAATTATGTTTTTATTTTTCATTTTTAATCAGTAAAAATAATTTTATCATAGATCTTTTCTCAGAACTGGACCACTGTTTTAAATTGAAGGTTACTATTCATTTTTGTGTGTTATACTGTTCAGAAATGTGTCTGTTTTTCTTCACCGTAAATCTCCCATTTAAGAAGGGCCCACAATTACTCATAAGGGTTTAGGTTGGGTGAGGAAGGTGTTGTGTCATTATTTTTTAATCTTTGCTGGCAGCCAAGCAGTGGAGACATTGATGCTGCGATGGAGCATTGTCCTGCAGAACAATCATAATTTTCTTGAAATGTGCAGATCTTTTCCTCTACCACTGTATGAAGAAAGAGTCTTCTAAACACTGATAATTAGAGTTGAGCGAAACGGGTTGAAAAAATTGAAAAGTCGCCGACTTTCGCCAAAGTCGGGTTTCATGAAACGTAACCTGACCTTAGTGTGAGGTCGGCCACGAGGTCGGCGAATTTAGTGCCAAAGTCGCGTTTCAAAAGATGCTTGAGCGGCCTTTTTGCAGCCAATCAGGAAGAACGGACACTGTGGGCAACGTGATGACATAGGCAGCGGTCACCACCATCTTGGAGAAGGGCATGCAAGTGATTGGCTTGCTTTGTTCGGCGTCACAGGGGGTATAAAAGGGCGGGGACGCCGACCGCCATGTTACTCATGCTGATCTCAGAATAGGGAGAGCTGCTGCTGCTGATTCTGTAGGGAGAGTGTTAGGCAGGGAAGAAGATACCAAAAACTGATTCTGCGGCTAGCGATTTTGCCTGTACAACACAGCAGTCACTGTGCAGTGCAAGCGGAGGCTATATTTTGGTGCATCAGCTCTGTTGGTTATTAGGCTGCCTTTTAAGGCTACCAGGTAGCTGCATTGCTGTGTGCCCACTGCTGAGCAAACTGCTTTTTCAAAGCAATCCAGATTTTATTGTTTTGTCCTTGTGAGTTACTGAGCATTCATTTTTCACACATCGCACAGCGGTGTACGCTCCTCTGTCAGTACCGTGTAACGGCTGTTATCACGGCCACAGTGAAGCTATCTGTGTGTGACTCTATAAGGATAAGTCAAGGAGTTGTTCCGTTCTTACAGACCTCCACCTTATAGTTTTGTCTGGTTTTCAAATAGTTGAGTATATTTGCTGTTTGATTACATTCAAAACTATAGAGAGACAGCGTGTGTCAGTCCGTATACTAAAACACGAAGCTTGACAATTTTAGCATACACTGGACAGCGGTGTACGTGCACGCTCCTCTCTCAGTACCGTGTAACGGCTGCTATCACGGCCACAGTGAAGCTATCTGTGTGTGACTCTGTAAGGATAAGTCGAGGAGTTGTTCCGTTCTTACAGACCTCCACCTTATAGTTTTGTCTGGTTTTCAAACAGTTGAGTATATTTGCTGTTTGATTACATTCAAAACTATAGAGAGGCAGCATGTGTCAGTCCGTACTTACAGACCTACACTCTAGGGAAATTCCAGTTCTGCCCAATTCTATATACACCTTGTAGTTTGTCATACACTAGGCAATTTCTGCCGGTCACATTGCGGTGTTAAATAAACAGGGCCTGACTGAATCCCACAGTGTCCTGAAATGTAGAGACATTCCAATTCTCCACAGTCCTCTATACACCTTTCTAACAGCATAGAGAATCTGCCTGTCATATTGCGGTGTTAAATAAATAGGGCCTGACTGAATCCCACAGTGTCCTGAAGTGTACAGAGACATTCCAATTCTCCACAGTCCTCTGTACACCCTTCTAACAGCATAGAGAATCTTACAATTATCGGACTTATATACTCATATATGCCGAACTGAAGAGACCCAGAATAATTAAAAAACAACGTTTTTATTGAATATATTAAAAGTATTTTAAAAAAGCAAAATAACCCAGTAGGAGGAATTATACATCCAAGACGCTAGAAATAATGTCAAAGGTAATCATGTAAATATTAATATCTCAGGTCAATAAATCAAAATTAGCAACCATGGTACAAACACCATATTAATTATATGCAAATTGCAAATACACAGTTGATGCCAACATAGTAATGGCTGTATTGCTAATTAAATATACATCTCAACCTAAATGCCCATCTTATTAACTAACATCATCATGGATTAAAAATCCTAAGTAGGATGAGAAATACAGATAAACAATTACCTCATATAAACCGGCGTCTGTGACAGTGCATGGCGTGACCTCCCCAACCCCAACGTGCGTTTCGCAGTCGCTTCTTCCGGGGGCATAGAGAATCTGCCTGTCATATTGCGGTGTTAAATAAACAGGGCCTCACTAAATCCCACAGACTCCTGAAGTCTAGAGAGACATTCCAATTCTCCACAGTCCTCTATACAGCCTTCTAACAGCATAGAGAATCTACCTGTCATATTGCGGTGTTAAATAAACAGGGCCTGACTGAATCCCACAGTGTCCTGAAGTGTAGAGACATTCCAATTCTCCACAGTCCTCTTTACACCTTTCTATCTGCATAGAGAATCTGCCTGTCATATTGCGGTGTTAAATAAACAGGGCCTGACTGAATCCCACAGTGTCCTGAAGTGTAGAGAGACATTCCAATTCTCCACCGTCCTCTTTACACTCTTCTAACAGCATAGAGAATTTGCCTGTCATATTGCGGTGATAAATAAACAGGGCCTGACTGAATCCCACAGTGTCCTGAAGTTTAGAGAGACATTCCAATTCTCCACAGTCCTCTATACACCCTTCTAACAGCATAGAGAATTTGCCTGTCATATTGCGGTGTTAAATAAACAGGGCCTGACTGAATCCCACTGTGTCCTGAAGTGTATAGACATTCCAATTCTCCCCAGTACTATATACACCTTGTACCTTGTTTTACAGTACCAGAGAGTTGGTGGAAATTTGGGTAAATTTTTCCAAAAAATGAGGAAGTGTGGTGGAAGAGTCCGTGGAAGTGGGCGGGGGTTGGCAGTTGGTAATGATGGTGTTGGTGGTGGATCTGCTGGTAGTGGCAAAAGCAAAATAGCACCTAATACTGGAGGCGTTGAGGCTGCGTCATCGTCTGGCTCCACAAGGCCTGGAGCAGTCCAAAAACGGGTTATAAAAACCCAAAAAATTGCAGGACAGCTTGTCCAGACGGTCAAAAAAGCACAGCGTGCAAGACCTCAAACTGTCTTCCCTAGTAGGAAGAGTGCAGTGTGGCACTTTTTTGAACAAAATCCTAATGATCAGGCAAAAGTAATCTGTAAGAAGTGCGCAAAGACCTTTAGCCAAGGGAAAAATCTGAGAAATTTGAATACCAGTTGCATGCTAAGACATTAAACCACCATGCACTTGCAAGCGTGGATGGACTACCAAAACTCACGTACCACATGTGCTGCTGCTCCCAAAGAAGGTAGTCAGCAATGCATCATTGTTTCCCCCACTGTAAGTCCACCGGTTAGCACACCACCAGCAGCAAATGTTGAGTTGTCGTCGCAAGGGCAAATCATTCAGGGAATCACACTGTTATTGCAATGAAAGACTGAATCTAGGCCATCAGAAAGAATACCAACTCCATCACCATCATCAACCCTCTATCAGTCCGCCATATCCACCGCTAGTTCCACCATATCCAGCTCTCAAGTCCAGCTCACCCTACCAGAGACTATGAGTAGGACAAAAAAGTACTCATCCTCTCATCCGCGTACACTGGGTTTGAACACCCACATTGCCAAACTAATCTAGTTAGAGATGATGCCCTATCTGTTGGATGAAAGCGCAGCTTTCCCCGAACTAATGGCCTATGCAGTACCACGCTATGAACTACCCAGTCGCCACTTCTTTTCTCGCAAAGCCATCCCAGCCCTCCACCTTCATGTGAAAGACCGCATTGTCTATGCACTCAAGCTGTCAGCGAGTGGAAAGGTGAACCTCACAACTTATGCATGGTCCAGTAGGCATGGCCAGGGCCGTTACGTGTCCACGTGTCCATCACTGCGCACTGGGTTAATGTGGTGGATGCAGGGTCCACAGGGGACAGCGGTGGTGGCACAGTGCTGCCTAGCCCATGGTATAGGAAACAGTTGGCTGTAGGCGTTCGACCCTCCTCCTCCAGAAGCGAAAGCTGGTCCACAGAGCACAGTCGCACGAGCACTGCATCCGCAGTTGACAGTGTTGCAAACGAGGTGCCCCCCTATCGATCAGCTAGTGGAAAGCGTCAGCAGGCTGTGTTGCAGTTGATGTGTTTGGGCGACAGACACAACGCAGAGGTACTGGCCGACTACTTTCAGCGACAAACTGAGTCATGGCTGGCCAGTCTACATCTTGAGGCAGGCAAGGTAGTTAGTGATAACGGCCGGAATTTTGTGGCAGTCATAGCCCTTTCAATACTCAGACACATACCTTGCTTGGCTCACACCTTGAACCTGGTGGTGCAGTGCTTCCTCACTAATTATCCAGATTTAACAGGCCTGCTCCTGAAGGTTCGAAGACTGTGCTCGCACATCCGCCGGTCGCCGATACACTCCAGTCGTATGCAGAAGCTGCAGCGATTGCTCCACCTTCCCAAGAACCGCCTAATTAACGACGTTGCAACAAGGTGGAACTCCACCCTGCACATGGTTGAGCCGCTGGGCGAGCAAAGGCAGGCCGTAATGCATTTGTGCGAGGATACACGGGCAGGCACTTTGAGGGCAGACATGGAGTTGACAGGTGTGCAGTGGTCGAAGCTGAAAGACCTCTGTAAAGTCCTTCAGTGTTTTGAGGAAGGCACATGGCTGGTAAGCGCAGACGACGCCATCCTAAGCATGAGCATCCCACTTATGCGTCTGCTCATGCAAACTTTGACGCACATTAAGGAGCAGGCGTCTGCAGCCGAGGTTGATGAGGAGGAAGAGGAGGAGGGAAGCCTTGAAGACAGTCAGCCATTGTCTGGTCAGGGAACTGTCGTGGACAAGGTGGAGGAAGAAGAGGAAGAGGAGGAGGATGATGATGGGGATGATTATTTAGGGGAGGAGGATGCTTCTCGTGGGGCAAGAGAAAATGTTGGCTTTGCAAGGTCTGGTACAGGGTTTGTGCGTGACTGGAGGGATGTGGATTTGCCAGAAAGTGCTCCTCCACCCAGCACTCGCAGTGCATCATTGACACCGGGAACATTTGCCCACATGTCAGATTATGCCTTGCAGATCCTAAAAAGGGACCCCCGCATTGCCAAAATGATGAACGATGATGACTACTGGTTGGCCAGCATCCTGGATCCACGCTATAAAGGCAAATTCCAAAACATCATGCCACAGGAGAACCTTGACCTAATATTGGCTAACAAAAAGGCTACTCTGGTAAACCGGTTGGTTGAGGCATTCCCAGCACACAGCAGCGGTGATGTTTCTCACACCAGCCATAGGGGCCGGGGGCAACTTGGATGCGGTGTTGGTGGTGCACACATCAGAAGTGATGTTGGAGACAAGGGTTTCATGACCATGTTGTGGACTGAGTTTTCAAGTCCCGCTCACACGACTAGTAATACTGCATCGACTGAAAGTGACAGGAGACAGCACTTGTCAAGTATGGTTACAAACTACTTTTCCTCCCATATCGATGTTCTCCCTCACAGGTCATTCCCATTTGACTATTGGGCAGTAGTGTTGAGCTTTCCGATACCGCAAGTATCGGGTATCGGCCGATATTAGCTGTATCGGAATTCCAATACTGACTTCCGATACTTCTTTCATATCGGATACCGGAATCGGAAGTTCCCATAATGCTATCAGCCCGATCGCTTTAATTCAGCCAATGGGAATCCTCAGAAGTGTGGGCACATCCTGTTAGGCATGTAGGCATGTTAACTATTGGCATGACTGTGATTGGCTGCTGAAATTATGTCATGATGCACTATAAAAGCCACTGCCGCCGCCATTTCTGGTCACTGCTGTGAATTCAGTTAGGGACAGGCTCCTGTTGAAGACTGTGAGGGACAGTTAGAAATAGCGATTCTCAAAACAATATTGTGGTTAACCCAGGCTACATAAACCACCACTGTAGCTTTCTTTTCCCTAGCAGCAGTGTTCACAGCTGTCTGTAAGGGCTGTGTGAGTGCAGCTCACGCTATGGAGTGGGTCCTTCAGCCACGTCTGGTTGTAGGCCGCCCAGCGTGCCTGACTGCTGCCTGATACATATTTTTCTTTTTGAGCTGCTTATTTGTAAAAAATGTAATCTAGTGTGCTTCCATCCGTATCCATATACGTTGGTTGCAAACACTAGTAGTAGACAGCTAGTGGCCAATTAGCTGCACTGTTCACGGCTGTCTGAGAGGTCTCTGACTGTGTGTGAGTGCAGCTCACGCTGAGTAGTGTGTCCTGCAGCTACATCTGGTTGTAGGCCGCTCAGCGTGTCACTGCCTCACACATTTTTCTTTTGTTGCGCTCATTTTTTCTCCTATTAGTGTGGATCCATCCGTATCCATATACGGTGGTTGCAAACACTCAAGGAGTACACAGCGGAGCCTTTCTGCAGCCTGTCAGTGCTAGTGCCCACTTAGGTGCACTGTTCACGGCTGTCTGAGAGGTCTCTGACTATGTGTGAGTGCAGCTCACGCTGAGTAGTGTGTCCTGCAGCAACGTCTGGTTGTAGGCCGCTCAGCGTGCGACACTGTCTCACACATATTTTTCTTTAATTGCAGCTCATTTTTTCTTCTCCTATTAGTGTGCATCCATCCATATCCATCTACATTGGTTGGTTGCAAACACTATATAGGAGTAGATAGAGGAGCCTTTTTCTGGCTTGTGCCCTTCAGCTGCAGCCAGATTAGTATTACCCAATGTTTTGGAGCCTCATCTTTTGCATTGTAGGTTACATGCCTGCATTGTAATAGCTCCAAAAAGTTGGTGATACTCTCACTTTCAAATCTTTAGTCACATCCTTTTAGTTTTTTTTCCCAAAAAAAAAACCAGCAAAGTTCACCAAACACTACATTTGAAAGTTGTGTAAGCCACATTAGCTCCCATTAAAGTGTCGTCGACACATACACTGCATAAAATTAGTGTTTCTTAAACCTGTAACCAGCTGTTCAGGAATAAGCACACTAAGGCCCCCCTTTGGACTTTTCTGCCTATCTTTCTCAGTCTAGCAAGATGAAGAAGGCAGGGAGTAAGGCACGTGGGCGTGGGCGTGAAGTTTCAGCAGGGAGACGACGTGGGGATTCTGCAGGGAGAGGACGTGGGGATTCTGTGCCTGCTGTTGGCACCAGTGAGTCAGCATCCCCCAGTATTAGCAGGCAACAGTCCTTTATGCGCAGCTTTGTAGGACCTCACCGTACCCCACTGCTGTGGGAGGAACAAATTGAAGCCGTTGTGGGATGGATGGCAGCTAACGCATCTATCGACTTCAATTACTTCCACATCCTCTCAGGGCCAGAGCACCGAAGAGCAACCATCTGTCTCTTCACCACCTGCCAAAGTGCCCAGGCAGTCAGAGAGCCCTGGACAGGAGCCATCACAGTCTCTACTTCTGTTCTCGGAATCTGTTGGTTTGGAAAGAGGGGGCCAGCCAAGCAGCGTTCCAGAATGTGAAGAAGAGGGAGTATGCAGTGATGCGCAACTTCTTTGTCCCTCTGAATCTGAAGAGGCGGGTGGGCCAGTGCCTATGGTCAGCACACCTCAGTACGCATCAGATGATGACGAGACACAGTTGCCACTTTCTGTTGCATACGGTGCTGGCGAGACAACCCAGGAGACGTAGGTGTTTGAAGAGGGGAGTGTAGATGATGAGGTCCTTGACCGATCATGGCGTGAGGAACAGGAAGGTGGTGGGAGCAGCTCTGAGGAAGAGATTCCCCGAACGGCCAAAACTGGAGGGAGAGGGAGGGGGCAGACTTGGTTGCCTGTAGCCTCCACTTCGACACCCGTTAGGAGCATTCCACTTTCAAAAGGCAAAACGGGCACTCCCAAGACTAGCAGTGCGTGGTCCTTTTTTGACACAGTTGCAGATGACATTTGCTTTGTCAAATGCAGGCTTTGTCATCAGAGAGTCAAAAGAGGGAAAAATGTCAGCAACCTCAATACCACTAATATGTGGAAACATGTGTGGACCAAGCACGAGGTGGAGTTACACAGACACACTGAAGACGTAGGCCAACGTACAGCACCACCTACCACCTCTTCAGCTTGTGTTGGGGCCTCTTCCTCCAGCTCACACACAGCTGATTCGGCTTCATCATAGGATCGCCAAGGAAGAACCTCTGGCACTGTTGTCCGGAGACCCAGTGACATTCCACCCACAGCACCACGGTCCAAGTCATCCTCACACTCCCAGGCCACTCGACAGCCATCGGTAGCACAGGCATGGGAGAAAAGGCGGCTATACTCGGCAAACCATCCCCGAGCACAGGCTCTGAATGCTGGCATTGCCAAACTACTGGCACTTGAAATGCTGTCATTCAGGCTGGTGGAGACTGACACCTTCCGGGACTTCATGGCATTGGCAGTCCCACAATACACCATGCCCCGCCGCTTTTATTTCAGCAGCCGACCCGTCACTGCCCTGCAGAAACATGTGGAGACAAACATAAAACATGCGCTACTAAACGCCGTCAGTAGCAAGGTCCACCTGACCACCGATGCGTGGACCAGTAACCATGGACAGGGACGATACCTTTCCCTCACTGCCCATTGGGTCAATGTTGTGGAGCCGAGTACAGATCTGGAGAGTGGCGCTCTACGTGTTCTGCCAACTCCACGGATTGCAGGAATCCAGTCTGTAAACACTGACTCCTCCTCCTACTCAAGTTCCTCTGAAACAGCGCAGCAGGAGCCTGTTACGACCGATATGAGCACAGCCGTGCCAAACATCAACAGGCCATACTGAAATTAATTTCTTTGGGGAATCGAAACCACACAGCGCAGGAGCTCTGGAATGCCATCAAGCAGGAGAGTGACGTGTGGTTTCTGCCAGCGAATCTCCAGCCGGGCTTGGTAGTGTGTGACAATGGCTGAAATCTGGTGGCAGCTCTTGGCCTTGGCAACCTCACTCACATCCCATGTCTGGCACATGTGCTGAACTTGGTCGTGCAGAGCTTTCTGAGGGACTATCCGGATCTTGAAGCACTGCTGCACAAGGTCCGCATAGAGTGCGCTCAATTGCGACATTCCAGCACGACAAGGTCGCGCCTTGCTGCTCTGCAGCGCCGATTACGCCTTCCGGAACATCGCATCATATGTGACCTACCCACCAGGTGGAATTCTACGTTACATATGTTGGAGCGATTGTGTGAGCAGCAGGCAGCAGTCATGGAGTACCAGCTGCATCAGGCGCAAACAAGTCGCACTGTGCGCCGGTCACACTTCAGCACCACTGAGTGGGCCTTTAAGAAGGACATCTGCCTCGTTTTGCGTACCTTCGATGATTCCACACGGATGGCGAGTGCAGATGATGCACTAGTCAGCATGACTGTCCCCCTTATCTGCCTGCTTCAAAAAACACTGCAAGCACTAAGGGATGAGGTTTTGGAAGAGGTGGAGGATGAAGAGTCCCAAATGCCATCTGCTTCTGGACAGTCTGCGCTACGTGCTTCCTCACAAAGGCCTAGGCAGGGGACACTTTGTGAGGAGGATGAGGAGGAGTCGATGGAGGAGGAAGACATCTCTCCAGAGGAGGGAGGTACACAAAGCTCTAGTCAGTATGTACAGCGAGGGTGGGGTGATGCAGAGCAGGCAGAAATCACGCCTCAAGCAGGGGACAGCTGTTCTTTGGCAGTTGGGAGTCTGCAGCACATGGTTGACTTCATGCTGCAGTGCCTGAGAAATGACCGCTGCATCGCCAACATTCTCTACACGGCTGATTATTGGGTGTACACCCTCCTAGATCCTCGCTACCGGGACAACTTGCAAACCCTCATACAAACATTGAACCGGCACAAAGAGGGAGAAGAGGCAGCGCCTCAGCACAAGGCAAGACCACTATGGCCCAAATGTGGCAAAGTTTTGTGTGTCCGCCACAATTGTCCACACCATCACTGACGGCTCCAGTCAGCAGGAGGCAACGTTTCCGTCAGATGGAGACAAACTACATGTCTTGCCCTGTGAGTGTACTCCCAGATGGCTCTTCCCCCTTCAAGTTTTGGGTCTCTAAGCTGGATACATGGCCAGAGCTTAGCCAGTATGCATTGGAGGTGCTGGCTTGCCCTGCTGCCAGTGTATTATCGGAACACGTCTTTAGTGCCGCAGGTGGTGTACTAACAGACCGTCGAATGCGACTTTCTTCTGATAACGTCGACCGGCTTACTTTTCTGAAAATGAACAAGGCCTGGATCTCCCCAGAATTTGCCAGTCCTCTTCCCGACTAAATAATTGGTTGACAACTGTATCCAGGTCTCCTGTTGTGTTCATGTTTCTACCACCTGAACTATAATCCCTGGGCTTCAACACAGCCAGTTGTCGCTCAGATGTGTCGTCTGCACAGAGAAAAACACTAGCTCCTGTGTTATTGAGGTTCAGTAATGCCAGCTGCTCCCCTGCTGTGTGGACGGCAAAGTCTCCTGCTCCATCCACATTCAAACTACTACTGATTTTTAACCCTGCCCCACTTAGGCCTCTGGCTCCACTGTCTCTAGTATTTCCCCTGGCCTCCAACCCCGCCAGTTGCTGCTCTGAAGTGGCGTCTGCACAATCCACACTTGTTCCTGAGTTACTGGGGCTCAGTCACGTCAGTTGATCCCCTGATGTGTGTCCGGCAAGGTCTCCTGGTCTGTCCACATTCCCATTACTAGTAGTGTGAATGAGGACAGAGCAGGAAACCTTGCCAGACACACATCAGGGGATCAACTGACGGGACTGAGCCCAAGTAACACAGGAACAAGTGTGGATTGTGCTGACGCCACTTCAGAGCTGTCACTGGCGGGGTTGGAGGCCAGGGGAAATACTAGAGACAGTGGAGCCTGAGGCCTAAGTGGAGCATGGTTACAATCAGTAGTAGTCTACAACCTCTATAAAACGTGCTGCAAGTTGGCCTCAGCCTGCTCCATGCCTCATCCTGGGCTCCAACAACGCCAGTTGGTGTTCAGAAGTGCCGTCTTCACAGAGACAAACACACACTAGCTCCTGTGTTAGTGGGGTTCAGTAATGCCAGTTGTTCCCCTGCTGGGTAGATGGCAAAGTTTCCTGCTCCAACCACATGTCAACAGCATCAGACCTCTGCCTGCTCCATGCCTCAATCTGGGCTCCAACAATGCTAGTTGGTGTTCAGAAGTGCCGTCTTCACAGAGCAAAACACACCAGCTCCTGTGTTAGTGGGGTTCAGTAATGCCAGCTGTTCCCCTGCTGTGTAGACGGCAAAGTCTCCTGCTCCATCCACATGCCAACACCATCAGTTCTCAGCCTGCTCCATGCTTCATCCTGGGCTCCAACAACGCCAGTTGGTGTTCAGAAGTGCCGTCTTCACAGAGACAAACACACTAGCTCCTGTGTTAGTGGGGTTCAGTAATGCCAGCTGTTCCCCTGCTGTGTAGACGGCAAAGTCTCCTGCTCCATCCACATGCCAACACCATCAGGCCTCAGCCTGCTCCATGCTTCATCCTGGGCTCCAACAACGCCAGTTGGTGTTCAGAAGTGCCATCTTCACAAAGACAAACACACTAGCTCCTGTGTTAGTGGGGTTCAGTAATGCCAGCTGTTCCCCTGCTGTGTAGACAGCAAAGTCTCCTGCTCCATCCACATGCCAACACCATCAGGCCTCAGCCTGCTCCATGCTTCATTCTGGGCTCCAACAACGCCAGTTGATGTTCAGAAGTGCCGTCTTCACAGAGCAAAACACACTAGCTCCTGTGTTAGTGGGGTTCAGTAATGACAGCTGTTCCCCTGCTGTGTAGACGGCAAAGTCTCCTGCTCCATCCACATGCCAACAACATCAGACCTCAGCCTGCTCCATGCTTCATCCTGGGCTCCAACAACGCCAGTTGGTGTTCAGAAGTGCCATCTTCACAGAGACAAACACACTAGCTCCTGTGTTAGTGGGGTTCAGTAATGCCAGCTGTTCCCCTGCTGTGTAGACGGCAAAGTCTCCTGCTCCATCCACATGCCAACACCATCAGGCCTCAGCCTGCTCCATGCTTCATCCTGGGCTCCAACAACGCCAGTTGGTGTTCAGAAGTGCCATCTTCACAAAGACAAACACACTAGCTCCTGTGTTAGTGGGGTTCAGTAATGCCAGCTGTTCCCCTGCTGTGTAGACAGCAAAGTCTCCTGCTCCATCCACATGCCAACACCATCAGGCCTCAGCCTGCTCCATGCTTCATTCTGGGCTCCAACAACGCCAGTTGATGTTCAGAAGTGCCGTCTTCACAGAGCAAAACACACTAGCTCCTGTGTTAGTGGGGTTCAGTAATGACAGCTGTTCCCCTGCTGTGTAGACGGCAAAGTCTCCTGCTCCATCCACATGCCAACAACATCAGACCTCAGCCTGCTCCATGCCTCAACCTGGGCTCCAACAACGCTAGTTGGTGTTCAGAAGTGCCATCTTCACAGAGACAAACACACACTAGCTCCTGTGTTAGTGGGGTTCAGTAATGCCAGCTGTTCCCCTGCTGTGTAGATGGCAAAGTCTCCTGCTCCATCCACATGCCAACAACATCAGACCTCTGCCTGCTCCATGCCTCAACCTGGGCTCCAGCAACGCTAGTTGGTGTTCAGAAGTGCCGTTTTCACAGAGCAAAACACACTAGCTCCTGTGTTAGTGGGGTTCAGTAATGCCAGCTGTTCCCCTGCTGTGTAGACGGCAAAGTCTAGTGCTGCCTCCACATGCCAACAACATCAGGCCTGAGCCTGCTCCTTGCCTCATCCTGGGCTCCAACAACGCCAGTTGGTGTTCAGAAGTGCCGTCTTCGCAGAGAAAAACACACTCGCTACTGTGTCTGTGGGGTTCAGTAATGCCAGCTGTTCCCCTGCTGTGTAGATGGCAAAGTCTCCTGCTCCATCCACATGCCAAAACAATCAGGCCTCAGCCTGCTCCATGCTTCATCCTGGGCTCCAACAACGCCAGTTGGTGTTCAGAAGTGCCATCTTCGCAGACAAACACACACTAGCTCCTGTGTTAGTGGGGTTCAGTAATGCCAGCTGTTACCCTGCTGTGTAGACGGCAAAGTCTCCTGCTCCATCCACATGCAAACTACTACTGATTTTTAACCGTGCTCCACTTAGGCCTCCGGCTCCACTGTCTCTAGTTTTTCCCCTGGCCTCCAACCCCGCCAGTTGCTGCTCTGTAGTGGCGTCTGCACAATCCACACTTGTTCCTGAGTTACTGGGGCTCAGTCACGTCAGTTGGTCCCCTGATGTGTGTCTGGCAAGTTCTCCTGCTCTGTCCACATTCCCATTACTAGTAGCGTGAATGAGGACTGAGCAGGAGACCTTGCCAGACACACATCAGGGGATCAACTGACGTGACTGAGCCACAGTTACACAGTAACAAGTGTGGATTGTGCAGACGCCACTTCAGAGCAGCAACTGGCGCGGATGGAGGCCAGGGGAAATACTAGAGATAGTGGAGCCGGAGGCCACAGTGGAGCACGGTTGCAATCAGTAGTAGTGTACAACCTCTATAAAACCAGCTGCAAGTTGGCCTCCGCCTGCTGCATGCTTCATCCTGGGCTACAACACTGCCAGTTGTAGCCTGGAAGTGCCGTCCACACAGATTGAAACACTCGCTCTGGTGTGTGTGGGGTTCAGTAACGCCAGCTGTTCCCCAGCTGTGTGGAAGGCAAAGTCTCCTGCTGCCTCCAAACTCACACTACATCGCTGTTATGAATGAGTCACCGGAGGAGGAAAAAACAAAAACACAAGCTAAGTCCAGAAAACCGGAGAGGTTGGTAGCTAGCGGATTGCAGACCCCTGATCCTATTCACCACAACTAACAGTATCCGTGGGGACTTCCTACGGTGCCCTAGACCCCTCGTCACAGCCGGAGAGCCAAATAAGCCCAAAGAAAGAAAGGGGAAATCTAAACTGCCCCAGAGCAGACCCCAAAGCAATAGACAGCCCCCAACATGTATTGTCGGTGAAAAACAGATGAAAACACAAACACAGACAGAAAGACAGGCTGAGCAAACGATGGGGCCCAACCAACTAGACAGGAAAGGACAGAAAAGATGCTGGCTACAATCACGTAAAAAACCCTGCCAAAAATAATGTCCAACACGTCTGATAGAAAAGGCCCTGAAGTCACTAGACTTCAAAATCACTATATCAGCACTCAGGTATATTCTGAAGACAGAGCAAAGAGATCAACTGATCAGAGACAAAAATGGAGTTCAGCCCATCCCAACCAGGGCAGGCTGAACACAAACACTAAGTAAACAGACAAAATCTCATGGAAAAATAGCAGAGCAAAAACTTAGTTTTTAGTAGACAGGAACTAAACTGGATGCCAGAGCTCAGAGCAGAAAGGATCACCAGCAACCCTGCAGGGCGTCGGCTGCCTTATATCCACTCAGAAATTCCGGATGTCCAATCACACTCCACCTGTTCAGATGACAGGTTCTTCCTTTCCAGATCAATTTCACTACCTCCTTTCACCAGCAGAGGGAGTTCATCAGACATCAGAGGTGAAGGAGAAAATGAACTCATAACACAGCATTTTCTCCTCGCTCCAAGTAGGCCTCAGCCTGCTCGGAGCATTGATCCAGGGCTACAACACAGCCAGATGTAGCCTGAAAGTGCCGTCCGCACAGATTGAAACACTCGCTCCGGTGTCTGTGGGGTTCAGTAACGCCAGCTGTTCCCCTGCTGTGTGGATGGCAAAGTCTCCTGCTGTCTCCAAACTCACACTACTACTGATTTTTAACCGTGCTCCACTTAGGCCTCTGGCTCCACTGTCTCTAATTTTTCCCCTGGCCTCCAACCCTGCCAGTCGCTGCTCTGAAGTGGCGTCTGCACAATCCACACTTGTTCCTGAGTTACTGTGGCTCAGTCACGTCAGTTGATTCCCTGATGTGTGTCCAGCAAGGTCTCCTGCTCTGCCCACATTCCCATTACTAGTAGTGTGAATGAGGACTGAGCAGGAGACCTTGCCAGACACACATCAGGGGATCAACTGACGTGACTGAGCCACAGTTACACAGGAACAAGTGTGGATTGTGCAGACGCCTCTTCAGAGCAGGAACTGGCGGGGTTGGAGGCCAGGGGAAATACTAGAGACAGTGGAGCCGGAGGCCATAGTGGATCACGGTTACAATCAGTAGTAGTGTACAACCTCTATAAAACCAGCTGCAAGTTGGCCTCCGCCTGCTGCATGCTTCATCCTGGGCTACAACCCTGCCAGTTGTAGCCTGGAAGTGCCGTCCACACAGATTGAAACACTCGCTCCGATGTCGGTGGGGTTCAGCAACGCCAGCTGTTCCCCTGCTGTGTGGATGGCAAAGTCTCCTGCTGCCTCCAAACTCACACCACTACTGATTTTTAACCGTTCTCTGCTTAGGCCTCTGGCTCCACTAGCTCTAGTTTTTCCCCTTGCCTCCAACCCCGCCAGTCGCTGCTCTGAAGTGGCGTCTGCACAATCCACACTTGTTCCTGAGTTACTGTGGCTCAGTTACGTCAGTTGATTCCCTGATGTGTGTCCGGCAATGTCTCCCGCTCTGTCCCCATTCCCATTACTAGTAGTGGGAATGTGGACATAGCAGGAGACCTTGCCAGACACACATCAGTAGATCAACTGACGTAAATGAACCCCAGTCACACAGGAACAAGTGTGGATTGTGCACACGCCACTTCAGAGCAGCGACTGGCGGGGTTGGAGGCTAGGGGCAATACTAGAGACAGTAGAGCCAGAGGCCTAAGTGGAGCCCGGTTAAAATCAGTAGTTGTGTACAACCAATTTAAAACTCGCTCCAAGTAGGCCTCAGCCTGCTGCATGATTGACCCCTGGGCTCCAACATCGCCAGTTGCAGCTCAGAAGTGTCTTTGGCACGGGCACTCCCTCCTGCCCAGCCTGGTTCCAGCAAGCCTGCTGTTTCCGCGTAATATCAACGTCACTTTGCCACAGATACGTTGTCCTGTCGTGTTGCGGTAGGGTTAGCCGAGTCTATGGTGTCTGCAGTTTTGGTGCTTCCTATGTGAACTGCGGGTTCTGGTAATAAAGGCTGGTTCCGTAGTGCCAATAGGACAAGCACCCCCTGTAGGACTGTGGGTTTCGGTAACTGCGGCCGGCTCACGGCCTTGCAACTTAGTTTTTTCCTGGGTACCTTGTGCCACCCATCCGGGTTCCAGCACCATCAGCTGGCTCTCGGCAGAGCCTTTGGCCTAGGTGCCTCCTTCACGGTATCCGAGTTCCAGCAACATCTGCTGGTCCTTGGTAGTGCTTTTTAGCACAGGTACCTCCTGCTTAGAAACCGTGTTCCAGCACCGTCAGCAGGTCCACGGTTGTCCCATTGGCTCTTGTTCCTTCTGCTGCCCCTCCGGGTTCCAGCACCGTCAGCTGGTCCTCGCAAGTGTCATTTGCTCTTGCAGCTTCTGCTACCCATCCGGGTTCCAGCACCATCAGCTGGTTCTCGGCAGCGCCTTTGGCCTAGGTGCCTCCTTCTCGGTATCCGAGTTCCAGCAACGTCTGCTGGTCCTTGGTAGTGCTTTTTTGCACAGGTACCTCCTGCTTAGAAACCGTGTTCCAGCACCGTCAGCTGGTCCACGGTTGTGCCATTGGCTGTTGTTCCTTCTGCTGCCACTCTGGGTTCCAGCACCGTCAGCTGGTTCTCGGTAGTTCCATTGACTCTTGTAGCTAATGCTACCCATCCGGGTTCCAGCACCGCCAGCTGGTTCTCGGAAGTGTCTTTGGCACGGGCACTCCATCCTGCCCAGCCTGGTTCCAGCACTCCTGCTGTTTCCAGGTAGTGTCAACGTCACTTTGCCACCAATACGTTGTTCTGTCGTGTTGCGGTCGGGTTAGCCGAGTCTATGGTGCCTGCAGTTTCAGTGCTTCCTATGTGGGCTGTGGGATCTGGTAATAAAGGCTGCTTCCGTAGTGCCAATAGGACAAGCACCCCCTGTTGGACTGTGGGTATCGGTAACTGCGGCCGGCTCACGGCCTTGCAACTTTGCTTTTTCCTGGGTACCTTCTGCTACACATCCGGGTTCCAGCACCGTCAGCTGGTTCTCGGAAGTGTCTATGGCACGGGCACTCCCTCCTGCCCAGCCTGGTTCTAGCACGCCTGCTGTTTCCGGGTAGTGTCAACGTCACTTTGCCACCAATACGCTGTCCTGTCGTGTTGCGGTCGGGTTAGCCGAGTCTATGGTGCCTGCAGTTTTTGTGCTTCCTATGTGGGCTGCGGGTTCTGGTAATAAAGGCTGGTTCCGTAGTGCCAATAGGACAAGCACCCCCTGTTGGACTGTGGGTATCGGTAACTGCGGCCGGCTCACGGCCTTGCAACTTTGCTTTTTCCTGGGTACCTTCTGCTACACATCCGGGTTCCAGCACCGTCAGCTGGTTCTCGGAAGTGTCTATGACATGGGCACTCCCTCCTGCCCAGCCTGGTTCTAGCACGCCTGCTGTTTCCGGGTAGTGTCAACGTCACTTTGCCACCAATACGCTGTCCTGTCGTGTTGCGGTCGGGTTAGCCGAGTCTATGGTGCCTGCAGTTTTTGTGCTTCCTATGTGGGCTGCGGGTTCTGGTAATAAAGGCTGGTTCCGTAGTGCCAATAGGACAAGCACCCCCCTGTAGGACTGTGGGTTTCGGTAACTGCGGGCGGCTCACGGCCTTGCAACTTTGTTTTTTTCCTGGGTACCTTCTGCTACCCATCCGGGTTCCAGCACCGTCAGCTGGTTCTCGGCAGAGCCTTTGGCCTAGGTGCCTCCTTCTCGGTATCCGAGTTCCAGCAACGTCTGCTGGTCCTTGGTAGTGCTTTGTAGCACAGGTACCTCCTGCTTAGAAACCGTGTTCCAGCACCGTCAGCAGTTCCACAGTTGTGCCATTGGCTGTTGTTCCTTCTGCTGCCTCTCTGGGTTCCAGCACCATCAGCTGGTTCTCGGAATTGTCTTTGGCACGGGCACTCCCTCCTGCCCAGCCTGGTTCCAGCACACCTGACAAGCACCCCCTGTAGGACTGTGGGTTTTGGAAACTGCGTCCTGCTCGCGGCCTTGCAACTTTGTTGCTCATGGGTACCTTCTGCTACCCATCCGGGTTCCAGCACAGTCAGCCTTTGGCCTAGGTGCCTCCTTCTCGGTATCCAAGGTCCAGCAACGTCTGCTGGTCCTTGGTAGTGCTTTTTAGCACAAGTACCTCCTGCTTAGAAACCGTGTTACAGCACCGTCAGCTGGTCCACGGTTGTCCCATTGGCTGTGGTTCCTTCTGCTTCCCCACCGGGTTCCAGCACCGTCAGCTGGTCCTCGCTAGTGTCATTTGCTCTTGCTGCTTCTGCTACCCATCCGGGTTCCAGCACCGTCAGCTGGTTCTCGGCATTGCCTTTGGCCTAGGTGCCTCCTTCTTGGTATCCGAGTTCCAGCAACGTCTGCTGGTCCTTGGTAGTGCTTTGGAGCACAGGTACCTCCTGCTTAGTAACCGTGTTCCAGCACCACCAGCTGGTCCACGGTTGTGCCATTGGCTCTTGTTCATTCTGCTGCCCCTCCAGGTTCCAGTACCGTCAGCTGGTTCTCGGCAGTTCCTCAGCCTTCTTGTACCTTCTGCTACTTTTCCAAGTTCAAGCTTGTGGAAATGGTTTTTGATTCTCACTCTGGATCTCCCTGACAATGACCCTGAAGACAACGACCCTGAAGACCACACAGAAGAATACCTAAAAGATGACCCTGAAGAAGTTGACCAAGAGAACAAAGAACAGGAAGACAACCATCAAGATGCAGAACAACAAGAGACAGAAGACCAAGAAGCATAAAAACCAAAAGCAGAAGAACATGAAGCATAAGACTAACAATCAGAGCAAATGATATTATCTAATTTATAAGCAGAAGAAGACTAAGCAGTGTATGGGGGTGAGTCCGTTCCTCCTTGTGGTGCCCCTGGAAAAGGCCTGCTACTGCAGGCCAAACTGAACGCAGACAAATCCTGTTGTAAATCTTTTGTGACAGGCTGAACGGAAGGTGTAATCTTCAAACTTTTATAGATTACAACTACAGGAATGCCTGACACAAATAAGAATATGATGAAGAAGAAGAAAAGGAAGAAGATGAAGAAGTAGAATATGAAGAAGAATAATAGTTGATTAAGAAGAATATGAAGAATGTAAAAAAAAAAAAATAGGAAGAAGGTGAAGAAGAAGAAGAAGAAGAAGAAGAAGAAGAAGAAGAAGAAGAAGAAGAAGATGATGAATAAGGTGAAGAAGTTGATGAAAAAGATGCTGCTGAGGATGATGAAGGAGAAAGTGTGGGAGAAGCTAAAAAGAAGGTGAAGAGCATGGAAGTAGTGAAACATACATATCTGACAAAATATAAAAGAGGTTAACATAGTAAATATCTTTATAACTCCAAACGTCTTTAAAAAAAAAAAATTAATTCCTGCTATTCTATTTGATTGGGCTAAACCTCTATGGCTTTAATGTCTCCTACACCTCCCACAATACATACTACATTATTATTAGTTGTGTTTCTTCATGTAGAATTAACCTACAGGGAAAGAAAGGGTTTTTTTAATTCCGATATTTCAGTTCCATGGGACTTGAATGGGACTTCCGGGATCGGAATCGGCGATACCAGACACTTTTTTTTTGATCGGCCGATCAATTCCGATACGATATTTTTCAGTATCGGGTGGTATCGCTTAACACTATTGGGCAGCTAAACTGGACACCTGGCCTGAATTGGCACAATATGCCTTACAGGAGCTCGCATGCCCAGCTGCAAGTGTGCTCTCGGAAAGAGTTTTCAGTGCTGCTGGATCAAAACTGACAAAAAAAGGACTCGTCTGTCGACCCAAAATGTGGATGATCTAACCTTCATTAAAATGATCCATGCATGGGTTTCCAAGGATTTTGTCCCACCTTACCTGATGACACATAGGTTGCCAGAAAAATTGTTTTCTTTGGTCCGCCTGTTCGAGGGACTTGACCATTTTCGCCTTTAGCAGTAGGTGAATGTCCCACATCAACATATGGCATTTTGTAAACCTCCCTAACTGGGCAGCCTCCTCCCCCCAATGGCCGGGGTCACCACCGAGCGCACGCAACAATGCGAGTGCCATTGCCCTGGACAGGTGGGTGGGCTGACTCGTGGGTGCGGGCACTGGCACAGGGTCCCTCATAGTGCAATCAAGTGTCTCTGACGGTGGTGGTGCACACCCGCCGTCAGACACACCGCCGTACTATGAGGGGCCCAGTGCCAGTGCCGACGCCCACGAGTGGGCCCCCCTTGCTTGGGCAGGGCCCCAGCATTTGCAATGTTTACCTCTCCCTGCTCCTCCGCTGTGTAGTCTGGGCTGTCAAATCCATCACTGGGACTGGCACTTCAAATTTGGTGAACTGATAGAAGATGATGGTTAAGACGTAGCTATGTCCTGTTCCGCTGGCCGGGATCTAGCTTCAGATGATCAATGGCTTCCATTTCTTATGGACGTCGACTCACAATGAGATGCAGTGGTGGTTTCTCATCAGCTTTAACAGTTTTCCTACCCACAGACATGTGACATTCCAGCGCACATTTTTAAATGTGCCCTCCCTGTCAGGCCAATCCAATTGAATCGCCTACGGCCTGTGGCTTCTGTGTTTTGCACTCCAAAGTTACGTGACAGATCAAGATAGGCAGTGAGCACCATGTTTACATCTCTCCCTGTGATCAAAATTGGATGGATATGAGCAACGGCGATGGGGTCAATGGTACTGCGATACAGCAACACTTTCTTCACAAAGAAAGGTTTTTGCTGTGTCCACACACTAATTAATTGAGGGTCAGCATCGCCTCTGAGAATTGTGATGGAAGTTGTTCCCGTGAATAGTAATTCGTAGATTTCTGCAATCACTAGACTTTAGGTAAATAATTGTATGCATCTAATTTCCTATTGCAGAGAGTCTGGGCTGTCTTACTGAGACAGAAATATAAATGAAGATTTAAAAATACCACCAAAAGTGTATCATCGTGTACGCTTGAAATACATTTCCTTTTTTCTAGTAATTAGATTGTTGTGTAATCCATGCAGAGAACACGGAGATTTTAAATGTTTAAACTATGCTCTATATACCTGCTATCCAGTGATAATGTACCCTATCTCAACTTTGTACAATCTGGTCTAATTCATACTGGGCCTGAGACCGTCTGAGCCTGCCTCCTGATCGATACACATAGGTTTTTAATGTGTAAACTATGCAACATATATACGTGTTATCCGGTGAAACTGTACCCTTTATCAACTTTCTTGAATCTTGTAGAATCCATACTGGGCCTGAGAACGGCTGCAGAGCTGTTAAGCAAGCTACAGCACCTGTGGTTTGGACACGTAATTGTTGTGAGTTCATTTTCCCCTTCACCATTGAGGTCTGATGAACTCCCTCTTCTGGTGAAAGAAGGTAGTGAGGCTGATTACCAAGCACCTGAGCAGGATGATGATGACTGGGTGACTGGAATTGCTGACTGGATAAAAGGCAGCCGATGCCCTTCTGTCTTGCTGGTGATTTCCCTGAGGGATTCTAGGAGACCAGTCTGATTCCTGCTCCTCAAAAGCTAAGTTTTCTGCTCTGCTTTTTGCATTTGTGTTTTGGTTTTGTTTTGCCTTGTTTTTCTGGATTTCTGCCATTCCCTGCTGGGGTGTGCTGAATTCCTTTTTGCTCTGTCTTCAGAAAATACCTGAGTACTGATATAGTCTTTTTGAAGCCTAGCGTCTTCAGGGCTTTTTTCCCTATCAGTCTGTTGGCTCTTGTTTTGATAGGGTTTTGGCGGATTGCAGACAGCAGCTTTTCTATCCTGTCCTATTTAGTTAGCTTTGGCCCCATCATTTGCTCTGCCTATCTTTCTATCTGTGTGAGCGTTTTTTCATCTTGCTTCACCGTCATTATATGTTGGGGGCTGCCTATTGCTTTGGGGTCTGCTCTGGGGCAGTTTAGATTTCCCTTTCTGTCTTTAGGCTATTTAGTTCTCCGGCTGTGATCGAGGGGTCTAAGGCACCGTAGGAACCCCCCACGGCTACTGCTAGTTGTTGTTGATAGGTTCAGGGGTCTTCAATCCGATAGCTGCCAACTTCTCTGGTTTTCTGGACTTAGCTAGTATTTCTGTTTTTGCCTCCTGCGGTGACTCATTCATAACAGAATCACCAGCCATACCGCAGATCCTAGAGTACTCAATAGCAGGAAAGAATTGTAAAAAAAAAAAAAGGTGTGTATATTTTTTCCTCTATATCTCTGAGGCCGTAGGGGGAATTTTTTTTTTCTCTCGATGGAGATAAAGCAATTGTCTGATCGTGTGGAGCAGCTCGCTGCGGAAGTGTGGGGAATTTCCGCCTACCTTGCTCATTCACATGCTGCTGAACCAAAGATCCCTACTCCTGATGTATTTTTTGGGGATCGGTCTAAATTTTTGAATTTCAAAAATAATTGTAAATTATTTTTTGCCTTAAAGCCTAACTCGTCAGGGAGCTCCGCGCAGCAGGTTAAAATTGTCATCTCTTTGCTGCACGGCGATCCCCAGGATTGGGCGTTTTCTTTGAAACCAGATGATCCTATTCTGACTAATGTGAACGCATTTTTTAAAGCCTTGGTGTTGTTGTATGACGAACCTAATGCTATTGATGAGGCTGAAAAGACGCTGTTGGCATTGAGCCAGGGTCGAGATTCTGCAGAATTGTACTGTCAAAAATTCCGAAAGTGGGCGGTCCTTACTACCTGGAATGATAATGCCTTGGCAGCTCTCTTTCGGAAGGGTTTGTCAGAAGCCGTAAAAGATACTATGGTGGGATTTCCTGTTCCCTCTGGTCTTGACGATTCTATGTCATTAGCCATTCAGGTTGATCGGCGTTTACGTGAACACAGGACTGCACGAGAGGTGTTGCCACCTGTTGAACAAGTGTCTGAACCTATGCAATGTGATAGAGTTTTGTCCAGGGAGCAACGTCAGGAGTTCAGAAGGCGTAATAAGCTTGTGTTTTTTTTGTGGAGATGCCTCGCATATTATTTCTGTCTGTCCTAAACGAGAGAAACGTTTTGCACACACGTTTTCTGTGGGTGGTGTTCAACCTAAGTTTCTTCTGGCAATTACTCTGATCTGCTCCCTGTCCACATTTTCCGCCAAGGCTTTTGTGGATTCGGGAGCAGCCCTGAACCTAATGGACTTGGATTTTGCTAAACGTTGTGGATTTCCGATGACACCTCTGCGGACGCCTATCCCTTTGAGGGGGATTGATGCTACTCCTTTGGCGAAAAATAAACCTCAGTTTTGGACCCAGGTGGTAATGTGGTAATGGGTCGCCCCAGACCATCAAGAAAATTGCAGATTTTTGGTGTTGCATAATTTGCATGATACCATTGTTATGGGGTTTCCCTGGTTGCAAATTCATAATCCAGTTTTGGATTGGAAATCTATGTCTGTGGTGAGTTGGGGTTGTCGGTGTGCCCTTAGTGAGGCTCCGGCTTTTTCCACCTCTCCCCAGTCGCATGATGTTCCTGACTATTTGGCGGACTTTTATGATGTATTTAGTGAGAATGAGTCTGCGTCTTTGCCTCCTCATAGGAATTATGACTGTGCAATTGAACTGAGCCCGGCGTGTAAATTTCCCAAGGGTCGGCTCTTCAATTTATCTGTACCCGAGCACGAGGCTATGCGATCCTATATTAAGGAGGCGTTGGAGAAGGGTCATATTAGACCATCCTCTTCACCCTTAGGTGCCGTTTTTTTTTCGTGGCCAAAAAGGATGGATCATTAAGACCTTGTATTGATTATCGTGCCCTCAACAAAATTACTATTAAATATCAGTATCCGTTACCCCTGATTTCGGATCTATTCTCCAGAGTTAAAGGTGCTTGCTGGCTTACCAAGCTTGACCTCATTGGGGCATATAATCTTATCCGCATTAAGCATGGGGATGAATGGAAGATGGCGTTTAATACTCCGGAGGGACATTTTGAGTACCTGGTGATGCATTTTGGGCTCACTAATGCCCCTTTTGTCTTCCAGTGCTTCATGAATGACATTTTTTCGAGAATTTGTGGATAAATTTTTGATTATCTATCTGGATGATATTTTGATCTTCTCCAAGGATTGGGATTCTCATGTGGAACATGTTCGGACTGTGTTCCCTATCTTGAGGGAGAATTCCCTGTATGTCAAAGGATCTAAATGCCTTTTTGGGGTACAGAGGATATCATTTTTGGGATTTATTTTGTCTCCGTCAACTATTGAAATGGACCCGGCCAAGATACAGGCCATTTATGATTGGGTTCAGCCCACTTCTTTGAAGGCCCTCCAGAAGTTTTTGGGTTTTGCTAATTTTTATCGGAAATTTATAGCAAAATTTTCTAGTATTGACAAGCCATTGACTGATCTGACTAAGAAGGGTGCTGATGAGTTGAATTGGTCTCCGGAGGCTGTTTCTTCTTTTCAGGAGCTGAAGCGAAGATTCACTTCTGCCCCGGTTTTGCGGCAACCTGATGTCTAACTCCCGTTCCAGGTAGAGGTGGATGCTTCTGAGATTGGTGCAGGAGCTGTTTTGTCCCAAAAGGACCCTGTAACATCTAAAATGAATCCCTGTGCTTTCTTTTCCCGAAAGTTCTCTCCAACTGAACGTAACTATGATATGGGGAATCGGGAACTGTTAGCCATGAAATGGGCATTTGAGGAGTGGAGACATTGGTTGGAGGGAGCTAAACATCAAGTCGTGGTCCTCAGTGACCACAAGAATTTGATTTACCTGGAGTCAGCCAAACGCTTGAACCCTAGACAGGCTAGGTGGGCCTTGTTTTTTACACGTTTTGATTTTGTGGTCTCTTTTCTTCCTGGCACTAAGAATGTCAAGGCTGATGCTCTCTCTAGGAGCTTCTTTGCTGATTCTCCTGTGGTGACCAAGCCTGCTACCATCTTAGGCGAAGGGGTAGTTCTTTCTGCCATCTCGCCCGATTTAAGACGTGCTCTGGAAGAGTTCCAGGAGGACAAACATGAGCGTTGTCCCAGTGAAAAGTTGTATGTTCCTGACCAGTGGAAGAAGAGAGTGATGTCTGAAGTTCATTGCTCTGCATTGGCTGGTCATCCAGGTATTTTTGGTACTAGAGATTTGGTGAGTCGGTCTTTTTGGTGGCCCGCCTTGTCTCTTGATGTCAGGAATTTTGTGCAGTCCTGTGGGACTTGCTCCCGGTCTAAACCTTGTTCTCGCTCTAGTGGGTTGTTGATGCCTTTGCCGGTCCCCAGGAGGCCATGGACCCATATTTCAATGGATTTCATCTCTGATATGACTGTCTCTCAAAGAATGACTGTTATTTGGGTGATTTGTGATAGGTTCTCTAAGATGGTTCATCTTGTACCACTCCCTAAGTTGCCATCTTCCTCTGAGTTGGTGCCCCTGTTTTTGCAACAGGTGGTTCGCTTGCACGGGATTCCTGAGAACATTGTATCTGACAGAGGAGTTCAGTTTGTGTCTAGATTTTGGAGGACTTTCTGTTTCAAGCTGGGAATTCAGTTATCATTCTCCTCTGCTTTTCACCCTCAGACCAATGGGCAGACGGAGAGAACAAACCAGACCTTGGAGTCATATTTGAGATGTTTTATTTCCGCTGATCAGGATGATTGGGTTTCGTTTTGCCCTTGGCCGAATTTGCTTTAAATAATAGAGTTAGTTCTGCCACTTTGATGTCACCTTTTTTTTGTAACTTTGGGTTTCATCCTCGATTTTTTTCAGGGCAGGTGGAGCCTTCTGCCTGCCCAGGTGTTGACACTGTGGTGGAGAGAATGCACCAGATCTGGGACCAAGTGGTGGATAAGTTATCTCTCTCCCAGGAAAAGGCCCAGCGGTTTGGTCCCCAGTTTAAGGTTGGTGATATGGTTTGGTTATCATCAAAAAATATCGCTATGAAGGTGGCTTCTCCTAAGTTTAAGCCTAGATTTATTGGACCTTACAAGATTTTGGAGATTATTAATCCGGTCTCTTTTCTTTTGGCTCTTCCTGTCACATTTAAGATCCATAATGTGTTTCATAAGTCCTTGTTGAAGAGGTTTGTTGAACCAGTTGTTCCTGGGGTGGCACCTCCGGACCCTGTATTGGTTGAGGGTAACATGGAATATGAGGTAGAGAAGATACTGGATTCCCGTCTGGTTAGACGGAGACTCCAGTATTTGGTTAAGTGGAAGGGTTATGGTCAGGAGGATAATTCCTGGGTCTCTGCCTCTGACATTCATGCCAAAAGATTGGTGCGTGCCTTTCATCGGGCTCACTCTGATCGCCCTGGTGGCGTGGATGAGGGTTCAGTGACCCCTCCTCAAAGGGGAGGTACTGTTGTGAGTTCATTTTCCCCTTCACCATTGAGGTCTGATGAACTCCCTCTTCTGGTGAAAGAAGGTAGTGAGGCTGATTACCAAGCACCTGAGCAGGATGATGATGACTGGGTGACTGGAATTGCTGACTGGATAAAAGGCAGCCGATGCCCTTCTGTCTTGCTGGTGATTTCCCTGAGGGATTCTAGGAGACCAGTCTGATTCCTGCTCCTCAAAAGCTAAGTTTTCTGCTCTGCTTTTTGCATTTGTGTTTTGGTTTTGTTTTGCCTTGTTTTTCTGGATTTCTGCCATTCCCTGCTGGAGTGTGCTGAATTCCTTTTTGCTCTGTCTTCAGAAAATACCTGAGTACTGATATAGTCTTTTTGAAGCCTAGCGTCTTCAGGGCTTTTTTCCCTATCAGTCTGTTGGCTCTTGTTTTGATAGGGTTTTGGCGGATTGCAGACAGCAGCCTTTCTATCCTGTCCTATTTAGTTAGCTTTGGCCCCATCATTTGCTCTGCCTATCTTTCTATCTGTGTGAGTGCTTTTTCATCTTGCTTCACCGTCATTATATGTTGGGGGCTGCCTATTGCTTTGGGGTCTGCTCTGGGGCAGTTTAGATTTCCCTTTCTGTCTTTAGGCTATTTAGTTCTCCGGCTGTGATCGAGGGGTCTAGGGCACCGTAGGAACCCCCCACGGCTACTGCTAGTTGTTGTTGATAGGTTTAGGGGTCTGCAATCCGATAGCTGCCAACTCCTCTGGGTTTCTGGACTTAGCTAGTATTTCTGTTTTTGCCTCCTACGGTGACTCATTTATAACACATAATGTTTTGCATTTTTTCTGGAATGGCGGTTAGGCCGAAATCAGGAATTGCTGTTGACCTGCACTTACTGTGAAATCATCGTTCACGGCGAATAATTGGAATCCCAGATCCCCATCACTAACGGTGTTCAGCGGGTTATCTGCACCTGTAAGCCACAAAAGATGGTCCTTTCAGTGTAGCGCGCATGTAGCCCCGGACATGGAAGGCCATGATAGCCCTGTTATTGCTCGATCGTGCGTGCCAGAGCCTCGCGTATCCCTCTAGTAAACTTTACGCGTACCGCAGGGGCATGCCGGAGTCTCGTTCGTTAACGGAATAAAGCTGACAAATCGATAGCACAACTACAAACGGACATACCACACCACACACACAGAATCGACAAAGCTTTCAATGTGTGCATCTTTTTTGGAGGTGGCATGGTTGTGGTTTCCCGGGTGGAGTCCAATTAAGCCGCAGGCTCCACTCCTGGTGGTGCCCTTTTGGACATTCCTTTAAGGTTCAGCTTTGCAATCATACTGCCCCCGGAAAGCAAACACTTTGGCTTCATGGATGCTGTTTGGAGGTTCATGGGAATAACGCCGCCCGATTGCCAGTTGCCATAATTTATTGGTGGGAAGTACGACGGTACATGATCGTGTCCGTTTTCAGATTTTGGTTTTTTGGTTTTGGTTTTTACATTTTTAGTCCAGACTTTCCTGACTTCATAAGCCTAGGTCTGTGTCTCCTCCACCTCACTCCTTTTACTCCTCCACCTCTTTTGTAAATGTAGTTGCCCTTTTCCATATGTTATTTTTGTCTTCTGAGCATTTTGTCGGCTTTGGGACACCTTTTAAGGTGTTTTGTAATTGTTTTCTATGTGTTAGCATGTGTTTGTGTTTGCCTGCCATTGTTTTCAGTGTGGTTCGACGAACATTCAACGAACTTGCCTCCTGTGCGACGAACCAAAACACTAGCGGGGTGGCTCAACACTACTCATGATATATAGACGTACATTGTTAATGTTTAAACTATGCTATATATACCTGCTATCTGATGATACTGTACACTTTATCTACTTTTTATATTCTTGTCTAATCCATACTGAGCCTGGGAGTGTCTCTGTGTGACTGATGGAATATATATGGAGATTGACAAATATCCTTTGACTGAATAGAGCTGTACGCTTCAGATACAGTACCATATATGTGATGTTATTTTGTGTCTATTTTGTGCTAAATTTGGAAATTTGGTGGAAGAGGCCGCAGACGTGGGCATGGGGGGCCAGCTGGTGCTGATGGTGATGGTGCATCTGCTGGTAGTGGCAAAAGCACAATAGCAGCTAAGGCAGGAGGTGTTGAGCCTGCGTCATGGTCTGTCTACGGAACGCCTGGAAGGCTACCTTTTCTGGGAGTAGGTTAACCATTTTTAAAGCCGAAGCATGAGGAACTGGTTTGGGCTTACATTGCCGAAACAGACTACAGCTAATACGCCCTCCTCTTCTGAAGTTTCAAAAAATGCAAGCACTGAGTCATCAAGTGCTGGCTCCTGGTCAGGAAGAACCCCTTTCCTTGGGTCCTGCACCCCCACCCAAAGTGAATAATGCAGCAGGCCACACTTCACATTAGTCCATGTAGCTCTTTCTATCATACCATGCCTGGGTTATCAAGTCAAATCGTGAATTCCCCAGTACAAGATGAATCTGAAATGGAGTGTGGGTGGCCAGGCAGGGCAGTGGGGTTAATCGGTACCGGGACGGTGTCTCCCTGGGATGTGTCACGGTGGTGGTGACCCGTTCCGTGGCCCTGGGCGTCCATGCAAAGGGGTGAATTACGTTTATAGGTGAATGATACGTGACGCCACCTGTGGTTTCTGAGTAGACTGACCAGCGCTGCAGTGGCGCTTCTTTGGGACAGAAGTTGTGGTGCAGCTAAGATGTAGAAGCCCTGCACAGGTATGGCCGTTGTCGCAGGGCACATGAAAGAGTTGGTAGATGGTGTGCAGTGCAGGATGTAGCAGAGCCGTGTGCCAGGCGCAGGAGAAAGAGGACAGACACAGTCGTGCAGTTCCTTTACCTGTACTTGGTAAGTGCCGTCCAGGACCCAGAGTACAGATGGAGAAGAAGTTGGTCAGCCTGGAAGCCAATTTGGAATTCTCTCTCTGCAGATAGGTAGTGTGGCCTCCGTTCTAGCGCTTATCTGAGGTATTCGCAGTGCTGAGTTCAATGAAGTTCCCCCTGTTGACTCTCTCTTGGAACTTTCTCGTATGGCAGGCAGCCGTAGCCTTTTCCTTCTGGCTCCCACACGTCGCTGCTGGGGCCTCCAAGCCTTAGTTGGGTACAGAGCATTTACAGCTGCTACTTCCTCCGGTTTCTGCTGCAGGAACGTCAGTGTCCCTACAAACTTGGAGACCGGATCCGGACCATGCGCTCAAGCTAGGAGTGAGCCTTAACTCTGCTCATCCTCCAGCCCCCCTTCTCACGTCCACACACTTCCCCTTCCCTTCACAGACTGCCCAAACTTACCTCCTCCCGACCACAGACAGCAGCTCCCCAGCAGTCTGGTTCAGAGGTCTCCCTGCTGGCCTGGAGTGGGAAATGTGTTGTGTGTTGGTTTAACTGCTAGAGAGATCCTTCATTGCCCCCAAGCATGACATCACAGTCCCTAGGAGGAAGGTAATGCCACTGTGGCGACGGTACTCCTGGGGGCGCCACAAGTGCACTGAGGCCCAGCGACTGCTAGATGATTCTGCTGGTACATTGACCCAGACCACTACATTCCCTTCGCACTCTACACAGCCTGAATGTGACCCAGATGAAACTCAGGTTACCCTTCCCATATACTGTACCACCTTACACAGTGACAAAAAGGAAGGTGCAGCTGAAAGTGCAGGTTCGGCCCACCCGCCGTCAGACACACAGCTGTACTATGAGGGGCCCTGTGCCAGTGCCGTCGCCAACGAGTGGGCCCCCCCTGCTTGCTCTGGATCACAGCACTTGCAAAGTTGAAATACTTACCTCTCCCTGCTCCACCGCCATGACGTCTTCCGCGTTTCCTGACAGTGATATTCTGATCAGAGAGCGCAATGACATCACGTCTGTACGCCCAGACTAGTACAGGGATTCCCTATCGAGGAGACTTATTTAATTGTTTTCAATGTTGGAACAGCAATTTTTGGGGAGCACTATACTCTGGAGAATGATATATGGGGCCCACCATACACTGGAGCATTCCAAAGGTGGACATCAGACACTGGAGCAGCATTTACAGGGTCCATTATACACTAGAGCATTAGAAATGGGTACTCCTGGGGGCGCCACAAGTGCACTGAGGCCTAGCCACTGCTAGATGATTCTGCTGTTACATTGACCAAGACCGCTACATTCCCCTCGCACTCTACACAGCCTAAATGTGACCCAGATGAAACTCAGGATACCCTTTCCATATACTGTACCACCTTACACGGTGACAAAAAGGAAGGTGCAGCTGAAAGTGCAGGTTCGGCCCACCCGCCATCAGACACACCACCGTACTATGAGGGGCCCTGTGCCAGTGCTGTTGCCAACAAGTGGCCCCCCCCTGCTTGCTCTGCATCACAGCACTTGCAAAGTTGAAATACTTACCTCTCCCTGCTCCACCGCCATGACATCTTCCGCATTTCCTGACAGTGATATTCTGATCAGAGAGCGCAATCACATCTCGTCTGTACGCCCAGACTAGTACAGGGATTCCCTAGCGAGGAGACTTATTTGAGGAGACTTATTTAATTGTTTTCAATGTTGGGACAGCAATTTTTGGGGAGCACTATACTCTGGAGAATGATATATGGGGCCCACCATACACTGGAGCATTCCAAAGGTGGACATCAGACATTGGAGCAGCATTTACAGGGCCCATTATACACTAGAGCATTAGAAATGGGGCCCATTATATATAGAGCATTATTTGGGCCCATAAGACAGTGCAGCTTCATCCATGGGGACCAACATATACTGTAGCATTATGTGGAGCTCATCATATACTGTTTCAAATATTATATGGGACCAATGATTCTGTATGGTGAAATATATGGGCCTCATTACTCTGTATAGCGCACTATGCGGTGGCCATAATACTGTATGGAGTAAGATACTGTCCGTTTATGGAACTATTGGAGAATTTAAAATGGATATCAGTCATGAGATGTAAAAAGTGAAGTATTTTTCATTGTACTATACCGCTATTTCACTGCCGTATTGGAGCATCATGAGTTGTGGTATGTGTTAAAGGGGCACTCTTTGGCCCAGGGGACATGAAAACCTGGAGCCAGCCCTACCCCCCACAAATTTAGTCAAATAACCCCCATTTTTCAGTGCGTAACTAGTATTATGAAGTAAATTAAGGTTGAAAAGCTTCAGTAATAAGATTTGATGTTTTTGGCATTCAAAAGGGCACTGTAGGTGTGTTTCCTGGCCTCCACTCCCTGCCGACTTTGCTTCACTATTGACTTGCATTGGGTTCGTGTTTCAGTCGGCCTTCGACTTTTCACAAAAATTGGCCGATTTCGTTCGACCCGACTTTTGCGAAAGTCGGGTTTCATGAAACCAGACTCGACCCAAAAAAAGGCAAAGTCGCTCAACTTTACTGATAATATGTTTGTGACTTCATTTTAAGTTCTTCTGCCACCTGAAAAGGTCTATCAAGCTCATCATTAATAATCCCAACCCATAGCTATTCCCCACCTTCACCTTGCTAGTGTCAAAATAGATGTTTGTACCAGTTACTTCTAAAACCATTGCCATCTGGTCCACTAAGCGTTGCTCTAATCTCATCAGTCCATGAAACCTTTAAAAAATCTGTCTTCAGATATTTCTTGGCACAGTCTTGATATTTCCCCTTCTGTGTCTTGCTGAGTGGTGGTCAGGTTCAGCCTTCCTCACCTCGGCCATGTCTCTGAGCACTGGACTCCTTGTACTTCTGGGTCTTCTCAGTGGTGGTCAGGTTCAGCTTTCCTCACCTCGACCATGTCTCTGAGCACTGAGCACCTTATACTTTAGAGTCACAGACTTCATCACGTCGCTCTCAGACTTCATCACGTCGCTCTATCCCCCTTATCTCAGGGCTCATCTTGTGTACCCCCTACCATTCTGTATCAAGTCTTTCTGTATCATGTGGCTGCCCTCACCGATAAGTTAAGCTTTGGGAGGGCCCGTCTGAGTGGGCAACTTCAACCTCTGCTTCTCCAGAAGTTATGCTACTGGGAGAGCAGTAAGTGAGGATACTTGTAAAGTTGAGTAGATTAAATTCACTCATCTCTTTTTAGAACTTAAATATTTTACTGTATGCAGAAATCCTTATGAGAGGTATTCAGCCCCTTCCACAATTACATTAGGTCATCAGGATATTAATAAAAATACCAAGAAGCAGGTCTATATATCAGAAGAATCCATCTAGAAGCAGTATAGATGTTCAATATATTTATTTTTGCATAAAAGTTGTTACTAATATGCAAAGATGGAATAAGAAAGTCTGTAGATACAGAAGCTTTCTATAGAAAGGAGCAGATGTTGATGATTCCGCTCCTTGGGCCTTTGGTTGCACTTGTGCTGTTTTTGCACATCCAGGTCTGGATCACACACGATGGAGAGGTGAAGAGCAGGAATGTGTAACGTCTGATCTGTGTAGATGGAATTTTCCTGGAGTCTTACAGCACCGCGATCAACCATATGGCCTTCTGTCTGGCCATGGACAGGTAGATGAAGGAGCAGCCGCTTCTTCATTCTGTCCATGACCCGGTAGTGTCTGTATATGGCCGGGGTCACAATTGGCGCAGGCACTCAGGACCGGAGTGTGTTTCTATGCAGCTGAGTGCTAAGGTCCAAGTGCTGATGGCAGTGCCATATGTTGAGATGCGAGACTCAAGCGAGTTTCTCTTAAGTGTGAGTGTGACTCCGGCCTATGGCCAAGTATGAGAAGGAGCAGCCGCTGCCTTCTTTTTGGCCATATCCGGTGGAGAAGGAGTAGCCGCTGCCTTCTTTTTGTCTATATCCGGTGGAGAAGGAGCAGCCGCTGCCTTCTCTTTGTCTATATCCAGTGGAGAAGGAGCAGCCACTACCTTCTCTGTCCATATCCAGTAATCTTGTCCTTACCACCACAGTGTACATGAGTCAACCAAATGGCAAGTTTGGCTGAAAGAAGTCCTTCAATTCCAGCCTTTGATTACTTGCCATTTCGATCCAGAGGAAGGCGAAAAATAACCCCAAGGACTTGTTGGAATATCCTAAGGGGAAAAAAATTCCTTCCTGACCCCAAATATGGCGATCGGAATACATCCCTGGATGTTTGGTGCTCGAATCTACGTGGCTGTTAACCCCTTCCTGCCATCCGACGTACTATCCCGTCCACTGTACCCGGGCCCGTATGACCGGGGACGGGATAGTACGTCGGGCCCTTTAATGCGATACCGCGACTAAAGTCGCGGTGATCGCATTAAAATTCCGACGCCATCTCACCTTAGAAAAGATGGCGTCGGCATCCCGGGCTGCGATCCCGCCCCCCCGGCATCCAGAGCGCTGTGATTGGCTGTTCAATTCTGAACAGCCAATCGCAGCGTTTCTCATTGTTTCAGCCAATCAGCTTGGCTGAAACAATGATGTCCTAGGCGGGGATCGAGTACCCGGATTGGCGCGATCGCCGATCTGATCGATCGCGCCAATCGCAGTGCACAGCGGCGCTATATCGCGACACACGTCACTTATCCAAGCTTGTGCCTGCTGTTTTTCATTTTTTTCACCCCCCTTTGTGCCACCTAACTACAACCCTAACTGTTGATCCCTGCCCAATCTATCTTCATCCACCCCAATCCCCCCATCCCCCTTCCCCCTATTTTTACCCCCCTCCACCCCACTTTTGCGCCACCTCCGTGCGCAGCTGCCGAGCGTTGATTGGTGACGAGGTTCACCGATCAACACTTGAGCTCGTTTTTTTTTCCTTAGCCCCCTTTGCGCCACTTCCGTACACACATCCCGCAGCCGCAAAAGTTGGATAAGTGACACACGTCACTTATCCAAGCTTGTGCCTGCCGCTTTTCATTTTTTTCACCCCCCTTTGTGCCACCTAACTACAACCCTAACTGTTGATCCCTGCCCAATCTCTCTTCATCCACCCCAATCCCCCCATCCCCCTTCCCCCTATTTTACCCCCCTCCACCCCACTTTTGCGCCACCTCCGTGCGCAGCCGCCGAGCGTTGATTGGTGACGCAGTTCACCGATCAACACTTGAGCTCGCTTTTTTTTCCTTAGCCCCTCCGTACACACATCCCGCAGCTGCGAAACTTGGATAAGTGACACAGTTCACTTATCAGAGTTTGCCGTTTTCCTTTTTTTTTTTTTCCACCCCCCCCTTGCGCCACCCCGTGCGCACATCCAGCAGCCTAGTTTTGATAAGTGACACTTATCAGCTAGGGTCTGCTGTTTTATACTTTTTTCCACAGCTTTTTCTTTACAGAAAGTTTACACCAATCACTCCCCCCCCTCACGTACACATACAGTTTTCAATAAAGTGTACACCCAAGCACCATATTTACACAAAAATGTCATCAAATTCATCCCAACAGCGCTATTCAGTGGAGGAGGCATATGCTTTACTTGCCTCCGAAACTGATAGCGATTTGGATGACGATCCGACTTTTCTTTATTTTTCGGATTCTTCATCCTCTTCTTCTTCCTCTTCTCCCTCCTCATCTTCCTCCTCGGGTCCTGCGGAACCGCCACGCAGACGCTCCAGGACAGAAGATGAGGCAGCGCCCACCATGCCCGCAGCTGACCCAGTGCTCCCCGTATGGACCTCGCCCCCCGAAAATTACGAGCCACTGATTCCTGATTTTGTGGCAGAATCAGGAATCAAGTTTGACACCACCGGCCTCACAGAAATTGACTTTTTCAAAGTCTTTTTCTCTGAGGATTTTGTTAACCTCATGGTGGAGCAAACTAATTTGTACGCTCGTCAATTTTTGGAGCAAAACCCGCGTTCAACATTTTCAAACTGGTCTCCTGTAGACGCAGTTGAAATGACGCAGTTTTGGGGCCTGGTCCTCCATATGGGGATACTGAAGAAGCCGGAAATTCGGCAATATTGGAGTGTTGATATTTTATACAACACTCCAGTGTTCCGAATGGTCATGGCCCGGACGCGTTTTGAGGCCATCCACAAGTTTCTGCATTATACTGATAATGCAGCGTGTCCCGCACAAGATGACCCCAACTTTGACCGTCTGTTCAAAGTTCGACCGGTCATCGAACACTTCAACAAAAAGTTTGCTGAAGTGTACGTGCCCCAAAGGGACATCTGCGTGGATGAGTCCTTGGTTCACTTCAAGGGAAGGCTGCGATTCCGTCAATACCTGCCCAGTAAGAGGGCCAGGTACGGAATCAAACTCTATAAGTTGTGTGAGAGTACCTCAGGGTACACCCACAAGTTTAGAGTTTACGAAGGGAAGGACACCCGGATTGAACCCCCTGAGTGTCCTCCTTTCCTGGGAGTGAGTGGGAAAATTGTGTGGGATTTGGTGCACCCACTGCTGGATAAAGGTTATCACCTCTACACTGATAACTTTTATACCAGCATCCCACTCTACAAATCCCTCTCTGAGCGACGTACCGCAGCCTGCGGTACTGTCCGCAAAAATCAGAGAGGCCTCCCGAAGACGCTACTTGGGCAGATGCTCCGAAAAGGTGAGAGCAGAGCCCAATGTAGCGACCACCTGCTGGTGGTCAAGTACAAGGACAAGAGAGATGTCCATCTCTTGACCACCATACACGGTGATGGCAGTACCCTCTGCACTGTACGGGGTACCTCTACACAGGTCCTCAAACCGACATGTGTAGTGGGGTACAACAAAAAAATGGGGGGAGTTGATCTCTCCGATCAACTCCTCCAACCGTACAATGCATTGAGGAAGGCCAAGGTGTGGTACAAAAAGCTGGCCGTGCACATCGTCCAAATGGCAATGCTCAACACATTCCTGCTGTCACAATGTGCATGCCCCAGCGATACGGCGTACCTTCATTTCCAGGAGGTAGTGGTTAAGGCCATGATGTTTGGCGCTCAGGAAGGAGCGGGCCCCAGTACTTCAGGAACTGAAGGTGCTCGTATTGTCCCAGGTCAGCATTTTCCGGGGGGGGTGGTCCCGCCAACCCCAAGAAAAGGTAAGCCGCAAAAAAGGTGTCGAGTGTGTTACAAAAAAGGAATACGCAGGGACACCACTTACCAGTGCGACACCTGCCCCGAAAAACCTGGCCTGTGCATGAAGGATTGCTTCAAATTGTACCACACCTCCATGCACTACTAATTTACATTAGATTAGTTGGGGGCACATCTAGATTTGTTCATTGGGGGTCTAGTATCCAAAGTGATGTCATATGTGGGTTTTTTTCCTGTTTAGGCACATCAGGGACTCTGCAAATGGAACATGACGCCAGCAGACCATCAAAGTCTGCATTCCAAAACAACACTACTTCCCTTTCGAGCCCCAACGTGTGCCTAAACAGTTTTTTCCCACATGTGGGGTACCAGAGTACCCAGGACAAATTGGACAACGACTTTTGGGGTCCAATTTCTCCTGTTACTCTTGGGAAAATTAAAAATTGGGGACTAAATGATCATTTATGTGGGAACAAAACAGGATTTTATATTTTCACTCCTGGGCATTATAATCTTTAGTGAAACACTTGGGGGTTCAAAGTGCTCACCACACATCTAGATAAGTTCCTTAGGGGGTCTAGTTTCCAAAATGGGGTCACTTATGGGGGGTTTCTACTGTTTAGGAACATCAAGGGCTCTGCAAATGGAACATGACGCCCGCAGACCATTCCATCAAAGTCTGCTTTCCAAAACGTCATTACTTCCCTTTCGAGCCCTGACGTGTGCCCAAACAGTAGTTTTCTCCCACATGTGGGGTATCAGGGTACTCAGGACAAATTGGACAACAACTTTTGGGGTCCAATTTCTCCTGTTACTCTTGGGAAAATTAAAAATTGGGGACTAAATGATCATTTATGTGGGAACAAAACAGGATTTTATATTTTCACGCCTGGGCATTATAATCTTTAGTGAAACACTTGGGGGTTCAAAGTGCTCACCACACATCTAGATAAGTTCCTTAGGGGGTCTAGTTTCCAAAATGGGGTCACTTATTGGGGGTTTCTACTGTTTAGGAACATCAAGGGCTCTGCAAATGGAACATGACGCCCGCAGACCATTCCATCAAAGTCTGCTTTCCAAAACGTCATTACTTCCCTTTCGAGCCCTGACGTGTACCCAAACAGTAGTTTTCTCCCACATGTGGGGTATCAGGGTACTCAGGACAAATTGGACAACAACTTTTGGGGTCCAATTTCTCCTGTTACTCTTGGGAAAATTAAAAATTGGGGACTAAATGATCATTTATGTGGGAACAAAACAGGATTTTATATTTTCACGCCTGGGCATTATAATCTTTAGTGAAACACTTGGGGGTTCAAAGTGCTCACCACACATCTAGATAAGTTCCTTAGGGGGTCTAATTTCCAAAATGGGGTCACTTATTGGGGGTTTCTACTGTTTAGGAACATCAAGGGCTCTGCAAATGGAACATGACGCCCACAGACCATTCCATCAAAGTCTGCTTTCCAAAACGTCATTACTTCCCTTTCGAGCCCTGACGTGTGCCCAAACAGTAGTTTTCTCCCACATGTGGGGTATCAGGGTACTCAGGACAAATTGGACAACAACTTTTAGGGTCCAATTTCTCCTGTTACTCTTGGGAAAATTAAAAATTGGGGACTAAATGATCATTTATGTGGGAACAAAACAGGATTTTATATTTTCACGCCTGGGCATTATAATCTTTAGTGAAACACTTGGGGGTTCAAAGTGCTCACCACACATCTAGATAAGTTCCTTAGGGGGTCTAGTTTCCAAAATGGGGTCACTTATTGGGGGTTTCTACTGTTTAGGAACATCAAGGGCTCTGCAAATGGAACATGACGCCCGCAGACCATTCCATCAAAGTCTGCTTTCCAAAACGTCATTACTTCCCTTTCAAGCCCTGACGTGTGCCCAAACAGTAGTTTTCTCCCACATGTGGGGTATCAGGGTACTCAGGACAAATTGGACAACAACTTTTGGGGTCCAATTTCTCCTGTTACTCTTGGGAAAATTAAAAATTGGGGACTAAATGATCATTTATGTGGGAACAAAACAGGATTTTATATTTTCACGCCCGGGTGTTATAAACTTCTGTGAAGCCCTTGGGGGTTCAAAGTGCTCACCACACATCTAGATAAGTTCCTTAGGGGGTCTAGTTTCCAAAATGGGGTCACTTGTGGGGGGTTTCCACTGTTTAGGCACATCAGACGCTCGTCAAACGTGACATGGCGTCCGATCTCAATTCCAGCCAATTTTAGGTTGAAAAAGTCAAACGGGGCTCCTTCCCTTGTGAGCCCTGCCATGTGCCTAAACAGTGGTTCCCCCCCACATATTGGGTATCAGAATACTCAGGACAAATTTGACAAGAACCTTTGGGGTCCAATTTCTCCTGTTACCCTTGGGAAAACAAAATATTGGGGACTAAATGATCATGTTTGTGGAAAAAATATGATTTTTTATTTTCACGCCCGCGTGTTATAAACTTCTGTGAAGCCCTTGGGGGTTCAAAGTGGTCACCACACATCTAGATAAGTTCCTTAGGGGGTCTAGTTTCCAAAAGGGGGCCACTTGTGGGGGGTTTCCACTGTTTAGGCACATCAGACGCTCGTCAAACGCGACATGGCATCCGATCTCAATTCCAGCCAATTTTAGGTTGAAAAAGTCAAACGGGGCTCCTTCCCTTCTGAGCCCTGCCATGTGCCCAAACAGTGGTTCCTCCCCACATATTGGGTATCAGCGTACTCAGGACAAATTTGACAAGAAGCTTTGGGGTCCAATTTCTCCTGTTACCCTTGGGAAAACAAAATATTGTGGACTAAATGATCATGTTTGTGGAAAAAATATGATTTTTTATTTTCACTCCCGGGTGTTATAAACTTCTGTGAAGCCCTTGGGGGTTCAAAGTGGTCACCACACATCTAGATAAGTTCCTTAGGGGGTCTAGTTTCCAAAATGGGGTCACTTGTGGGGGGTTTCCACTGTTTAGGCACATCAGACGCTCATCAAACGTGACATGGCGTCCGATCTCAATTCCAGCCAATTTTAGGTTGAAAAAGTCAAACGGGGCTCCTTCCCTTCTGAGCCCTGCCATGTGCCTAAACAGTGGTTCCCCCCCACATATTGGGTATCAGCGTACTCAGGACAAATTTGACAACAACCTTTGGGGTCCAATTTCTCCTGTTACCCTTGGGAAAACAAAATATTGGGGACTAAATGATCATGTTTGTGGAAAAAATATGATTTTTTATTTTCACTCCCGGGTGTTATAAACTTCTGTGAAGCCCTTGGGGGTTCAAAGTGGTCACCACACATCTAGATAAGTTCCTTAGGGGGTCTAGTTTCCAAAATGGGGTCACTTGTGGGGGGTTTCCACTGTTTAGGCACATCAGACGCTCGTCAAACGTGACATGGCGTCCGATCTCAATTCCAGCCAATTTTAGGTTGAAAAAGTCAAACGGGGCTCCTTCCCTTCTGAGCCCTGCCATGTGCCTAAACAGTGGTTCCCCCCCACATATTGGGTATCAGCGTACTCAGGACAAATTTGACAACAACCTTTGGGGTCCAATTTCTCCTGTTACCCTTGGGAAAACAAAATATTGGGGACTAAATGATCATGTTTGTGGAAAAAATATGATTTTTTATTTTCACGCCTGGGTGTTATAAACTTCTGTGAAGCCCTTGGGGGTTCAAAGTGGTCACCACACATCTAGATAAGTTCCTTAGGGGGTCTAGTTTCCAAAATGGGGTCACTTGTGGGGGGTTTCCACTGTTTAGGCACATCAGACACTCATCAAACGCGACATGGCGTCCGATCTCAATTCCAGCCAATTTTAGGTTGAAAAAGTCAAACGGGGCTCCTTCCCTTCTGAGCCCTGCCTTGTGCCCAAACAGTGGTTCCCCCCCATATCTTGGGTATCAGCGTACTCAGGACAAATTTGACAACAACTTTTGGGGTCCAATTTCTCCTGTTACCCTTGGGAAAATAAAAAAATTGTTGCTAAAATATTATTTTTGTGACTAAAAAGTTAAATGTTCATTTTTTCCTTCCACGTTGCTTCTGCTCCTGTGAAGCACCTGAAGGGTTAATAATCTTCTTGAATGTAGTTTTGAGTAGCTTCAGGGGTGCAGTTTTTAGAATGGTGTCACTTTTGGGTATTTTCTGCCATATAGACCCCTCAAAGTGACTTCAAATGTGAGGTGGTCCCTAAAAAAAATGGTTTTGTAAGTTTTGTTGTAAAAATTAGAAATCGCTTGTCAAATTTTAACCCTTATAACTTCCTAACAAAAAAAAATGTTGTTTCCCAAATTGTGCTGATGTAAAGTAGACATGTGGGAAATGTTATTTAGTAACTATTTTGTGTCACATATTTCTCTGTTTTAAGGGCATACAAATTCAAAGTTTGAAAATTGCAAAATTTTCAAAATTTTTGCCATATTTCTGTTTTTTTCATAAATAAACGCAAGTTATAGCGAAAATTTTTTACCACTAAAGTGAAGTACAATATGTCACGAGAAAACAATCTCAGAATCGCCTAGATCCGTTGAAGCGTTCCAGAGTTATAACCTCATAAAGGGACAGTGGTCAGAATTGTAAAAATTGGCCCGGTCATGAACGTGCAAACCACCCTTGGGGGTGAAGGGGTTAATGTGGTGGAAGCTCTGTAGTATTTGTCACAGTCCGGTAAATTAGAAAGTCCAGGTAATTGTCTCATCCGATTAATTAAAGCTTCATTCCTCGATGTTGCTGGAATGGGGCTGATTTATATCAGCCTATTACTCCTGTTAGAAAAGAAATATATTCAAAATAAAGAAATTGAAGCGACTCGACACCATCATAAAGTCTGGGCGGAGATCACAATATCGCAGGTTGCACATTTAAAAAAGGGTGTGTGAACCACAAGGGAAGCTCAGTTTAATAGACACCAAACTGGGGAAACAATTGCAGGCCAAAACTGAAGAAAAGCGTCATCTCCATATAAAAATACTCCTTTATTAATGTCCTGTAGAACATATCGGCTGGTCTCTCTGAACAGCCGCACCTGATCCTTCTCTTTCTACTGATGATATGTCTTAAAGGACGTTAATGAAAAAGTGATTTTTAAAGGTGAGCGCTGCTTTTCTCGTTTTTAAGAAGAGAAGTTTACATTTCTTAGAAATGGCTCCTCACAAATATACTGTATACTGGGGAATATAATGATGAGGTGTATGGCGGGTATGTGTGCTACTGGGCAGAGGTAACACTATGGATGTCCCTATGTGCTATACTTACATCTTCGTAATGGAACGGTGGTTCGGCTCTGCCGGACTCCACGTCACTCCAGTTTATAGAGTGGAAGAATGGGCGCTCTCTAATGAACGATGTTATGGCATAACGAGTAGATTGAGTTTTGCAGAGAAGCTGGAAGATGAGAGAGACCATTAATCATTATATTGTATATTATTTTTCTGATACGTTATTACACAATGTCTATGGACTGTCATCATCATGTCCTCTATCCTTCCTTATAATCTACCATCATCCTTCTTCACCTATTCCTACTTTTCCTACTTACCCCTTCTAGGATGTCAAGCTCATCGATGGAGATGCAGGGTGGAAAATATAGGACGTTGTCCAAAGACTCATGGTAGTCGTCTATATCGCCACTGTTATAGAATGGAGACGTCCCCACAATCATCATGTACAGGATGACACCAAATGAAAAGGAATCTGCCAGATGATTGTACCCTTCTCTATCCAATAACTGTAGGAACATAAGATAGGAGATGAGCTGAATATACCGGGGAGGGGATTTACACACAGAGCCTATGAGGATCGGTCTGTGATGAGATATGAGCAGCATACTCAGATTAGTACTCAATCCTACTATCGGCATCAATCATTAAGGGATGTTCCTTACCTCAGGCGCGATGTAACCCTTCGTGCCAACAAGTTCGTCCAAGACGTCATCCTTGCCCACATTCACGGCTGAAGTGCCAAAGTCACAGATTTTTATGTGTCCACTGCCATCAATGAGAATGTTATGAGGCTTCAGGTCACTGCAGGGAAAGGAGTAGACACTATTGGTGAGGATAATTCATGAAAAGAACTTTCTACATTAGATATGTAAGGTGACAACATAGATTTATGAAGATGAACTGATTACCGATGTATCACGCCATGTTCATGGAGGAACTGGATTCCGCAAACCATTTCTGCTGCAAAGCGTCTGTGGAGAAGAAAGTAGTGGATGGATCAGTGGTTACACACACTTTTGGACCATAATGAACGAGCAGCAAATTATTATGATTCAGCCTAAGACATTTACCTTGTTGTCTCTGTATCAAACTTCATCGATTCTAACATTTGGCTAAACAGATCTCCTCCGGCCATTGCCTCCATGGCTATTATATATGCTTGTGGTGTTTCTACAAAGCCCCGCAGAGATGTTATGAAGCGGCAGCCAACGCCATTACTTAGGGCCTTTAACTCTGTAGAGAATGTTTCCTCATCACAACAACTCTTTTCCATGATCTTAAGGGCTAGTAGTTCTTTGCTGACTGGAACTGAAGCCAAGACGACCTGAAGAAAAATCACAGAAGATCAGACCAAACTCTCATCTATTCTAGGGTTCTGTGTAATGGATCACTGGTGTATCCCAATTATCATTACATATGAAGATCCTGTAATGAATATTTATACCATCCTGTGTTTCTGGTGGAGAATACTTTGGGGAGCACGGAGTAGTATAAATTCATTCTTACCTTTCCGTAGCATCCTCTTCCAATATTAGTGAGTAAATCAAGGCTGTAAAGGTCAATAGGATTTTCAATTTTAACCAATTCTCTCACAGGTAAAACAGGGGAGCTGGCATCACCAAGGTCTTCTGCTTTCGCATCTGCTATGTCAGAGGGCATCATAACGTTTGCACCTGCTGAGATAATATAAGATTTGTTAATCTCTTTGAGAACAAATAATGGAAATACACTTTCTATTAAATGCGGGCTCAGGCGCTGAGCATGCATTTTACCAGGCTAACACCAGCTGTATTACATATCTGCCACCTGCCTATAACTGCCGTGCCTAGAGCACACTCCGATTGCTTCAGTATTACTATTTCATTGCTATCAGTGCTACTTAAATTAAGTGAATGCCGATTTGTGCGCACCAGCACCCATTAGTCTCCTCAGGACACAATTGCAAGGGGTTTATTGGTTGTAATGACAATATGAGCCCTATCTTTTACTTTCATCCAAATGTTAAGACGAGCCTTGCTTAATTTCATATGAGAACGTCATTATAGCTATATACAGCAATACAGTCCCATTACAAGAGATCAGAAAATCTCAGGGTCAAGTCTTCTAAAGAGACTAAAAAATGAAATAAATAAAAAAAGTTTTTTAAAAAACATTCAAAAATTTAATTTGAATTACTTAACCTTCCCAATTAATAATAATAATGATAATAATAAAAAAATTTGAAAAATAAGCATAACTAAGATCACTCCACTAGTATAAGTCCGCTATACAAAAATACTCAAATAATTCTCCCAAACAGTAAATACTGAAATGAGAAAAAAAATGGAAACACCAAAATTGCATTTTTTTAAAAATTTTATAGCAGATTGGAACGGACCAGTTTAACTAAAACTTAACTTTTAATCAACCTTTAAAAACATATATCAACAAAAAGTGCCATACGAAGTGCTCGTGCTGAAGTGATTAAAAATTGTTCAATGCCACCTGAAATCACCCATATAGGACAATGGGGCACTCGTTATATCATTTTATACCTTATTAACAACAGCCTCTAAGTGTTGCGTACGTATCGGGCCTCAGTCCCTAAACCCAGATATAATGAAGAATAGCCTATAGCCCCACATATGAATTGTCCTTTTATGGTTATTGCTGTTTTCTAGGCTCTAATACAGTCCGTATAGGACATTAGTATACAAAAAAGTGAGCCACTGTACATATATCGAACACCCTCAGAAAGAAAATGTATAGAATCTTCTTTAGATTACTGACCACAAATCTCCTTTCTAGTGTATGAATAGATCATGTACTTATCTCAGATATCGTTGCTTTCCATGGCGATACCCGAATACTGCTCACAGCTAGGGGGCTCCACATGTCAGCGAATCGCTGGGTAGCTCGATTCCCTCTGTATATCTCCCAACGCGTTTCATCTACCACAAATTCATCAGGGGAGTAGTGGCATTTAGTCCGGTGGCATTGCGCGCCATATCGCGCTCTCATTATCTTTTATATACATTCAGAAGTCCCGCGGTCTATCCCTATTTCCGGACGCCGGGGCTGGCACTTCCGGTTTTCATCTTGCTCAGGCCCCTAGACTCCTCTCCTGCCCCACTTCCTGGGCATGTCTAAGGGATGAAAACGTCACATCCAGTGACGCGTATTGACCAGATCATGTGCCCCACTTCCTGGGTTCGTCTGAGTATCGGTAGCGTCACATCCGGTATAGACAGCGATGTAAACACATCGCATTCATGTGACTCGCCCGTGCCAATAGCAACCAGACGCTGTTGTGCATATCTATATAGCGTTAGGCATCTCGTTCTATAGAGTGGGGCTCGGGCTGGAAAAATTATACATCTATTCCCATTTAGATATAACCAATATCGGTGGCTTAGAGACGTGTATAATTACAAAAAATCAGCAAAACCATTTTCTCTTTTTTGCTGATAAACCCAAACAAGGGACATTTTCAGTGCATTCCTGAATCCAAAAATTTTTTTACACCATATTCAAAATACAAAACGTATGATTAAACTTTCCAGAGGAAAAAATATCTACCAGATTATAATAGTAAATAGTCAATTGGTTAATAGGTGTTGCATGGTATATACTGGGCACCACGGACCTTTTTGGGAAGGATAGAGAAGGGTGCTCACTAGAACTTACCCTATTATACCCTCTCTATATGTCACCTACCTAACGCGGAGGTTGGCACCCTAATTCCTGCGCAAGTGGCGCCCCCACTCAATGGCGGCTCTCCCTATACTTTGATGGCCCTATTAAAGTACTCCCTACAAGAAGGAAGAATAGGTGAGAAGTTCATTAAGTCCCTTGGGATGTACTGTTCGTAGTGAGAAGATCCAGAAAGTTTCTCTATGAAGGATTCGCTTATCCCAGTCTCCTCCTCTTTGATTTTTTGGGACTTTTTCAATGCCTATGAAACTGACAGCCTTAACATCCCCGATGTGGGCCTGGTTGATGTGATTCGCCACTGGTGTGTCTCGTTTGTTTATGATGTCCCTGTGGTGCTCTCCCACTCTCACTCTGAGCTCTCTCTTGGTTTTACCAACATATTCTAAACTGCATCTACAGGTAATCTTATACACAACTCCAACCGATCTGCAATTGATAAACTGTTGTATAGGAAAAGTTCTTCTTGTGACACTACTGCGAAAAATAGTGTCCTGTGTAATTGATGCACAATATTTGCAGTTGCCACACTTATAACACCCTTTGGGTTGGGTACCCAGCCAGGTAGGCCTAGTATTAGTGTTTAAGGAAAAATGGCTACGGACTAGTCTATCATTGATGGAACGACCTTTTCTGAACGTAATTTGTGGGGTACCAGGTAAAATCCCTAGAAGGTCTTGATCCATGAGGAGAATTGGCCAATGCCGTTTCATAATTTCCCTCAAGTCATTGGATCCATTAGAGTATTTTGTTATAAATCTGATCGTTCCTTCGTCTGTGTTTTTCTGTTTTGGGATTAATAGCTCTTTTCTATCTCTGACTGCAGTGGTCTTAAATGCCTCCTTGAGGATATCATCCGGATATCCACGCTCCAAAAACCGAGATCTCAAATCATCGGCTTGTTCCCTGAAATCTCTGTGATTAGAGCAGTTCCTTTTCATTCGTAGGTACTGCCCCTTTGGGATGCCTCTTCTGAGTGGGGCTGGGTGACTAGAATCCCATCTCAGCAGAGAATTTGAGGAGGTGGGTTTTCTAAAGGTTTTAGTTATTAACCGGCCATTCTCTCCTCTTTCAATGCTGATGTCTAGAAATGATAATTTATGTCTATCAGCCTCAAAGGTGAATTGAAGGCCCAGATCATTCTTATTCAATCCTCTTACAAAATTACCAAACCCCTCCTTGTCTCCTTTCCAAATTATGTTTTCCTCCCACCAACCCAGGAGCAAGTTTGCATACGATGGCGCACATGGGCTACCCATCGCAGTGCCCCTGAGCTGGTGGAAGTACTCTCCATTGAATAGGAAAAAGTTCCTGGTGAGACAAAATTCAAGGACCTTGATGACAAACTGATTATGTTCAGAATACTGGATACCCCTAGTTTTTAGATAGTAGTCCGCAGCCATTTGACCTTTTGTGTGAGGGATGGATGAATATAAAGCCTCTACATCGATTGAACCCAGTATCATATTGGTGTCCAAGTCAATGTTGTCAAGTTTCACTAAAAGGTCCGTGGTGTCCCGGATGTATGAACTTAGGGAAATGACAAATGGTCTTAGGATTTGGTCTACGTATAATCCTAGATTTTGTGTTAGACTCCCGATCCCAGAGACGATGGGTCTTCCCTTTAGAGGGACCAGACCCTTATGCACTTTTGGTAAAGCATAAAAGGTTGCGACAACTGGATGCATTGGTGTCAAAAATTCTCTCTCATTTTTATCAATAATTTTAGAGTGAAAGGCTCCATCAATTAATCCTTTCAATTCTTTCACATAGGATTCTGTGGGATTACCCTTAAGCCTTTCATAACCCATGGATCTCTGTAACAGGGAGTAACAAAGTGTTTTGTATTGGGCCACATCCATCACCACTATGTTACCCCCTTTGTCTGATGGTTTTATTATTATAGATTTGTCACTTTCTAGATCCAGCAACCCATCCATTTCTTTTTTGGAAAGGTTGTGAAATCTACGTTTTTTAATCTTCTCTAGTTCCATCAAATCCCTAGAGACCAGGTTCAGAAAGACATCTATAGCACCAGCATCACTGCTGGTAGGTGGCATGCGTATGCTCTTATTCTTTAGTGCTGTAAAGGGTCCTTTACCCTGTTCATTAGGGTCCACATCCCCCAGGTGATACAAAAATCTAACATCATTTAACAGATCTTCATTGATCCCCAATTCGGCACAGCTTTTTTTATCAGCATTAATGAAGTGCTTTTTCCACTTTAATTTCCGGGCAAATAAATTGAGGTCTTTAGTGGTTTCAAAACATTCAAAGTCAGAGGTAGGCACAAATGACATGCCTTTGCTTAGGACCGCCATCTGTTCGCTACTGAGGGATTTTGAGGATAGATTGATAATATGATTGTTCAATTGGGGATCCGGCTGTTGAATCTGCTCCTTAGAGGGTAGTTGGAGTCTAAAAAATGCTCCCTCTGTGGTGAGCCTCGACCCACTCCCCTCCCCCCGTGTGAGCCACCTCTCCCTCTGACTCTTCCTCTACTGTGTTTAAATCTAACCTCGGAATCAGAAAATTCTGCCTCCGAGGAAGATATATCAGTATCTTGTGTACGATTAATTTTAGTAACTGTATAGGTTTTGTTTTCACGGAACTCCTGTAAATCTCGAATAAAAAACTTGTGTTTCCTCTCCTTTAAATGATATTGAAATTTCTCTATTATGCCCTGCAGGTTAGACTCCTTTTGGGCAAAATCTGTTTCTGTTGAAAATTTCTTGGTTACCTCAATCTGTTCCCTGAGGCGTTCGTTAATATTATTTAACATAGATTTCTCCTCATCGAGGAGTATCTTCATCAGCCTCAGTGAACTATCTGTTGCCTCTTTTTCAAGTTTTGCCAGTAAAGCTGAATTTCTATATCTGTAACCGAAATTCACGGAGATTCTGAGGTGCCAGGGTACTATCCCTGCTTTAATATAGCTCTCCAGGCTTTGCACCTCCCACCAGGATGTGATCTGTTCTTTATATACCTTAGTCAATTCCTTGAAGGCTGCACTGAACGATGGTATATATTTTTTCTGAGTAAAGTTACCATCTGAGAATACGTCTTTCGCTTCATTTACCCATTGATTGGTGTCTATTCCTGTGGACAGGAATCCTGCCATGTCCTCATATATCAAAAAATAATAGCAGGGGTATATCTACCAATAGCGAGATGTGTATTTTATAGCAGATTGGTACGGACCAGTTTAACTAAAACTTAACTTTTAATCAACCTTTAAAAACATATATCAACAAAAAGTGCCATACAAAGTGCTCGTGCTGAAGTGATTAAAAATTGTTCAATGCCGCCTGAAATCACCCATATAGGACAATGGGGCACTCGTTATATCATTTTATACCTTATTAACAACAGCCTCTAAGTGTTGCGTACGTATCGGGCCTCAGTCCCTAAACCCAGATATAATGAAGAATAGCCTATAGCCCCACATATGAATTGTCCTTTTATGGTTATTGCTGTTTTCTAGGCTCTAATACAGTCCGTATAGGACATTAGTATACAAAAAAGTGAGCCACTGTACATATATCGAACACCCTCAGAAAGAAAATGTATAGAGTCTCCTTTAGATTACTGACCACAAATCTCCTTTCTAGTGTATGAATAGATCATGTACTTATCTCAGATATCGTTGCTTTCCATGGCGATACCCGAATACTGCTCACAGCTAGGGGGCTCCACATGTCAGCGAATCGCTGGGTAGCTCGATTCCCTCTGTATATCTCCCAACGCGTTTCATCTACCACAAATTCATCAGGGGAGTAGTGGCATTTAGTCCGGTGGCATTGCGCGCCATATCGCGCTCTCATTATCTTTTATAAACATTCAGAAGTCCCGCGGTCTATCCCTATTTCCGGACGCCGGGGCTGGCACTTCCGGTTTTCATCTTACTCAGGCCCCTAGACTCCTCTCCTGCCCCACTTCCTGGGCATGTCTAAGGGACGAAAACATCACATCCGGTGACGCGTATTGACCAGATCATGTGCCCCACTTCCTGGGTTCGTCTGAGTATCGGTAGCGTCACATCCGGTATAGACAGCGATGTAAACACATCGCATTCATGTGACTCGCCCGTGCCCATAGCAACCAGACGCTGTTGTGCATATCTATATAGCGTTAGGCATCTCGTTCTATAGAGTGGGGCTCGGGCTGGAAAAATTATACATCTATTCCCATTTAGATATAACCAATATCGGTGGCTTAGAGACGTGTATAATTACAAAAAATCAGCAAAACCATTTTCTATTTTTTGCTGATAAACCCAAACAAGGGACATTTTCAGTGCATTCCTGAATCCAAAAAATTTTTTACACCATATTCAAAATACAAAACGTATGATTAAACTTTCCAGAGGAAAAAATATCTACCAGATTATAATAGTAAATAGTCAATTGGTTAATAGGTGTTGCATGGTATATACTGGGCACCACGGACCTTTTTGGGAAGGATAGAGAAGGGTGCTCACTAGAACTTACGCTATTATACCCTCTCTATATGTCACCTACCTAACGCGGAGGTTGGCACCCTAATTCCTGCGCAAGTGGCGCCCCCACTCAACGGCGGCTCTCCCTATACTTTGATGGCCCTATTAAAGTACTCCTTACAAGAAGGAAGAATAGGTGAGAAGTTCATTAAGTCCCTTGGGATGTACTGTTCGTAGTGAGAAGATCCAGAAAGTTTCTCTCTGAAGGATTCGCTTATCCCAGTCTCCTCCTCTTTGATTTTTTGGGACTTTTTCAATGCCTATGAAACTGACAGCCTTAACATCCCCGTTGTGGGCCTGGTTGATGTGATTCGCCACTGGTGTGTCTCGTTTGCTTATGATGTCCCTGTGGTGCTCTCCCACTCTCACTCTGAGCTCTCTCTTGGTTTTACCAACATATTCTAAACTGCATCTACAGGTAATCTTATACACAACTGGTTGCTATGGGCACGGGCGAGTCACATGAATGCGATGTGTTTACATCGCTGTCTATACCGGATGTGACGCTACCGATACTCAGACGAACCCAGGAAGTGGGGCACATGATCTGGTCAATACGCGTCACCGGATGTGACGTTTTCGTCCCTTAGACATGCCCAGGAAGTGGGGCAGGAGAGGAGTCTAGGGGCCTGAGTAAGATGAAAACCGGAAGTGCCAGCCCCGGCGTCCGGAAATAGGGATAGACCGCGGGACTTCTGAATGTATATAAAAGATAATGAGAGCGCGATATGGCGCGCAATGCCACCGGACTAAATGCCACTACTCCCCTGATGAATTTGTGGTAGATGAAACGCGTTGGGAGATATACAGAGGGAATCGAGCTACCCAGCGATTCGCTGACATGTGGAGCCCCCTAGCTGTGAGCAGTATTCGGGTATCGCCATGGAAAGCAACGATATCTGAGATAAGTACATGATCTATTCATACACTAGAAAGGAGATTTGTGGTCAGTAATCTAAAGGAGACTCTATACATTTTCTTTCTGAGGGTGTTCGATATATGTACAGTGGCTCACTTTTTTGTATACTAATGTCCTATACGGACTGTATTAGAGCCTAGAAAACAGCAATAACCATAAAAGGACAATTCATATGTGTGGCTATAGGCTATTCTTCATTATATCTGGGTTTAGGGACTGAGGCCCGATACGTACGCAACACTTAGAGGCTGTTGTTAATAAGGTATAAAATGATATAACGAGTGCCCCATTGTCCTATATGGGTGATTTCAGGCGGCATTGAACAATTTTTAATCACTTCAGCACGAGCACTTTGTATGGCACTTTTTGTTGATATATGTTTTTAAAGGTTGATTAAAAGTTAAGTTTTAGTTAAACTGGTCCGTACCAATCTGCTATAAAATACACATCTCGCTATTGGTAGATATACCCCTGCTATTATTTTTTGATATATGAGGACATGGCAGGATTCCTATCCACAGGAATAGACACCAATCAATGGGTAAATGAAGCGAAAGACGTATTTTCAGATGGTAACTTTACTCAGAAAAAATATATACCATCGTTCAGTGCAGCCTTCAAGGAATTGACTAAGGTATATAAAGAACAGATCACATCCTGGTGGGAGGTGCAAAGCCTGGAGAGCTATATTAAAGCAGGGATAGTACCCCGGCACCTCAGAATCTCCATGAATTTCGGTTACAGATATAGAAATTCAGCTTTACTGGCAAAACTTGAAAAAGAGGCAACAGATAGTTCACTGAGGCTGATGAAGATACTCCTCGATGAGGAGAAATCTATGTTAAATAACATTAACGAACGCTTCAGGGAACAGATTGAGGTAACCAAGAAATTTTCAACAGAAACAGATTTTGCCCTAAAGGAGTCTAACCTGCAGGGCATAATAGAGAAATTTCACTATGATTTAAAGGAAAGGAAACACAAGTTTTTTATTCGAGATTTACAGGAGATTTTTTTTTTTTTTCATTTTTTTAAAAATCAGAAAGTTGCAATGTCTCAGAATATGGCGACACAAACCAATTTTGTTTTATTTCTTATTACACTTCTAATTTTCTTTCCACATTTTAGTAAAATGAAAATGTATGCATATTGGGAATTACCAGAATTGTATCTGACATGGAGAATTATTTTGTGAGGTCATTTCTATCACACAATTAACACAATAAAAAAAGTCAGAATCCCTTTTTTCTATACAATTTTACCAAACTAATTTAAAAAAAAAAACAACCAAACATTGAAAGACAAAATAAATGGTGTCGTTCAAAGCTACAGCTCGGCCCACTGAAAAAATATATATATTACAGTTTTAAACAGAACTCTATACATCAGCAGGAAATGTCTCATATTTGGTGTTTCGCTTACTGTCTAATTGCAAAATTGTCCCTGTTGCCCATAGCAACAATTCACAGCACAGATTCCGGTTCTTAACATTCTATAGAACACTGAAATGTGACTGGTTGCTATGGGCAACAAGGACAGTTCTTCCACAAGTCAGCATTGATAATGGAGGTCTGCACATAATTTTAGGAGTATAATTCCCCTCGCCCCCAGTCTTATTCTACTGAGCTGTTTCCATCTTACCTGTTTCATCTTCATCCATTGCTCTTTCTGGTGAAGAAACGCTGACGGTTTTGGCTGATGACTGGGATCTCCATAGTGCACCATTCCCATTAATAATGGGCGTTGCATAGGTCAGATGCCTCCTGCATTGGATAACCCAGTCTCTGCTGTTCCAAATTCTTTTCATGGCTGCGGCTCTTTGCAGGTCCTGGATGTATTTCCTTTCAGATCTGGATGAGACCTGTTTTGGAGTTTCTTGGAGAACCTCGTCCGGCTTTATATCTGCGCCGATGTTTCTCCGCTTATTTAGGATGGCTTCTTTATTCCTCATCCTTATTGCAGGGGCCAGATCTCCAATTTTTTTTAAGGAGATAAGTATGGCCCTCTGAAGCTCAGCGGAGGCTGCAGAGTGGGACTCCATGAGGTTCGCCATGATCCTTCTCTTTGTAAGGATCTCATGTCTTTTGGACTTTCTCATTTTCTCTAGATTTTGTCGTTTGGATGCCATTTCAGAGGCGTCAGTGTCCATGTTCGGTAAAGTAATGTCCTTTCACCCTAAAGCGAATAATAATACCTGCTCTTCATTTAATCCTCTCCATCTCTCAGCACCTGATCTCGTTGGGCTCGTCTTCTCTCTTTATACATTTTGGAATCAATTTATGCTTCGTTCATCATGAAAAACAAAAGGAACTCCTTCACCGTTGGGGGTCTGTGAGGCAGTGATTTCCTATGGGCAGTAACACTGGAATGTAGAATGTGATGATGTCATCACCTCATTGTGACATAGATTATACTGTGTTGTCACAGCAAGAATCATATACATGGACAGATACATAGATAGATATAAACTTTGTAGGATATATATATATATATATATATATATATTAAAAATTAAATAATATAAATATAATTTAAAAAAATGTATAATTATAAGCAGAAAATTTCATGTAGGGATGCTGTTTAGGAAATAAATATAAGTAGGAAAGGGGGAATTTAATACATTACATAATTAAGGTTCAAATGCTGCTATGAATCTCTGTTCTCAGATGTAGTTCAAATTTTAAGGTTAAGTGGAAACACCCATTAAGTTGTATACACACATTAAACAGTGTCATGGTAACAAGATTTGACTTTTCAGTCAGCTAAATGTCTTTTATGGCCCCTTTACAGTTTGCCTAATAATTCCACACACCTTAATAAAGGTCATAGTATCCTTGGGGTATGTGCACACATTAAGAATTTGGTGCAGAAATTTCTGCATCTCTTGGCAGGAAAAACATTGAGTAAAATAGGCAGTTTTTTTTTTTTGCTGCGTTACTTGCGTTTTTTGGTGCATATTTTACCCCACTCACTAGTATGGATGAAATCTGCAGCAAAAACGATGAAAGAATTTACGTGTTTCAGGTTTAAATCTGCAAGGAAAAAGTAAGCAACATGTGCATGAGACTTCTGGATTCTCATTCGCTTCCCTGGCATCAGGAAACCCTTCAGGTTTAGCGACAAATCCACACACGGTGTAATACTCTCACACTTATTAATCTTTATATAGCGCTAACATATTCTACAGCGCTTTACAGTTTGCACACGTTACCATCACTGTCCCCGATGGGGCTCGCAATCTAAATTCCCTAACTGTATGTCTTTTGGAATGTGGGAGGAAACCCATGCAAACACAGGGAGAACATACAAACTCCTTGCAGATGTTGTCCTTGGTGGGATTCAAACCCAGAACTCCAGCGCTGCAAGGCTGCAGTGCTATCCACTGAACCACCGTGCTCAGTACATCCATTTATTAGAAAGAGGAATTTTGGAATGGGGAAATGGATTGATTTTGTCCTCTGTATTTTTCCATTTCTTACCAAAAACAGAACAAATTGTTTTATGATAATATTGTTTGTATCTTTTTTCTATACTGCAGTTATTATTATATAGATTCTTTATAGAACTTCCCATTCCTATGATGTTGTGGTTTTGTCGGATGCATCTTCTCGGATTCTGCGATTGTTTCCGAACATATTCGATCATTTCTAGTAAAGAAGAGTTGGAACCTTCATTGGCCACTGATTGTGATTGCTCCTTTTTTCTATATCGATTTAGGACCTGTGCTGAAGTTGGTGTACATAAGTACAAACATGGAAGCAAACATACAGAACTATGCCACACTTAAGCAAATGACCAAAGTCCCTGAACTCCATGACACGTCCAACAATCTCCATCTTGACCCCTTTTGTTGGCATTTGGTGGAAATCCAAAGAATATCTTCATCATTAAATATGCATTCAGTCTTTGATCAGAATTCCAAAAGCAGTAAGCCAGCTGGAAAAAATACACACAAATGGACATCTGTTAGGGGAGAGGACTTTTTTTTCCATAGAACCTGGTCAGTGTTATGGCCATTATAAAGAGTAGTCTAATGTCAACTGAACCCATCTATGTCTAATATATATATAGGGGGCCGTGGGCAGATGATTATGTGGGGAGATAAGGATCTGACATGGTTGATTTTGGGATGTTGATCCTTTTGCTGTCTAAGCTATAAACCAGCACCAGGGGATGGCTCTTTCAAAGAGTACACAGGAACGCTCAACAGAGTGAGCAAGATAGCTAGTTGAACCTTTGCTTGGCCAACAGCTTTCGAAAATGTGTGCAGAGATTTAGTATAGAAGAGTGTGTGTTAGGAGTTGAGTTCCCACCCCTGCACAGGGGGAATCACAAGCCATGTCCGCTGCAGTCTCCAGTTCTTCAGTCGCAGAGGTTCCTGCTCAGCAGAGACTTTGGTCCCAGCTTCTTGCTGAAGCTGATGCTATGCATTTGGTTGCTGCTGCCACCCCAGTTTCAGCTATAGCATCCAGCATTAGTCAGCGGCGAGCAGACGCCCCTGGGACTAAGCCCTGCTTTTCTCCATCTGAGCATGCCCGTGAGACAACCGCTCATTGGTGGTCGGAGGTCACATGCTCAGATCCTCAAGAAGCTCGCATTGGGCCATCATTAAGGTCCTGGAAGGCTGTGGTTATAAATTGATCGCATAGCTGCACGGCCATGTGCTAGTATAGACAATATGGAGTGAGTGTTGCATGCACATATGAATGTCTCTGGTGAATGACTCATTATGAAACCCCTACCCTTGGTATGCATGTGTTCTTCAGCCTTGCTAGTTAGTGCGTAGGCTGATAGTGCAGGTAGGAGGCAGAGTCAGGGACTAACATCAACGCCAATTAGTGGTTTTGCCTTTACGCCACTGTGCACTTGGTCTGCACTCCATGGTAGGCAGCATCTATTAGTGGTGTTCGCGGGTGCAACGCCACGCTCTTAGTGGGTCTAGAGGGACTCTAACCCTGTGTCTTTGGGACAGAGTTCTGTGACTGTACACTAGTGCTCATTTTGCCAAGCTATGTGAGCTTTAATAGGCTACGGCATTTATAGTCCACTGTAGTGCGGTTCTGTGAAGCAACAGAGTCCGCCTCTGTACACACCGGGTGACGTTAAACCACGTGTGTTCTTCTATTATACAGCCATATAGCGTCCGCCATTACCGGGCAGCAGATAATAATAATAATAATAAATTTTATTTTTATAGCGCCGACATATTCCACAGCACTTTACATTTCAGAGGGGATTTGTACAGACAATAGACATTACAGCATAACAATAATCACATACAGTAGATTATAACAAATACCAAGAGGAGTGAGGGCCCTGCTCGCAAGCTTACAGTCTATGAGGAAAGAGGTAGACACGAAAGGTGGGTGGTAACAGTTGCCCTGATTGTACGGACCAGCCATAATGTTAAGTGTGTAACAGTACAGACACAGAGGGCTAATGGATGCATAAAGCATGTGGGAACATGATGCTGGGAACCTGGTTATGGTAAAATTTTTGGCTCTGCCACACAGGGATAGGTTAGGTTAATGTGTTGAGGCGATAGGCCAGTCTGAATAAATGCGTTTTCAGGACACGCTTAAAATTGTGGGGACTGGGGACTAATCGTATTGACCTGGGAAGTGCATTCCAAAGAATTGGCGCGGCACGTGTAAAGTCTTGGAGACGGGAGTGGGAGGTTCTGACTATTGAGGATACTAACCTCAGGTCATCAGCAGAACGGAGGGCGCGGGTAGGGTGGTATACTGAAACAAGGGAGGAGATGTAGGGTGGTGCTGAGCCATGGAGGGCTTTGTGGGTGAGGGTAATAAGTTTATACTGAATTCTGGAGTGGATGGGTAGCCAGTGTAATGACTGGCACAAGGTAGAGGCATCGGTGTAACGATTGGTGAGGAATATGATCCTGGCTGCAGCATTCAAGACAGATTGGAGAGGGGAGAGTTTTGTAAGAGGGAGACCGATTAGAAGAGAGTTACAATAGTCGAGACGAGAATGAATAAGAGAAACAGTAAGAGTTTTTGCAGAGTCAAAAGTAAGAAAAGGTCGAATTCTAGAAATGTTTTTGAGGTGCAGATGACAAGAGCGAGCCAGTGATCGAATGTGGGGGGCAAAGGAAAGCTCGGAATCAAGTATGACCCCAAGACAGCGGGCATGTTGCTGGGGAGTAATAGTGGAACCACAGACGGAAATGGCAATGTCGGGTGTAGGTACATTAGTAGCGGGAGGAAACACAAGGAGTTCAGTCTTTGATAGGTTCAGTTTCAGATATAGTGAGGACATGATATTAGACACAGCGTTTAGACAATCGCCAGTGTTTTCTAGAAAGGCTGGCGTGATGTCAGGAGAAGAAGCGTATAATTGGGTGTCATCAGCATAGAGATGGTACTGGAAACCAAATCTACTGATTGTTTGACCAATAGGGGCAGTGTACAAGGAGAAGAGGAGGGGGCCTAGAACCGATCCTTGAGGAACCCCAACAGTAAGAGGAAGGTGAGAGGAGGAGGAACCGGCAAAAGAAACAGTAAAGGAGCGGTCGGAGAGATAGGAGGAGAACCAGGAGAGAACGGTGTCCTTGAGGCCAATGGAACGGAGCATAGTGAGGAGGAGCTGATGATCCACAGTGTCGAATGCTGCAGAGAGATCCAAGAGAATTAGCATGGAGTAATGACCATTTGATTTAGCTGTTAGCAGATCATTAGAGACTTTAGTGAGGGCAGTTTCAGTGGAGTGTAAAGAGCGGAAACCGGATTGGAGAGGGTCGAGAACAGAGTTTTCTGAGAGATAGCGGATAAGACGGGAGTGGACCAGGCGTTCCAGGAGTTTAGAGATGAAGGGAAGATTAGAGACAGGTCTATAGTTAGCGGCACAATTTTGGTCGAGGGATGGTTTTTTAAGTAGTGGATGTATGATGGCATGCTTAAATGAGGAGGGAAAAATACCAGAAGAGAGAGAGAGGTTAAATATTTTAGTTAGGTGAGGGGTGACAGCAGGGGAAAGGGACTGGAGGAGATGTGACGGAAATGAGTCACTGGTGCAAGTAGTTGGGCGAGAAGATGCAAGGAGCCTGCTTACTTCTTCTTCTGTGACTGGTTCAAAATCAGAGAGTGAGTTAGATGCAGTGGGGGAGGGAGGACAGTGCATGGTATGAGGGGATTTGGAGATAATTTCCTGTCGGATCTGGTCAATTTTTTCTTTGAAGTAATTGGCCAGATCGTCAGCTCGGAGCTCCGTGGTTGGGGCCTGTACTCTTGGATTGAGTAGAGAATGAAAAGTGTCAAAGAGACGTTTCGGGTTATTGGACAGTGAGATGATGAGGGTGTTGAAATAGGTTTGTTTGGAGAGGTGAAGGGCAGTGTTGTATGTTCTAAGCATAAACTTAAAATGGATGAAATCTTCGTGTAGATTGGATTTTCTCCACAGACGTTCGGCGCACCTGGAGCACCGCTGCAGGAAACGTGTTTGCACCGTGTGCCAGGGTTGTCGCCGTCTGCGTTGTGGTGTTCTATTTATAGGGGGTGCAAATTCATCCAGGGCAGTTTGAAGTGTTTCATTGTAATGCTTCAATGCAGAATCAGGACATGAGAGGGAGGAGATAGGGGCCAATGAAGACTGCAAGTTCTTCAGAAGTTTCTGGGTGTTAATGGCCTGTGTGTTTCTATAAGTCTGGACAGTGGGGGTGACCTGAGCAGCCTGGCAGTTCTTTATAGAGAATGAAAGAAGATTGTGGTCAGAGAGCGGGAGAGGGGAGTTTGCAAAATCATCCACTGCACAAAGCCGAGAGAAGACCAAGTCGAGGGAGTTTCCGTCTTCATGCGTTGGAGAATTAGTAAGCTGCGAAAGGCCAAATGAGGAGGTTAGAGATAAAAGGTGAGTAGCAGATGGGGAGAGGGGAAGAGCAATGGGGATGTTGAAATCTCCCATGAGGAGGGTAGGGATGTCACAGGAGAGAAAATGTGGAAGCCAAGTGGCAAAATGATCCAGGAACTGATGGGAGGGGCCGGGAGGACGATATACCACCACCACTCGCATGGAGAAGGGGGTGTAGAGTCTGACGGCATGGACCTCAAAAGAAGGGAAGACAAGTGAGGGTAGTTGAGGGATAACCTGAAAGGTACATTTTGGTGATAGGAGCAGACCAACGCCTCCACCAGCTCTATTGTCTGATCTTGGGGTATGAGAGAAGTGTAGCCCCCCGTATGAAAGAGCAGCAGCAGCGGTAGTATCTGACTGCTGGATCCAGGTTTCAGTAAGAGCCAGAAGGTTAAGAGAATTAGAAAGGAAGAAGTCATGAATGAAGGAGAGTTTGTTACACACTGAGCGAGAATTCCAAAGTGCACAATTAAGAGAGACAGATGGCATGCAGGGAATATTAATAAGATTAGAGGGGTTTCTGAGTGTAGCAGTGGGGGGGTTTGACTTTCTATAACATGGGGGACCAGGGTTGGGAGCAACGTCTCCTGCAACTAGGAGAAGGAGGATAGAAAGAGTGAGCAGATGGTTAAGTGATTTGTGAGAGCGTCTCTGGTGTTGAATGGTGGGACTGGCTGGATCTGTGCAATTTAACAATGTGAAAAGAGCATGAGTGCTATACATAGGAGAGGAAAGGAGCGAGGGGCCAATATGGATGGAGTGTGGAGAGTTAATGCCAGGGCGGTGGATGTGTGTGAATGCAGCGGCCAGGATATAAATTACACAAATGCATATGGTATATATTTGTTGTACTCCTAATGTACAGAGAGTAGATGTATATAGATAACATCTCTGCACGGTGGACCACGGGCTGCTACTTTTTTTTCCTGTGTGTGTGATGGATCCTATGCACGCTCTTTCTGAGCAGGTAAAGCACCTGACTCAGATGTCTCAGAAACTTAATGGGGGACAACGAGTTCTGGCTCAGTCTCAGCAGCTGATAGCTGACACTGTGCAGGGGGCTTTATCATCTGGTGCTCACAGGACAGGGGCTCGAGCTGTTACATTAGTTTTCCGTGAGTCCCCGGTTAAATTGCCAAATTTAAAGTTTTCAAGGAGGGCTGTACTGTAAGCTTTTTTTCTCATTAACACCACACTTTTCTGGGGATGAAAGTCAGAAGGTAGGGGTCATTATGTCTCTGTTAAGGGGAGCCCCCCAGGCTTGGGATTTTTCCCTTCCTACCACTGCCCTGAGAGAATGACTGTGCATGCATTTTTTGAGTCCCTGAGACATATTTATGATGAGCCTGATCGAATGCGTATGGCTGAGGACATGGTGATAAGTGTATGTCAGGGGAAGCATTCAGCCGAGTGGTTATGCTCAGAGTTCAGATGCTGGGATGCTAAGGTCCTTTGGGATGATGCCACCCTCTGGGGCTTGTTCCGTAGAGGCCTGTCTGAATGTCTGAAAGATGCCTTGGCACTTCACCCTCCTCCTGATTCTCTGGAGGATGCTATGACGCAGGCCGTCCGAATGGATCGCAAGCTGCGGGCGAGAGATGTAAAGCAGTTTGAGACCCCGTTATTCTCCAGTGGAAGTGGAGCCAGTCCTACATTGGAGTCCATGGAGATGGGAGCCATCAACCTCAAAGAGAAAGAAAGGGGACAGCGGCGTTTCAGAAATCTGTGTTTTTACTGCGGTGATCCAGGACAATGGAAAAAGGACTGTCCCTCCTGCCCACCGACTAACATACGGCTGAGTCTGGGTGATCATCTTGGAGGGCACTCAGACTCTCAGGTACCCCTTTCTTCATTTTCTGAGATACTGTTAAAGGTGGAACTTGGTGTTAAAAACTGCATTTCACTTACTTTGGCTTTTGTGGACTGTGGGTCATCCTTGAACCTGATTGATTCTAAGCTGGTGGTCAGCTGTAGATTAGGGACAGTTAGGTTGGAGACTCCTATAAAAATAATGACCATTGATTCTACACCTCTCACCAAGGTCGGTCACCGCTTTGTTTCTGAAGAATTCACCCTCAGAGTTGGGACCCTTCATCAGGAGTATGTCATGTTTTGTTTTGGATAACCTCCCTGCTGGCCTGGTGTTAGGTGTTATGAATGAGTCACCGAAGGAGGAAAAAACAAAAATACAAGCTAAGTCCAGAAAACCGGAGAGGTTGGTAGCTATCGGATTGCAGACCCCTGATCCTATCCACAACAACTAACAGTAGCCGTGGGGGGTTCCTACGATGCCCTAGACCCCTTGATCACAGCCGGAGAACTAAATAGGCCTAAAGAAAGAAAGGGGAAATCTAAACTGCCCCAGAGCAGACCCCAAAGCAATAGGCAGCCCCCAACATATAATGACGGTGAAGCAAGATGAAAACACTAACACAGATAGAAAGATAGGTTGAGCAAACGATGGGGCCCAAGCTAACTAAAAAGGACAGGATAGAAAAGCTGCTGTCTGCAATCCGTAAAAAACCCTACCAAAAAATGTCCCAACCGTCTGATAGGAAAAAGAGGCCCTGAAGTCGCTAGGACTTCAAAAAAGACTATATCAGCACTCAGGTAAATTCTGAAGACAGAGCAAAGAGACAAACTGATCAGAGACAAAAATGGAACTCAGCACACCCCCGACCGGGGATGGGTGAACTCCAAAAAACAAGGTAAACAAAACTAATAAGTTCAAAAGCAGAGCAAAAACTTATCTTTGGGAAGCAGGAATCAGACTGGTCTCCAAGAATCCAGCAGAGAAATCACCAGCGACTCAGAAGGGCGTCGGCTGCCTTATATCCAGTCAGAAGTTCCTGTTACCCAGTCATCATCTACAAGATCAGGTGTTTGGTAATCAGCCTCACTACCTTCCTTCACCAGAAGAGGGAGTTCATCAAACATCGACGGTGAAGGGGAAAATGAACTCACAACAGTTAGGGTTTCCCTGGTTGCAACGACATAACACAATTATTGACTGGGGTTCCTGGGATATTGTTAAATGGGGATCTAATTGTTCTGAAAGTTGTCTTGCTACTGTGTCTGTGTCATCTGTTGGTCTGGAAGGTATTCTGGAGAACCTAAAGGACTATGCCAACGTTTTGTCAGAAAAAGAGGCTGAAGTTTTACCACCACATCGCCCATTTGATTGTGCCATTGACCTGGTTCCAGGTGCTATATTGCCCAAGGCTCGCTTGTATAATCTCTCGGGTCCTGAGAGGGCTGGTATGAAAGAATACATTTCCGAGAGTCTTCATAAAGGACACATTCTTCCTTCTGTTTCTCCCATGGTGGTGGGGTTCTTTTTCGTAAAGAAAAAAGACAGTGGTTTGCGCCAATGCCTCGATTTTCAAGAGTTAAATAAGATAACTGAGAAATACTTACCCCCTCCCACTTATTCCTGATTTGTACAACCAGTTGTCTGGGGCTAAGTGGTTTTCGAAATTGGATCTGCGTGGGCCATATAACTTTATCTGGGTCTGGGAGGGGGAGGAGTGGAAAGCTGCTATTCTCACTACTGAAGGGTTGTTTGAGAACTTGCCTTTCGGTCTGACCAATGCACCAGCAGTCTTCCAAAATGTCATCAATCATGTGTTCTCTGACTTTATTGGGCGTTTTATGGTTGTGTATTTGGATGACATACTTACCTACTAGCCTGATAAACAGGCTCACATTGGTAAACTTCGGGAAGTTCTCCCAAGGCTACGGGAGAACTGTCTCTTTGCTAAGCTAGAGAAATGTCCATTCTTTGTTCAGGAAATGTCTTTTCTGGGATACATTGTGTCTGTTGAGGGGTATCGCATGGATCCTAATAAGGTGCAGGCCATTGTCGATTTGTTTCAACCTCATGATTTGAAGGCTCTGCAGCATTTCTTAGGATTCGCAAATTATTATCGCAAGTTTATGAGGGGGTTCTCGCAGGTAGTTAAACCTCTCACAGATCTGACTCAAAAGGGGGCTGATATCAAGAATTGGTCAGCCACAGCGGTGGTGGCATTTCAGTTTTTAAAAAAATGTTTCATGTCTGCTCCGGTTCTGATTCAACCAGACCCGTCTGAACTATTTATTGTTGAGGTGGACGCCTCAGAGGTGGGGGTGGGGGCGGTGTTGTCCTTGGGACCTGCCACTTTGACTAATTTGAGACCTTGTGCCTTTTTCACTAAAAAGTTCTCTCCTGCGGACAGAAACTATGATGTTGGGAATCGAGAACTTCTGGCCGTGAAGTTGGACTTTGAAGAATGGAGGCATTTATTGGAGGGGGCTGTCTATCCTATTACCGTGGTTACCGACCACAATAACCTAGTTTGAGTCTGCTAAAAGGTTGACTCCTAGACAGGCAAAATGGTCACTTTTTTTTCCCCGATTCCAGTTCTCCATCACTTTTCGGCCAGGATCCAAAAATGTCAGGGCTGATGCCTTGTCCTGCAATCTGGATCCGGTGTCTCCCCCTGAACCTCCATCCTCCATTCTTCAGCCTGGGGTGATGGTGGCGGGTGTGTCTACTGTGCTGGAGTGGGAGATTAAGGAAGCTCAGTCTCTTGCCCCTCTGGCTAAGTTGGTGGATAAACTTTTTGTACCAGTCCAATTTCGTCTCAGGGTCCTTTGGGAGTTCCACGACTCAGTTCTAGGTGGACATCCAGGTATCTAGGCTACCCAGAGGGCCATCGCTAGGATATTCTAGTGGTCTTCTTTAGCCTCTGATGTCAGGGAATTTGTGTCTGATTGTGGGGTATGTGCCCACGCGAAAAGCCCCCATAACCGGCCGACCAGGGAATTGGTGCCACTGCCAATTCCTGATAGACCCTGGACCCATTTGTCCATGGATTTTATCACCAATCTTCCTCTTTCCAAGGGTAATATTGTCATTTGGATAGTGGTGAACAGGTTTAGTAAGCAGGCACATTTTGTACCCTTGGCGGCTTTACCTAATGCGGAAACGTTGTCCAGATTGTTTGTTGAGCATGTGGAGCGGTTGCATGGGGTACTCCTGAATGTGGTGTCTGATAGGGGGGTACAGTTTGTTTCCAGAGTTTGGAGGGCGTTTTGTAAGAGGTTTGGTATTGGTCTGTCTTTTTCATCCGCTTATCATCCGGAGACTAATGGTCAGACTGCGCAGACCAATCAGTCTCTGAAGCAAATTCTGCATTGCCTGATCTCAGCCTGACAGAATGATTGGAGTACTGCGTTACCTTTGGCCGAATTCGCGGTTAACAACCGCATTAACCAGTCTACGGGCATATCCCCCTTTTTTTGCAACTATGGGTTTCATCCACATTTTGGAGAGTTCTCCCGTTTCGACTTTGGGTGTCCTGGGGCGGATGAGAAAATCCATCGGTTGGGGAAGTTATGGCGGGAGGTCCAAAGGAACATTACGAAGGCTCAGACTAAATGTAAGGTTTTTGCAGACAAAAATGTTCCGTGGGACCTGTGTTCCAGGTTGGGAATAAGGTATGGTTGTCTACTAAGAACATAAGGCTCAAGGTCCCCTCTGCGAAACTTGGACCTAAATTTATTGGTCCTTATGAAATTACAGAAGCAGTTAACTTGGTGGCTTTTCGGTTGTGTCTCCTGCCTTCTCTATGGATCCCCAATGTTTTCCATAGGTCCCTTTTGAAACCTGTGGGGTCCTGTGGGGAGGGGTCACTGTCTTCCCTGCCACCAGTTTTGGTAGATAGGCAGTCTGAGTAAGAGGTGGAACGAATTGTTGACTCTAGGTTGGTCCGTCGTACTCTTCAGTATCTTGTACATTGGAAAGGCTACGGTCCGGAGGACCGGTCATGGGATCCTGCCCGATCGGTTCATGTGGATCAGATGGTCCGTGCCTTTCATGCCAGGTATCCTGAGAAACCTGGGGTCCAATTGCCCCCCCGTTGAGAGGGAGGTACTGTCATGATCCAGAACGGGGTTTTGTATTTGTCCCGTCCTGGTCAGACAGGGGTTAATTGTTTCTGCCTCTCTCTGGCAGAGGGCAGCTATTTAGTTGCCAATTGACCTAGATGCGGTGTCAGTTATACTCCTTCCTTTGGCTGAGTTAGTTGACCCCTTGCGTGCATGTGCCTTGTGCCTGACATTTTGCTGCTTGTTTGGGTTTAACCCGGTCCGTCTCTTTATTGTGAGTTTGTCTACTGTCTTTGTACTGTGTATTTGCCCGTTCTGGTATACTGATCTCTTGCTATGTCCTGACTATCCATTCTGTCTAATCATTTGGTACTGTTATGCTATCTCGTGCTTTGACCCCTGCCTGATATGGTTTATGTCCCTGTCTATGCCCCTTGGTAACTTTGTCCCCTAGTTACCCTTCTAGGAGTTTTCCTTCAGCTCCTAGCTCTCATTAGCTTAGGCCACGCCCCCAGCAGTCAGGTGCTTCAGGTCCTATCTGGCCTGAAGCAATCTCTCTCTGCTCCTGCTTCATATGGAAGTCCTGTGGCTGGCTCCGCCCCTTGGCTGTCACGTGCTTCAGATCCTGTTTGACTGAACATGCATCTTTACCGCTGCTGCCCCACTTCACAGGTATCTTTGAGCACTGTTAGTCTTACTCAGGACATGCACACTGGCTCAGTGAGCAAGTGCAGTGCAGTGTTCCTGACACAGATTGCTCCACGGTTCCTGAGCACTCTGAAAAAGGTTTTTTTGGGACCTCGAGTCTCCCATGATACGGCGCTCCAACTGCTGGCACTGACAAAGGGCTCATCCATGGTCAGGCCCGGATTGGCCACTTACCCAGCCGGGCATTTTCCCGCTGGGCCGCCATTTTCAAAAGGTGATGGGCCGCTGGCGGCGGCGGCGGATCGGCCTCTTTTTTCCTGCCGCCGGCCCTTTACATTTTCTGGCAAGGCGGCAGGCAGCGGGGGTTAAAAACGTGACGCGACGTGGTGACGCTGACAAGGCCCCGCCCCCGGACTGCAGCAGGAGCAGAGGAAACCTGGCGGCCGCGGCCATTTGTAACGAGGCAGCGCTTGGCGTGGGTGGGCGTCTGGGCAAGTAGGACTTGGCGAGGAGTCGCCCTGGTGCTGGGCTGCCTGGCGCTGGCGGGCCCATGATGATGTGAGTAACTCTGTTGATAAAAAATACTGCCCTGGGCTGGCGCTGGGCCTGGCCCATGAACCATGATGATGTGAGTGTGACTCTGTCTGACTCATAAAAAATACTGCCCTGGGCTGGCTCTGGGCCTGGCCTGGCCCATGATGTAAGTGAGTGACTCTGTCTGAGTCATAAAAAATACTGCTACAAAAAGGCTGCATTACTGCTCTACCAGGACTCCTGTCCTGGTAGAGCAGAGTAATGCAGCCTTTTTGTAGCAGTATTTTTTATGAGTCACTCACATCACATCATAATTAATAATTGCCATGCAGGAGTCTGGGAAAGCTGGGTGGCAAGCTCAGGGCGACCCATGATGTGATGTGAGTGACTCATAAAAAATACTGCTACAAAAAGGCCGCATTACTCTGCTCTTCCAGGAGGGTACTAGGATTATTTATAGTCATAATTGCCATGCAGGAGTCTGGGAAAGCAGGGTGGCAAGCTTTCCGGTGCCATATTGTTTCCCACCCATCTCTCAGTCGGTGGGCTCACGTCCTCACGGACGTCTTCATTTCCCCATACATTTTCTTCGGCTCCTCATAAAGCTGTGTTACAGAGGTCTAAAACACGTATTACATAGTTTATTCACTGCTTCCCCGGTCTATTGATTGGCTGCAACAGTTACAAGCACTATAGACATGACGTCACTGCTGCAGCCTGCAGCTGGTAAGCAAACATCCTTAGCAGCAGCAGGGAGGCAGCACAGACCCAGGGAGAGTGATCAGCACCGGAGAGCCGGAAAGAGCACGCCTCTGCTATGCTCTTCCGTCATTGGCTGCCTGCGCCAGGCACAGACACTGGCCTATCAATGGCGTCGCCGCGGCCGTGTTCACCGACCCAGGCCAGGAAGCAGGAATTTATCCAGGGACCAGAGGAGTCTGGGCAGTGGGAGCTGCTGTGCGTGACTCCACTCCTACCCCCGTGCGCTGGGCTCAGGGCAGGCTGAAGTTCATTCAAAGCGTTGTGGGCCGGGGGTGAGTTAAAAGAGGCTAGGGGGGTGCACTGATGTGATGGATATATATATATATGCAGGGCTGGGGGGGCTGTCATCTGCCAGTGTGGATGTATATACAGGGACTGGGGGGCCGCCGTCTGCCTGCGCTGATGTGGATGTATATACAGGGCAGGACTGGGGGGCCGCCATCTGCCTGCGCTGATGTGTATGTATATACAAGGTCTGGGGGATGTAGATGCTGGGTCTAGTGTGTATTCACAGGTGCTGGTGGATATACGTTGTTGGGGCTGATGTGTATACAGGTCCTGTATATACAACAGTCCCAGCACCTGTATATACCCAGCCGCAGCAATGTATCTTCACCAGCACTTGTGTATACACCAGCCCGCCCCTGTATATACACCAGACTCCAGCACCTGTATATATCAGCCCCAGCACCTCCATATACATATGAAATAAAAATCCTTTATTATAAATGAAACAAAACACTTTTACTTTTTTATTTAAAAACTAGCTGAGGAGCTCGGGGTTGCCTGAGCATAGTAACCAACTCTGGTTAGTTATAACAAATTATAATGATTATATTGCTCATAAAAACATTTCACATCATATATTCAACACTACAGATTTGTAACACAAATTAACTAATTGATTACCCAAGTATTGATAGTATTTTATTTTCAACTCATTCAAGATTTTTGTTTTTTCCTTTCGGTGCAAAGATGAACAGATTTTTGGCAGTTCCAACTCTTGAACAGATCACGTAAAGTTGACCATGAGAAAAAAGCATGGAGATTGCAAATCGATCCATACTACTTTAAAGGACTGTCCCTGAGCCTTGTTAATAGACATTGCAAATAGCAGTTGAACTGGAAACTGGAGGCGTTTAAAATCAAAAAACTAATCAGATGAAATGAGTGGAATTCTTGGCCGCAGCAAGATAAGAAAAATTAGTTTGGGGGGGGCGGTCCGATGCAGTCCGGTCCGATGGGTGTCGCAGCTCCAGGTCCGGCGCCTCCCTTCTTGCGATGTCGCCATCCTGCTTGGTTCGTGGCTACCCGGCATCGCGCTCCTGCACAGGTGTCTGAGTGAGTATAATAAAACTTATTTGTCTTATCTTGCAGGTCGGATGGGGGGCTTATCTACAGCATTATAGTATACTGTATATCAGCCTTGAAAGGCGGTGGTTTACAAAGAATGTGACTAAATAATTTTGAGTGTTTACGACTAAGCATTGCACTTTTGTTTTTAAAGGGGTTGACCACTAGTAGATAACCCCTTCTCAATTACTATATTCCACCATGTAATATAATAACAGCCTGAACTCATCTCTGGTGTTGGCAACATTCCAATCGGCAACATCGGCACTGGGTCTCCTGGGGCTTGCAACAAACTTTTGTCACATAAGCCCTGCAACCAGTCAGCAGCTGATAATGGGCAAATGAACTCTTACTTTCTAACGTAACTGACATTCAGAGAGGGCAGCAGCAGCAGTTCTCACTTCTTCTGGATGTCAGTTTACTCTAAAGTAGGTAAGTGTGAAGCAGCCTATTAACTGCAAGGCTCATGCGACATAATGTCATGTAAGCCCTAGGAGACTCAGTAGCGATGTTGCTGGAACAGCAGCAGCACCAGAGAGGAGTGTAGACTGTTATTATTTTACATGGTGAGATATAATAATTGAGAAAGGGTTGTCTGAGTATTGGATAACCCTTGAAAGTACAGTGCCTTGCGAAAGTATTCTGAGCTCTGGAACTTTTCAACCTTTTCCCACATATCATGCTTCAAACATAAAGATACCAAATGTAAATTTGTGGTGAAGAATCAACCACAAGTGGGACACAATTGTGAAGTTGAGTGAAATTTATTGGTTATTTTAAATTTTTGTGGAAATTCAAAAACTGAAAAGTGGGGCGTGCAATATTATTTGGCCCTTTTAACTTAATACTTTGTTGCTCCACCTTTTGCTGCGATTACAGCTGCAGGTCGCTTGGGGTATGTCTCTATCAGTTTTGTACATGGAGAGACTGAAATTCTTGCCCATTCTTCCTTGGCAAACAGCTCAAGCTTAGTGAGGTTTGATGGAGATTGTTTGTGAACAGCAGTTTTCAGCTCTTTCCACAGATTCTCGATTGGATTCAGGTCTGGACTGTGACTTGGCCATTCTAACACCTGGATACGTTTATTTGTGAACCATTCCATTGTAGATTTTGCTTTGTTTGGGATCATTGTCTTGTTGGAAGACAAATCTCCGTCCAAGTCTCAGGTCTTTTGCAGACTCCAACAGGTTTTCTTCAAGAATGGTCATGTATTTGGCTCCATCCGGCATCTTCCCATCAATTTTAACCATTCTCCCTGTCCCTGCTGAAGAAAAGCAGGCCTAAACCATGATGCTGCCACCACCATGTTTGACAGTGGGGATGGTGTGTTCAGGGTGATGAGCTGTGTTGCTTTTATGCCAAACATATCGTTTGGCTTTGTTGTCAAATGTTCGATTTTGGTTTCATCTGACCAGAGCACCTTCTTCCACATGTTTGGTGTGTCTCCCAGGTGGCTTGTTGCAAACTTTAAATTACATTTTTTATGGATATCTTTGAGAAATGGCTTTCTTCTTGCCACTCTTCCATAAAGGTCAGATTTGTGCAGTGCACGACTGATTGTTGTCCTGTGGACAGACTGTCCCACCTCAGCTGTAGATCTCTGCAGTTCATCCAGAGTGATCATGGGCCTCTTGGCTGCATGTCTGATAAGTCTTCTCCTTGTTTGAGATGAAAGTTTAGAGGGACGGCCGGGTCTTGGTAGGTTTGCAGTGGTATGATACTCCTTCCATTTCAATATGATCGCTTGCACAGTGTTCCTTGGGATGTTTAAAGTTTTGAAAATCATTTTGTATCCAAATCCGGCTTTAAACTTCTCCACAACAGTATTACGGTTACGGACCTGCCTATTGTGTTCCTTGGTCTTCATAGAATCATAGAATCATAGAATCGTAGAGTTGGAAGGGACCTCCTGGGCCATCTGGTCCAACCCCCTGCTCAAAGCAGGATTCGCTAAATCATCCCAGTCAGATGTCTGTCCAGCCTCTGTTTGAAGACTTCCATTGAAGGAGAACTCACCACTTCTCGTGGCAGCCTGTTCCACTTATTGATCACTCTAACTGTCAAAAAGTTTTTTCTAATATCTAATCTGTGTCTCCTCCCATTCAGTTTCATCCCATTGCTTCTAGTCTTTCCTTGTGCAAATGAGAATAAAGTTGATCCTTCTACAATGTGACAGCCCTTTAGATATTTGTAGACAGCTATTAAGTCTCCTCTCAGTCTTCTCTTTTGCAAACTAAACATTCCCAAATCCTGCAACCTTTCCTCATAAGACAGGGTTTGCAGACCGGTCACCATTCTGGTCGCTCTTTTCTGAACTTGCTCCAGTTTGTTGATGTCATTTTTAAAATGTGGTGCCCAAAACTGGACACAATATTCCAGATGAGGTCTGACCAAAGAGGAGTAGAGGGAAATAATGACTTCACGTGATCTAGACTGTATGCTTCTGTTAATACATCCTAGAATTGCATTTGCCTTTTTTGCTGCTGCATCACACTGTTGACTCATATTCAGTCTGTGATCTATTAGTATACCCAAGTCTTTTTCACATGTGCTGTCACTTAGCCCTATTCCTCCCATTCTATATATGCTTTTTTCATTTTTATTGCCCAGATGTAGTACTTTGCATTTCTCCCTGTTAAAAACCATTCTGTTAGTTGCTGCCCACTTCTCCAGTTTATTTAAATCTTTTTGAATCCTCTCTCTCTCTTCTCTAGTATTAGCTATCCCTCCTAGCTTTGTGTCATCAGCAAATTTAATCAGTTTACCCTCAATTCCTTCATCTAAATAGTTGATAAAGATGTTGAACAATACAGGGCCCAGGACAGAGCCCTGTGGTACCCCACTTGAGACATTCTTCCAACTGGATGTGCAGCCATTTACAACCACTCTTTGGGTCCGATCACTAAGCCAGTTATGAATCCACCTAACAGTTGCCTTGTCCATTCCATACTTAGTCATTTTTTCAATAAGGATTGTATGAGAGACTTTGTCAAATGCTTTGCTGAAGTCAAGATATACTATATCTACAGCATTTCCTTGATCCACCCAATCAGTGATACCGTCATAGAAGGAAATTAAGTTAGTCTGACATGACTTATTAGTTACAAACCCATGCTGACTCTGTTTAATCACTTCATTCTTATCCAGGTATTGACATACATGTTGTTTAATAATTTGTTCAAAGATCTTTCCTGGTATAGAAGTCAGACTCACCGGCCTATAGTTGCCTGGGTCCACCTTCTTCCCCTTTTTGAAGATAGGAACAACATTTGCTCTTCTCCAGTCTTCTGGCACTTCTCCTGTTCTCCAAGAATTTTCAAAGATTATGGAGAGGGGTTCAAAAATTTCTTCTGCTATCTCCTTCAGTACTCTGGGGTGTAATTCATCTGGACCTGGAGACTTGAATTCATTTAGGTTAGCTAAGTGTTTCCTCACTATCTTTCTGTTTATAGATATCCTGGATTCTTCTATTCCCTTAATAGGACAGTGAAGAACAGTTGATGTTACATTTCCTTTCTGAGAGAAAACAGATGCAAAATAGGAATTTAAAAGTTCAGCCTTCTCAACATCCTGTCTTACCATTTCATAATTTTCATCCTGTAAAAATCCTATAGCATCTTTGACTTTTCTTTTACTTTTGACATATCCCCAAAATCCTTTATTATTGCTTTTGACATCTCTTGCAAGCCTCAATTCATTTTCAGCTTTAGCTAATCTGATTTGTGCCCTGCAGGTTCTGCAGACAGCATTATATTCTTCTTTAGATATGCCTCCCTCTTTCCATTTTATAAACATTTTTTTCTTCCTTTTTAGCATGTGCTTAAGTTCTGTGTTCATCCATCCTGGTTTCCTTAAATGCTTCCTATTCTTCCCTCTTTTCGGAATTGTTAACAACTGTGCTTTGAGAATTTCATTTTTCAAGATTTCCCATCCTTCCTGGACATTTTTGTCTTTAAGGATATCCAGCCATTGGATCCCTCCAATTCTCTTTCTGAATCCCTTAAAATCTGCCTTTCTGAAATCTAACCTTGACGTCTGAGTCTTCACAGGTCTTCCGCCTCTAGTTATCCAAAATTCTAAAATAGCATGGTCGCTACCTCCTAGGGTCCCAGCCACTTTTACCTCCTCAACCATTTCCTCCCTGTTTATAAGGATTAGATCCAAGGTAGCAGTTCCCCTTGTTTTCTCACTTACCTTTTGGAAGATAAAGTTGTCAGCAAGAGAGGATAAGAATTTCCTTGACCTGTTAGTTTTGCCTGAGAGAGATTCCCAACAAATGTCTGGATAATTGAAATCTCCCATGACAACTATGTCATATTTTTTGGAGAACTTGGCCATTTGATGCATAAAGAGTTCATCCATATCTTCAGCTTGCACAGGCGGCCTGTAGTAAATGCCTACAATGGTGTCCTTTCCATTGTTCTGTCCTTGTATTCTTACCCAAACAGTTTCCACAGAACTCCCAGTCTCTGAAGCTTCAATCTCTGTGCAGATATACACGTTTCTAACATACAATGCGACACCCCCTCCTCGTTTATCAAGTCTGTTTCTTGCAAATAAGTTGTATCCTTCTAGTCTTGTATTCCAATCATGTGTATTGTCCCACCAAGTTTCAGTGATTCCAATGACATCATATTTCTTTTCCTGTGTTAGTAGTTCCAATTCTCCTTGTTTGTTGCCCATGCTTTGTGCATTTGTATAGAAACACTTTAGTTTGTGATTGGTTTCGCTTTCTCCAATATTTTTATTAATTAGATTCTTTCGTCTTTGTTCTTCCTTTCCACTTCTAATAACAGAGTTCTCAATAGCATTTGTCAGGTGTATGGCTTTTTCTAGTCTTTTGCTTCCCTTCCCATGTTGTTCTAGTTTAAAGCTCTCCTTACAAGTGTAGCAAGGCAACTTCCAAATACATGCTTTCCAGTCTTCGTAAGGTGCACCCCATCTCTAGCAAGTAGTCCATCGTATAAGTAGTTCACTCCGTGATCCAGAAATCCAAATCGTTGCTGACGGCACCATCGACGTAGTCAGTTGTTCACCTGTTGCTCTCTGTGCATCAAACAGAACCCTGAGACTATCACAGAGCAGGTGCATTTATACGGAGACTTGATTACACACAGGTGGACTATATTTATCATCATTAGTCATTTAGGACAACATTGGATCATTCAGAGGTGCAAAGTGAACTTCTGGAGTGAGTTTGCTGCACTGAAAGTAAAGGGGACGAATAATATTGCATGCCCCACTTTTCAGTTTTTGCATTTTCACAAAAATTTAAAATAAGCAATAAATTTCATTCAACTTCACAACTGTGTCCCACTTGTTGTTGATTCTTCACCAAAAATTTACATTTGGTATCTTTATGTTTGAAGCATGATATGTGGGAAAAGGTTGAAAAGTTCCAGGGGGCTGAATACTTTTGCAAGGCACTGTATATTGCAATTTTCTTATGTTATTTATCTTTTCTGACATGCTGCATTTTTATGAATAATGAATGTTTTATTCATCTTGTGAATTAATAACGTAAGATACCTCAATCAGCAGTCCAAAGTTTGCTCAAAGATTGCACAGATTTTTTTGGTTAATGTTTTTCATTGTCTCAATGTTTTGAGATTGTGTTTTCACTATATATTTAATTTTTGTAGTGGAAATACTATAACTTAATAAAAAAAAAATTTGTTCTTATCATGACTTCTTCCTGTTAAGTTTATTACACGTGTGTTATGATGGGAAGTTCCAGCTACAGTACTAAACTATTTGATGTACATGTATGTTTTCCACCACTTGTTTTTCCGCAATGCTAATATAATTACAAATGGTAGCTTTGTGGTTGATTCAAGTAAGAGCAATCCACCTTTATAGTAAGGCAATATGAAGCAGAATTACCACACGCAAACCTGCAACCAAAAAAAGCGTTGTGAATTTATCCTGTGGGACCATACTTTAAAGACGTCTGTTCTATGTAAAATATGTTTCTGTGGATCTGTAGAATTCCCAGATATTTCTGATTTAACAAACTGTAGAGAAAAGGTTGTATTGAAGATACCCTCCCATTTAAAAAAAAAAAATGTATGTGTGTATATATATGTGTGTGTGTATGTGTGTGTGTGTGTGTGTATATATATATATATATCTATATATAATATAATATTATTATAGCACGTGGGATGCTTTGGTTGGTGTGCCAGGGCTGATTTTCAGTCCCAGTCCGGCCCTGTCCATGGTCAACTATTTTGCCATCCACTTCCGGACTTTAGCATCTGAGTTGGAGTGGCCGGACAAAGTCCTTATTCCTGTATTTTGGAGGGGACTGGCTGACCATGTGAAGGACGCTTTGGCCACTAGGGAGATTCCCGACACATTGGAGGAGCTAATAGCAGTGTCAACTCGCATCGACCTTCGTTTTAATGAGCGAAGGTTGGAGCGAACCCAGTATAGGCAGAGGTTTCGGCTGGCTCCCACCTTCAACAAACCTCTGGAATCTCCAGTCCAGGCATGCGAGCCACTTGAGGCCATGGAGGTGTCACGAGCGGGATCTAAGTCCCGGACTGCCCGTGCACTCAAGATCTGTCATGTCTGCCGGCAGTCAGCACATCTTGCCTCCAGATGTCCTCAGCGGTTGGGAGAACGTCCCCGTTTAGTGACATAGGAGGTTGTTCACTAGACACAGCAGCGTTTTCCTCCAAACTGTCCTTCAAGGGGACAATTACCAGTGGCTAGTGTTGAGCGATACCACCCGATATTGAAAAATATCGGATCGGATTGGATCTGCCGATCTCCAAAAAGTATCGGGTATCGCCGATTCCGATCCCGGAACTCCCATTCAAGTCAATGGAACAGAAGTATCGGAATTAAAAAAAACCCTTTCTTTCCTTGTAGGTTAATTCTGCATGAAGAAAAACAACTAAGAATGATGTAGAATGTATTGTGGGAGGTGTAGGAGACATTAAAGCCATAGAGGTTTAGCCCAATCAATTGGAATAGCAGGAATTAAATTAATTTTTTTTAAGACGTTCGGAGTTACAAAGTTATTGACTATGTTAACCTCTTTTATATTTTGTCAGATATGTATGTTTCACTACTTCCATGCTCTTAACCTTCTTTTTTACTTCTCCCACACTTTCTCCTTCATCACCCTCAGCAGCAGCATCTTTTTCATCAACTTCTTCTTCACCTTATTCATCTTTTTCTTCATCTTCTTCCTATTATTCTTTTTTTTTACATTCTTCATATTCTTTTTATTCAACTATTATTCTTCTTCATATTCTACTTCTTCATCTTCTTCCTATTCTTCTTCTTCATCATATTCTTATTTGTGACATGCATTCCTGTAGTTGTTATCTATAAAAGTTTGAAGATTACACCTTCCGTTCTGCCTGTCACAAAAGATTTACAACAAGATTTGTCCGCGCTCAGTTTGGCCAGCAGCAGCAGGCATTTTCCAGGGGCACCACGAAGTGGAACCGACTCACCCCCAAACACTGCTTAGTCTTCTTCTGTTTATAATTTAGATAATATCATTTGCTCTGACTTTTTGTCTTATGCTTAATGTTCTTCTGCTTTTGGTTTTTCTGCTTCTTGGTCTTCTGTCTCTTGTTGTTCTGCATCTTGGTGGTTGTCTTCGTGTTCTTTGTCCTCTTGTTCATCTTCTTCCGGGTCATCTTTTTGGTCTTCTTCGGTATGGTCTTCTGGGTCGTCGTCGTCAGGGTCGTCGTCAGGGAGATCCAGAGTGAGAACCAAAAACATTTCCACAAGCTCGAACTTGGAAAAGTAGCAGAAGGTACAAGAAGGCTGAGGAACTGCTGAGAACCAGCTGACAGTACTGGAACCCGGATGGTTAGCAGAAGGAACAAGAGCAAATGAAAATAGCGAGGACCAGGTGGCGGTGCTGGAACCCGGAGGGGCAGCATAAGGAACAAGAGCCAATGGCACAACCGTGGACCAGCTGATGGTGCTGGAACACGGGTACTAAGCAGGAGGTACCTGTGCTAGAAAGCACTACCAAGGACCAGCAGACGTTGCTGGAACTCGGATACAGAGAAGGAGGCACCTAGGGCAAAGGCACTGCCGAGAACCAGGTGACGGTGCTGGAACCCGGATGGGTAGCAGAAGCTACAAGAGCAAATGGAATTAGTGAGAACCAGCTGACGGTGCTGGAACCTGGAGGGGCAGCAGAAGGAACAAGAGCCAATGGCACAACCGTGGACCAGCTGATGGTGCTGGAACACGGTTACTAAGCAGGAGGTACCTGTGCTAGAAAGCACTACCAAGGACCAGCAGACGTTGCTGGAACTCAGATACCAAGAAGGAGGCACCTAGGCCAAAGGCACTGCCGAGAACCAGCTGACGGTACTGGAACCTGGATGGGTAGCAGAAGCTACTCATGAAAAACAAAGTTGCAAGGCCGCGAGCCAGCCGCAGTTACCGAAACACTCAGTCCTACCAGGGGTGTTTGTCCTATTGGCACTACGGAACCAGCCTTTTTTACCAGAACCCGCAGCCCACATAGGAAGCACCTATACTGCAGGCACCATAGACTCGGCTAACCAGACCACAACACGACCAGACAACGAGTCGGTGGCAAAGTGACGTTGACACTACCCGGAAACAGCAGGCGTGCTGGAACCAGGCTGGGCAGGAGGGAGTACCCGTGCCAAAGACACTGCCGAGAACCAGCTGACGGTGCTGGAACCTGGATGGGTAGCAGAAGCTACAAGAGCAAATGGAACTAGCGAGGACCAGCTGATGGTGCTGGAACCCGGAAGGGCAGCAGAAGGAAAAAGAGCCAATGGCACAACTGTGGACCAGCTGACGGTGCTGGAACACGGGTACTAAGCAGGAGGTACCTGTGCTAGAAAGCACTACCAAGGACCAGCAGACGTTGCTGGAACTCGGATACCGAGAAGGAGGCACCTAGGCCAAAGGCACTGCCGAGAACCAGCTGACGGTGCTGGAACCTGGATGGGTAGCAGAAGCTGCAAGAGCAAATGGAACTAGTGAGGACCAGCTGATGGTGCTGGAACGCGGAGGGGCAACAGAAGGAACAAGAGCCAATGGCACAACCGTGGACCAGCTGATGGTGCTGGAACACGGTTACTAAGCTGGAGGTACCTGTGCTACAAAGCACTGCCAAGGACCAGCAGACGTTGCTGGAACTCGGATACCGAGAAGGAGGCACTTAGGCCAGAGGCACTGCCAAGAACCAGCTGACGGTGCTGGAGCCTGGATGGGTAGCAGAAGCTACAAGAGCAAATGGAACTAGCGAGGACCAGCTGACAGTGCTGGAAGACGGAGGGGCAGCAGAAGGAACAAGAGCCAATGGCACAACCGTGGACCAGCTGACGGTGCTGGAACACGGATACTAAGCAGGAGGTACCTGTGCTAGAAAGCGCTACCAAGGACCAGCAGATGTTGCTGGAACTCGGATACCAAGAAGGAGGCACCTAGGCCAAAGGCACTGCCGAGAACCAGCTGACGGTACTGGAACCCGGATGGGTAGCAGAAGCTACCCATGAAAAACAAAGTTGCAAGGCCGCGAGCCAGCCGCAGTTACCGAAACACAAAGTCCTACCGGGGGTGCTTGTCCTATTGGCACTACGGAACTAGCCTTTTTATACCAGAACCCGCAGCCCACATAGGAAGCACCTAAACTGCAGGCACCATAAACTCGGCTAACCCGACCACAACACGACCGGACAACGAGTCGGTGGCAAAGTGACGTTGACACTACCCGGAAACAGCAGGCGTGCTGGAATCAGGCTGGGCAGGAGGGAGTACCCGTGCCAAAGACACTGCCGAGAACCAGCTGACGGTGCTGGAACCCGGATGGGTAGCAGAAGCTACAAGAGTCAATGGAACTACCGAGGACTAGCTGACGGTGCTGGAACCCGGAGGGGCAGCAGAAGGAACAAGAGCCAATGGCACAACCGTGGACCAGCTGACGGTGCTGGAACACGGTTACTAAGCTGGAGGTACCTGTGCTACAAAGCACTACCAAGGACCAGCAGACGTTGCTGGAACTCGGATACCGTGAAGGAGGCACTTAGGCCAAAGGCACTGCCAAGAACCAATTGACGGTGCTGGAGCCTGGATGGGTAGCAGAAGCTACAAGAGCAAATGGAACTACCGAGGACCAGCTGATGGTGCTGGAACCCGGAGGGGCAGCAGAAGGAACAAGAGCCAATGGCACAACCGTGGACCAGCTGATGGTGCTGGAACACGGTTACTAAGCAGGAGGTACCTGTGCTAGAAAGCACTACCAAGGACCAGCAGACGTTGCTGGAACTCGGATACCAAGAAGGAGGCACCTAGGCCAATGGCACAACCGTGGACCAGCTGACGGTGCTGGAACACGGATACTAAGCAGGAGGTACCTGTGCTAGAAAGCGCTACCAAGGACCAGCAGATGTTGCTGGAACTCGGATACCAAGAAGGAGGCACCTAGGCCAAAGGCACTGCCGAGAACCAGCTGACGGTACTGGAACCCGGATGGGTAGCAGAAGCTACCCATGAAAAACAAAGTTGCAAGGCCGCGAGCCAGCCGCAGTTAACGAAATACACAGTCCTACCGGGGGTGCTTGTCCTTTTGGCACTACGGAACTAGCCTTTTTATACCAGAACCCGCAGCCCACATAGGAAGCACCTAAACTGCAGGCACCATAGACTCAGCTAACCCGACCACAACACGACCGGACAACGAGTCGGTGGCAAAGTGACGTTGACACTACCCGGAAACAGCAGGCGTGCTGGAACCAGGCTGGGCAGGAGGGAGTACCCATGCCAAAGACACTGCCGAGAACCAGCTGACGGTGCTGGAACCCGGATGGGTAGCAGAAGCTACAAGAGTCAATGGAACTACCGAGGACTAGCTGACGGTGCTGGAACCCGGAGGGGCAGCAGAAGGAACAAGAGCCAATGGCACAACCGTGGACCAGCTGACTGTGCTAGAACACGGTTACTAAGCAGGAGGTACCTGTGCTAGAAAGCACTACCAAGGACCAGCAGACGTTGCTGGAACTCGGATACCGAGAAGGAGGCACCTAGGCCAAAGGCACTGCCGAGAACAGCTGACGGTGCAGGAATCCGGATGGGTAGCAGAAGCTGCAAGAGCAAATGGAACTAGCGTGGACCAGCTGACGGTGCTGGAACTCGGAGGGGCAGCAGAATGAACAAGAGCCAATGGCACAACCGTAGACCAGCTGACCGTGCTGGAACACGGTTACTAAGCTGGAGGTACCTGTGCTGCAAAGCACTACCAAGGACCAGCAGACGTTGCTGGAACTCAGATAACGAGAAGGAGGCACCTAGGCCAAAGGCACTGCCGAGAACCAGCTGTCGGTGCTGGAGCCCAGATGGGTAGCAGAAGCTGTAAGAGCAAATGGAACTAGCGAGGACCAGCTGACGGTGCTGGGACCCGGAGGGGCAGCAGAAGGAACAAGAGCCAATGGCACAACCATGGACCAGCTGACCAGCTGACAGTGCTGGAGCACGGGTACTAAGCAGGAGGTACCTGTGCTAGAAAGCACTACCAAGGACCAGCAGACGTTGCTGGAACTCGGATACCAAGAAGGAGGCACCTAGGCAAAAGGCACTGCCGAGAACCAGCTGACGGTACTGGAACCCGGATGGGCAGCAGAAACTACCCATGAAAAACAAAGTTGCAAGGCCGCGAGCCAGCCGCAGTTACCGAAACACACAGTCCTACAGGGGGTGCTTGTCCTATTGGCACTATGGAACCAGCCTTTATTACCAGAACCCGCAGCCCACATAGGAAGCACCTAAACTGCAGGCACCATAGACTCGGCTAACCCGACCACAGCATGACCGGACAACGAGTCGGTGGCAAAATTACTTTGACACTACCCGGAAACAGCAGGCTTGCTGGAACCAGGCTGGGCAGGAGGGAGTACCCGTGCCAAAGACACTGCCGAGAACCAGCAGACGGTGCTGGAACCCAGATGGGTAGCAGAAGCTTCAAGAGTCAATGGAACTACCGAGGACCAGCTGACGGTGCTGGAACACGGGTACTAAGCAGGAGGTACCTGTGCTAGAAAGCACTACCAAGGACCAGCAGACGTTGCTGGAACTCAGATACCGAGAAGGAGGCACCTCAGCCAAAGGCACTGCCAAGAATCAGCTGACGGTGCTGGAACCCGGATGAGTAGCAGAAGCTACAAGAGTCAATGGAATTACCGGGAACCAGCTGACGGTGCTGGAACCCAGAGTGGCAGCTGAAGGAACAAGAGCCAATGGCACTACCAAGGACCAGCTGACGGTGCTGGAACCCGGAGTCTAGGCAGGAGGTACCTGTGCTAGAAAGCACTACCAAGGACCAGCAGACGTTGCTGGAACTCGGATACCGAGAAGGAGGCACCTAGGCCAAAGGCACTGCCGAGAACCAGCTGACTGTGCTGGAACCCGGATGGGTAGCAGAAGCTGCAAGAGCAAATGGCACTAGCGAGAACCAGCTGACGGTGCTGGAACTCGGAGGGACAGCAGAAGGAACAAGAGCCAATGGCACAACCGTGGACCAGCTGACGGTGCTGGAACACGGTTACTAAGCTGGAGGTAACTGTGCTACAAAGCACTACCAAGGACCAGCAGACATTGCTGGAACTCGGATACCGAGAAGGAGGCAAAAGACACTGCCGAGAACCAGCTGATGGTGCTGGAGCCCGGATGGGTAGCAGAAGCTGCAAGAGCAAATGGAACTAGTGAGGACCAGCTGACGGTGCTTGAACCCGGAGGGGCAGCAGAAGGAACAAGAGCCAATGGCACAACCGTGGACCAGCTGACGGTGCTGGAACACGGATACTAAGCAGGAGGTACCTGTGCTAGAAAGCACTACCAAAGACCGGCAGACGTTGCTGGAGCTCGGATACCAAGAAGGAGGCACCTAGGCAAAAGGCACTGCCGAGAACCAGCTGACGGTACTGGAACCCGGATGGGCAGCAGAAGCTACCCATGAAAAACAAAGTTGCAAGGCCGCGAGCCAGCCGCAGTTACCGAAACACACAGTCCTACAGGGGGTGCTTGTCCTATTGGCACTATGGAACCAGCCTTTATTACCAGAACCCGCAGCCCACAAAGGAAGCACCTAAACTGCAGGCACCATAGACTCGGCTAACCCGACCACAACACGACCGGACAACGAGTCGGTGGCAAAGTGACGTTGACACTACCCGGAAACAGCAGGCGTGCTGGAACCAGGCTGGGCAGGAGGGAGTACCCATGCCAAAGACACTGCCGAGAACCAGCTGACGGTGCTGGAACCCGGATGGGTAGCAGAACCTACAAGAGTCAATGGAACTACCGAGGACCAGCTGACGGTGCTGGAACCCAGAGGGACAACAGAAGGAACAAGAGTCAATGGCACAACTGTGGACCAGCTGACGGTGCTGGAACACGGGTACTAAGCAGGAGGTACCTGTGCTAGAAAGCACTACCAAGGACCAGCAGACGTTGCTGGAACTCGGATACCGAGAAGGAGGCACCTACGCCAAAGGCACTGCCGAGAACCAGCTGACGGTGCTGGAACCCGAATGGGTAGCAGAAGCTGCAAGAGCAAATGGAACTAGCGTGGACCAGCTGACGGTGCTGGAACTTGGAGGGGCAGCAGAAGGAACAAGAGCCAATGGTACAACCGTGGACCAGCTGACGGTGCTGGAACACGGTTACTAAGCTGGAGGTACCTGTGCTACAAAGCACTACCAAGGACCAGCAGACGTTGCTGGACCTCGGATACCGAGAAGGAGGCACCTAGGCCAAAGGCACTGGCGAGAACCAGCTGACGGTGCTGGAACCCGGATGGGTAGCAGAAGCTGCAAGAGCAAATGGCACTAGCGAGGACCAGCTGACGGTGCTGGAACTCGGAGGGACAGCAGAAGGAACAAGAGCCAATGGCACAACCGTGGACCAACTGATGGTGCTGGAACACGGGTAGTAAGCAGGAGGTACCTGTGCTAGAAAGCACTACCAAGGACCAGCAGACGTTGCTGGAACTCAGATACCAAGTAGGAGGCACCTAGGCCAAAGGCACTGCCGAGAACCAGCTGACGGTACTGGAACCTGGATGGGTAGCAGAAGCTACCCATGAAAAACAAAGTTGCAAGGCCGTGAGACAGCCGCAGTTACCGAAACACAGAGTCCTACAGGGGGTGCATGTCCTATTGGCACTACGGAACCAGCCTTTATTACCAGAACCTGCAGCCCACATAGGAAGCACCTAAACTGCAGGCACCATAGACTCGGCTAACCCGACCACAGCACGACCGGACAACGAGTCGGTGGCAAAGTGACGTTGACACTACCCGGAAACAGCAGGCGTGCTGGTACCAGGCTGGGCAGGAGGGAGTACCCGTGCCAAAGACACTGCCAAGAACCAGCAGACGGTGCTGGAACCCGGATGGGTAGCAAAAGCTACAAGAGTCAATGGAACTACCGAGGACCAGCTGACGGTGCTGGAACCCAGAGAGGCAGCAGAAGGAGCAAGAGCCAATGGCACAACCGTGGACCAGCTGACGGTGCTGGAACACGGGTACTAAGCTGGAGGTACCTGTGCTAGAAAGCACTACCAAGGACCAGCAGACGTTGCTGGAACTCGGATACCGAGAAGGAGGCACCTCAGCCAAAGGTACTGCCGAGTACCAGCTGACGGTGCTGGAACCCGGATGTGTAGCAGAAGCTACAAGATTCAATGTAACTACCGAGAACCAGCTGACTGTGCTGGAACGCAGAGTGGCAGCTGAAGGAACAAGAGCCAATGGCACTACCGAGGACCAGCTGACTGTGCTGGAACCCGGTGTCTAAGCTGGAGGTACCGGTGCTGGAAAGCACTACCAAGGACCAGCAGACGTTGCTGGAACTCGGATACCGAGAAGGAGGCACCTAGGCCAAAGGCACTGCCAAGAACCAGCTGATGGTACTGGAACCCGGATGGGTAGCAGAAGGTACACATAATAAACAAAGTTGCAAGGCTGCGAGCAGGCCGCAGTTACCGAAACACACAGTCCAACAGGGGGTGCTAGTCCTATTGGCACTACGGAACCAGCCTTTATTACCAGAACCCGCAGCCCACATAGGAAGCACCTAAACTGCAGGCACAATAGACTCGGCTAACCCGACCGCAACACGACAGGACAATGTATTGGTGGCAAAGTGACGTTGACACTCCCCAGAAACAGCAGGCGTGCTGGAACCAGGCTGGGCAGGAGGGAGTGTCCATGCCAAAGACACTTCTGAGCAACAACTGGCGATGTTGGAGCCCAGGGTCAATCATGCAGCAGGCTGAGGCCTACATGGGGAAAGTAGTAAATAAGATGTTGTGTGATTTTGGAGGCAGCAGGAGACTTTGTCGTCCACACAGCAGGGGAACAGCTGGCGTTACTGTACCCCACAAACACTGGAGCATGTGTTTTTCTCTGTGCAGACGGCACTTCCGAGCAACAACTGGCTGTGTTGAAGCCCAGGATCAATCATGGAGCAGGCTGAGGCCTACTTGAAGCAAGTAGAAAATAAGATGTAGTGTGACTGTGTAAGCAGCAGGAGACTTTGTCGTCCACACAGCAGGGGAGCAGCTGGCGTTACTGAACCCCATTGACACAGGAACTAGTGTTTCTCTCTGTGCGGACGGCACTTCCAAGCAACAACTGGCTGTGTTGAAGCCCAGGAACAATCATGGAGCAGGCTGAGGCCTACTTGAAGCAAGTAAAAACTAAGATGTAGTGTGACTGTGTAGGCAGCAGGAGACTTTGTCGTCCACACAGCAGGGGAGCAGCTAGCATTACTGAACCCCACTGACACAGGAGCTAGTGTTTCTCTCTGTGCGGACGGCACTTCCAAGCAACAACTGGCTGTGTTGAAGCCCAGGAACAATCATGGAGCAGGCTGAGGCCTACTTGAAGCAAGTAGAAAATAAGATGTAGTGTGACTGTGTAGGCAGCAGGAGACTTTGTCGTCCACACAGCAGGGGAGCAGCTGGCGTTACTGAACCCCACTGACACAAGAGCTGGTGTTTCTCTCTGTGCGGACGGCACTTCTGAGCAACAACTGGCTGTGTTGAAGCCCAGGATCAATCATGGAGCAGGCTGAGGTCTACTTGAAGCAAGTAGAAAATAAGATGTAGTGTGACTGTGTAGGCAGCAGGAGACTTTGTCGTCCACACAGCAGGGGACCTGCTGGCATTACTGAACCCCACTGACACAGGAGCTAGTGTTTCTCTCTGTGCGGACGGCACTTCCGAGCAACAACTGGCTGTGTTGAAGCCCAGGATCAATCATTAAGCAGGCTGAGGCCTACTTGAAGCAAGTAGAAAATTAGATGTAGTGTGACTGTGTAGGCAGCAGGAGACTTTGTCGTCCACACAGCAGGGGAGCAGCTGGCGTTACTGAACCTCTCTGACACAGGAGCTAGTGTTTCTCTCTGTGTGGATGGCACTTCCAAGCAAAAACTGGCTGTGTTGAAGTCCAGGAACAATCATGGAGCAGGCTGAGGCCTACTTGAAGCAAGTTTTATATCGGTTGTACGCTACTACTGATTGTAACCGTGCTCCAATTAGGCCTCTGGCTCCACTGTCTCTAGTATTTCCCTTGGCCTCAAACCCCACCAGTTGCTGCTCAGAAGTGGCGTCTGCACAATCCACACTTGTTCCTGTGTTACTGGGGCCCATTCACGTCAGTTGATCCCCTGATGTGTGTCCGGCAATGTCTCCTGCTCTGTCCACATTCCCACTACTATTAGTGGGAATGTGGACAGAGCAGGAGACATTGCCGGACACACAACAGGAGATCAACTGACGTGAATGAGCCCCAGTAACACAGGAACAAGTGTGGATTGTGCAGACGCCACTTCTGAGCAGCAACTGGCGGAGTTGGAGGCCAGGGGATATACTAGAGACAGTGGAACCACAGGCGTAAGTGGAGCACGGTTAAAAATCAGTAGTAGTTCGATTATGGAGGCAGCAGGAGACATTGCCGCCCACACAGCAGGGGAACAGCTGACGTTACTGAACCCCACTAACACAGGAGTTCGTGTGTTTTTCTCTGTGAAGACGGCACTTCTGAACACCAACTGGCGTTGTTGGAGCCCAGGGTCAAGCATGCAGCAGGCTGAGGCCTGCTGTTTTTGAATGTGGAGGCAGCAGGAGACATTGCTGTGACGAACGGCACGAACCGCCGTTCGTCCACTTATGGGGGCGACTAACGGGGGTCCCGCTGCCACCAAAACGCGACGGACAGCGGACCCTGTGTCACCACTATGTCACAGTCCCACCACTGACACGGGTGTATCAGCGGACGGAGGGACGAGACACAATGCCGGCACACGGCTATCGTAGACACAGTTGGGGCTTATCTTAGTTATCCCACCACTGGCACCATGTGACAAAAATATCCAGCAAGCTACTCTCGCTCTACAATTTGCCGCAGGGGGAGTTTAATTTGGATGCCCCACCACTGCTATCAATCTTCCAAGTACTGCGGGGATTTATGTATATCCCACTTTCTCAGTTCCACTTTGGAACTCGCAGCTCTCCGGCGCCCCCTTACCCTCAGGTCAGTCAGGGAACTGCACCTAGGATAATTAGTCGCCGGACGGGCTGCCTGTTGTGAACCGGCAATTAGGCTTCTGCAGTAAGGGAATTATCAATGCTGTGGCCGCAGCCCCTTATTCAGCAATATAAGACCCTTCTGTACTGCCAGCAAGCCGCAATAGTCGTACACAACGCGCTGCCACCAGTCACGGTTACTTAATTCACAGTGTTAAATTAAGAGGGTCCGTGGCAAACCCCTTGAATTAGTAGCGATTATCTATCAAAGGCGTATAGTTCGATTCTTAGAGCATGGAGACAGGCTAAATATTAAATCATTTATTTTCCGAAAGAGGACAGTGATTACAGATAAAAGTTGCTATAAAATTGAGACATAAAATATGTACATTAGACAAGTATAAAACAAAGTGGATGAAAGAAGAAGGTACACTCACATTTAGTCAGTTGTTGTTAGGCATCCCATGTGGCTTTAAGGGGGGTGGAGGCAGAGCTGCACGTCTCCACTCATCTGGGTTCTGCTCAGCACAAGGATTGGAGCTCTTCTGTGCTGGTTTTGCCAAGGGAAGGCCTTATAGACTTTGCTATGTGACATCACGGAGAGATGTATTCTGGGTTAATCCCACCCCTCTCATCCAAGTTATAATTTGGCTACAAAACTTAGATTAGCTATAACTTTATGGGAGAAGCTGGTATGGACTCATCAGTGGTATCATGTTTCCCAGCGTAATGAGCCCATCAAGAAAACATCAAACATCTATGCGATATGACCGTCCATTTGGGCGCAAATCATATCTCAGGTTCTCGACATGTTAGGACTTCGGAAGTGACACTGTAGCGGAGCTGGGACCGCTCGGATCAAAAAAATATGATTTTCATATCTCTACTTGGTACGGTTTTCGCAGGGCAGGCTCTTAAAGGTTTACTTCTAACTCCTGATTTCAAACAAAGAGTTTATTTCCCGCACTTTTTTCTCTTTCAGCTGAGAGAAGCCAAATGGTGTGACAGGAAGTTGGTTTATGGCACTTGGGGGGAAGGGAAGCTGCTGCAGTGTGCAATGTAACTGAGACACTGGCAGGCAGCTTCTCACAAAATGGAGGATTTGTAGCACATTCCAACAGAAAACATATCTTGCAGACATTGTACATCACACCTCCCCCCTTAAGAGGGCGCTAAGGAGGCATTACCTCTCGGTAATTGGCCATGCGCACCTCAGCGGGTTCGCCCCGGTGGGACAACCCATCGGCATTGCCGTTTTCACTGCCCTTCCTGTGTTTTACAGTGAAGTCATACTGCTGAAGGGCAAGGCTCCAGCGGAGCAATCTTCCATTGGTTCCCAACACTGTGTGCAACCAGCTCAGAGGGTTGTGGTCAGTTACCACCGTGAAGGCGTGCCCGTACAGGTAGGGCTGCAAACGCTGCAGTGCCAACACCATGGCCAGACACTCCTTCTCAATGGTCGAGTATGCCACTTCCCTCGGCAAAAGTTTCCGGCTCAGGTACAACACGGGGTGCTCTTGGTCCCCCGAGTCAACCTGGCTAAGCACAGCACCGAGGCCAAACTCGCTAGCGTCAGTCTGTACCAGAAACGGGCGACTGCTGTCGACTGCTCTCAACACTGGAGAGTTGCACAGGGCTGCTTTCAAAGCTTGGAAAGCCGCCTCACAGTCATCTGTCCAGTTGACTGTTTGGGGTAGCCTCTGCTTGGTGAGGTCAGTCAAGGGTTTGGCAAGGGCGCTATAGTCCTGTACGAACCGCCTATAGTACCCTGCAGTGCCCAAGAAGGACTTCACCTGTTTCTTGGTCCTGGGGGTGGGCCAGGACATGATTGCGTCCACTTTTTCTGGCTCCGGACTCATGGAACCCCCGCCTACCTGGTGCCCCAGGTAGTGGACCTTGTGCATGCCTATCTGGCACTTCCCCGGCTTGATGGTCAGGCCTGCCTGGTGAAGACGCTTGAGCACCTCCTGGAGGTGCTGAAGGTGTTCCTCCCAGGTGGAACTGAAGACGGCAATATCGTCTAAGTACGCCACCGCGTACTCCTCCAGTCCCTGAAGCAGGTGGTTGACCATCCGCTGGAAAGTGGCAGGGGCATTCTTCATGCCGAAGGGCATGACCGTGGACTCATACAGTCCAAAGGGGGTGATAAAGGCGGATTTCTCCTGCGCCTCAGGACTCAGGGGAATCTGCCAGTATCCCCGACTCAAATCCATGATGGATATGTAGTTGGCGTTTGTCAACCGCTCGAGCAGATCCTCGATGCGCGGCATCGGGTGGGCATCAGAGGTTGTGATGGCGTTGAGCCCTCTGTAGTCCACGCAGAACCGGGTGGTCCGATCCTTCTTAGGCACGAGGACTACAGGTGAAGCCCACACGCTTTTTGACCATCGAATCACCCCCAGCCTTAACATCTCATCGATCTCTTGGCGCATGACTTGTTGCACCGTTTCAGAGATCCGATAAGGTGTTCGCCCTAATGGGGCATGATTCCCGGTGTCCACCTCATGAACCGCTAACTCCGTCCTCCCCGGTTGGTTGGTGAACACGGTCCGGAAGAGTTCCAGGGTGGCCATCAACTGCAACCGCTGGGACACGGTGAGCGAACCACTTATCTCCATGTCCTCAATGGACCCATTGGCCTTGGCCTGGGCCAGCATGTCCAGGAGTGGATCTTCCTCCCCATCCTCTGGCAGATTGCAGACCGGTAGGACGCAAGCTTCACGTTCGTAGTGCGCCTTCAGCATGTTGACGTAAAAGGCCTTGCGCCTACCCCGAGCATGGTCAAGCGTGACCACGTAGGTGACCGGGTTGAGCTGTTGGTGGACGACGTACGGGCCTTCCCAGGCTGCCTGAAGCTTATCCGTTGGTACAGGGACCAGCGCCCACACCTTTTGACCCACCTGGTAGGTCCGCTCCCGGGCGTTCTGGTCGTACCAGCGCTTCTGGTCAACCTGAGCCTGCGTCATGTTGTCATGCACCAACTGCGTCAAGGTCTGCATCTTGTCACGGAAGCGCATGACATAATCCACGATGGACACTTCTGTGGGGTTTGGCTCATCTTCCCAGGATTCTCTTATCAACCCAAGGGGTCCCCGGACTCGCCTGCCATACAGGAGCTCGAAGGGGGAGAACCCGGTCGAGGCCTGCGGAACTTCTCTGTAAGCGAACAGCAGGTGTGGGAGGTACCGCTCCCAAGTCGCGCCCTTGGGTCTCAACCAGTATGCGGAGCATCTGTTTGAGGGTACCGTTGAAGCGTTCACACAAACCATTAGTCTGTGGGTGATACGGACTCGATACCAGGTGCGTCACCTGCATTTTCTCACAGAGAGCCTCCATTAGGCGAGACATGAATTGGGGCCCTTGATCGGTAAGCATCTCCCTGGGAAATCCTACCCTTGAAAAGATGGTCACCAGTGCGTCAGCCACCTTATCTGCCCTGGTTGAAGACAGAGCTACTGCCTCTGGGTACCGGGTAGCGTAGTCTACCACGGTGAGAATGTATCGCTTTCCGGAGCTGCTGGGGACGGACAGCAGTCCTACAATGTCCACCGCGATTCTCTGGAAAGGCTCCTCTATCACCGGCAAAGGAATAAGGGGAGCCTTAAGAGCAGGCCCCGCCTTACCCACTTTTTGACAGGTGGCGCAGTAGCGGCAGTAGTGTGTTACATCTGTCCCCATCTTGGGCCAATAGAAGTGTTGAGACAGCCGTGCCTTTGTTTTGCTGATCCCCAAGTGTCCAGCGAGTGGAATCTCATGGGCAATCCGCAACAACTCAGTTCTGAACTGATAGGGGACGACCAGCTGTCTTTCCCTCAACCACTCCTTTTTAGGATCTCCGGGTACTGTCTCCCGGTACAACCTTCCTCGTTCCCAGAACACCTTCTCCTTATCAGACTCGGAGGTGGGCATCTTGGCGAGACCTCTCAATTTCTCCAGGCTGGCATCTGAATGCAGAGCAACCTGGAACTCCATGCTGGAGGCTGCCAGAAGTGACATCAGGGTCCCCTCTTTACTGGGACCCTCTGGAACCGGCGCTGGGTTCACCTCTGGTTCAGTCTCTCCTGTAGCAGCAGAGGGTCCAGAAGACAGTGCGTTACCTGCGATCTGGGCACTCTGACTGCGTGTGACAGCTGCTATGTATGCTGTCTCCCTGGGGATTTCTACAGACCCACCAGCCGATGCTGCCCTGGGCTCTACCTCCCCATCCACCCCCAACACTTCAGGAGCAGTGCTACTTATGGGCCAGTTACCTTCCTCGGTGGCACTGGTCAGCTGCATGGCATTACCTTCCTCATGGTCCCCATGCACCTCCCCATTTCCTTGAGCACCGTTGCTTACTCCTGCCAGGGGTTCCTCAGCCGTCTCACTCCACAGAGTGACGGGGCTGAGCACTTCGGTACCTGTGGACACATCTACCGCTTCAAAGAAAGGGTTAACGGGTTCAGTCGGCACCGATACATCAACATCATCATCATCCTTCCTAGGAAAAGAATGGTTATCAGTTTGCTTTGGCACATTCACATCAGCATCAGCATCATACCTGGGGAAAGAATGGTTGTTAGTTGCATCATTACTCATCAAGGCATTAGCAGGTAACACATTCAGTTTCCCATCATCAACATCATCAGGGTTAACGTTACCCTTATTATCAGTTTGGGGAAGGGTGTCAGGGACATAGTATGCAACCATCCTCCCCAAGTCAGTCCCCAATAAAACATCAGTGGGCAGGTTTTCAGACACTCCCACCTCCCTCAACCCGCTCCCGGCACCCCAATCATGAAAAACCAGGGCCACTGGCAAGGGACAACGGGTGCCTCCAATCCTGGTGACAGTCAGGGTTTTCCCCTCAACAAACTCTTCAGGGGCCGCCAGTCCAGGACGGATGAGGGTTCGTTCAGCCCCGGTGTCCTTGAGGCCTGTAGCAAGACGGGCCCCCACCTGAACAGGTTGAACATTGTCGTCAGCCCTCCCAACCACACCTCCCACCAAAAGAACAGAGGCGTTGGGCCCGGGGGCCTTGGCTGGGGGGTTCTTCGGCCTATTCGGACAGGCATAAAAGAAGTGACCAGGCCGCTGGCAGTGGTGACACAGGCGATTGTCAGTAGCCGGCCTGTTGTTGGCAACAGGGACAGGGCCTCCGGAGGGACGGCTAGCTGGGGCACTGGGGTTGGGTGCAGGCTTACCCCCTCTCCAGCTGGTGGTGACTGTCCTCCGCGTCTCTGGCTTCCTGTCGGCCTCATGGTTGTCGGCGATCTGCGCCGCTTTGTCCGCATTCGTTGGTTCGCGGTCCAGGATGAACTGTCGGACCTCAGCTGGGCAGAGATGCAGGAACTGGTCTTTGATCATCAGGTCCCGTAGCTGCTCAAAGGTTTCAACGGACAGTCCATGGATCCACTGGTCAAAGTGGGTCCTGAGTCCTTGCACCACATCACTGTAGCTATCGTGTGGGCCACGTTGGAGGTGCCGGAACTTCTTTCGGTATACCTCAGGTGTCAGCCGATATTTGGCGATCAGCGCCTCCTTTATGGCGCGATAGTCATCATCATGCGCTTGCGGAAGAGAAGCAAACGCCTCCAGAGCTTTGCCTTTTAGCCCTGGGGTCAAGTACCTGGCCCATTGGTTTTCGGGCAGACGGTACTGTCTGCAGGCTTTCTCAAAGGCTCGCAGAAACGTGTCCAAGTCCCCGTCCTTTTCCATCATGGGAAAATGCTCTAGCCGGAGTTTAGGAGTCTGGACGCTGCTGGGCTCACCGCTTCGGGCTGTGGGGGCATTCCCACCCCGCTGGAGCACCTCCAGTTCATGGGCCCTCGGCGCCTGGCGCTCGGCTCTCTCAGCCTCTGCTTGGCGCTCGCGTCTCTCCGCCTCCCGCTCGGCTCGCTGCTCTGCTCTCTCTCGAGCTTGCTGGATCAGCTGCAGACGTCCGTCACGGTCTTCCGCAGGGAGTGCGTCCAAGGCCGCTTGCAGGTAGGGGTCCAGCGTGCTCTGATTGAATGTGGGGCCAGCGCTCATGAGTGGAGCCTCTGCTGCAGCCCCATTGTTACTTGGGCCAACGTCTGCACCCGCTGGATTCTGGTCGTTGTCCAGCTGCACTAGAGCCGCGATCATTTGATCTTTGGTTCCGCCTGCGGCGTCTATGCCTCGGTACATGCATAACCCAGCAAGGGTGTCCTTTTTCTGCTGCTGATACCACTCCACTCTCATTGCCGCCATGGTTGCCAAATAAAAGATAGAAAAAGAAAAACGAAGAAACGGGAGGGGGATACTTGCAAGTACACACTAATGTCTCAGGACTAGTAACCACTGAGTCTGTTCTCCAAAACCTATGATGCAGGATTCCCGCAGGAACCGTGCAGGTTTTTAGTGAGAGGAATGATTGCTCAAACCAAATCACTAATGCTCTAGGATTATCCCACCGCTCTGCCACCAATATGTGACGAACGGCACGAACCGCCGTTCGTCCACTTACGGGGGTGACTAACGGGGGTCCCGCTGCCACCAAAACGTGACGGACAGCGGACCCTGTGTCACCACTATGTCACAGTCCCACCACTGACACGGGCGTATCAGCGGACGGAGGGACGAGACACAATGCCGGCACACGGCTATCACAGGCACAGTTGGGGCTTATCTTAGTTATCCCACCACTGGCACCATGTAACAAAAATATCCAGCAAGCTACTCTCGCTCTACAATTTGCCGCAGGGGGAGTTTAATTTGGATGCCCCACCACTGCTATCAATCTTCCAAGTACTGCGGGGATTTATGTATATCCCACTTTCTCAGTTCCACTTTGGAACTCGCAGCTCTCCGGCGCCCCCCTTACCCTCAGGTCAGTCAGGGAACTGCACCTATGATAATTAGTCGCCGGACGGGCTGCCTGTTGTGAACCGGCAATTAGGCTTCTGCAGTAAGGGAATTATCAATGCTGTGGCCGCAGCCCCTTATTCAGCAATATAAGACCCTTCTGTACTGCCAGCAAGCCGCAATAGCCGTACACAACGCGCTGCCACCAGTCACGGTTACTTAATTCACAGTGTTAAATTAAGAGGGTCCGTGGCAAACCCCTTGAATTAGTAGCGATTATCTATCAAAGGCGTATAGTTCAATTCTTAGAGCATGGAGACAGGCTAAATATTAAATCATTTATTTTCCGAAAGAGGACAGTGATTACAGATAAAAGTTGCTATAAAATTGAGACATAAAATATGTACATTAGACAAGTATAAAACAAAGTGGATGAAAGAAGAAGGTACACTCACATTTAGTCAGTTGTTGTTAGGCATCCCATGTGGCTTTAAGGGGGGTGGAGGCAGAGCTGCACGTCTCCACTCATCTGGGTTCTGCTCAGCACAAGGATTGGAGCTCTTCTGTGCTGGTTTTGCCAAGGGAAGGCCTTATAGACTTTGCTATGTGACATCACGGAGAGATGTATTCTGGGTTAATCCCACCCCTCTCATCCAAGTTATAATTTGGCTACAAAACTTAGATTAGCTTTAACTTTATGGGAGAAGCTGGTATGGACTCATCAGTGGTATCATGTTTCCCAGCGTAATGAGCCCATCAAGAAAACATCAAACATCTATGCAATATGACCGTCCATTTGGGCGCAAATCATATCTCAGGTTCTCGACATGTTAGGACTTCGGAAGTGACACTGTAGCGGAGCTGGGACCGCTCGGATCACAAAAATATGATTTTCATATCTCTACTTGGTACGGTTTTCGCAGGGCAGTCTTTTAAAGGTTTACTTCTAACTCCTGATTTCAAACAAAGAGTTTATTTCCTGCACTTTTTTCTCTTTCAGCTGAGAGAAGCCAAATGGTGTGACAGGAAGTTGGTTTATGGCACTTGGGGGGAAGGGAAGCTGCTGCAGTGTGCAATGTAACTGAGACACTGGCAGGCAGCTTCTCACAAAATGGAGGATTTGTAGCACATTCCAACAGAAAACATATCTTGCAGACATTGTACATCACAATTGCCGTCCACACAGCAGGGGAACAGCAGACGTTACTGAACCCCACTAACAGAGGGAGGAGCTGATGTGTTTTTCTCTGTGAGGACGGCACTTCTGAACACCAACTGGCGTTGTTGGAGCCCAGGATCAAGCATGCAGCAGGCTGAGGCCTGCTGTTTTTTGAATGTGGAGGCAGCAGGAGACATTGCCGTCCACACAGCAGGGGAACAGATGACGTTACTGAACCCCACTAACACAGGAGCTGGTGTGTTTTTCTCTGTGAGGATGGCACTTCTGAACACCAACTGGCATTGGTGGAGCCCAGGATCAAGCATGGAGCAGGCTGAGGCCTGCTGTTTTTTGAATGTGGAGGCAGCAGGAGACATTGCCGTCCACACAGCAGGGGAACAGCTGACGTTACTGAACCCCACTAACACAGGAGCTGGTGTGTTTTTCTCTGTGAGGACGGCACTTCTGAACACCAACTGGTGTTGTTGGAGCCCAGGATCAATCATGCAGCAGGCGAAGGCCAACTTGCAGCAAGTTTTATATAGGTTGTAGACTACTACTGATTGTAACCGTGCTCAACTATGGACTACTAGTAATGGGAATGTGGACAGAGCAGGACACATTGCCGGACACACATCAGGGGATCAACTGACGTGACTGAGCCCCAGTAACACAGGAACAAGTGTGGATTGTGCAGATGCCACTTCAGAGCAGCAACTGGCGGGGTTGGAGGCCAGGGGAAATACTAGAGACAGTGGAGCCACAGGCCGAAGTGGAGCACGGTTAAAAATCAGTGGTAGTTCGATTGTGGAGGCAGCAGGAGACATTGCCATTAACACAGCAGGGGAACAGCTAACGTTACTGAACCCCACTAACACAGGAGCTGGTGTGTTTTTCTCTGTGAAGACGGCACTTCTGAACACCAACTGGCATTGTTGGAGCCCAGGATCAAGCATGCAGCAGGCTGAGGCCTGCTGTTTTTTGAATGTGGAGGCAGCAGGAGACATTGCCGTCCACACAGCAGGGGAACAGCAGACGTTACTGAACCCCACTAACACAGGAGCTGGTGTGTTTTTCTCTGTGCAGACGGCACTTCTGAGCGACAACTGGCTGTGTTGAAGCCCAGGGATTACAGTTCAGGTGCTAGAAACATGAACACAACAGGAGACCTGGATACTGTTGCCAACCAATTATTTATTCAGGAAGAGGACTGGCAAATTCTGGCAAGATCCAGGCCTTGTTCATTTTCAGAAAAGTAAGCCGGTCAACGTTATCGGAGGATAGTCGCGTGCGACGGTCTGTTAGTACACCACCTGCGGCACTAAAGACGCGTTCCGATAATACACTGGCAGCAGGGCAAGCCAGCACCTCCAATTCATACTGGCTAAGCTCTGGCCATGTATCCAGCTTAGAGACCCAAAACTTGAAGGGGGAAGAGCCATCTGGGAGTACACTGACAGGGCAAGACAGGTAGTCTGTTACCATCTGACGGAAACGTTGCCTCCTGCTGACTGGAGCCGTCTGTGATGGTGTAGGCATTTGTGGTGGACACACAAAACTTTGCCACATTTGGGCCATACTGGTCTTGCCTTGTGCTGAAGCGCTGCCTCTGCTCCCTCTTTGGTCAGAGCTTCCTCCACTGCCTCGATGCACATAGCTGCTTTGTAAAGCACTAGCAGCACTACTGTCGGGTGGAAAGGAGAACATGAGGGACTGCACCAGTGTGTCTTGGTACTCCCGCATTTTACGCTCCCGGTTCAATGGTGGTATGAGGCTTTGTAAGTTGTCCCGGTAGCGAGCATCTAGGAGGGTGTACACCCAATAATCAGCCTTGTTGAGAATGTGGGCGATGCGGCGGTCGTTTCTCAGGCACTGCAGCATGAAATCAACCATGTGCTGCAGACTCCCAACTACCAAAGAAACGCTGTCCCCTGCTTGAGTCGTCATCTCTGCCTGCTCTGCATCACCCCACCCTCGCTGTCCATACTGACTAGAGCATTGTGTACCTCCCTCCTCTGGAGAGATGTCTTCCTCCTCCATTGACTCCTCCTCATCCTCCTCACAAAGTGTCCCCTGCCTAGGCCTTTGTGAGGAACCACGTAGCGCAGACTGTCCAGAAGCGGATGGCTTTTGTGACTCCTCATCCTCCACCTCTTCCAAAACCTCCTCCCTAAGTGCTTGCAGTGTTTTTTGAAGCAGGCAGATAAGGGGGATATGCATGCTGACCAGTGCATCATCTGCACTCGCCATCCGCGTGGAATCATCGAAGGCACGCAAAACGAGGCAGATGTCCTTCATAGAGGCCCACTCAGTGGTGCTGAAGTGTGACCGGTGCACAGTGCGACTTGTTTGCGCCTGATGCAGCTGGTACTCCATGACTGCTGCCTGCTGCTCACACAACCGCTCCAACATGTGTAACGTTGAATTACACCTGGTGGGTAGGTCACATATGATGCGATGTTCCAGAAGGCGTAATCGGCGCTGCAGAGCAGCAAGGCGCGATCTAGCCGTGCTGGAACGCCGCAAATGAGCGCACTCTGTGCGGACCTTGTGCAGCAGTGCATCAAGATCCGGATAGTCCCTCAGAAAGCTCTGCACGACCAAGTTCTGCACATGTGCCAGACATGGGATGTGAGTGAGATTGCCTAGGCCCAGAGCTGCCACCAGATTTCGGCCATTGTCACACACTACCAAGCCTGGCTGGAGATTCGCTGGCAGAAACCACACGTCGTTCTCCTGCTTGATGGCATTCCAGAGCTCCTGTGCTGTGTGGCTTCGATTCCCCAAAGAAATTAATTTGAGTACGGCCTGTTGACGTTTGGCCATGGCTGTGCCCATATCGGTCGTAACAGGCTCCTGCAGCGCTGTTTCTGAGGAACTTGAGTAGGAGGAGGAGTCAATGTGTAGAGACTGGATTCCTGCAATCCGTGGAGTTGGCAGAACACGTACAGCGCCACTCTCCAGATCTGTACCCAGCTCCACAACATTGACCCAATGGGCAGTGAGGGAAAGGTATTGTCCCTGTCCATGGTTACTGGTCCACGCATCGGTGGTCAGGTGGACCTTGCTACTGACGGCGTTTAGTAGCGCATGTTTTATTTTTCCCTCCACATGCTTTTACATGGCAGGGACGGCTTGCCTGCTGAAATAAAAGTGGCTGGGCATGGTGTATTGTGGGACTGCCAATGCCATGAAGTTCCGGAAGGTGTCAGTCTCCACAAGCCTGAATGAGAGCATTTCTAGGGCCAGTAGTTTGGCAATGCCAGCATTCAGAGCCTGTGCTCGGGGATGGATTGCCGAGTATGGCCGCCTTTTATCCCATGACTGTGCTACCGATGGCTGTAGAGTGGCATGGGAGTGTGAGGATGACTGGGAACGTGGTGCTGTGGGTGGAATGTCACTGGGTCTCCGGACAACAGTGCCAGAAGTTCTTCCTTGGCGATCCTGTGAGGAAGCCGAACCAGCTGTGTGTGAGCTGGAGGAAGAGGCCCCAACACGAGCTGAAGAGGTGGTAGTGGTGCTGTACGTTGGCCAGCGTCTTCAGTGTGTCTGTGTAACTCCACCTCGTGCTTGGTCCACACATGTTTCCACATATTTGTGGTATTGAGGTTGCTGACATTTTTCCCTCTTTTGACTTTCTGATGACACAGCTTGCATTTGACAAAGCAAATGTCATCTGCAACTGTGTCAAAAAAGGACCACACACTGGAAGTCTTGGGAGAGCCCGTTTTGGCTTTTGGAACAGGAATGCTCCTAACGGGTGCCGAAGTGGAGGCTACAGGCAACCAAGTCTGCCCCCTCCCTCTCCCTCTCCCTCCTGTTTTGGCCGTTCGGGGAATCTCTTCCTCAGAGTTGCTCCCACCACCTTCCTGTTCCTCACGCCATGATGGGTCAAGGACCTCATCATCTACACTCCCCTCTTCAAACACCGGCTTCTCCTGGGTTGTCTCGCCAGCAACGTCCGCACCAGAAAGTGGCACCTGAGTCTCGTCATCATCTGATGTGTACTGAGGTGTGCTGACTATAGGCACTGGCCCACCCGCCTCTTCAGATTCAGAGGGACAAAGAAGTTGCGCATCACTGCATACTCCCTCTTCTTCACATTCTTGAATGCTGCTTGGCTGGCCCCCTCTTTCCAAGCCAACAGATTCAGAGAACAGAAGTAGAGACTGTGATGTCTCCTGTCCAGGGCTCTCTGACTGCCTGGGCACTTTGGCAGGTGGTGAAGAGACAGATGGTTGCTCTTCAGTGCTCTGGCCCTGAGAGGACGTGGAAGTCATTGAAGTCGATGCGTTAGCTGCCATCCATCCGACAACGGCTTCAATTTGTTCCTCCCACAGCAGTGAGGTACGGCGAGGTCCTACAAAGCTGCGCATAAAGGATTGTTGCCTGCTAAAATTGGGGGATGCTGACTCAACGGTGCCCGCAGCAGGCACAGAATCCCCACATCCTCTCCCTGCAGAATCCTCACGTCCTCTCCCTACAGAATCCCCACGTCCTCTCCCTGCTGAAACTCCACGCCCACGTGCCTTACTCCCTGCCTTCTTCATCTTGGTAGACTGATAAAGATAGGCAGAAAAGTACAAACGGAGGGCTTAGAGTGCTTATTCCTGAACAGCTGGTAACAGGTATAAGAAACACTAATTTTATGAAGTGTGTGTGTGGACTACACTTTAATAGGAGCTAATGTGGCCTACACAACTGTCAAATGTAGTGTTTGGTGAACTTTATTCATTTTATTTTTTTTGGAAAAAAACTAAAAGGATGTGACCAAAGATTTGTTTGCGATAGTATCACAGATTTTTTGGAGCTATTACAATGCAGGAAGGTAACCTACAATGCAAAAGATGAGGATCCAAAAAATTGTGTAATACTAATCTGGCTGCAGCTGAAGGGCACAAGCCAAAAAAAAGGCTCCTCTATCTACTCCTATATAGTGTTTGCAACTAACCAATGTAGATGGATACGGATGGATGCACACTAATAGGAGAATAAAAAATGAGCTGCAATAAAAGAAAAATATGTGTGAGGCAGTGACGCACGCTGAGCGGCCCACAACCAGACGTAGCTGCAGGACACACTACTCAGCGTGAGCTGCACTCACACACAGAGACCTCTCAGACAGCCGTGAACAGTGCAGATAAGTGGGCACTAGCACTGAAAGGCTGCAGAAAGGCTCCGCTGTCTACTCCTATAGTGTTTGCAACCACCGTATATGGATACGGATGGATGCACACTAATAGGAGAATTAAAAATTAGCTGCAATTAAATAAAAATATGTGTGAGGCAGTGACGCACGCTGAGCAGCCTACAAGCAGATGTGCCTGCAGGACACACTACAGCATGAGCTGCACTCACACAGAGACCTCTCTGACAGCCGTGAACAGTGCAGATAAATGGGCACTAGCACTGACAGGCTGCAGAAAGGCTCCGCTCTCTACTCCTATAGTGGTTGCAACCAACGTATATGGATACGGATGGATGCAATTGCACACTAATAGGAGAATGAAAAATTTGCAGCTATAAAAGAAAAATATGTATGAGGCAGTGACACGCTGAGCGGCCTACAAGCAGACGTGCCTGCAGGACACACAACAGTGTGAGCTGCACTCACACAGCCCTTGCAGACAGCTGTGAAAACAGCGCTGCTAGGCAAAAGAAAGCTACAGTGGTGGATTATGTAGCCTGGGTAAAGCACAATATTTTTTGGATAATCGCTATTTCTAACTGTCCCTCACAGTCTTCAACAGCAGCCTGTCCCTAACTGAATTCACAGCAGAGTGAACAGAAATGGCAGCTGCGGCGGCTTTTATAGTGCATCATGACATCATTTCAGCAGCCAATCACAGCTATGCCCATAGTTAACATGCCTACATGCCTAACAGGATGTGCCAACACTTCTGAGGATTCCCATTGGCTGAATCAAATCGAGCGGGCTCATAGCATTATGGGAACTACCGATTCCGGTATTCGATATGCTAAAAGTATCGGAACTCAGTATCGGAAATCCGATACAGTGAATATCGGCCGATACCCGATACTTGCGGTATCGAAATGCTCAACACTACCAGTGGCCCATCCACTCATACGGTACAGCTTTACATGGATTCCGGGGCGGATGGCAACTTTATGTCTTCTGCCTTCGCCCAACGGCACGCAATTCCTCTGGTGATGTTCGCAAACCAGTGACCATACGAGTGGTAAATGGGTCGACACTGCCCTCACAGATAAAGCATCAGACCATCCCATTTACTCTATCCATGTCTCTTGCCTTGTGCAGAGCCTCCCCGGGGTTGAGTCTATCCACTATCTCTCCCAGAGACGGAGGCAATGACACAGTACATCCAGGAGAATCTGGAAAGAGGATTCATTAGGAAGTCAGTGTCACCTGCAGGGGTGGGGTTCTTGTTCGTGCAGAAGAATGGAGAACTACGTCCATAAGCAAAAACAAAAGAGAACATTCAGCTCACCCCTGAGATGTAATTCCAAGCACAAGAAGGAGCACGGCTTCCTCACTGCTGTACAGCGTCCAAGGCAATAGGAAAAATAGAAGTGGATCCAGCTCACTCACAGGGCTTATTTAAAAATTAGAAAATTTTTATTGGATGATCCTTAAAAAATTCAAAATGATAAAACAGACATCTCAGATGGCACAGCAATGACAGGGGGTGGTGTGTAATGAGACCATACGTGTCTCGAGCAACACGGCTCTTGAACACTGGTTATTTTTAAATAAGCCCTGTGAGTGAGTTGGATCCACTTCTATTTTTCCGAACTACGTCCATGCATAGATTACAGGGGTCTTAACGCCGTCACCGTTAAGAAAAGGTACCCGCTGTCCCTTATATCTGAGCTATTTGATAGGTTACGGAGAGCAAGGGTTTTTACTAAACTTGATCTGCGGGGTGCTTACAACCTGATTCGCATCCGTGAGGGGTACGAATGGAAGACGGCATTTAATACCAGGGATGGCCACTACGAGTGTCTGGTGATGCCCTTCGGGCTCTGTAATGCTTCTGCCATTTTCCAGGACTTTGTAAACAATATTTTCCGGGACATGCTCACCACCTAGGTCGTAGTCTATCTGGATGATATTCTCATCTACTCTCCAGATATAGACTCCCACCGGAGAGATGTTTGCAAAGTCTTCAACTTCCTAAGGGCAAACTCCCTCTATGCCAAGTTGGAGAAGTGTGTGTTTGAGCAGGAGTCCTTGCCTTTCCTGGGCTATATCATCTCTGCCCAGGGATTAGCTATGGATCCTGCCAAGCTACAGGCTGTGATGGACTGGCAGGAACCCCATTCTCTCAAAGCGGTGCAGCGATTTATGGGGTTCATTAACTATTGTTGCCAGTTCATTCCCCACTTCTCAACTTTGGTAGCTCCCTTGGCAGCCCTCACCAAGAAGGGAGCAAATCCCAAATTGTGGTTGGAGGAGGTCTTCAAGGCCTTCCTCTCTATTAAGTCAAACTTCGCTAGCGCTCCCATTTTACGTCGCCCCTATGTAGATAAACCATTTATAATGGAGGTGGATGCCTCATCCATCGGTGCAGGAGCAGTCCTCTTCCAAAAGGATGCTCAAGGTCGGAAGCATCCTTGCTTCTTTTTCTCAAAGACCTTCACATCGACGGAGAGAAATTATTCCATCGGGGACAGGGAGTTGCTAGCTATGAAGATGGCCTTCTCAGAGTGGAGACACCTCCTGGAGGTGGCTCGTTTTCCCTTCCAAGTTCACACTGACCACAAGAATTTGGTGTACCTACAAACCGTCAAGCGGCTAAATTCTCGCCAGGCTAGATGGTCCCTGTTCTTCTCCCGGTTCCATTTCACCCTCCATTTTCTCTCCGGGGAGAAGAACATTCGTTCCGACGCTCTCTCCCACTCCGTAGTGTCATCAGAGGAAGAGGAGCCTTGGTTAATTGTCACTTCTGAGAGCCTGAGGACCGATGGACCAAGTTTCGCTTGAGTCTGTGCACCCGGGCAAGACTTTTGTGCCACCTAATTTGCAACCGGAGGTTCTCTCTTGGGCTCACTTGTCCTGGGTGGGTGGACATTTTGGGACCAAGAGGACAGCTGAGCTTCTGGCGAGGACGTACTGGTGGCCGCATATGGCCCGTGACGTCGATGACTATATCCGGGCATGTGTCTCCTGCGCCAAGAATAGGTCTTCTCCACAACGGCCTGCTGGGCTACTTCACCCCCTGCCGATGGTGGACAGGCCCTGGGAAATGGTCGGGAAAGGACTTTGTGGTGGGTTTACCCAAGTCCCGTAGCTGCACAGTCATCTGGGTAGTCACCGACCATTTTTCTAAAATGGTGCACCTGCTGCCCCTTCTGTGGGTACCTTCTGCACTGGCCTTGGTGGCGTTTTTCATCAAGCACGTCTTTCGCCTACACGGTATGCGTGACAAAATTGTCAGCGACCGGGGTCCTCAGTTCGCGTCTCGGATCTGGAGAGAGCTTTGTCGCATACTCAGCAATGAGCTGAATCTCTCTTCAGCCTATCATCCTGAGACAAATGGATTGGTAGAGAGGGTTAACCATACCCTGGTCACATACCTGCGACATTTTGTTTCAGCCAGGCAGGATGACTGGGCTTCCTTGCTACCATGGGTGGAATTTGCGCTGAACAATGCCATAGCTGACTCTACTGGACAGACCCCATTCTTCCTTAACTACGGCCAGCATCCACGTTTCCCTGTGCCGATGCCAGTGTCTTCCACCGACTCTAGGGTGGCAGACTGGGCGGTGGAGGCATATGACCGCACACAGGATGCCATCCGGGCCTCCAAGGAGAGAATGAGGGTCTCCGCTGAGGCACACCGGTGCCCCGCTCCGACCTTTGCTCCTGGCGACTTAGTGTGGCTCTCCGCCCGTAACATCAGGCTGCGAGTTGAGTCCACTCATTTGCACCTCGCTACATTGGTCCCTTCAAGGTCCTGGAACAGGTCAATTCCGTGGTTTATTGTCTGGCCCTTCACTCATGCCTAGGTATCACCGACACCTTTTATGTGTCCCTCCTAAAACTCGTTCACATGTTCCGGTTTTCCGAGTCATCTGCCGGGACATCGGGTTCGTCCACGCATGATTATGAGGTGAATGCTATTGTGGGATGTGAGGTGGTACGTAGCAAAAATTAATATCTGATGAATTGGAAGGGTCATGGCCCGGAGGACAGGACCTGGGAACCTATTGAGCACATTCGTGCTCCTCAGCTCACTGCAGCTTTTGAAAGTAGCGAGGCTCAAGGAGGTGGGGCCCTAGGAGGGGGGTTGTTGTGAGTTCATTTTCCAGTCCACCAGTTGTGAGTTCTCCTTCCAGGCTTTCTCTGGTGGTAACTGGAGGTAGTGAGGCTGATTTAATCAGTAGAGATCTGCCACCTGATAATGAGGATGACGATTGGACCTCAGGAATCTCAGACTGGATTTAAGACAGCCGATGCCCTATTCTGGTGCTGGTGATTCCTTCTGCTTGTCAGGTCTTGGTCCTCAGCTCTGTTCCAGTCATTTCAAGCTAAGTTTTTCTGCTAATGTTCACACTTGATTTTGTTGATTTTGTTGGTCTGTTCACTTTTTTGTGTGGTCAGCCAGCCCCAGCTGGGGCTGTGCTGAATTTCCACTCTTATTTATCTGTATTTGCCAATTTGTTTTTTTTTGTCCTTTATTAGATTGGCCTCTTTTTGCTCTGCCTCAGAATATTTCAGAGTGCTGATATAGAGGAGAAGTCTAGTGACTTCAGGTTTAATTTTGCTATCAGAAGTGTTGGACATTATTTTTGTAGGGTTTTTGGCAAATTGCAGACAGTGGCTTACCTTTCCTATTCTGTCTAGTTAGTTTGGGCCCCATCGTTTGCTCAGCCTATTTTCCTGCCTGTGTTTGTGCTTTCATCTTGTCTCACCGTCAATACATGTGTGGGGGCTGTCTTTCCTTTGGGGTCTGCTCTGGGGCAGTTAGATTTCCCCTTTTCTTGCTTTAGACTTATTTAGTCCTTCGGCTGTGACGAAGCGTCTAGTCTAGGATGATCGTAGGCACGCTCCACGGCTGCTGCTAGTTGTGTGGTTAAGATCAGGGATCTGCAATCTGCATAGTTACCAACCTCTCTGGTTTTCTGTGACTTAGCTTGTTTAATCTTTTTCTCCTCGGTGACCCATTCATAACAGGGGTAATATTAGGCGTCGAGTTTCCGTCACTGCACGGGGGGAATCTCAAGCCATGTCCTCTGCGGTCTCTCATTCTTCTTCTGCCACAGAGGTTCCTGCTCAGCCGAGACGTCGGTCCCAGCGTCTTGCTCAGGCTGATGCTATGTATTTGGTTGCTGCTGCCGCCCCAGGTTCAGCTATATCATCCATCATAAGTCAGCGGCGATCAGACACCTCTGGGACTAAGTCATGCTTTTCTCCATCTGAGCATGCCTGTGAGATGACCATTCATTGGTGGTCAGAGGTCACATGCCCAGGTCTTCAAACAGCTTTGATTGGGCCATCAGCAAGGTCCTGCGAGGCTGCAGTTATAAAAGGATCGCATGGCCGCACGGCCAAAAATGGTTCATGTTATAGGTGGATTTGTATTACCTCACCTACACAACATAGCTCCCAAGCGCCCCGATTCCCACGGGACAGTCCCGTTTCCCACGGGACAGTCCAATTTTTGACACCCCCTCCCGCATCCTGCCCGGGACGGTATTTTTCCTGCATTGCACTGAGCCGCCACGCCCCCCGCATCCACTGACGCCATTCTCGCCATCCCAGATAAACACACCGCAGCCTACAATGATATGGAGCAAAACCGCGCATGTACGAGGTGTACGGAGCGGAGCCGTGCGTGTGAGAGGTGTACGGAGCGAAGCCGCGTGTGTATGGGGTATGCAGAGCCATGTGTGCGGAGTGGAGCCATATGTTTAGTGGATGTGCGGAGTGGAGCCAAGTGTGTACGAGGCATACAAAGTGGGTGTTTCCCACGGACACAGGAGTACACGGTGGAACCCCAAGGAGCACTTTAAAACTCGCACATGACGTTCCACCGGAAGTGATGTCCTGGAAGCTGATCAGAAATTAGGTAATTTCATGAGGAGATTGTGACGGAACCAGGAATGCTTCAGATCCATCACCGTGTCCTCCTCTGACAGCACGGATAGCAGGATCGCCTTGGAATCAGGGATGCCGGCCATGTGAGCGGATCATGATATGTCCTGCATCGGGAGGCTCAGGTGGGCACTTCAATGGGAGTTGGGCTGCTATAGTATCTTTATAAAATCTTTCTTTATTTCTTTCTTTCCTTCTTTCTCTCTCTCTGTTTCTTTATTTCTCTGTTCTTTCTTTCTCTCTGTTTCTTTCTCATTCTCTGTTCTGTCTTTCCCTCTCTTTTTCTTTCTCTCTCTCTGTTCTTTCTTTCTCGCTCTCCTTTCTTTCTCTATTTCTTTCCTTCTTTTCCTTAGTACCAGTCAGTGTGCCCACAGTACCTGCCACTCTGCCCATAATGCCAGCCACTATGACGATAATAGCAGTCAGTGTGATCAGCAGTGCTAAATGGGTGCAACTGGGTGTGGACATGGGTGTGACTAGTCGTGAAAATAGGTGTGGTCGGGGAGTGGCCTAAAATTTGCTTCTGTGGTCAATTGTACATGAAATTCTTTTCCCTCTTGTCATTACATGAAGGGGGTGTTTTTCTGTTTTTTCCGTGACTTCAGTTTAGCCCCTTCCCTTTGATATATAGGTACATATGCTGTCCCTCCCACTCTATATTGGGCTTAACTTTGTCTGCCCTGAATATTGCGATCAGGGAACGCATGGGTACTTTTTACCATAATTATAACCAATCCCTGCTTGCTCAAAATTACATGCCTGTTTGTCACACCATGGTTGCATTATTATCCACTGGTTTTTATTATATATGTTTCACCTGGTATTTATTGTAGACACTTGTATTTGCCCTATTTGTACTGAATAAAGCTATTGGCACTTTTTGCATTATTTGGGCATTATTCTATTCTTCATTACCTCTTTCTTTACGATTTTTCCATATACAAATTATGGAGCTGTAAACTCTCTGCAGTTGTTTCTATGTTATCTAAATATTTTTTGGTCAGCGAAATGGTTTCCAAAAATGTTGTAAGACACTCCAAAAAATACTACAGTACCACACAAAAGGCCAGAATTTTCTGCGCACTCATATGTGAGGCCTGGGACAGACAAAGCCGTTTTAAATTGCTGGATTTTCACACTGTTGTATGAAAATGATTTGGCTGTAGTCTGCAGTGTGAACAAGCAAATAAATGTAGAAAAACAGGGGGTTCTGGATTTCTTTGTAATAAAATTAGCAGAATTCAGATGCAAAAAAACAATTATTCCTAGCCACGGATACCTGCTGCTAGGTATATACACTGCTCAAAAAAATAATGGGAACACTTAAACAACAGAATATAACTCCAAGTAAATCAAACTTCTGTGAAATCAAACTGTCCACTTAGGAAGTAACACTGATTGACAATCAATTTCCCATGCTGTTGTGCAAATGGAATAGACAGCAGATGTAAATTATTGGCAATTATCTAGACACCCTCAATAAAGGAGTGGTTCTGCAGATGAAGACCACAGACCACATCTCAGTACAAGAGTTGAGCGACTTTGGCTTTTTTTGGGTCGAGTCGGGTTTCATGAAACCCGACTTTCACAAAAGTCGGGTCAAACGAAATCGGACGATTTTTGTGAAAAGTCGAAGGCCGACTGAAACACGAAACCCAATGCAAGTCAATGGGGAAGCAAAGTCGGCAGGGAGTGGAGGCCAGGAAACACACCTACAGTGCCCTTTTGATTGCCAAAAACATCAAATCTTATTACTGAAGCTTTTCAACCTTAATTTACTTCATAATACTAGTTACGCACTGAAAAAATGGGGGTTATTTGGCAAAATTTGTGGGGGGGTATGGCTGGCTCCAGGTTTTCATGTCCCCTGGGCCAAAGAGCGCCCCTTTAACACATACCACAACTCATGATGCTAAGATACGGCAGAGAAATAGCGGTATAGTACAAAAAAAATACTTAACTTTTTATATCTCATGACTGATATCCATTTTAAATTCTCCAATAGCTCCAAAAACGGACAGTATCTTACTCCATACAATATTATGGCCACCGCACAGTGCGCTATACAGAGTAATGAGGTCCATATATTTCACCATACAGAATCATTGGTCCCATATAATGTTTGAAACAGTATATGATGAGCTCCACATAATGCTATAGTATATGTTGGTCCCCATGGATGAGGCTGCACTGTCATATGGGCCCAAATAATGCTCTATATCTAATGGGCCCCATTTCTAATGCTCTAGTGTATAATGGACCCTGTAAATGCTGCTCCAGTGTCTGATGTCCACCTTTGGAATGCTCCAGTGTATGGTGGGCCCCATATATCATTCTCCAGAGTATAGTGCTCCACAAAAATTGCTGTTCCAACATTGAAAACAATTAAATAAGTCTCCTCGATAGGGAATCCCTGTACTAGTCTGGGCGTACAGACGTGATGTCATTGCGCTCTCTGATCAGAATATCACTGTCAGGAAACGCGGAAGACGTCATGGCGGTGGAGCAGGGAGAGGTAAGTATTTCAACTTTGCAAGTGCTGTGATCCAGAGCAAGCAGGGGGGGCCCACTCGTTGGCGACGGCACTGGCACAGGGCCCCTCATAGTACGGCTGTGTGTCTGATGGCGGGTGGGCCGAACCTGCACTTTCAGCTGCACCTTCCTTTTTGTCACCGTGTAAGGTGGTACAGTATATGGGAAGGGTAACCTGAGTTTCATCTGGGTCACATTCAGGCTGTGTAGAGTGCGAAGGGAATGTAGTGGTATGGGTCAATGTACCAGCAGAATCATCTAGCAGTGGCTGGGCCTCAGTGCACTTGTGGCGCTCCCAGGAGTACGGTCGCCACAGTGGCATTACCTTCCTCCTAGGGAGTGTGATGTCATGCTTGGGAGCAATCAAGGATCTCTCTAGCAGTTAAACCAACACACAACACATTTCCCACTCCAGGCCAGCAGGGAGACCTCTGAACCTGACTGCTGAGGAGCTGCTGTCTGTGGTCGGGAGGAGGTAAGTTAGGGCAGTCTGTGAAGGGAAGGGGAAGTGTGTGGACGTGAGAAGGGGAGCTGGAGGATGAGCAGAGTTAAGGCTCACTCCTAGCTTGAGCGCATGGTCCGGATTCCGGTCTCCGAGTTTGTAGGGACACTGACGTTCCTGCAGCAGAAACCGGAGGAAGGAAGCTGTAAATGCTCTGTACCCAACTAAGGCTCGGAGGCCCCAGCAGCGACGTGTGGGAGCCAGAAGAAAAGGCTACGGCTGCCTGCCATACAAGAAAGTTCCAAGAGAGAGTCAACAGGGGGAACTTCATTGAACTCAGCTCTGCGAGTACCTCAGATAAGCGCTAGAACGGAGGCCACACTACCTATCTGCAGAGAGAGAATTCCAAATTGGCTTCCAGGCTGACCAACTCCTTCTCCATCTGTACTCTGGGTCCTGGACAGCACTTAACAAGTACAGGTAAAGGAACTGCACGACTGTGTCTGTCCTCTTTCTCCTGCGCCTGGCGCACAGCTCTGCTACATCCTTCACTGCACACCATCTACCAACTCTTTCATGTGCCCTGCGACAACGGCCATACCTGTGCAGGGCTTCTACATCTTAGCTGCACCACAACTTCTGTCCCAGAGAAGTGCCACTGCAATGCTGGGCAATCTACTCAGAAACCACAGTTGGCGTCACGTATCATTCACCTATAAATGTAATTCACCCCTTTGCATGGACGCCCAGGGCCACGGAACGGGTCACCACCACCATGACACCATGACACATCCCATGGAGACACCGTCCCGGTACCGATTAACCCCACTGCCCTGCCTGGCCACCCACACTCCATGTCAGATTCATCTTGGACTGGGGAATTCACGATTTGACTTGATAACTCAGGCATGGTATGATAGAAAGAGCTACATGGACTAATGTGAAGTGTGGCCTGCTGCATCATTCACTTTGGATGGGGGTGCAGGACACAAGGAAAGGGGTTCTTCCTGACGAGGAGCCAGCACTTGATGACTCAGTGCTTGCGTTTTTTGAAACTTCAGAAGAGGAGGGCATATTTGCTGGAGTCTGTTTCGGCAATGTAAACCCAAACCAGTTCCTCATGCTCCGGCTTTAAAAACGGTTAACCTACTCCCAGAAAAGGTAGCCTTCCAGGCGTTCCGTAGACAGACCATGACGCAGGCTCAACACCTCCTGCCTTAGCTGCTATTGTGCTTTTGCCACTACCAGCAGATGCACCACCACCACCACCATCAGCACCAGCTGGCCCCCCCACGCCCACGTCCGTGGTCTCTTCCACCAAACTTCCAAATTTAGCACAAAATAGACACAAAATAACATCACATATATGGTACTGTATCAGAAGCGTACAGCTCTATTCAGTCAAAGGATAATTGTCAATCTCCATATATATTCCATCAGTCACACAGAGACACTCCCAGGCTCAGTATGGATTAGACAAGAATATAAAAAGTAGACAAAGTGTACAGCATCATCAGATAGCAGGTATATATAGCATAGTTTAAAAATTAACAATGTATGTCTATATATCATGAGTAGTGTTGAGCCACCCCGCTAGTGTTTTGGTTCATCGCACAGGAGGCAAGTTCGTCGAATGTTCGTCGAACCACACTGAAAACAATGGCAGGCAAACACAAACACATACTAACACATAGAAAACAATTACAAAACACCTTAAAAGGTGTTCCAAAGCCGACAAAATGCTCAGAAGACAAAAATAACATATGGAAAAGGGCAACTACATTTACAAAAGAGGTGGAGGAGTAAAAGGAGGAGGTGGAGGAGACACAGATCTAGGCTTGTCATGCCCTTATGAAGTCAAGAAAGTTTGGACTAAAAATGTAAAAACCAAAACCAAAAAACCAAAATCTGAAAACGAACACGATCATATACCGTCGTACTTCCCACCAATAAATTTTGGCAACTGGCAATAGGGCGGCGTTATTCCCATGAACCTCCAAACAGCGTCCATGAAGCCAAAGTGTTTGCTTTCCGGGGGCAGTATGATTGGAAAGCTGAACCTTAAAGGAATGTCCAAAAGGGCACCACCAGGAGTGGAGCCTGCGGCTTAATTGGACTCCACCCGGGAAACCACAACCATGCCACCTCAAAAAAAGATGCACACATTGAAAGCTTTGTCGATTGTGTGTGTGTGGTGTGGTATGTCCGTTTGTAGTTGTGCTAGCGATTTGTCAGCTTTATTCCGTTAACGAACGAGACTCCGGCATGCCCCTGCGGTACGCGTAAAGCTTACTAGAGGGATACGCGAGGCTCTGCCACGCGCGATCGAGCAATAACAGGGCTTTCATGGCCTTCCATGTCCGGGGCTACATGCGCGCTACACTGAAAGGACCATCTTTTGTCGCTTACAGGTGCAGATAACCCGCTGAACACCGTTAGTGATGGGGATCTGAGATTCCAATTTTTCGCCCTGAACGATGATTTCCAAGTAAGTGCAGGTCAACAGCAATTCCTGATTTCGGCCTAACCGCCATTCCAGAAAAAATGCAAAACATTACGTGTCCAAACCACAGGTGCTGTAGCTTGCTTAACAGCTCTGCAGCCGTTCTCAGGCCCAGTATGGATTCTACAAGATTCGAGAAAGTTGATAAAGGGTACTGTTTCACCGGATAACACGTATATATGTTGCATAGTTTACACATTAAAAACCTATGTGTATCGATCAGGAGGCAAGCTCAGACGGTCTCAGGTCCAGTATGAATTAGACCAGATTGTACAAAGTTGAGATAGGGTACATTATCACTGGATAGCAGGTATATAGAGCATGGTTTAAACATTTAAAATCTCTGTGTTCTCTGCATGGATTACACAACAATCTGAAAACTAGAAAAAAGGAAATGTATTTCAAGCGTACACCATGATACACTTTTGGTGGTATTTTTAAATCTTCATTTATATTTCTGTCTCAGTAAGACAGCCCAGACTCTCTGCAATAGGAAATTAGATGCATACAATTATTTACCTAAAGTCTAGTGATTGCAGAAATCTATGAATTACTATTCACGGGAACAACTTCCGTCACAATTCTCAGAGGCGACGCTGACCCTCAATTAATTAGTGTGCGGACACAGCAAAAACCTTTCTTTGTGAAGAAAGTGTTGCTGTATCTCAGTACCGTTGATCCCATCGCCGTTACTCATATCTATCCAATTTTGATCACAGGGAGAGATGTAAACATGGTGCTCACTGCCAATCTTGATCTGTCACGTAACTTTGGAGTGCAAAACACAGAAGCCACAGGCCGTAGGTGATTCAATTGGATTGGCATGACAGAGAGGGCACATTTAAAAATGTGCGCTGTCACACGTCACACATCTGAGGGTAGGAAAACTGTTAAAGCTAATGAGAAACCACCACTGCATCTCATTGTGAGTCGACGTCCATAAGAAATGGAAGCCATTGATCATCTGAAGCTAGATCCCGGCCAGTGGGACAGGGCATAGCTTCGTCTTAACCATCATCAGTTCACCAAATTTGAAGTGCCATTCCCAGTGATGGATTTGACAGCCCAGAATACACAGCGGAGGAGCAGGGAGAGGTATACATTGCAAATGCTGGGGCCCTGCCCAAGCAAGGGGGGCCCACTCGTGGGCGTCGGCACTGGCACTGGGCCCCTCATAGTACGGTGGTGTGTCTGACGGCGGGTGTGCGCCACCACCGTCAAAGACACTTGATTGAACTATGAAGGACCCTGTGCCAGTGCCCGCGCCCACGAGTCAGCCCACCCACATGTCCAGGGCAATTGCACTCGCACGGTTGCGTGCGCTCGGTGGTGACCCCGGCCTTTGGGGGGAGGAGGCTGCCCAGTTAGGGAGGTTTACAAAATGCCATATGTTGATGTGGGACATTCACCTGCTGCTAAAGGCGAAATTGGTCAAGTCCCAGGAACAGGCGGACCAAAGAAAACAATTTTTCGGGCAACCTATGTGTCATCAGGGTAAGGTGGGACAAAATCCTTGGAAACCCATGCATGGTTCATTTTAATGAAGGTTAGATCATCCACATTTTGGGTTTACAGACGGGTCCTTTTTTCTGTCAGGATTGATCCAGCTGCACTGAAGACTCTTTCCGATAGCACACTTGCAGCTGGGCAAGCGAGCTCCTGTAAGGCATATTGTGCCAATTCAGGCCAGGTGTCCAGTTTAGCTGCCCAATAGTAAAATGGGAATGACCTGTGAGGGAGAGCATCGATATGGGAGGAAAAGTATTTTGTAACCATACTTGACAATTGCTGTCTCCTGTCACTTTCAATCGATGCAGTATTACCAGTCATGTGAGCGTGACTTGAAAAATCAGTCCACAACATGGTCATAAAACCCCTGTCTCCAACGCCACTTCTGATGTGTGCACCACCAACACCGCTTCCAAGTTGCCCCCGGCCCCTACGGCTCGTGTGAGAACCATCACCGCTGCTGTGTGCTCGGAATGCCTCAACCAACCGGTTTACCAGAGTAGCTTGTTTGTTAGCCAATATTAGGTCAAGGTTCTCCTGTGGCATGATGTTTTGGAATTTGCCTTTATAGCATGGATCCAGGATGCTGGCCAACCAGTAGTCATCATTGTTCATGATTTTGGCAATGCGGGGGTCCCTTTTTAGGATCTGTAAGGCATAATCTGACATGTGGGCCAATGTTCCCGGTGTCAATGATGCACTGCGAGTGCTGGGTGGAGGAGCACTTTCTGGCAAATCCACATCCCTCCAGTCACGCACAAACCCTGTACCAGACCTTGCAAAGCCAACATTTTCTCTTGCCCCACGAGAAGCATCCTCCTCCCCTAAATAATCATCCCCATCATCCTCCTCCTCCTCTTCCTCTTCTTCCTCCACCTCGTCCACGACAGTTCCCTGACCAGACAATGGCTGACTGTCATCAAAGCTTCCCTCCTCCTCTTCCTCCTCATCAACCTCGGCTGCAGACGCCTGCTCCTTAATGTGCGTCAAATTTTGCATGAGCAGACGCATAAGTGGGATGCTCATGCTTATGATGGCGTTGTCTGCGCTTACCAGCCGTGTGCATTCCTCAAAACACTGAAGGACTTTACAGAGGTCTTTCAGCTTCGACCACTGCACACCTGTCAACTCCATGTCTGCCCTCAAACTGCCTGCCCGTGTATCCTCCCACAAATGCATTACGGCCTGCATTTGTTCGCACAGCAGCTCAACCATGTGCAGGGTGGAGTTTCACCTTGTTGCAACGTCGATAATTAGGCGGTGCTTGGGAAGGTGGAGCAATTGCTGCAGCTTCTGCATACGACTGGAGTGTATCGGCGACTGGCGGATGTGCGAGCACAGTCTTCGAACCTTCAGGAGCAGGCCTGTTAAATCCAGATAATTAGTGAGGAAGCAATGCACCACCAGGTTCAAGGTGTGAGCCAAGCAAGGTATGTGTCTGAGATTTGAAAGTGCTATGGCTGCCACAAAATTTCGGCCGTTATCACTAACTACCTTGCCTGCCTCAAGATGTAGACTGCCCAGCCATGACTCAGTTTGTCGCTGAAAGTAGTCGGCCAGTACCTCTGCGGTGTGTCTGTCGCCCAAACACATCATCTGCAACACAGCCTGCTGACGCTTTCCACTAGCTGATCGATGGGGGACACCTCATTTGCAACACTGTCAACTGCGGATGCAGTGCTCGTGCGACTGCGCTCTGTAGACCAGCTATCGCTTCTGCAGGAGGAGGAGGAGGGTCGAACGCCTACAGCCAACTGTTTCCTATACCGTGGGCTAGGCAGCACTGTGCCACCACCGCTGTCCCCTATGGACCCTGCATCCACCACATTAAGCCAGTGCACAGTGATGGACATGTAACGGCCCTGGCCATGCCTGCTGGACCATGCATCAGTTGTGAGGTGCACCTTTCCACTCACTGACAGCTTGAGTGCATGGACAATGCAGTCTTTCACATGAAGGTGGAGGGCTGGGATGGCTTTGTGAGAAAAGAAGTGGCGACTGGGTAGTTCATAGCGTGGTACTGCGTAGGCCATTAGTTCGCAGAAAGCTGCGCTTTCAACCAACCGATAGGGCATCATCTCTAACGAGATTAGTTTGGCAATGTGGGTTTTCAAACCCAGTGTACGCGGATGAGAGGATGAGTACTTTTTTGTCCTACTCATAGTCTCTGGTAGGGTGAGCTGGACTTGAGAGCTGGATATGGTGGAACTAGCGGTGGACATGGCAGACTGAGAGAGGGTTGATGATGGTGATGGAGTTGGTGTTCTTTCTGATGGCCTAGATTCAGTCTTTCGTTGCAATAACAGTGTGATTCCCTGAATGATTTGCCCTTGCAACGACAACTCAACATTTGCTGCTGGTGGTGTGCTAACCGGTGGACTTACAGTGGGGGAAACAATGTTGCGTTGCTGACTACCTTCTTTGGGAGCAGTAGCTGACTACCTTCTTTGGGAGCAGTAGCACATGTGGTACGTGAGTTTTGGTAGTCCATCCGCGCTTGCAAGTGCATGGTGGTTAAATGTCTTAGCATGCAACTGGTATTCAAATTTCTCAGATTTTTCCCTCGGCTAAAGGTCTTTGCGCACGTCTTACAGATTACCTTTGCCTGACCATTAGGATTTTGTTCAAAAAAGTGCCACACTGCACTCTTCCTACTAGGGAAGACAGTTTGAGGCCTTGCATGCTGTGCTTTTTTGACCGTCTGGACAAGCTGTCCTGCAAATTTTGGGGTTTTTGTAACTCGTTTTTGGACTGCTCCAGGTCTGCCAGATAACAACTGTTGCGATGTCGATGCCTGCTGCGGATGCTCCTCCTCCTCTTCTGAGCTATTGGCAGCGGCACACTCTACCCCCAATGGATGCCAATCTGGGTCAACAACTGGGTCATCTATCACCTCCTCTTCAGTGTCATGTGCACCTTCCTCTCTGTCACCGTGTATGGTGGTATAGTATGCGGGAAGGGGCACCTGAGTTTCATCTGCATCAGATTCTGGCTCAGTACACAGCGAGGACAATGTAGTCCTCTGAGTGAATGTACCAGCAGAATCATCTCTCAGTGGCTGTGCATCAGTGCACTCCATGTCATATTCATCTTTGCCTGGGTAATTCACGATTTGACTTGATAACCCAGGCACGGTATGTGAAAACAGCTCCATGGAGTAATCTGTAGTGTAGCCTACCGCATCCTTCAATTTTGGTAGGGGTGAAGGACACAAGGAAAGGTGTGGTTCATGACCATGAGCCTCCAATGACAACTCAGTGCTTTTATTTTTTAAAACTTCAGAAGAGGAGGCGATAGAGCTGGAGGGTGAGTCAGCAATGTAAGCCAAAACTTGTTCTTGAAGCTCCGGCTTTAGAAGCGGTTTACCTACTCCCAGAAAAGGGAGTCTTCGAGGCCTTGTGGAGCCAGACAATGATGCAGCCTCAACACCTCCAGTATTAGGTGCTATTTTGCTTTTGCAACTACCAGCAGATCCACCACCAACACCATCATTACCAGCTGCCAACCCCCGCCCACTTCCACGGACTCTTCCACCACACTTCCTCATTTTTTGGAAAAATTTACCCAAATTTACACCAACTCTCTGGTACTGTAAAACAAGGTACAAGATTTATATAGTACTGGGGAGAATTGGAATGTCTCTACACTTCAGGACACTGTGAGATTCAGTCAGGCCCTGTTTATTTAACACCGCAATATGACAGGCAGATTCTCTATGCTGTTAGAAGGGTGTATAGAGGACTGTGGAGAATTGGAATGTCTCTACACTTCAGGACACTGTGGGATTCAGTCAGGCCCTGTTTATTTTAAACCGCAATATGACTGGCAGATTCTCTATGCTGTTAGAAGGGTGTATAGAGGACTGTGGAGAATTGGAATGTCTCTACACTTCAGGACACTGTGGGATTCAGTCAGGCCCTGTTTATTTAACACCGCAATATGACAGGCAAATTCTCTATGCTGTTAGAAGGGTGTATAGAGGACTGTGGAGAATTGGAATTTCTCTACACTTCAGGACACTGTGGGATTCAGTCAGGCCCTGTTTATTTAACACCGCAATATGACAGGCAGATTATCTATGCTGTTAGAAGGGTGTATAGAGGACTGTGGAGAATTGGAATGTCTCTACACTTCAGGACACTGTGGGATTCAGTCAGGCCCTGTTTATTTAACACCGCAATGTGACCAGCAGAAATTGCATAGTGTATGACAAACTACAAGGTGTATATAGAATTGGGCAGAACTGGAATCCCCCTAGAGTGTAGGTCTGTAAGAATGGAACAACTCCTTGACTTATCCTTACAGAGTCACACACTTAGTGTCTATTTGGCCGTGATAACAGCCGTTACACGGTACTGAGAGAGGAGCGTGCACATATGCACATACACTGCTGTCCAGTGTATGTAAAATTGTCAATCTCTGTGTTTTAGTATACGGACTGACACATGCTGACTCTCTATAGTTTTGAATGTAATCAAACAGCAAATATACTCAACTGTTTGAAAACCAGACAAAACTATAAGGTGGAGGTCTGTAAGAACGGAACAACTCCTCGACTTATCCTTACAGAGTCACACACAGATAGCTTCACTGTGGCCGTGATAACAGCCGTTACACGGTACTGAGAGAGGAGCGTGCACGTACACCGCTGTCCAGTGTATGTTAAAATTGTCAAGCTCCGTGTTTTAGTATACGAACAAGTTTTGGCTTACATTGCTGACTCAGCCTCCAGCTCTATCGCCTCCTCTTCTGAAGTTTTATAAAATAAAAGCACTGAGTCGTCTTTGGAGGCTCATGGTCATGAACCACACCTTTCCTTGTGTCCTTCACCCCTACCAAAATTGAAGGATGCGGTAGGCCACACTACAGATTACTCCATGGAGCTGTTTTCACATACCATGCCTGGGTTATCAAGTCAAATCGTGAATTACCCAGGCAAAGATGAATCTGACATGGATTGCACTGATGCACAGCCACTGATAGATGATTCTGATGGTACATTCACTCAGAGCACTACATTGTCCTCGCTGTGTACTGAGCCAGAATCTGATCCAGATGAAACTCAGGTGCCCCTTCCCACATACTATACCACCATACACGGTGACAGAGAGGAAGGTGCACATGACATTGAAGAGGAGGTGATGGATGACCCAGTTGTTGACCCAGATTGGCATCCATTGGGGGTAGAGTGTGCCGCTGCCAATAGCTCAGAAGAGGAGGAGGAGCATCCGCAGCGGGCATCGACATCTCAACAGTTGTTATCTGGCAGGCCCGGAGCAGTCCTTTTGGTTTACCATGTCTACCACTGCTCATCATTTTCCCCTGTTTGTGTTTTTATTGTTTTTAATTTTTACTTGTTTTTCATTTTTTATTTTCTAGTTCTATTGTTCCTGCTGCTGTGTTGGTGTATATGGATCTACTACTACTTTCTTCATCGGTTCCAGCCATTCAGTTGCCATTGGACGCATAATGATTGGATACTGTATTTGAATCTCCCCCCCTGTATATTTGTCAACCACTTTGGCTGTTACTGTGTTTTTGTTTTTTTTTTTTTGTTTGTTTTTTTTTTTGGAGATGGGGGTTTAGAGATTTGCTTATGCAGCTTATATCTCTAATTCCACTGGCATTCTGTGTGGGGTGGGACGATGTAGGTATAAGCGTTATTCAATTTGTTTTCTTTCATTTCTTTCCATTCCTATGTATACAGTCACATTAATGGTTATTATGTTTGTATTGCTCCCTAGCGGTTGTGCGCATGCGTTGCGTGTCCCCCGTGTCTCTCTTTATGGGGGCAGTGCCCTACAAGCATTTGTGGCGTTAACGCTGTTTTTGACCGCGCGTCCAATGCCGGGCGCCTGCCTCTATGTTAGAGGACTGGAGGGTGTCGCGGCGCATGCGCCGATATAGCCGCTTGTGATTGGCCTACTTACACCACATGGTCAGACATGTGACGGTCGTTATGGATACAAAAGGTCCTGTGCCAGCATTAGCAGCATCTCCTTGAGAAAGCGCTAGTTGTGGAGCGCGAAACGCGCGTTGGAGACTCTTGTACAACCAGGGGTAGTAGGCACCATCAGGTGAGCGTTCGCATGTAAGGATTTTTTCTGCCATTATGGCATAACTCTGTACCGCTGAACTCTTACCGCTGTGTTTCATCTCTATTATGCGATACCCGGCGTGGGAGCTTCCCATCACTTTTGCATGACTATGATCATGATAGAATCCTATATAGGCAGTAGCATTTAACTTGTACCCCACAAGGGCGGTTATAACTCAGTATGATGGTGTTTTTCATGACTCCTATGCATCTCCTCTCCTGGCTTTTTGGCATCATATTCTATGTGTAATTATATCACGGCCACTGTTTGCCTCTTTATATATATTTATTATAATAAATTTTCATACTTTTATAATTAAATAACTCGTTGGATTCAGTCATTCCGCTTCCTCCTCTTGTATGCATATGTTCATGGAGTGGAACCATTGATTATGGCAGACCATACACTTAGGTCACTGCCATTTGTCTTTTGTAAGGTATTGGGCTATTTGGTTTTACAAAATTGAAGGATGCGGTAGGCCACACTACAGATTACTCCATGGAGCTGTTTTCACATACCATGCCTGGGTTATCAAGTCAAATCGTGAATTACCCAGGCAAAGATGAATCTGACATGGATTGCACTGATGCACAGCCACTGATAGATGATTCTGATGGTACATTCACTCAGAGCACTACATTGTCCTCGCTGTGTACTGAGCCAGAATCTGATCCAGATGAAACTCAGGTGCCCCTTCCCACATACTATACCACCATACACGGTGACAGAGAGGAAGGTGCACATGACATTGAAGAGGAAGTGATGGATGACCCAGTTGTTGACCCAGATTGGCATCCATTGGGGGTAGAGTGTGCCGCTGCCAATAGCTCAGAAGAGGAGGAGGAGCATCCGCAGCGGGCATCGACATCGCAACAGTTATTATCTGGCAGGCCCGGAGCAGTCCAAAAACGGGTTACAAAAACCCAAAAAATTAGAGGACAGCTTGTCCAGACCGTCAAAAAAGCACAGCGTGCAAGGCCTCAAACTGTCTTCCCTAGTAGGAAGAGTGCAGTGTGGCACTTTTTTGAACAAAATCCTAATGATCAGGCAAAGGTAATCTGTAAGAAGTGCGCAAAGACCTTTAGCCGAGGGAAAAATCTGAGAAATTTGAATACCAGTTGCATGCTAAGACATTAAACCACCATGCACTTGCAAGTGTGGATGGACTACCAAAACTCACGTACCACATGTGTTGCTGCTCCCAAAGAAGGTAGTCAGCAACGCAACATTGTTTCCCCCACTGTAAGTCCACCGGTTAGCACACCACCAGCAGCAAATGTTCAGTTGTCGTCGCAAGGGCAAATCATTCAGGGAATCACACTGTTATTGCAATGAAAGACTGAATCTAGGCCATCAGAAAGAATACCAACTCCATCACCATCATCAACCCTCTTTCAGTCCGCCATGTCCACCGCTAGTTCCACCATATCCAGCTCTCAAGTCCAGCTCACCCTACCAGAGACTATAAGCAGGACAAAAAAGTACTCATCCTCTCATCCGCGTACACTGGGTTTGAACACCCAGATTGCCAAACTAATTTATTTAGAGATGATGCCCTAGCTGTTAATTGAAAGCGCAGCTTTCCGCGAACTAATGGCCTATGCAGTACCATGCTATGAACTACCCAGTCGCAACTTCTTTTCTCACAAAGCCATCCCAGCCCTCCACCTTCATGTGAAAAACCACATTGTCCATGCACTCAAGCTGTCAGTGAGTGGAAAGGTGCACCTCACAACTGATGCATGGTCCAGTAGGCATGGCCAGGGCCATTACGTGTCCATCACTGCGCACTGGGTTAATGTGGTGGATGCAGGGTCCACAGGGGACAGCGGTGGTGGCACAGAGCTGCCTAGCCCACGGTATTGGAAACAGTTGGCAGTAGGCGTTCGACCCACCTCCTCCTCCTCCAGAAGCGAAAGCTGGTCCACAGAGCGCAGTCGCACGAGCACTGCATCCGCAGTTGACAGTGTTGCAAACGAGGTGTCCCCCTATCGATCAGCTAGTGGAAAGCGTCAGCAGGCTGTGTTGCGGATGATGTGTTTGGGCGACAGACACACCGCAGAGGTACTGGCCGACTACTTTCAGCAGCAAACTGGGTCATGGCTGGGCAGTCTACATCTTGAGGCAGGCAAGGTAGTTAGTGATAACGGCCGGAATTTTGTGGCAGCCATAGCCCTTTCAAAACTCAGACACATGCCTTGCTTGGCTCACACCTTGAACCTGGTGGTGCAGTGCTTCCTCACTAATTATCCGGATTTATCAGGCCTGCTCCTGAAGGTTCGAAGACTGTGCTCGCACATCCGCCGGTCGTCGGTACACTCCAGTCGCATGCAGAAGCTGCAGCAATTGCTCCACCTTCCCAAGCACCGCCTAATTATCGACATTGCAACAAGGTGGAACTCCACCCTGCACATGGTTGAGCGGCTGTGCAAACAAAGGCAGGCCGTAATGCATTTGTGGGAGGATACATGGGCAGGCACTTTGAGGGCAGATATGGAGTTGACAGGTGTGCAGTGGTCGAAGCTGAAAGACCTCTGTAAAGTCCTTCAGTGTTTTGAGGAATGCACACGGCTGGTAAGCGCAGACGACGCCATCATAAGCATGAGCATCCCACTTATGCGTCTGCTCATGCAAACTTTGACGCACATTAAGGAGCTGGCGTCTGCAGCCGAGGTTGATGAAGAGGAAGAGGAGGGGGGAAGCCTTGAAGACAGTCAGCCATTGTCGGGTCAGGGAACTGTCGTGGAAGAGGTGGAGGAAGAAGAGGAAGAGGAGGATGATGGGGATGATTATTTAGGGGAGGAGGATGCTTCTCGTGGGGCAAGAGAAAATGTTGGCTTTGCAAGGTCTGGTACAGGGTTTGTGCGTGACTGGAGGGATGTGGATTTGCCAGAAAGTGCTCCTCCACCCAGCACTCGCAGTGCATCATTGACACCGGGAACATTGGTCCACATGTCAGGTTATGCCTTGCAGACCCTAAAAAGGGACCCCCGCATTGCCAAAATGATGAACGATGTTGACTACTGGTTGGCCAGCATCCTGGATCCACGCTATAAAGGCAAATTCCAAAACATCATGCCACAGGAGAACCTTGACCTAATATTGGCTAACAAACAAGCTACTCTGGTAAACCGGTTGGTTGAGGCATTCCCAGCACACAGCAGCGGTGATGGTTCTCACACGAGCCGTAGGGGCCGGAGGCAACTTGGAAGCGATGTTGGTGGTGCACACATCAGAAGTGGCGTTGGAGACAGGGGTTTCATGACCATGTTGTGGACTGATTTTTCAAGTCTCGCTCACACGACTGGTTATACTGCATCGATTGAAAGTGACAGGAGACAGCACTTGTCATGTATGGTTACAAAATACTTTTTCTCCCATATCGATGTTCTCCTTAACAGGTCATTCCCATTTGACTATTAGGCAGCTAAACTGGACACCTGGCCTGAATTGGCACAATATGCCTTACAGGAACTCGCATGCCCAGCTGCAAGTGTGCTCTTGGAAAGAGTCTTCAGTGCTGCTGGATCAATACCGACAGAAAAAAGGACCCGTCTGTCGACCCAAAATGTGGATGATCTAACCTTCATTAAAATGATCCATGCATGGGTTTCCAAGGATTTTGTCCCACCTTACCCTGATGACACATAGGTTGCCCGAAAAATTGTTTTCTTTGGTCCGCCTGTTCCTGGGACTTGACCAATTTCGCCTTTAGCAGCAGGTGAATGTCCCACATCAACATGTGGCATTTTGTAAACCTCCCTAACTGGGCAGCCTCCTCCCCCCAATGGCCGGGGTCACCACCGAGCGCACGCAACCGTGCGAGTGCCATTGCCTTGGACAGGTGGGTGGGCCGACTCGTGGGTGCGGGCACTGGCACAGGGTCCCTCATAGTGCAATCAAGTGTCTCTGACGGTGGTGGTGCACACCCGCCGTCAGACACACCGCCATACTAAGAGGGGCCCATTGCCAGTGCCGATGCCCACGAGTGGGCCCCCCTTGCTTGGGCAGGGCCCCAGGATTTGCAATGTTTACCTCTCCCTGCTCCTCCGCTATGTAGTCTGGGCTGTCAAATCCATCACTGGGACTGGCGCTTCAAATTTGGTGAACTGATAGAAGATGATGGTTAAGACGAAGCTATGCCCTGTCCCGCTGGCCGGCATCTAGCTTCAGATGATCAATGGCATCCATTTCTTATGGACGTCGACTCACAATGAACTGCAGTGGTGGTTTCTCATCAGCTTTAACAGTTTTCCTATCCACAGACGTGTGACATTCCAGTGCACATTTTTAAATGTGCCCTCCCTCTCATGCCAATCCAACTGAATCGCCTACGGCCTGTGGATTCTGTGTTTTGCACTCCAAAGTTACGTGACAGATAGAGTTGAGCGAAACGGGTCGAAAAAATTCAAAAGTCGCCGACTTTTGGCAAAGTCGGGTTTCATGAAACGAAACCCGACCCTAGGATGAGGTCGGCCACGAGGTCGGCGACTTACGCGCCAAAGTCGCGTTTCAAAAGTTTGTTTTGCGCTCTTTTTCAGCCAATCAGGATCCACGGACACTGTGGGCAACGTGATGACATAGGCACGGGTCACCACCATCTTTCAGAAGGGCATGCAAGTGATTGGCTTGCTTTGGTGGGCGTCACAGGGGGTATAAAAGGGCGTGCACGCCGACCGCCATCTTACTTCTGCCGATCTTAGTATAGGGAGAGGTTGCTGCTGATTCTGTAGGGAGAGCGTTAGGCAGGGAAGAAGACAAAAAAACTGCTTCTGCTGCTAGCGATTTGGCCTGCACAACACACCAGTCACTGTGTGTGCAGTGCAAGGGGAGGCTATATAGTGGTGTATCAGTGGTGTTGGTTGTTGGGCTGCCTTCTAAGGCTTCCTGACATTCCTGCATTGCTGTTTACCCACTGCTCCGCAAACTGCTTTTTTAAAAGCAATCCAATCTCCCTTATCCTCTAGTCACTTTTGTCACAGCTGTGCCATCGAGCCTGTCACATAGCGCTCAGATATCAGTGGGCCTCACACAATCCAAAAGTGTCCACTGTCCACAAGTGTGTGCAGAAATTCAAAATCTCCCTTATCCTCTAGTCACTTTTGTCACAGCTGTGCCATCGAGCCTGTCACATAGCGCTCAGATATTCATTGGGCCTCACACAATCCAAAAGTGTCCAGTGTCCAAAAGTGTGTGCAGAGATTCAAAATCTCCCTTATCCTCTAGTCACTTTTGTCACAGCTGTGCCATCGAGCCTGTCACATAGCGCTCAGATATCAGTGGGCCTCACACAATCCAAAAGTGTCCAGTGTCCAAAAGTGTGTGCAGAGATTCAAAATCTCCCTTATCCTCTAGTCACTTTTGTCACAGCTGTGCCATCGAGCCTGTCACATGGCGCTCAGATATTCATTGGCCCTCACACAATCCAAAAGTGTCCAGTGTCCAAAAGTGAGTGCAGAGATTCAAAATCTCCCTTATCCTCTAGTCACTTTTGTCACAGCTGTGCCATCGAGCCTGTCACATAGCGCTCAGATATCAGTGGGCCTCACACAATCCAAAAGTGTCCACTGTCCACAAGTGTGTGCAGAAATTCAAAATCTCCCTTATCCTCTAGTCACTTTTGTCACAGCTGTGCCATCGAGCCTGTCACATAGCGCTCAGATATTCATTGGGCCTCACACAATCCAAAAGTGTCCAGTGTCCAAAAGTGTGTGCAGAGATTCAAAATCACCCTTATCCTCTAGTCACTTTTGTCACAGCTGTGCCATCGAGCCTGTCACATAGCGCTCAGATATCAGTGGGCCTCACACAATCCAAAAGTGTCCACTGTCCACAAGTGTGTGCAGAAATTCAAAATCTCCCCTGTCCTATAGACACCTTGTACCTTGTTTTACATTACTATATAGTTTGTTGGATTTTGTCTACATTTCTACCAAAAATGAGGAAGGCTGGTGGAAGAGGCCGTGGAATTGGGCGGGGGTTGGCAGCTGGTAATGATGGTGTTGGTGGTGGATCTGATGGTAGTGGCAAGAGCAAAATAGGACCGAATGCAGGAGGTGCTGACCCTGCGTCATCGTCTGGCTACATAAGGCCTCGAACGCTTAGTTTTCTAGGAGTTGGCAAACCGCTTTTAAAGCCAGAGCATCAGGAAAACGTTTTGTCTTACATTGCTGACTCAGCCTCCAGCTCTATTGCCTCCTCTTCAGTTGTAAAAAGTAAAAGCACTGAGTCGTCATTGGAGGCTCATGTTCATGAACCACACCTTTCCTTGTGTCCTTCACCCCAACCAAGATTGAAGGATGACGCAGGCCATACTGATTACTCCATGGAGCTGTTTTCACATACCATGCCTGGATTATCAAGTGAAATGGTGAATTACCCAGGCCAAGATGAATCTGACATGGAGTGCACTGATGCACAGCCGCTGATGGATGATTCTGCTGGTACATTCACTCAGAGCACTACATTGTCCTCGCAGTGTACTGAGCCAGATTCTGACCCTGATGAGACTCAGGTGCCCCTTCCCGCACACTATACCACCATACACGGTGACACAGAGGAAGGTGCACATGACATAGAAGAGGAGGTGATGGATGACCCAGTTGTTGACCCAGATTGGCATCCATTGGGGGAAGAGGGTGCTGCTTCCAATAGCTCAGATGAGGAGCATCCACAGCAGACATCGACATCGCAACAGCTGTTATCTGGCAGGCCCGGAGCACTCCAAAGACAGGTTCCAAACATCAAAAGAGTTGCTGGACAGCTTGTCCAGAGGGTCAAAAGATCACAGCGTGCTAGGCCACAAAATGTCTCCCAATGTAGGAAGAGTGCAGTGTGGCACTTTTTTGAACAAAATCCTCATGATCAGGCCAAGGTTATCTGTAAGAAGTGCGCAAAGACCTTTAGCCGAGGGAAAAATCTGAAAAATTTGAATACCAGTTGTATGCTTAGACATTTAACCAGCATGCACTTGCAAGCGTGGACACAACACCAAACCTCAAGTGCCACATGTGCAACTGATCACAACGAAGGTAGTCAGCAACGCTACATTGTTTCCCCCACTGTAAGCCCACCGGTTAGCACAGCAGCAAATGTTGAGGTGTCGTTGCAAGACCACAGCAGTCAGGGAATCCCACTGTTATATCAACGAAAGACTGATTCTAGGCCATCAGAAAGAACACCAACTCCATCACCATCATCAACCCTCTCTCAGTCCGCCCTGTCCACCGCTACTTCCACCATATGCAGCTCTCAAGTCCAGCTCACCCTCCCAGACACTATGAGTAGGTCAAGAAAGTACTCAGTCTCTCATCCGCGTACACTGGGTTTGAACGCCCACATTGCCAAACTAATCTCGTTTGAGATGATGCCCTTTTGGTTGGTGGAAAGCACAGCTTTCCACGAACTCATGGCCTATGCAGTACCACGCTATGACCTACCCAGTCGCCACTTCTTCTCTCGCAAAGCCATCCCAGCCCTCCACCATCATGTGAAAGACCGCATTGTCCATGCACTCAAGCAGTCAGTGAGCGGAAAGGTGCACCTCACAACTGATGCATGGTCCAGTCGGCATGGCCAGGGCCGTTACGTGTCCAACACTGCGCACTGGGTTAATGTGGTGGATGCAGGGTCCACAGGGGACAGCGGTGGTGGGACAGTGCTGCCTAGCCCACGGTATAGGAAACAGTTGGCTGTAGGCGTTCGACCCTCCTCCTCCTCCTCCTCCTCCAGAAGCGAAAGCTCGTCCACAGAGCGCAGTCGTACGAGCACTCCATCTGCAGCTGCCACTGTTGCACACGATGTGTCCCCCTATCGAGCAGCTAGTGGAAAGCGTCAGCAGGCTGTGTTGCAGATGATGTGTTTGGGCGACAGACACACCGCCGAGGTGCTGGCCGAGTACTTGAAGCGACAAACTGAGTCATGGCTGGGCAGTGTACATCTTGAGGCAGGCAAGGTAGTTAGTGATAACGGCCGTAATTTTGTGGCAGCCATAGCCCTTTCAAAACTCAGCCACATACCTTACTTGGCTCACACCTTGAACCTGGTGGTGCAGTGCTTCCTCAAAAATTATCCGGAGTTAACAGCCCTGCTCCAGAAGGTGCGAAGACTGTGCGCGCACATCCGCCGGTCGCCTGTACACTCCGTTCGTATGCAGAAGCTGCAGCGATTGCTCCACCTTCCCAACCACCGCCTTATTATCGACATTGCAACAAGGTGGAACTCCACCCTGCACATGGTGGAGCGGCTGTGCGAGCAGAGGCAGGCCATAATGCATTTGTGGGAGGATACACGGCCAGGCACTTTGAGAGCAGACATGGAGTTGACAGGTGTGCAGTGGTCGAAGCTGAAAGACCTTTGTAAAGTCCTTCAGTGTTTTGAGGAATGCACACGGCTGGTAAGCGCAGACGACGCCATCCTAAGCATGAGCATCCCACTTATGCGTCTGCTCATGCAAACTTTGACGCACCTTAAGGAGCAGGCTTCTGCAGCCAATGTTGATGAGGAGGAAGAGGAGGAGGGAATCCTTGATGACATTCAGCCATTGTCTGCTCAGGAACCTCTCCTGGACGAGGTGGAGGAAGAAGAGGACGAGGAGGAGGAGGATGATGGGGATGATTACTTAGGGGAGGAGGATGCATCTCGTGGGGCAAGTGAAAATGTTGGCGTGGCAAGGTCTGGTACAGGGTTTGTGCGTGACTGGAGGGATGTGGATTTGCCAGAAAGTGCTCCTCCACCCAGCACTCGCAGTGCATCATTGACACCGGGAACATTGGTCCACATGTCAGGTTATGCCTTGCAGACCCTAAAAAGGGACCCCCGCATTGCCAAAATGATGAACGATGACGACTACTGGTTGGCCAGCATCCTGGATCCACGCTATAAAGGCAAATTCCAAAACATCATGCCACAGGAGAACCTTGACCTAATATTGGCTAATAAACAAGCAACTCTGGTAAATCGGTTGCTTGAGGCATTCCCAGCACACAGCAGCGGTGATGGTTCTCACATGAGCCGTACGGGCCGGGGGCAGCTTGGCAGAGGTGTTCGTGGTGCACACAGCAGAAGTGGCATTGGAGACAGGGGTTTCATGACAATGTTGTGGACTGATTTTTCAAATACCGCTCACACAACTGGTAATACTGCATCGATGGAAAGTGACAGGAGACAGCAGTTGTCAACTATGGTTACAAACTACTTTTCCTCCCATATCGATGTTCTCCCTCACAGGTCATTCCCCTTTGACTATTGGGCCGCTAAACTGGACACCTGGCCTGAATTGGCCCAATATGCCTTACAGGAGCTCGCTTGCCCAGCTGCAAGTGTGCTATCGGAAAGAGTCTTCAGTGCAGCTGGATCAATCCTGACAGAAAAAAGGACCCGTCTGTCAACCCAAAATGTGGATGATCTAACCTTCATTAAAATGAACCACGCATGGGTTTCCAAGGATTTTGTCCCACCTTCCCCTGATGACACATAGGGTGACAGAAAAATGGCTTGCTTTGGTCCACCTCTTCCTGGTACTTCACCTATTTCGCCTTTTGCATCAGCTGAATGTCCAACATCAACATATGCCACTTTCTAAAACTCCCTAACTGTGCTGCCTCCCCCCCCATGGCCGGGGTCACCACCTACCGCATGACACCATGCGAGTGCCGTTGCCCTGGACAGGTGGGTAGGCCGACTCTAGGGCGCGGGCACTGGCACAGGGTCCCTCATAGTGCAATCAAGTGTCTCTGACGGTGGTGGTGCACACCCGCCGTCAGACACACCGCTGTACTATGAGGGGCCCAGTGCCAGTACCGACGCCCACGAGTGGCCCCCCCTTGCTTGGGCAGGGCCCCAGCATTTGCAATCTTTACCTCTCCCTGCTCCTCCGCTGTGTAATCTGGGCCGTCAAATCCATACTGTGCCTGACACCGTCTGAGCCTGCCTCCTGAGACATATATTTTGAAAGTGTACGCTATCCATACATGTTATCCAGGGATACGGTACCCTTTCTAACCTTTGTGCAATCACGTGCAATCCATACTGGGCCTAACACCGTCTGAGCCTGCCTCCTGAGACATATATTTTGAATGTGTACGCTATCCATACATGTTATCCGGGGATACGGTACCCTTTCTAACCTTTGTGCAATCACGTGCAATCCATACTGGGCCTAACACTGTCTGAGCCTGCCTCATGCTGTATAGACATATATTTTGAATGTGTACGCTATCCATACATGTTATCCAGGGATACGGTACCCTTTCTAACCTTTGTGCAATCACGTGCAATCCATACTGGGCCTAACACCGTCTGAGCCTGCCTCCTGAGACATATATTTTGAATGTGTACGCTATCCATACATGTTATCCAGGGATACGGTATCCTTTCTAACCTTTGTGCAATCACGTGCAATCCATACTGGGCCTAACACCGTCTGAGCCTGCCTCATGCTGTATAGACATATATTTTGAATGTGTACGCTATCCATACATGTTATCCAGGGATACGGTACCCTTTCAAACCTTTGTGCAATCACGTGCAATCCATACTGGGCCTAACACCGTCTGAGCCTGCCTCCTGAGACATATATTTTGAATGTGTACGCTATCCATACATGTTATCCAGGGATACGGTACCCTTTCTAACGTTTGTGCAATCACGTGCAATCCATACTGGGCCTAACACCGTCTGAGCCTGCCTCCTGAGACATATATTTTGAATGTGTACGCTATCCATACATGTTATCCGGGGATACGGTACCCTTTCTAACCTTTGTGCAATCACGTGCAATCCATACTGGGCCTAACACCGTCTGAGCCTGCCTCATGCTGTATAGACATATATTTTGAATGTGTACGCTATCCATACATGTTATCCAGGGATACGGTACCCTTTCTAACCTTTGTGCAATCACGTGCAATCCATACTGGGCTTAACACCGTCTGAGCCTGCCTCCTGAGACATATATTTTGAATGTGTACGCTATCCATACATGTTATCTGGGGATACGGTACCCTTTCTCACCTTTGTGCAATCACGTGTAATCCATACTGGGCGTGAGAACGGCTGGCGAGCTGTTAAGCAAGCTACAGCACCTGTCCAGACAAGTACAGGGATTCCCTAGCGAGGAGACTTATTTGATTGTTTTCAATGTTGGGACAGCAATTTTTGGGGAGCACTATACTCTGGAGAATGATAGATGGGGCCCACCATACACTGGAACATTCCAAAGGTGGACATCAGACACTGGAGCAGCATTTACAGGGCCCATTATACACTAGAGCATTAGAAATGGGGCCCATTATGTTTGGAGCATTATTTGGGCCCATAAGACAGTGGAGCTTCATCCATGGGGACCAACATATACTGTAGCATTATGTGGAGCTCATCATATACTGTTTCAAACATTATATGGGTCCAATGATTCTGTATGGAGAAATAGATGGGCCTCGTCATGAGATGTAAAAAGTGAGGTATTTTTCATTGTACTATACCGCTATTTCTCTGCCGTATCGGAGCATGATGAGTTGTGGTATGTGTTAAAGGGGCGCTCTTTGGCCCAGGGCACATGAAAACCTGCAGCCAGCCCTCCCCCCCACAACTTTAGCCAAATAACCCCCATTTTTCAGTGCGTAACTTGTATTATGGAGTTAATTAAGGTTGACAAGCTTAAGAAAGAAGAATTGATGCTTTTGGCATTCAACTGGGCACTGTAAGTGTGTTTCCTGTCCTCCTCTCACTGCCGACTTTTATTCCCCATTGACTTACATTGGGTTTCGTGTTTCGGGACGACCCCGACTTTTCCCTAAAATCGGACGATCTTGCTCGACCCGACTTTTGGAAAAGTCGGGTTTCACGAAACGTAACGCGATCCTAAAAAAACAAAAGTCGCTCAACTCTAGTGACAGATCAAGATAGGCAGTGAGAACCATGTTTACATCTCTCCCTGTGATCAAAATTGGATGGATATGAGTAACGGCGATGGGTTGAACGGTACTGCGATACAGCAACACTTTCTTCACAAACAAAGGTTTTTGCTGTGTCCACACACTAATTAATTGAGGGTGAGCATCGTCTCTGAGAATTGTGACGGAAGTTGTTCCCGTGAATAGTAATTCATAGATTTCTACAATCACTAGACTTTAGGTAAATAATTGTATGCATCTAATTTCCTATTGCAGAGAGTCTGGGCTGTCTTACTGAGACAGAAATATAAATGAAGATTTAAAAATACCACCAAAAGTGTATCATGGTGTACGCTTGAAATACATTTCCTTTTTTATAGTTTTTAGATTGTTGTGTAATCCATACAGAGAACACGGAGATTTTAAATGTTTAAACTATGCTCTATATACCTGCTATCCAGTGATAATGTACCCTATCTCAACTTTGTACAATCTGGTCTAATTCATACTGGGCCTGAGACCGTCTGAGCCTGCCTCCTATTGATACACATAGGTTTTTAATGTGTAAACTATACAACATATATACGTGTTATCCGGTGAAACTGTACCCTTTATCAACTTTCTTGAATCTTGTTAAATCCATACTGGGCCTGAGAACGGCTGCAGAGCTGTTAAGCAAGCTACAGCACCTGTGGTTTGGACACGTAATGTTTTAACTTTTTTCTGGAATGGCGGTTAGGCCGAAATCAGGAATTGCTTTTGACCTGCACTTACTGTGAAATCATCGTTCACGGCGAATAATTGGAATCCCAGATCCCCATCACTAACAGTGTTCAGCGGGTTATCTGCGCCTGTAAGCGACAAAAGATGGTCCTTTCAGTGTAGCGCGCATGTAGCCCCGGACATGGAAGGCCTTGATAGCCCTGTTATTGTTCGATCGCGCGTGCCAGAGCCTCGCGTATCCCTCTAGTAAGCTTTACGCGTACCGCAGGGGCATGCCGGAGTCTCGTTCGTTAACAGAATAAAGCTGACAAATCGCTAGCACAACTACAAACGGACATACCACACCACACACACACAATCAACAAAGCTTTCAATGTGTGCATCTTTTTTTGAGGTGGCATGGTTGTGGTTTCCCAGGTGGAGTCCAATTAAGCTGCAGGCTCCACTCCTGGTGGTACCCTTTTGGACATTCCTTTAAGGTTCAGCTTTGCAATCATACTGCCCCCGGAAAGCAAACAATTTGGCTTCATGGACGGCGCTAGCTGCCCCAACCTTCCAGCTCATCTTAGGATCTCTGCCTGGTCCCTGCCAGACTGGATCTTTTTTCAGCCCCTCCTGCACATTCATACTGCCGTGATTGTTTCTTTTTCTCTTGTGCTTTAAGTGAGGTTTGAAAAAGACCCGACATAGGGTCGAAACGTTACCTCAACGCACTATTCCCCTGTGGTGTCTTCAATAAAAAAAATTTTTTGCATTGAAATTCAAAATTTCCCAGAGTGCTGCTGTTTTCTCTTCACTGGTATATGATCATGTTCGTTTTCAGATTTTGGTTTTTTGGTTTTGGTTTTTACATTTTTAGTCCAGACTTTCTTGACTTCATAAGGGCATGGCAAGCGTAGATCTGTGTCTCCTCCACCTCTTCCTTTTACTCCTTCACCTCTTTTATAAATGTAGTTGCCCTTTTCCATATGTTATTTTTGTCTTCTGAGCATTTTGTCGGCTTTGGGACACCTTTTAAGGTGTTTTGTAATTGTTTTCTATGTGTTAGTATGTGTTTGCCTGACATTGTTTTCAGTGTGGTTCGACGAACATTCGAAGAACTTGCCTCCTGTTCGACGAACCAAAACACTAGCGGGGTGGCGCAACACTACTCATGATATATAGACATACATTGTTAATGTTTAAACTATGCTATATATACCTGCTATCTGATGATACTGTACACTTTGTCTACTTTTATATTCTTGTCTAATCCACACTGAGCCTGGGAGTGTCTCTGTGTGACTGATGGAATATATATGGAGCTTGACAATTATCCTTTGACTGAATAGAGCTGTACGCTTCTGATACAGTACCATATATGTGATGTTATTTTTTGTCTATTTTGTGCTAAATTTGGAAGTTTGCTGGAAGAGGCCGCGGACGTGGGCGTGGGGGGTCAGCTGGTGCTGATGGTGGTGGTGGTGCATCTGCTGGTAGTGGCAAAAGCACAATAGCAGCTAAGGCAGGAGGTGTTGAGCCGGCGTCATGGTCTGTCTACGGAACGCCTGGAAGGCTACCTTTTCTGGGAGTAGGTTAACCGTTTTTAAAGCCGGAGCATGAGGAACTGGTTTGGGCTTACATTGCCGAAACAGACTCCAGCTAATATGCCCTCCTCTTCTGAAGTTTCAAAAAATGCAAGCACTGAGTCGTCAAGTGCTGGCTCCTGGTAAGGAAGTACCCCTTTCCTTGTGTCCTGCACCCCCACTCAAAGTGAATGATGCAGCAGGCCACACTTCACATTAGTCCATGTAGCTCTTTCTATCATACCATGCCTGGGTTATCAAGTCAAATCGTGAATTCCCCAGTCCAAGATGAATCTGACATGGAGTGTCGGTGGCCAGGCAGGGCAGTGGGGTTAATCGGTACCGGGACGGTGTCTCCCTGGGATGTGTCACGGTGGTGGTGACCCATTCCGTGGCCCTGGGTGTCCATGCAAAGGGGTGAATTACATTTATAGGTGAATGATATGTGACGCCACCTGTGGTTTCTGAGTAGTTTGACCAGCGCTGCAGTGGCGCTTCTCTGGGACAGAAGTTGTGGTGCAGCTAAGATGTAGAAGCCCTGCACAGGTATGACCGTTGTCGCAGGGCACATGAAAGAGTTGGTAGATGGTGTGCAGGGCAGGATGTAGCAGAGCTGTGTGCCAGGCGCAGGAGAAAGAGGACAGACACAGTCGTGCAGTTCCTTTACCTGTACTTGGTAAGTGCCGTCCAGGATCCAGAGTACAGATGGAGAAGGAGTTGGTCAGCCTGGAAGCCAATTTGGAATTCTCTCTCTGCAGATAGTTAGTGTGGCCTCCGTTCTAGCGCTTATCTGAGGTACTTGCAGTGCTGAGTTCAATGAATTTCCCCCTGTTGACTCTCTCTTGGAACTTTCTCGTATGGCAGGCAGCCGTAGCCTTTTCCTTCTGGCTCCCACACATCGCTGCTGGGGCCTCCGAGCCTTAGTTGGGTACAGAGCATTTACAGCTTCCTTCCTCCGGTTTCTGCTGCAGGAACGTCAGTGTCCCTACAAACTCGGAGACCGGAATCCGGACCATGCGCTCAAGCTAGGAGTGAACCTTAACTCTGCTCATCCTCCAGCTCCCCTTCTCACGTCCACACACTTCCCCTTCCCTTCACAGACTGCCCTAACTTACCTCCTCTCGACCACAGACAGCAGCTCCTCAGCAGTCAGGTTCAGACGTCTCCCTGCTGGCCTGGAGTGGGAAATGTGTTGTGTGTTGGTTTAACTGCTAGAGAGATCCTTCGTTGCTCCCAAGCATGACATCACACTCCCCACGAGGAAGGCAATGCCACTGTGGCGACCGTACTCCTGGGGGCACCACAAGTGCACTGAGGCCTAGCCACTGCTAGATGATTCTGCTGGTACATTGACCCAGACCACTACATTCCCCTCGCACTCTACACAGCCTGAATGTGATCCAGATGAAACTCAGGTTACCCTTCCCATATACTGTACCACCTTACACGGTGACAAAAAGGAAGGTGCAGCTGAAAGTGCAGGTTCGTCCCACCCACCATCAGACACACCACCATTCTATGAGGGGCCCTGTGCCAGTGCCGTCACCAAGGAGTGGGCCCCCCCTGCTTGCTCTGGATCACAGCACTTGCAAAGTTGAAATACTTACCTCTCCCTGCTCCACCGCCATGACGTCTTCCACGTTTCCTAACAGTGATATTCTGATCAGAGAGCGCAATTACATCACATCTGTATGCCCAGACTAGTACAGGGATTCCCTAGCGAAGAGACTTATTTGAGGAGCCTTATTTAATTGTTTTCAATGTTGGGACAGCAATTTTTGGGGAGCACTATACTCTGGAGAATGATATATGGGGCCCACCATACTCTGGAGCATTCCAAAGGTGGACATCAGACACTGGAGCAGCATTTACAGTGCCCATTATACACTAGATCATTAGAAATTGGGCCCATTATATATGGAGAATTATTTGGGCCCATAAGACAGTGCAGCTTCATCCATGGGGACCAACATATACTGTAGCATTATGTGGAGCTCATCATATACTGTTTCAAACATTATATGGGACCAATGATTCTGTATGGTGAAATATATGGGCCTCATTACTCTGTATAGCGCACTATGCGGTGGCCATAATACTGTATGGAGTAAGATACTGTCCGTTTTTGGAGCTATTGGAGAATTTAAAATGGATATCAGTCATGAGATGTAAAAAGTGAAGTATTTTTCATTGTACTATACCGCTATTTCACTGCCGTATCGGAGCATCATGAGTTGTGGTATGTGTTAAAGGGGCGCTCTTTGGCTCAGGGGACATGAAAACCTGGAGCCAGCCCTACCCCCCACAAATTTAGCCAAATAACCCCCATTTTTCAGTGCGTAACTAGTATTATGAAGTAAATTAAGGTTGAAAAGCTTCAGTAATAAGATTTGATGCTTTTGGCATTCAAAAGGGCACTGTAGGTGTATTTCCTGGCCTCCACTCCCTGCCGACTTTGCTTCACTATTGACTTGCATTGGATTTCGTGTTTCAGTCGGCCTTCGACTTTTCACAAAAATCGGCAGATTTTGTTCGACCCGACTTTTGCGAAAGTCGGGTTTCATGAAACCCGACTCAACCCAAAAAAAGGCAAAGTCGCTCAACTCTACTGATAATAGGTTTGCGACTTGATTTTAAGTTCTTCTGCCACCTGAAAAGGTCCATCAAGCTCATCATTAATAATCCCAACCCATAGCTATTCCCCACCTTCACCTTGCTGGTGTCAAAATACATGTTTGTACCAGTTACTTCTAAAACCATTGCCATCTGGTCCATTAAGAGTCGCTCTAATCTCATCAGTCCATGAAACCTTTAAAAAAATCTGTCTTCAGATATTTCTTGGCTCAGTCTTGATATTTCCCCTTCTGTGTCTTGCTGAGTGGTGGTCAGATTCAGCCTTCCTCAACACCGGCCATGTCTCTGAGCACTGAAATCCTTGTACTTCTGGGTCTTCTCAGTGGTGGTCAGGTTCAGCTTTCCTCACCTCGGCCATGTCTCTCAGCACTGAGCACCTTATACTTCAGAGTCACAGACTTCATCACGTCGCTCTCAGACTTCATCACGTCGCTCTATCCCCCTTATCTCAGGGCTCATCTAGTGTACCCCCTACCATTCTGTATCAAGTCTTTCTGTATCATCTGGGTGCCCTCACCGATAAGTTAAGCTTTGGGAGGGCCCGTCTGAGTCAGGGGCTTGGGGCGACTTCAACCTCTGCTTCTCCAGAAGTTATGCTACTGGGAGAGCAGTAAGTGAGGATACTTGTAAAGTTGAGTAGATTAAATTCACTCATCTCTTTTTAGAACTTAAATATTTTACTGTATGCAGAAATCCTTATGAGAGGTATTCAGCCCCTTCCACAATTACATTAGGTCATCAGGATGTTAATAAAAATGCCAAGAAGTAGGTCTATATATCAGAAGAATCCATCTAGAAGCAGTATAGATGTTCAATATATTTATTTTTGCATAAAAGTTGTTACTAATATGCAAAGATGGAATAAGAAAGTCTGTAGATACAGAAGCTTTCTATAGAAAGGAGCAGATGTTGATGATTCCGCTCCTTGGGCCTTTGGTTGCACTTGTGCTGTTTTTGCACATCTAGGTCTGGATCACACACGATGAAAAGGAGAAGACCAGGAACGTGTGACGTGTGATCTGTGTAGATGGAATTTTCCTGGAGTCTTACAGCACCGCGATCAACCATATGGCCTTCTGTCTGGCCATGGACAGGTAGATGAAGGAGCAGCCGCTTCTTCATTCTGTCCATGACCCGGTAGTGTCTGTATGTGGCCGGGGTCACAATTGGTGCAGGCACTCGGGACCGGAGTGTGTTTCCATGCAGCTGAGTGCTAAGGTCCAAGTGCTGATGGCAGTGCCCATGTGTTGAGACGCGAGACTCAAGCGAGTTTCTCATAAGTGTGACTCCGGCCTATGGCCAAGTATGAGAAGGAGCAGCCGCTGCCTTCTTTTTGGCCATATCCGGTGGAGAAGGAGCAGCCGCTGCCTTCTTTTTGTCTATATCCGGTGAAGAAGGAGCAGCCGCTGCCTTCTCTTTGTCTATATCCAGTGGAGAAGGTGCAGCCACTACCTTCTCTGTCCATATCCAGTAATCTTGCCCTTACCACTACAGTGTACATGAGTCAACCAAATGGCAAGTTTGGCTGAAAGAAGTCCTTCAATTCCAGCCTTTGATTACTTGCCATTTCGATCCAGTGGAAGGCAAAAAATAACCCGAGGACTTGTTGTTGGAATATCCTAAGGGGAAAAAAATTCCTTCCTGGCCCCAAATATGGCGATCGGAATACATCCCTGGATGTTTGGTGCTCGAATCTACGTGGCTGTTAATGTGGTGGAAGCTCTGTAGTATTTGCCACAATCCCGTAAATTAGAAAGTCCAGGTAATTGTCTCATCCGATTAATTAAAGCTTCATTCCTCGATGTTACTGGAATGGGGCTGATTTATATCAGCCTATTACTCCTGTAAGAAAAGAAATACATTCAAAATAAAGAAATTGAAGCGACTCGACACCATCATAAAGTCTGGGCGGAGATCACAATATCGCAGGTTGCACATTTAAAAAAGGGTGCGTGAACCACAAGGGAAGCTCAGTTTAATAGACACCAAACTGGGGAAACAATTGCAGGCCAAAATTGAAGAAAAGCGTCACTCGCCATATAAAAATACTCCTTTATTAATGTCCTGTAGAACATATCGGCTGGTCTCTCTGAACAGCCGCACCTGATCCTTCTCTTTCTACTGATGATATGTCTTAAAGGACGTTAATGAAAAAGTGATTTTTAAAGGTGAGCGCTGCTTTTCTCCTTTTTAAGAAGAGAAGTTTACATTTCTTAGAAATGGCTCATCACAAATATACTGTATACTGGGGAATATAATGATGAGGTGTATGGTGGGTATGTGTGCTACTGGGCAGAGGTAACACTATGGATGTCCCTATGTCCTATACTTACATCTTCGTAATGGAACGGTGGTTCGGCTCTGCCGGACTCCACGTTGCTCCAGTTTATAGAGTGGAAGAATGGGCGCTCTCTAATGAACGATGTTATGGCATAACGAGTAGGTGGAGTTTTGCAGAGAAGCTGGAAGATGAGAGAGACCATTAATCATTATATTGTGTATTATTACTGATACGTTGTTACTAGTGTTGAGCATTCCGATACCGCAAGTATCGGGTATCGGCCGATACTTGCTGTATCGGAATTCCGATACCGACTTCCGATATTTTTTCAATATCGGAATTCGGCATCGGAATCGGAAGTTCAGTTGATTGACGGCCTGACGTCATCATGATGCGCGGTGTGTGCGCATCATGATGCGCCGTCATTTCGGGCCTTCCGGGGGTCTCTGCCGGCCTGCCGGGGGGCTGTGTGGACTGCCCGGGGTCTGTACCGGCCTGCCGGGGGGCTGTGCCGGCCTGCCGGTGGTCTGTGCACCCTGTGGGGGTCTGTACCGGCCTGCCGGGGGGCTGTGCCGGCCTGCCGGGGGGCTGTGCTGATGTCCGGGGGTCTGTGCAAGCATCGTCCGATGGGACTACAAGTCCCATCGGGCGATGCCTGCTACCATGACAGTGATTGACACATTAGCCAATGATGGGACAGTAGTAGTCCCATCATCCGGCTAATGTGTTAAATGTTAAAAAAAAAAAAAAAAAAAAAATACTACATACATACTACATGCATGCTACATACATACTACATGCATGCTACATACATACTACATGCATGCTACATACATACTACATATATACTACATACATACTACATACATACTGCATGCTACATACATACTACATACATACTACATGCATGCTACATACATACTACATATATACTACATACATACTACATACATGCTACATACATACTGCATGCTACATACATACTACATACATACTACATGCATGCTACATACATACTACATATATACTACATACATACTACATACATGCTACATACATACTGCATGCTACATACATACTACATGCATGCTACATACATACTACATATATACTACATGCATGCTACATACATACTACATGCTACATACATGCTACATATATACTACATACATACTACATACATGCTACATACATACTACATACATACTACATGCATGCTACATACATACTACATGCATGCTACATACATACTACATGCATGCTACATACATACTACATGCATGCTACATACATACTACATGCATGCTACATACTACATATATACTACATGCTACATACATACTACATATATACTACATACATACTACATACATGCTACATACATACTACATACATACTACATGCATGCTACATACATACTACATGCATGCTACATACATACTACATGCATGCTACATACATACTACATGCATGCTACATACATACTACATGCATGCTACATACATACTACATGCATGCTACATACTACATACATACTACATGCTACATACATACTACATATATACTACATACATACTACATACATGCTACATACATACTACATACATACTACATGCATGCTACATACATACTACATGCATGCTACATACATACTACATGCATGCTACATACATACTACATGCATGCTACATACATACTACATGCATGCTACATACTACATGCATGCTACATGCATGCTACATACATACTACATGCTACATACATACCACATATATACTACATACATACAATACATTCATACAATACATACATAGACATACAGTACATATAACATAGAGTAACATACTTACCAATACTTGTCACATTGTTCCCCGAAGCCATTGTCTTTTCCGGGATAAATATTAACATAACAAACCACAAAAATACTCACCCACGATCCGAAGCAGTCCACGAGTGTGTCCCACGACGATCTTGGGTAGAGAACTGCAGCATCAGATGATGCTGCCGTTCTCTACGGGCTGCAGGAATCCAATGACGGAAGGTAGGTATCCTTCCGCACTGTATTCCTCCGCCACTTAAAAAAAAAAAGTCCCTAGTCTCACTTTATGCCATTGCTGTGTGGGAAATTCCCACACAGCAATGGCATAAAGTGAGACTAGGGACTTTTTTTTTTTAAGTGGCGGAGGAATACAGTGCGGAAGGATACCTACCTTCCGTCATTGGATTCCTGCAGCCCGTAGAGAACGGCAGCATCATCTGATGCTGCAGTTCTCTACCCAAGATCGTCGTGGGACACACTCGTGGACTGCTTCGGATCGTGGGTGAGTATTTTTGTGGTTTGTTATGTTAATATTTATCCCGGAAAAGACAATGGCTTCGGGGAACAATGTGACAAGTATTGGTAAGTATGTTACTCTATGTTATATGTACTGTATGTCTATGTATGTATTGTATGAATGTATTGTATGTATGTAGTATATATGTGGTATGTATGTAGCATGTAGTATGTATGTAGCATGCATGTAGTATGTATGTAGCATGCATGTAGTATATATGTAGTATGTATGTAGCATGTAGTATGTAGCATGCATGTAGTATATATGTAGTATGTATGCAGCATGTAGCATGCATGTAGTATATATGTAGTATGTATGTAGCATGTAGTATGTATGTAGCATGCATGTAGTATATATGTAGTATGTATGTAGTATGTATGTAGCATGCATGTAGCATGCAGTATGTATGTAGCATGCATGTAGTATATATGTAGTATGTAGTATGTATGTAGCATGCATGTAGTATATATGTGTTATGTATGTAGCATGTAGCATGCATGTAGCATGCATGTAGTATGTATGTAGTATATATGTGGTATGTATGTAGCATGCAGTATGTATGTAGCATGCATGTAGTATATATGTAGTATGTATGTTGCATGTAGTATTTATGTAGTATGAATGTAGCATGTATGTAGTATGTAGTATGAATGTAGCATGTATGTAGTATGCATGTTGTATGTATGTAGCATGTAATTTTTTTTTTTTTTTTACATTTAACACATTAGCCGGATGATGGGACTACTACTGTCCCATCATTGGCTAATGTGTCAATCACTGTCATGGTAGCAGGCATCGCCCGATGGGACTTGTAGTCCCATCGGACGATGCCTGCACAGACCCCCGGAGCCTGCACAGACCACCGGCAGGCCGGCACAGCCCCCCGGAGCCTGCACAGCCCCCCGGCAGGCCGGCACAGCCCCCCGGCAGGCCGGCACAGCCCCCCGGCAGGCCGGCACAGCCCCCCGGAGCCTGCACAGACCACCGGCAGGCCGGCACAGACCACCGGAGCCTGCACAGACCCCCTGGCAGGCCGGCACAGCCCCCCGAAAGGCCCGTACAGACCCCAGAGAGGCTGTACAAGGGCAGGAAAGGTTTTTTCTTATTCCGATACCGGAAGTCCCATAGACTTGAATGGGACTTCCGGTATCGGAATCGGCGATACCGATACTTTTTTTAAAGATCGGCCGATACCATCCGATACGATACTTTGAAGTATCGGACGGTATCGCTCAACTCTAGTTGTTACACAATGTCTATGGACTGTCAGCATTATGTCCTCTATCCTTCTTATAATCTACCATCATCCTTCTTCACCTATTCCTACTTACCCCTTTTAGGATGTCAAGCTCATCGATGGAGATGCAGGGTGGAAAATATAGGACGTTGTCCAAAGACTCATGGTAGTCGTCCATATCGCCACTGTTATAGAATGGAGACGTCCCCTCAATCATCATGTACAGGATGACACCAAATGAAAAGGAATCTGCCAGATGATTGTAGCCTTCTCTATCCAATACCTGTAGGAACATAAGATAGGAGATGAGCTGAATATACCGGGGAGGGGATTTACACACAGAGCCTATGAGGATCGGTCTGTGATGAGATATGAGCAGCATACTCAGATTAGTACTCAATCCTACTATCGGCATCAATCATTAAGGGATGTTCCTTACCTCAGGCGCGATGTAACCCTTCGTGCCAACAAGTTCGTCCAAGACGTCATCCTTGCCCACATTCACGGCTGAAGTGCCAAAGTCACAGATTTTTATGTGTCCAGTGCCATCAATGAGAATGTTATGAGGCTTCAGGTCACTGCAGGGAAAGGAGCAGACATTAATGGTGAGGATAATTCATGAAAAGAACTTTCTACATTAGATATGTAAGGTGACAACATAGATTTATGAAGATGAGCTGATTACCGATGTATCACGCCATGTTCATGGAGGAACTGGATTCCGCAAACCATTTCTGCTGCAAAGCGTCTGTGGAGAAGAAAGTAGAGGATGGATCAGTGGTTACACACACTTTAGGACCATAATGAACGGGCAGCAGATTATTATGATTCAGCCTAAGACATTTACCTTGTTGTCTCTGTATCAAACTTCATCGATTCTAACATTTGGCTAAACAGATCTCCTCCGGCCATTGCCTCCATGGCTATTATATATGCTTGTGGTGTTTCTACAAAGCCCTGCAGAGATGTCATGAAGCGGCAGCCGGCGCCAATACTTAGGGCCTTTAACTCTGTAGAAAATGTTTCCTCATCACAACAACTCTTTTCCATGATCTTAAGGGCTAGTAGTTCTTTGCTGACCGGATCTGAAGCCAAGACGACCTGGAGAAAAATCACAGATGATCAAACCAAACTCTCCTCTATTCTATGGATCTGTGTAATGGATCACTGGTGTATCCCAATTATCATTACATATGAAGATCCTGTAATGAATATTTATACCATCCTGTGTATCTGGTGGAGACTACTTTGGGGAGCACGGAGTAGTATAAATTCATTCTTACCTTTCTGTAGCATCCTCTTCCAATATTAGTGAGTAAATCAAGGCTGAAAAGGTCAATAGGATTTTCAATTTTAACCATTTCTCTCACAGGTAAAACAGGGGAGCTGGCATCACCAAGGTCTTCTGCTTTCGCATCTGCTATGTCAGAGGGCATCATACCGTTTGCACCTGCTGAGATAATATAAGATTTGTTAATCTCTTGGAGAACAAAAAATGGAAATACACTTTCTATTAAATGCGGGCTCAGGCGCTGAGCATGCATTTTACCAGGCTAACACCAGCTGTATTACATATCTGCCACCTGCCTATAACTGCAGTGATTGGAGCACACTCCGATTGCTTCAGTATTACTATTTCATTGCTATCAGTGCTACTTAAATTAAGTGAATGCCGATTTGTGCGCACCAGCACCCATTAGTCTCCTCAGGACACAATTGCAAGGGGTTTATTGGTTGTAATGACAATATGAGCCCTATCTTTTACTTTCATCCAAATGTTAAGACCAGCCTTGCTTAATTTCATATGAGAACGTCATTATAGCTATATGCAGCGATACAGTCCCATTACAAGAGATCAAAAAATCTCAGGGTCAAGTCTTCTAAACAGACTGAAAAATGAAATAAATAAAAAAAGTTTTTAAAAAAAAAATTCAAAAATTTAATTAGAATTACTTAACCTTCCCAATTAATAATAATAATAATAATATTAATAATAATAAAAAAATAAAAAATTAGCATAACTAGGATCACTCCATTAGTATAAGTCCGATATACAAAAATACACAAATAATTCTCCCAAACAGTAAATACTGAAATGAGAAAAAAAAATGGAAATACCAAAATTGCATTTTTTTTTAAATCAGAAAGTTACAATGTCTCAGAATATGGCAACATACACCAATTTTGTTTTATTTCTTATTACACTTCTAACTTTCTTTCACCATTTTAGTAAAATGAAAACGTATGCATATTGGGCATTACCAGAATTGTATCTGACATGCAGAATTATTTTGTGAGGTCATTTCTATCACACAATTAACACAATAAAAAAAAGTCAGAATCCCTTTTTTCTATACAATCTTACCAAACTAATTTAAGAAAAAAACAAACAAACAAACATGGAAAGACAAATGTCGTTCAAAGCTACAGCTCGGCCCACTGAAAAAAAATATATATTACAATTTTAAACAGAACTCTATACATCAGCAGGAAATGTCGAATATTTGGTGTTTCATTTACTGTCTAATTGCAAAATTGTCCCTGTTGCCCATAGCAACGATTCACAGCACAGATTCCGGTTCTTAACATTCTATAGAACACTGAAATGTGACTGGTTGCTACGGGCAACAAGGACAGTTCTTCCACAAGTCAGCATTGATAATGGAGATCTGCACATAATTTTAGGAGTATAATCCCCCTCGCCCCCAGTCTTATTCTACTGAGCTGTTTCCATCTTACCTGTTTCATCTTCATCCATTGCTCTTTCTGGTGAAGAAATGCTGACGGTATTGGCTGAAGACTGGGATCTCCATAGTGCACCATTCCCATTAATAATGGGCATAGCATAGGTCAGATGCCTCCTGCATTGGATAACCCAGTCTCTGCTGTTCTGAATTCTTTTCTTGGCTGCGGCTCTTTGCAGGTCCAGGATGTCTTTCCTTTCAGATCTGGATGAGACCTGTTTTGGAGTTTCTTGGAGAACCTCGTCCAGCTTTATATCTGCGCCGATGTTTCTCTGCTTATTTAGGATGGCTTCTTTATTCCTCATCCTTATTGCAGGGGCCAGATCTCCAATTTTTTTTAAGGAGATAAGTATGGCCCTCTGAAGCTCAGCGGAGGCTGCAGAGTGGGACTCCATGAGGTTCTCCATGATCCTTCTCTTTGTAAGGATCTCATGTCTTTTGGACTTTCTCATTTGCTCTAGATTTTGTCGTTTGGATGCCATTTCAGAGGCGTCAGTGTCCATGTTCGGTAAAGTAATGTCCTTTCGCCCTAAAGCGAATAATAAAACCTGCTCTTCATTTAATCCTCTCCTCTCTCTCAGTACCCGATCTCGTTGGGCTTGTCTTCTCTCTTTATACATTTTGGAATCAATTTTTGCTTCGTTCGCCACGAAAAACAAAAGGAACTCCCTCACCGTTGGGGGTCTGTGAGGCAGTGATTTCCTATGGGCTGTAACACTGGAATGTAGAATGTGATGATGTCATCACCTCATTGTGACATAGATTGTACTGTGTTGTCACAGCAAGAATCATACAGATGGACAGATACATAGATAGATATAAACTTTGCAGGCTATATATATATATATATATATTAAAAAATAAATAATGTAAATATAATTTAAATAATTGTATAATTATAAGCAGAAAATTTCATGTAGGGACGCTGTTTAGGAAATAAATATAAGTAGGAAAGGGGGAATTTAATACATTACATAATCAAGGTTCAAATGCGGCTATGAATCTCAGTTCTCAGATGTAGTTCAAATTTTAAGGTTAAGTGGAAACACCCATTAAATTGTATACACACATTAAACAGTAACATGGTAGCAAGTTTTGACTTTTCAGTCAGCTAAATGTCTTTTATGGCCCATTTACAGATTGCCTAATAATTCCACACACCTTAATAAAGGTCATTGTATCCTTGGGGTATGTGCACACATTAAGAATTTGGTGCAGAAATTTCTGCATCTCTTGGCAGGATAAACATTGCGTAAAATAGGCAGTTTGTTTTTTTTTGCTGCGTTACTTGCGTTTTTGGTGCATATTTTACCCCACTCACTAGTATGGATGAAATCTGCAGCAAAAACGATGAAAGAATTGACGTGTTTCAGGTTTAAATTTGCAAGGAAAAAATAAGCAACATGTGCATGAGACTTCTGGATTCTCATTCGCTTCCCTGGCATCAGGAAACCCTTCAGGTTTAGCGACAAATCCGCACACAGCATAATACTCTAACAATTATTAATCTTTATATAGCGCTAACATATCCCACAGCACTTTACAGTTTGCACACATTACCATCACTGTCCCCGATAGGGCTCGCAATGTAAATTCCCTAACTGTATGGCTTTTGGAATGTGGGAGGAAACCCACACAAACACAGGGAGAACATACAAACTTCTTGCAGATGCTGTCCTTGGTGGGACAGGACTCCAGCGCTGCAAGGCTGCAGTGCTATCCACTGAACCACCGTGCTCAGTACATCCATTTATTAGAAAGAGGAGTTTTGGAATGGGGAAATGGATTTATTTTGTCCTCTGTATTTTTCCATTTCTTACCAAAAACAGAACAAATTGTTTTATGATAATATTATTTGTATTTTTTTTCTATACTGCAGTTATTATTATATAGATTCTTTATTGAACTTCCTATTCCTATGATGTTGTGGTTTTGTTGGATGCATCTTCTCGGATTCTGCGATTGTTTCCGAACATATTCGATCATCTCTAGTAAAGAAGAGTTGGAACCTTCATTGGCCACTGATTGTGATTGCTCTTTTTTTCTATATCGATTTAGGACCTGTGCTGAAGTTGGTGTACATAAGTACAAACATGGAAGCCAACATACAGAACTATGCCACACTTAAGCAAATGACCAAAGTCCCTGAACTCCTTGACACGTCCAACAATCTCCATCTTGACCCCTTTTGTTGGCATTGGGTGGAAATCCAAAGAATATCTTCATCATTAAATATGCACTCAGTCTTTGATCAGAATGCCAAAAGCAGTAAGCCAGCTGGAAAAAATACACACAAATGGATATCTGTTAGGGGAGAGGACTTTTTTTTCCATAGAACCTGGTCAGTGTTATGGCCATTATAAAGAGCAGACTAATGTCAACTGAACCCATCTATGTCTAATATATATATAGGGGGCCGTGGGCAGATGATTATGTGGGGAGATAAGGATCTGACATGGTTGATTTTGGGATGTTGATCCTTTTGCTGCCTAAGCAATAAACCAGCACCAGGGAATGGCTCTTTCAAAGAGTACACAGAAATGCTCAACAGAGTGAGCAAGATAGCTAGTTGAACCTTTGCTTGGCCAACAGCTTTCGAAAATGTGTGCAGAGCTTTAGTATAGAAGAGTGTGTGTTAGGAGTTGAGTTCCCACCCCTTCACAGGGGGAATCACAAGCCAGGTCCGCTGCAGTCTCCAGTTCTTCTTCAATCGCAGAGGTTCATGCTCAGCAGAGACGTCGGTCCCAGCTTCTTGCTGAAGCTGATGCTATGCATTTGGTTGCTGCTGCCGCCCCAGTTTCAGCTATAGCATCCAGCATTAGTCAGCGGCGAGCAGACGCCCCTGGGACTAAGCCCTGCTTTTCTCCATCTGAGCATGCCCGTGAGACGACCGCTCATTGGTTGTCGGAGGTCACATGCTCAGATCCTCAAGAAGCTTGGCTTGGGCCATCAGGAAGGTCCTGGAAGGCTGCGGTTATAAAAGGATCGCATAGCCGCACGGCCATGTGCTAGTATAGACAATATGGAGTGAGTGTTGTATGCACATATGAATGTCTCTAGTAAATGACTCATTATGAAAGCCCTACCCTTGGTACGCATGTGTTCTTCAGCCTTTCCAGTTAGTGCGTAGGCTGATAGTGCAGGTAGGAGGCAGAGGCAGGGACTAGCATCAACGCCAATTAGTGGTTTTGCCTTTACGCCACTGTGCACTTGGTCTGCACTCCACGGTAGGCAGCATCTATTAGTGGTGTTCGCAGGTGCAATGCCATGCGTTTAGTGGGTCTAGAGGGACTCTAACCCTGTGTCTTTGGGACAGAGTTCTGTGACTGTACACTAATGCTCACTTTGCCAAGCTATGTGAGCTTTAACAGGCTACGGCATTTATATTCCACTGTAGTGCGGTTCTGTGAAGCAACAGAGTCCGCCTCTGTACACACCGGGTGACGTTAAACCACGTGTGTTCTTTTATTATACCGCCATATAGCGTCAGTCATTACCGGGCAGCAGATAACATCTCTGCACGGTGGACCACGGGCTGCTACTTTTTTTTCCTGTGTGTGTGATGGATCCTATGCACGCCTTTCTGAGCAGGTAAAGCACCTGACTCAGATGTCTCAGAAACTTAATGGGGGACAACGAGTTCTGGCTCAGTCTCAGCAGCTGATAGCTGACACTGTGCAGGGGGCTTTATCATCTGGTGCTCACAGGACATGGGCTCGAGCTGTTACATTAGTTTTCCGTGAGTCCCTGGTTAAATTGCCGAATATAAAGTTTTCAAGGAGGGCTGTACTGTAAGCTTTTTTTCTCATTAACACCACACTCTTCTGGGGATGAAAGTCAGAAGGTAGGGGTCATTATGTCTCTGTTAAGGGGAGCCCCCCAGGCTTGGGATTTTTCCCTTCCTACCACTGCCCCGAGAGAATGACTGTGGATGCATTTTTTTAGTCCCTGAGGCATACTGGTATTTATGATGAGCCTGATCGGATGCGTATGGCTGAGGACATGGTGATGAGTGTATGTCAGGGGAAGCATTCAGCCGAGTGGATTTGCTCAGAGTTCAGACGCTGGGATGCTAAGGTCCTTTGGGATGATGCCACCCTCTGGGGCTTGTTCTGTAGAGGCCTGTCTGAATGTCTGAAAGATGCCTTGGCACTTCAACCTCCTCCTGATTCTCTGGAGGACGCTATGACGCAGGCTGTCCGAATGGATCGCAGGCTGCGGGCGAGAGATGTAAAGCAGTTTGATACCCCGTTATTCTCCAGTGGAAGGGGAGCCAGTCCTACATTGGAGTCCATGGAGATGGGAGCTGTGAGGGATGACCTGATCCCTCAAATACCTTGGGACTGGTCTTGCAAGCCGCCGGATATATTCTTGGTTCCCCTGCATGCTACTGTGTAATTTGCTATAGTTAAACTCTGACCTCAGCCTGGATTTCTGACCATTCTGTTGCCTGCCGTTTTTGTACCTCTGCCTCTATTCTGATATTTTGACGCTGACCTTTGCTTGGATTCCCGACTCTCCTTCTGCTTGCTGATTTTGTACCTTGCTGCCCTAATGGTTTTACTGACCCTGGCCTGGACTTTTGACTCTCCTTCTGTCTGCTGATTTCGTACCTCTGCTGCCCTCCGGCCTCCGATTCCTGCTTCCTGACTTTGATTATGGGTTTTAGTTTTGACCCCTTGGCGGCCGTCCTGCTCTGGTCCACTGCTCCTCTAAACAGCTACCCCCTGGGCCTTGCTACAATTCCAGATCCCTGTATAGGGGTTAAGGGTCTCGGGGTGCTGCTCCTACTGCAGCCCAGATTCGCAGACGGCCGTCACACATATGCTCCAGTGTTATTGGGGTTCTCTCTCTCTCTCCTTCCCCAGGCAGCTGTTCCTTTAAAATTCTTCCTTTGACGGATCCGTTAAAATAATGGTCCGGCACCAAACGTTGTGGTCAGTACAGGAACGGATCCGTTATCCGCCATTTTAGCGGATTTTGACTGAACAAAAAAACTGATGTGTGAAACAGGCCTTAGCTGACTCTATGGTGCCTGCAGTTTAGGTGCTTCCTATGTGGGCTGCGGGATCTGGCAATAAAGGCTGGTTTCGTAGTGCCAATAGGAAAAGCACCCCCTGTAGGACTGTGGGTTTCGGTAACTGCGGCCGGCTCGCGGCCTTGCAACTTTGTTTTTCATGGGTACCTTATGCTACCCATCCGGGTTCCAGTACCGTCAGCTGGTTTTCGGCAGTGCCTTTGGCTTAGGTGACTCCTTCTCGGCATCCGAGTTTCAGCAACGTCTGCTCATCCTTGGTAGTGCTTTCTAGCACAGGTACCTCCTGCTTAGTCTCCAGGTTCCAGTGACGTTAGCTGGTCCTCGGTAGTGCCATTGGCTCTTGTGCCTTCTGCTGCCCCTCCGGGTTCCAGCACCATCAGCTGGTTCTCGGCAGTGCCTTTGGCTTAGGTGCCTCCATCTCGGTATCTGAGTTCCAGCAACGTCTGCTGGTCCTTGGTAGTGCTTTCTAGCACAGGTACCTCCTGCTTAGTCACCGGGTTCCAGTAACGTCAGCTGGTCCTCGGTTGTGCCATTGGCTCTTGTTCCTTCTGCTGCCCCTCCGGGTTCCAGCACCGTCAGCTGGTTCTCAGCAGTTCCTCAGCCTTCTTGTACCTTCTGCTACATTTCCAAGTTCAAACTTTTTGAAATGGTTTTGGGTAATCACTCTGGATCTCCCTGACAACGACCCTGAAGACCACCCCAAAGAAGACCAAAAAGATGTGTGGCGCCCCTGAGGCTCAGTCGCCACAGAGGTACTGCACCTTCTCCTAAGGTGTAGTGCCCCACCACCTAGGTAAGTTGGGAGCTCCTTTCCACACTCCAATGCATTCCACATGACAGGGTAGTTCAGCACAACCACATTGAGGACTCTCTCTCCTTCTAGACATTAGGAGTGCCTTTGGTGGTTCCCTGCTTGGAACACTGGATTTGCTGGGAGGTGGGTGGAGTTGAGATCCATTTAAAACGTTGGGAAGGTTTAGAATTACAGGTCAGTCTGAAGTCAGTCTGAGGAGAGTCTGGACAGTCAGTCAGGAGAGTCTGAGGACGGGACCGAGAGGAAGGAGATCCCTAGAAGAGGGAGAGAAGGAGTGCTGCAGTTGCCTCAGTGATCTGAGCCAGCTGGCACACAAAAGGAACAAGAGAGAGAAAGACGTAGAACTGCAACCTAAGCTTCCATAGGAAAGAGAGACAAGCACGGAACGAAGGAGTAGAGAGAACAGAGAGGACTTGTGGGTTGGAAGAGGAACCCTGCCTATAGGTTCTCAGCGCAAGGCCGGGGCCCAGTCCCCGAGGTTGTATGGACACTTATGGTTCTGCAGCAGACACCGGTGGAGTAGTTGTATGTAAATGCACTATTCCCAACTAAGACTCGGGGCGCAACAGCAGCTGAATAGAGAGCCAGGACTCCAGAGAAAGGGGTCCCCGACAGAGGCTACAGCTGTCTGCCATACGAGTAGAATTGTTAGGAACATCTGACAGGAGGAACTCCAGAGTACCACAGTACTGGAGAGCTTCACACTAAAAGGCGCATTGGCGGAGTCGTTCAGGAAAGGTACATGTTGGCGGAGTGTTGGAGAGGAGAGCCCTGACTTGCCTGGGAGGTTGGCTGAGTCTCTGCCCCGGAGGACACAGCATGGAAGCGGGCACCAGTGAGTACCACAAACTGTGAGTAAAGTGTTGAAACTGCAGGCCCTGGTGTCCTTCATTCATTTGCACACTAACATCTTCAGCACCGCTACATCTGGGTACCAATCCCCTCACCGCTTGTGCCTCTCCTCTAATCTTACATCCACACTGCCCTGGGACTACAGCTCCACCTGTGGGGAGCAACACCATCTTTGCTGCACCATCTCATCAGTCCCAGTGGATCTGCAAGCAGCGTTGGCTTAACATCTTACTTGCCAAACACCACAGGTGGCGTCACAAACTGGTCACATAAACTATATCACAAACCACCATTGATTTGGGTGCCCAGGGCCACGGACTGGGACACCGCTGCTGTGACACATTTCCCCCTGACACCGGCCTGGTAGCGAGTACCCCACAGCCCGGGGAGGGTGACCCAGATGACCCTGAAGAAGATGACCAAGAGGACAAAGAACATGAAGACAGCCACCAAGATACAGAACAACAAGAGACAGAAGACCAAGAAGCAGAAGAACAAAAAGCAGAAGAACATTAAGCATAGGACTAAAATTCTGAGCAAAAGATATTATCTAAACTATAAGCAGAAGAAGACTAAGCAGTGTATGGGGGTGAGTCCGTTCCTCCTCGTGATGCCCCTGGAAAATGCCTGCTGCTGCAGGCCAAACTGAACGCGGACAAATCCTGTTGTAAATCTTTTATGACAGGCAGAACGGCTGGTGTAATCTTCAAACTTTTATAGATAACAACTACAGGAATGCATGTCACAAATAAGAATATGATGAAGAAGATGAAGTAGAATATGAAGAATAATAGTTGAATAAGAAGAATATGAAGAATGTAAAAACAAAAAATAATGGGAAGAAGAAGAAGATGAATAAGGTGAAGAAGTTAATGAAAAAGCTGCTGCTGCTGAGGATCTTGAAGGAGAAAGTGTGGGAGAAGTAAAAAAGAAGGTGAAGATCATGGAAGTAGTGAAACATATATACCTGACAAAATATAAAATAGGTTAACATAGTCAATATCTTTGTAACTCCGAACGTCTTAAAAAAAAAATAATAATAATTCCTGCTATTCCATTTGATTGGGCTAAACCTCTATGCCTTTAATGTCTCCTTCACCTCCCCCAATACATTCTGCATTATTATTAGTTGTTTTTCTTCATGTAGAATTAACCTACAAGGAAAGAAAGGGTTTATTTTAATTCCGATATTTCTGTCCCATTGACTTGCATTGGTTTCCGGTATCGGAATCGGCCATATCCGATACTTTTTGGGTATCGGTCCGATCCGATCCGATATTTCATGATATCGGATGGTATCGCTCAACATTAACATACATACATACATACATACATACACACACTTGAGCTTTATATATTCGATACAGTGTCTTGCGAAACTATTCGGCTCCTTGGAACTTTTTGACCTTTTCCCACATATCATGCTTCAAACATAAAGATACCAAATGTAAATTTTTGGTGAAGAATCAGCAACAAGTGGGACACAATTGTGAAGTTGAACGAAATTTATTGGTTATTTAAAATTTTTGCGGAAATTCAAAAATTGAAAAGTGGGGCGTGCAATATTATTTGGCCCCTTCACTTTCAGTGCAGCAAACTCACTCCAGAAGTTCAATGTGGATCTCTGAATGATCCAATGTTGTCCTAAATGACTAATGATGATAAATATAATCCACCTGTGTGTAATCAAGTCTCCATATAAATGCACCAGCTCTGTGACAGTCTCAGGGTTCTGTTTGAAGCACAGAGAGCATCATGAAGACCAAGGAACACAGCAAGCAGGTCCGTGAAACTGTTATGGAGAAGTTTAAAGCTGGATTTGGATACAAAATGATTTCCAAAACTTTAAACATCCCAAGGACGACTGTGCAAGCAATCATATTGAAATGGAAGGAGTATAATACCACTGCAAATCTACCAAGTCCCTGCTATCCCTCTAAACTTTCATCTCAAGCAAGGAGAAGACTGATCAGAGATGCAGCCAAGAGGCCCATGATCACTCTGGATGAACTGCAGAGATCTACAGCTGAGGTGGGACAGTCTGTCCATAGTACAACAATCAGTCGTACACTGCACAAAACTGGTCTTTATCGAAGAGTGGCAAGAAGAAAGCCATTTCTCAAAGATATACATAAAAAGTGTTGTTTAAAGTTTGCAACAAGCCACCTGGGAGACACACCAAACATGTGGAAGAAGGTGCTCTGGTCAGATGACACTAAAATCAAACTTTTTGGCAACAATGCCAAATGATATGTTTGGTGTAAAGGCAACACAGCTCATCACCCTGAACACACCATCCCCACTGTCAAACATGGTGGTGGCAGCATCATGGTTTGGGCCTGCTTTTCTTCAGCAGGGACAGCGAGGATAGATGGAGCCAAATACAGGACCATTCTTGAAGAAAACCTGTTGGAGTCTGCAAAAGACCTGAGACTGGGACAGAAAAATATTCAGAATTGAGAGTCCTCAGTGGTTGATACCTTTTAATGGCTAAACTGAAAAGATGGCAATATGTTACCATCTTTTCAGTTAGGCCTGTTTCACACTTCCGTTTTTTCAAATCCGTCAAAATCCGTTGTTTTCCGTAAAAAAACGGATCCGCCATTTTTTGCAGGATCCATTTTTTTGTCCCATAGACTTCCATTACGGTTACCGCGGATCCGTCAAAAAAACGGAAACGGATCCGTTTGGCGGACACAAAAACGGAAGTGTGAAACAGGCCTTAGCCATTAAAAGGTATCAACCACTGAGGACTCTCAATTCTGAATATTTTTCTATCTACTGGCTAACACGGTACAAAGATATACATCTTTCCTGAGACTGGGACAGAGATTTGTCTTCCAACAAGACAATGATCCCAAACATAAAGCAACATCTACAATGGAATGGTTCACAAATAAATGTATCCAGGTGTTAGAATGGCCAAGTCAAAGTCCAGACCTGAATTCAATTGAGAATCTGTGGAAAGAGCTGAAAACTGCTGTTCACAAATGATCTCCATCAAACCTTACTGAGCTCGAGCTGTTTGCCAAGGAAGAATGGGTAAGAATTTCAGTCTCTCAATGTACAAAACTGAAAACTGACAGAGACATACCCCAACCGACTTGCAGCTATAATCGCAGCAAAAGGTGGCGCAACAAAGTGTTACGTTAAAGGGGCCGAACAATATTGGACGCCCCACTTTTCAGTTTTTGAATTTCCATAAAAATTTAAAATAGCCAATAAATTTCATTTAACTTCATAATTGTGTCCAACTTGTTGATTCATGACCAAAAATTTACATTTGGTATCTTTATGTTTGAAGCATAATATGTGGGAAAAGGTTGAAAAGTTCCAGGGGGCCGAATACTTTCGCAAGACACTATATATATATATATATATATATATATGCACAGTATATACAGTATATATATACAGTACATACATTGATTGCTCAGTAAGATTGAACAAAAGCCGTTAATTCATTTGTCGGCTTCTGTAAAATCATTACAGAACCCGACAGGATATGAGACATAGTTTGCATACAGTAAACCATTGCACATCCGTAATTTTTTTTATATGTCCCTGACTGAAAATGTTAGTAGTGTATGTGTTTAAAATTTTGGAGCTGTAGGTCTTAAATTAAAGGATTAATTCACGGAAAAAAATTGCGTGGGCTCCCGTGCAATGTTCTCCACCAGAGAGGGAAAGCCAGTGAGTAAGGGCAGATATTAATAGCCTAGGAAGGGACCATGGTTATTGGCCCCCCACCTGGCTAACAAAATCTGCCTCCAGCCACCCCAGAAAAGGCATATCTATAAGATGCACCTTTTCTGGCACTTAGCCTCTCTATTCCCATTGCATTTAGCGATGGCATATGGGTTAATAATGGGTTAATGTCACCTTGCTATTGAAAGGTGACATTAAGCTGGGTTAATAATGGAGAGGTGTCAGTAAGACACCTATCCATTATTAATCCTATAGTATTAAGGGTTAAAAAAATACACACATACATTAATTAAAAATTAATTTAATGAAATAATTACACCAAGTTTTTGACCAAATTTATTATTCTGCTATTCTAACAGAATCCCTTGTCCTCCTGAAAAAAATAAATTAAAAAACAACAATATACATACCTCTCCGCCGTTCAGTCAGGTCCCACACTGCAATCAATCACAAGGGATTAACTAGTTTACAATGGGGAGCGGTGCTAATGCTACCGGCCCCACTGTAAACCACTGTAGAATGACTAAAATCATGTCTGCCAGGCACCCTGGCTGACCAGAGATGAACTAATGAGCGTGGGAAAGTTTCTGAACTTTTTCTTATGCTGTCAGTTCATCTCCGTTCAGCCAGGGATTCCGCGCAGCCTCAGTGACGTCAGCGGTAGTCAGTGAGGCTGTGCTGACTCCCCGGCTGACCAGAGGTGAACTCAGGAGCGTGGGAAAAAGTTCAGAAACTTTCCCACGCTTATTAGTTCATCTCCGGTCAGCCGAGGTGCCTGCGCAGACATGATTTCAGTCATACTGCAGTGGTTTACAGCAGGGCTGGTAGCATTAGCACCGTTCCCCGTTGTAAATTAGTTAACCCCTTGTGATGGATTGCAGCAGGGGACCTGACTGAATGGCGGAGAGTGTTATGAATGGGGCACCGAGGGGGATATCAGGCCCAGGGTAAGCCACAGAAAACCAGAAAGGTTGGTAACTAAGCGGATTGCAGACCCCCGATCCTGTCCATACAAGTAGCAGTAGCCGTGCAGCGTACCTACGATGATCTAACTAAGCCTAAAGCAAGAAAGGGGAAATCTAAACTGCCCCGGAGCAGACCCCAAAGGAATAGATAGCCCCCAAGCATATATTGTCGGTGAGACAAGATGAAAACACAAACGCTGACACTGACTAGACAGGACAGGAAAGGAAAGACACTGTCTGCAATCATGCGAAAAACCCTGCAAAAAGTCCAACACGTCTGACGCACAAAAAACACTGAAGTCGAACAACTTCACCCCCACTATATCAGCACTCTGGTATATTCTGAAAGCAAAGCAAAAAGAAACCAGTATAACAGGGAACAAAACAAACTGGCACAAGCAGTAACATATGGGCGGTGATTCAGCACAGCCCCAGCCGGAGCTGGCTGACCCGCACAAAGCAGAGATAGACAAAACCAGATCAAATGCTAACAGAATAGCAAATGAACCACTTAGCTGAACCATGCAGGGACAAAGCAGGAGACATCAGACCCCAGGAGGCATAGGAAGAAAATCACCAGCAGGGATAGAGGGAGTCAGCTGTCTTAAATCCCAATCTGAAACCCCAGATCTCCAATCGTCATCCTCATTATCAGGTGGCAAGCCTCTGTCAATCAGATCAGCTCCACTACCTCCAGTAACCACCAGAGGGAGCCCAGAAAGAGAACTCGCAACCACTCTGTCAATCTGACCAGCTCCACTACCTTCAGTAAAAACCAGAGGGAGGACAGAAAGAGAATTCACAACAGGAGAGGTATGTATATTGCTGTTTTTTTTTGTTTTTTTTTTTCTTTTTTTTCAGAACAAGGGATTCTGTTGGAATAGCAGAAGAATAAATTTCGAAGTGTTGAACATTTCGATACAGCAAGTATCGGGTATCGGCCGATATTCACTGTATCGGAATTCCGATACTGAGTTCCGATACTTTTAGCACATAGAATACCGGAATCGGAAGTTCCCATAATGCTTTGAGCCAGTTTGATTTGATTCAGCCAGTGACAATCCTCAGAAGTGTGGGCACATCCTGTTAGGCATGTAGTCATGTTAACTAATGGCATGGCTGTGATTGGCTGCTGAAATTATGTCATGATGCACTATAAAAGCCGCAGCCGCCATTTCTGGTTCACTCTGCTGTGAATTCAGTTAGGGACAGGCTGCTGTTCAAGACTCTGAGGGACAGTTAGTGATAGCGATTTTCAAAATCATATTGTGCTTTACCCAGGCTACATTCTCAATTAGTGTAGCTTTCTTTTGCCTTGCAGCAGTGTTCACAGCTGTCTGCAAGTTCTGTGTGAGTGCAGCTCACGCTGTGTAGTGTGTTCTGCAGGCACGTCTGCTTGTAGGCCGCTCAGCGTGTCACTGCCTCATACATATTTTTCTTTTATTGCTGCAAACTTTTCATTCTCCTATTAGTGTGCAATTGCATCCATCCGTATCCATATACATTGGTTGCAACCACTATAGGAGTAGACAGCGGAGCCTTTCTGCAGCCTTTCAGTGCTAGTGCCCATTTATCTGCACTGTTCACGGCTGTCTGAGAGGTCTCTGTGTGAGTGCAGCTCACGCTGTAGTGTGTCCTGCAGGCACGTCTGCTTGTATGCTGCTCAGCATGCGTCACTGCCTCACACATATTTTTCTTTTATTGCAGCTAATTTTTAATTCTCCTATTAGTGTGCATCCATCCGTATCCATATACGGTGGTTGCAAACACTATAGGAGTAGACAGCGGAGCTTCTCTGCAGCCTTTCAGTGCTAGTGCCCACTTATCTGCACTGTTCATGGCTGTCTGAGAGGTCTCTGTGTGTGAGTGCAGCTCACGCTGAGTAGTGTGTCCTACAGCTACGTCTGGTTGTATGCCGCTCAGCGTCGTCACTGCCTCACACATATTTTTCTTTTATTGCAGCTCATTTTTCATTCTCCTATTAGTGTGCATCCATCCGTATCCATCTACATTGGTTTGTTGCAAACACTATATAGGAGTAGATAGAGGAGCCTTTTTTCTGGCTTGTGCCCTTCAGCTGCAGCCAGATTAGTATTACCCTATTTTTGGAGCCTCATCTTTTGCATTGTAGGTTACCTTCCTGCATTGTAAGAGTTCCAAAAAGTTTGTGATACTATCGCTTTCAAATCTTTGGTCACATCCATTTTAGTTTTTTTTTTCAAAAAAAGAAAACAAAATAAAGTTCACCAAACGCTACATTTGACAGTTGTGTAGGCCACATTAGCTCCTATTAAAGTGTAATCCACACACACTTCATAAAATTAGTGTTTCTTATACCTGTTACCAGCTGTTCAGGAATAAGCACACTAAGCCCCCCTTTGTACTTTTCTGCCTATCTTTATCAGTCTACCAAGATGAAGAAGGCAGGGAGTAACGCACGTGGGCGTGGGCGGGGAGTTTCAGCAGGGAGAGTACGTGGGGATTCTGCAGGGAGAGGACGTGGGGATTATGCAGGGAGAGGATGTGGGGATTCTGTGCCTGCTGCGGGCACCAGTGAGTCAGCATCCCCCAGTTTTAGCAGGCAACAGTCCTTTATGCGCAGCTTTGTAGGACCTCGCCGTACCCCACTGCTGCGGGAGGAACAAATTGAAGCCGTTGTCGGATGGATGGCAGGTAACGCATCGACTTCAATGACTTCCACGTCCTCTCAGGGCCATAGCACTGAAGAGCAACCATCTGTCTCTTCACCACCTGCTAAAGTGCCCAGGCAGTCAGAGAGCCCAGGACAGGAGCCATCACAGTCTCTACTTCTGTTCTCTGAATCAGTTGACTTGAAAAGAGGTGGCCAGCCAAGCAGCATTCAAGAATGTGAAGAAGAGGGAGTATGCAGTGATGCGCAACTTCTTTGTCCCTCTGAATCTGAAGAGGCGGGTGGGCCAGTGCCTATGGTCAGCACACCTCAGTACGCATCAGATGATGACGAGACTCAGGTGCCACCTTCTGCTGCGTACAGTGCTGGCGAGACAACCCAGGAGAAGCAGGTGTTTGAAGAGGGGAGTGTAGATGATGAGGTCCTTGACCCATCATGGCGTGAGGAACAGGAAGGTGGTAGAGCAGTTCTAAGGAAGAGATTCCCCGAACGGCCAAAACAGGAGGGAGAGGGAGGGGGCAGACTTGGTTGCCTGTAGCCTCCACTTCGGCACCCGTTAGGAGCATTCCTCTTCCAAAAGTCAAAACGGGCGCTCCCAAGACTTGCAGTGCATGGTCCTTTTTTGACACAGTTGCAGATGCCATTTGCTTTGTCAAATGCAAGCTGTGTCATCAGAAACTCAAAAGAGGGAAAAATGTCAGCAACCTCAATACCACAAATATGTGGAAACATGTGCGGACCAAGCACGAGGTGGAGTTACACAGACACACTGAAGACGTAGGCCAACGTACAGCACCACCTACCACCTCTTCAGCTCGTGTTGGGGCCTCTTCCTCCAGCTCACACACAGCTGGTTCGGCTTCCTCACAGGATCGCCAAGGAAGAACCTCTGGCACTGTTATCCGGAGACCCAGTGACATTCCACCCACAGCACCATGTTCCCAGTCATCCTCACACACCCAGGCCACTCTACAGCCATCGGTAGCACAGGCATGGGATAAAAGGTGGCGATACTCTGCAAACCATCCCCGAGCACAGGCTCTGAATGCTGGCATTGCCAAACTACTGGCCCTTGAAATGCTTTCATTCAGGCTGGTGGAGACTGACACCTTCCGGAACTTCATGGCATTGGCAGTCCCACAATACACCGTGCCCAGCCGCTTTTATTTCAGCAGGCAAGCCGTCCCTGCCCTGCAAAAGCATGTGGAGGGAAAAATAAAACATGCGCTACTAAACGCCGTCAGTAGCAAGGTCCACCTGACCACCGATGCGTGGACCAGTAACCATGGACAGCGACGATACCTTTCCCTCACTGACCATTGGGTCAATGTTGTGGAGCCAGGTACAGATCTGGAGAGTGGCGCTGTACATGTTCTGCCAACTCCACGGATTGCAGGAATCCAGTCTGTACACATTGACTCCTCCTCCTACTCAAGTTCCTCAGAAACAGCGCTGCAGCAGCCTGTTACGACCGATATGAGCACAGCCGTGGCCAAACGTCAACAGGCCGTACTCAAATTAATTTCTTTGGGGAATCGAAGCCACACAGCGCAGGAGCTCTGGAATGCCATCAAGCAGGAGAGCGACGTGTGTTTCTGCCAGCGAATCTCCAGCCAGGCTTGGTAGTGTGTGACAATGGCTGAAATCTGGTGGCAGCTCTTGGCCTTGGCAACCTCACTCACATCCCATGTCTGGCACATGTGCTGAACTTGGTCGTGCAGAGCTTTCTGAGGGACTATCCGGATCTTGATGCACTGCTGCACAAGGTCCGCATAGAGTGTGCTCACTTGCGGCATTCCAGTACGGCAAGATCGCTCCTTGCTGCTCTGCAGTGCCGATTATGCCTTCCGGAACATCGCATCATATGTGACCTACCCACCAGGTGGAATTCAACGTTACATATGTTGGAGCGGTTGTGTGAGCAGCAGGCAGCAGTCATGGAGCACCAGCTGCATCAGGCGGAAGCAAGTCGCACTGTGCGCCGGTCACACTTCAGCACCACTGAGTGGGCCTCTATGTAGGACATCTGCCTCGTTTTGCGTGCCTTCGATGATTCCATGCGGATGGTGAGTGCAGATGATGCACTATTCAGCATGACTGTCCCCCTTATCTGCCTGCTTCAAAAACCACTGCAAGCACTAAGGGAGGAGGTTTTGGAAGAGGTGGAGGATGAGGAGTCACAAATGCCATCTGCTTCTGGACAGTCTGCGCTACGTGGTTCCTCACAAAGGCCTAGGCAGGGGTCACTTTGTGAGGAGGATGAGGAGGAGTCAATGGAGGAGGAAGACATCTCTCCAGAGGAGGGAGGTACACAATGCTCTAGTCAGTATGTAGAGCGAGGGTGGGGTGATGCAGAGCAGGCAGAGATGACGATTCAAGCAGGGGACAGCGTTTCTTTGACAGTTGGGAGTCTGCAGCACATGGTTGATTTCATACTGCAGTGCCTGAGAAACGACCGCCGCATCGCCCACATTCTCAACACGGCTGATTATTGGGTGTACACCCTCCTAGATCCTCGCTACCAGGGCAACTTACAAAGCCTCATACCACCATTGAACCGGGAGCGTAAAATGCAGGAGTACCAAGACACACTGGTGCAGTCCATCATGTTCTCCATTCCACCCGACAGCAGTGCTGCTAGTGCTTTACAAAGCAGCTCTGTGTGTCGAGGCAGTGGAGGAAGCTCTGCACAAAGAGGGAGCAGTGGCAGCTCCTCAGCACAAGGCAAGACCTGTATGGCCCAAATGTGGCAAAGTTTTGTGTGTCCGCCACAAATGTCTACACCATCACAGACGGCTCCAGTCAGCAGGAGGCAACGTTTCCATCAGATGTTGACACACTACATGTCTTGCCCTGTCAGTGTACTCCCAGATGACTCTTCCCCCTTCAAGTTTTGGGTCTCTAAGCTGGATACATGGCCAGAGCTTAGCCAGTATGCATTGGAGGTGCTGGCTTGCCCTGTTGCCAGTGTATTATCGGGACGCGTCTTTAGTGCCGCAGGTGGTGTACTAACAGACCGTCGCACGCGACTATCCTCCAATAACGTCGACCGGCTTACTTTTCTGAAAATGAACAAGGCCTGGATCTCGCCAGAATTTGCCACTCCTCTTCCAGAATAAATAATTGGTTGGCAACAGTATCCAGGTCTCGTGTTGTGTTCATGTTTCTAGCACCTGAACTGTAATCCCTGGGCTTCAACACAGCCAGTTGTCGCTCAGAAGTACCGTCTGCACAGAGAAAAACACTAGCTCCTGTGTTAGTGGGGTTCAGTAACGCCAGCTGCTCCCCTGCTGTGTGGACGGCAAAGTCTCCTGCTCCCTCCACAATCAAACTACTACTGATTTTTAACCGTGCTCCACTTAGGCCTCTGGCTCCACTGTCTCTAGTATTTCCCCTTGCCTCCAACCCCGCCAGTTGCTGCTCTGAAGTGGCGTCTGCACAATCCACACTTGTTCCTGTGTTACTAGGGCTCAGTCACGTCAGTTGATCCCCCGATGTGTGTCCGGCAATGTCTCCTGCTCTGTCCACATTCCCATTACTAGTAGTGGGAATGTGGACAGAGCAGGAGACCTTGCCGGACACATAACAGGGGATCAACTGACGTGACTGAGCCCCAGTAGCACAGGAACAAGTGTGGATTGTGCAGACGCCACTTCAGAGCAGTAACTGGTGGGGTTGGAGGCCAGGGGAAATACTAGAGACAGTTGAGCCACAAGCCATAGTGGAGCGCGGTTACAATCAGTAGTAGTCTACAACCTATATAAAACTTGCTGCAAGTTGACCTCCGCCTGCTGCATGATTGATCCTGGGCTTCAACACAGCCAGTTGTCGCTCGGAAGTGCTGCCCGCACAGAGAAAAACACTAGATCCTGTCTAAGTGGGGTTCAGTAACGTCAGCTGTTCCCCTGCTGTGTGGACGGCAATGTCTCCTGCTGCCTCCACATTCAAAAAGCAGCAGGCCTCAGCCTGCTCCATGCTTGATCCTGGGATCCAACAACGCCAGTTGGTGTTCAGAAGTGCCGTCTTCACAGAGAAAAAACACACTAGCTCCTGTGTTAGTGGGGTTCAGTAACGTCAGCTGTTCCCCTGCTGTGTGGACGGCAATGTCTCCTGCTGCCTCCACATTCAAAAAACAGCAGGCCTCAGCCTGCTCCATGCTTGATCCTGGGATCCAACAACGCCAGTTGGTGTTCAGAAGTGCCGTCTTCACAGAGAAAAAACACACTAGCTCCTGTGTTAGTGGGGTTCAGTAACGTCAGCTGTTCCCCTGCTGTGTGGATGGCAATGTCTCCTGCTGCCTCCACATTCAAGAAAACCAAGGTAGCAACAGAGAAAATGATCCCTAAAACTTCACTTTTAATCAATATTTAAAATCTGGACAATCCCAGTTCATAGGGACTAGGGTAATAAACAACACCAAACACAGAATAATAAATACTCCGGGCCACTAAACTCGCCCTAATAGGCCCTAGCAGTCCCTGCCTAGCCGCGGAGGTTGGCACCCTAATTGTAGACGATAGTGGCGGCCCCGCTCAACGTCGGTGACCCTAATACACCCTAAAAAAACCCTAGTCCACGGCGAGGATACACAGAAAAACACAAACACACAATAAACACCCGAAAAAAACCCTGGTGGAGAGACTGTATAACGTCTCTAAGATAATTGACTTATCTCGTACTAGAATCATGGGCATGTAAACCCACCCTAGATAATATCTCGTAGTAAAAAATACTGATATATAGCAGCTTTTGTTGACATATCTCGTAATAAAAAAGGCTTATGCTGCAAAAACTGATAGACCAGATATAGCCCCCAAAAAAGGAAAAAAAAAAAGAAAAAACGTTTATACAGTAAAAAAGTGCAGCCACAATAATGCACAATCAAAGCACTTCAGGTTAAATAACCACAAAAAAATATATCCACCAGATGGAAATTAGTGGCATAGAAATAATATACAGAACGTTTCTTAAGTCATGAATAGTGGACATAATAGTCCTACATATAGACAATAGCGTTATGAGATTGATACTTATCAGCCATCAAAAAATATGAGGCCCAGCCCAACAATAGGTCTATCAGCGTTATGAGATTATTAATACTTATCAGGCATCAGGAGATATGAGGCCCAGCCCGACGCGTTTCCCCCTCCTAAATACCGAGGGTTCATCAGGGGCAAAGAAGAAAAGGGGATTCCATCACCCCAGCTGAAAGATCAGTGCAATGTGCGGCATCTTTTCCGTGTCTCTGAGGCTCATATTTACCGCGTTCTAACTGTGACATCACTTCCGGTGACGCGCCGTGATCACGTGTGGTATAAGCGGTAATCTCATTGGAGGGGATTTATAAGCATGAAACACCAAAAACGTCACTTCCGCAATGATCACACATAGTGGGGAAGAGTTTTGATGGACACCATCCTGCCTCCTATCCAATACCAGCGACGTCACTTCCGAACTTATACCCCGGAACTTGCGCTTCCTATACATCGCGTCTTAACATCACCAAAATTGTATCAAAACATAAGGGGGAATCATGTAGCAGTTCATAGTTTTAGATAATCGCTACAAAATATAATATTACAATCATATACCATTACGAGAAATACTAATAATGACTCAGTAAAGAAATTCTAGGACATCTCCAAAAAATGTAATCAGGATATCAACTAGAAAGATATAAGAAGGTATCCCTTATGGATAGAAGAACGGACTATAGCATTAGTCTTCATAACAGAGCCCTAAAGAGACCTCTATGTATCCAAAAGAAAAAATAATAAATAAATGACAAAATAGCACAATAGGTACAAAAAATAGCATACTAGATTTGTCGAGTACCATCCTATAGGAAACTGGTAAAATTCAGCTGCTCATTTAAACCATTAGGGCTTTGTGATTCAAGCCAGAAAATCCAACGCGTCTCACGTTGTAGGATTTTCTTGTCCCAATCCCCCTGTCTTGCAACGGGTTGAACTCTCTCAATAACACAGAAACCAATCTGCTTCTCGTCCCCACCATGAACCAAGTTAACATGGCATGCTAATGGTGTATCTCTTTTATGTCTGATGTCCCCCAGATGTTCACCAATGCGTATGCGGAGCTCACGTTTAGTTTTGCCCACATAGTCTCAGGGACAAGAACACTTGCATAAATAGACAACCCCTGCAGTTTTGCAGTTCGCAAATGAATTCATCTTGTATATCCTTTTCGTGTAGGCACTAGTAAAGGTTTTCGAGGGTATAACATACTTGCAGCAACTACAATGTCCACATCTAAACGTTCCAACCTGCCTGTTTGTTAGCCATGTTCCCTCCTTCTTATAGGGTTCAGGATGACTCTTTACCACTATGTCTCTGATAGATTTACCCCTTCTATAAGTCACTGAAGGTCTAGAGGGAATTAACTCTCTAATTATCCTGATCGGTCCTGAGAATAGCCCAATGTTTCTTCAAAATCTCCATTACTCTCCCTGACTGATCATCAAACATGCCTATCAACCTAACTAGGCTGTCAGGGTTTTTCTTCTCTCTCGGGACCAATAATGATGATCTCCTTGTCCGTCTTGCCAGATTATAGGCTGGCTGAATAGTATTGATGGGGTAACCCCTATCCCTGAATCTACCCCATAAATCACCTGATTGTTCCTCAAAATCACCCCAGTCGGAGCAGTTCCTCCTAAGTCTGAGAAACTGCCCCCTGGGGATACCACGTTTCAGGGGGGGGGGAGGATGATGGCTCTCCCATCTTAAAAGACTATTCGTTGATGTGGGTTTACGATACAGGGATGTTTTCAAAGATCCATCCCTTTCAATATTGATTAAAAGTGAAGTTTTAGGGATCATTTTCTCTGTTGCTACCTTGGTTTTCTTTTTGTCTTTGATCCCATAAATATTTTTTGGAGGTTTTTTTGCCTCCACATTCAAAAAACAGCAGGCCTCAGAGAAAAAGACACTAGCTCCTGTGTTATTGGAGTTCAATAACGTCAGCTGTTCCCCTGCAGTGTGGATGGCAATGTCTCCTGCTGCCTCCACGTTCAAAAAACAGCAGGCCTCAGGCTGCTCCATGCTTGCTCCTGGGCTCCAACAACGCCAGTTGTTGCTCAGAAGTGCCGTCTTCACAGAGAAAAACACACTAGCTCCTGTGTTAGTGGGGTTCAGTAACGTCAGCTGTTCCCCTGCTGTGTGGACGGCAATGTCTCCTGCTGCCTCCAAAATCACACTACATCTTATTTTCTACTTGCTCCAAGTAGGCCTCAGCCTGCTCCTTGATTGATCCTGGGCTTCAACACAGCCAGTTGTTGCTTGGAAGTGCCGTCTGCACAGAGAAAAACACATGCTCCTGTGGCGCCCCCAGGAGTACGGTCGCCACACTGGCTTTGCCTTCCTCCAGGGGAGGGTAATGCCAGGCTTGGAGGCAATGATGGGTCTCTCTCACAGTCAATCCATACATGCAACACAGTTCCACTCCAGGCCAGCAGGGGGAACTCTGAACTAGGATGTAGGGGAAGGGTGTCCTCTGAGGGCCGAGAGGTAGGAGTGGCAGTCTGCGGCAGGTGAAGTGAGCAGACATGGAGAACGAAGCTGAGAGGTTGAGCTGCAGGTGGCGAGCTCCCTCAGCTTGAGAGAGCACGAACTGGAGACTGGTCTCCACGGTGGTATGGATACTGACGGTCCTGCCACAGATACCAGCCAAGTAGGAGGCTGTAAATGCCCTGCTCCCCACCAAAGACTTGGAACACAACAGTAATTGAGTAGAGAGCCAGGACTCAGGAGAAGAGTCCCCGAGAGAGGCTACAGCTGTCTGTCATACAAGTCACATTCTAGGAACATCTGAGGAGAGGCATTTCAGAGTAACTAAGGACTGGATTACTTCACACTACAAAGCGCTATGAAAGGAGACTGCTCAGCCCATCTGTGAGAGAGAATCCTAAATTGCTTCCAGGCTAACCTGCTCTATTCCATCTGTAATCAGGACCCTGAACTGCATATATCCAGTAAAGGTACAGAAACTGCAACCGCTGTGTCTTGTCTGTTCCTATGCTTCCAGCACTGCTACATCCCGTGCTGGGTACATCTACACTGCCCTGGGACTACGGCTCCACCTGTGGGAAGCTACACCATCTCTGCTGCACCACACCATCAGTCCCAGAGGACCTGTAGGCAGCGTTGGCCCAACACCATATTTGCCAAACACCACGAGTGGCGTCACGAACTACTCTTATAGACTATTCCACCATTAACTACATTTCCCCATTGCTTGGGCGCCCAGGGCCACGGGTCACTGCTGCTGTGACACATCCCCGCCTGACACCGGCCCAGTACCGAGTACCCCACAGCCCTGGGAGGGCGACCCAATTTGGCATCACGAACAGGATTATGGAACCCGGCATCCCCGTGTCCTGTGTGCCATAGACTGTGATTGTGAACTGTGTGAATTTGGCGCCAGAAACCACCATTACCGCGCTGCTTGGCACGAGCAGGAAGAAAGAGGCGGGCCTTCGTGGGCGGAGCCTGCTGCAGAGCGCGAAGAGAAGTGCCTCGCTGGAAGAGAGGTCAGCGCGCAAGAGGAGGAGGAGCTGAGGCCTACAAGCCGAAGCGACGAGCCCGTGAAGCGGCCGCCGGTGAGCTCAAACAACCCCCCGGCCCTGGCGAACGTCCACTAGGGGGGAGAAGATGTCCGCGCCACAAGCCGATGCAGCGGCAGACGCCGCCGCCTACCCCGCAGCACCGCAAGGAGGAGCGCCTGCCGCAGCGGTTCCCGTAATGCCGCTGTCCATGCCCTACATATCGGGAGCGGCCTGCTATCGCAGTACTCGGGTGAGTCACATACCCTGAGTGAATTTAAAGAGAGACTGTGCAGCTTGTTTAAAGTTTAACCCCTGTCTGAAACCCAGAAAGTGAATATCCTGATTGGACAGCTAACGGGTGCAGCGCTGAGGGAGGTGAAAGCCTGGCAGGACACTGATAAAGAGACTGTTGCAAAGGTCCTGGCCAAGCTGAAGAGCACTTTTGACACCCGCACTGCAGCTGAAATCAAGATGAGGTTCTTTGGCTGTAAACAGAGGGCACAGGACAGTATCAGAGACTATGCTCTCAACCTGCAGGAGGCACTGCGAGCAGTTAAGCAAGTTGATCCTGATAGTGTAAAAGAAGAAGATAAACTGTTGAAGGAGCAGTTCATTGAAGGACTCCTGTCTAGTACCCATAGGGGGCAGCTGCGCATCCTATCCATGCAAACCCCTGATCTGAACTTTGCTGATTTCAAGGATAAAGCTATCCGGGTACTACAGGAACCCTCTGACACCCGTCCAGTGCAACCTAGGCACCCAGCGATCACCTACCATCAGGAAGCTACATCCTTCCCTTCCATCCCTGTGGCGGCTGACGCCCAGACCCTGGATAAAGATCCAACAGAGGAGCTGCGTCTTCAAGTCCAGGAGCTGACCAAAGGGATGGCTGCACTCACCAGGACCGTGCAGTCCCTGCAGGATTCCTCCAAAGAAAAGGTCCAGCTCGCTTCCAGTCCAGAGGATGTCCCGTGGCTCCGGAGGAGGAGAACCCCGCCACTTCGAGGAAGGAACAACGATCGCTATGACCAGGATGGACGTCCCATCTGTCGCCGCTGCTCCAAAGCAGGTCATCTTGCAAGGTACTGTCCTTTAAACGAGCAACCCCTGGGGCAGAGTGCCAACCCCCCAGGAGTAGGTTCAGCAGGCCCAAGGAACTGGAGAGCTAAGTATGTTGGAGGGAGACCGATCCTTCCTGTTGTGATTGACGGCATCCCTATGAACGCTTTGCTGGACACTGGCTCCCAGGTGACCACTATGCCGTATGTCCTGTACAAGAGGTACTGGGCTGATTCTGAACTCACCCGTGGCCCAACTGATGAACTAACAGTAGTCGCTAGTAATGGTCATACCTTGCCACAGATTGGATGCAAGGAAATAACTGTAACAGTGGGGCGGGTAGAGCTTAAATCACAAGGACTGATAATTGTTGATATTGATCGACGTGAATGCAATCCCATGATGACTCTTGGTACCAATGTAATTGAAAATTGTCTGTCCGAGGTTATTGTCTTGTTGCAACAGGTGGCTGAGACTGCTGGTTCTGGAGAGCAACGAGTCCTGCAGAAGGAGATCCGGGCCCTGATGCAAAGACAACAGGTAGAACTCTCTGGAGGAGAGATTGGCAGTGTCAGAGTGAGTGATGCTTTTCCCATTCTAATACCCCCCAGGAGTGAAATGTTGATATGGTGTCGGGCAGCCATAGGCCTTAGAGGGAAGGATTACCAGGCATTGGTGGAACCAGTATACTCCGAAAGTAGGCCCACTGTCCTGACAGCCAGAGGGGTGGTTGATGTACAAAAAGGGAGAGTACCTGTACGCCTTTTGAATTGTGGGGAGGAGGAAGCCACAATACCTCGGTACGCCACAGTTGCCAAACTGCTAACTATTAATAACAACTCATTACAGGCAGCAGAGCCAGGATAGTACTATGAGAATGTGTGTTGATTACAGGAAAATTAACAGTATCACACATAAAGATGCCTACCCATTGCCTAGAATTGAAGAGTCATTAGCTGCACTTAAAGATAAAAGAAACCACAAAAGCGTGCCCATAGGGCTTTACCAGATATAATAAGTAAAATTTGAATTGTTCAGGGTACTCACCCTCAAAGATTGTGTAACGCCACAACTACTAAATACGCTCAATCCCATATAATGAAGCTGCAGCAGGAGGGTGTAGACAGACAGCGTCTGCTTCCATTACTCAAAGAGGAGATCCCAAAAGGGAAAAAAAAACACCTGGGTCCCACCCTGCTTGTACATCCGACCTGAGGAAGAGGTCATGGAATGGACCTCGAAATGCGTTGTCTTTGTATGTACCATGAAATAAAGCATTGATATTGGAACCTACTCCTAGAATTGACTGGATTTCCTCCATTTGAGGGTTGAAGTATAGCAGCGCGGGAACCAGGTGTTTTTTTTTCCTTTTTGGGATCTCCTCTTTGAGTATTAGCTGCACTTAAAACTGCTAACTACTTTTCCACCTTGGATCTCACCAGTGGTTATTGGCAGGTTCCCGTGGCAGAGGCAGATAAAGAGAAAACAGCATTCACTACTCCAATGGGTCTCTGTGAGTTCAATTATATGCCATTTGGGCTCTGCACTGCTCCAGGAACATTTCAACGGCTGATGGAGTGCTGCCTGGGACACATGAACTTTGAGACAGTCCTGTTGTACCTGGATGATGTCATTGTTTTCTCCAAGACCTATGAAGAGCATCTGGAACGCCTGGCTGAAGTATTTGAAGCTTTGTCCAATTTTGGCCTGAAGGTGAAGCCTTCCAAATGCCACCTCCTGAAGCCTAAGGTACAGTACCTTGGTCACGTGGTCAGTGCAGAAGGTGTGGCACCAGATCCTGACAAGGTCACGGTCATCCGGGACTGGAAGAAGCCCAGCAACCTCCACGAGGTACACCAGTTCCTTGGACTGGTAGGCTACTACCGGAGATTCATCAAAGGCTTTACTGAAATAGCCACCCCGATGCAAAACCTTCTGATGAGGCAGTCCAAGAAAGGCAAGCAGAAGAATTCAATGTTTGAATGGACTGAAGAACTGGAGAAGTCCTTCACCAGACTGAAGATGGCCCTCACAGGTGACGAAGTTCTGGCGTACCCAGATTATGACAAACCCTTTGTGCTGTATACGGATGCCAGCAACGTTGGATTGGGAGCAGTACTGGCGCAGGTACAGAATGGAAAAGAGAGAGTGATCTCCTATGCCAGCAGGAAGTTGCGTCCCACTGAGAGGAACCCTGATAATTACAGTTCTTTCAAGTTGGAGTTCCTGGCCATAGTCTGGACAGTCACAGAAAGGTTCAAGTATTACCTGGCTTCGGCAAAATTTACAATCTTCACGGACAACAATCCGTTGACGCACTTGTTCACTGCCAAGCTAGGAGCATTGGAGCAGCGATGGATGGGTCGGTTATCCAATTATGAGTTTACCATTAAGTACCGGGCAGGGCACAAGAATGCCAATGCTGATGCACTATCCAGGATGCCTAATCTGCCAGATGCAGGAGAAGACCCTGAGGCTCTGGAAGAGGTAGAGTTGCCTCCCTTCCACCGGCCATTGGCGGCCCAACGTGCTCAGGAAGTGAGAGACCGGAGGTCTGGCTTGAGAGAAGTCACCCTGAATCCATTGCCCCATCATGACTGGGCAGAAGCGCAAGATAATGACCCTGCAGTCCGCCTGGTGAAACCCAGCAGTTGTGGAAGGAGAAAGGTCGGCTGTTCTTATATGAAGGGAAGCTGTGTCGAAGAAGTATCAATGCCTGCACTCATGAGCTAGTCTGGCAGGTAGTAGTCCCAAGGAGAGATGCATCAATGGTACTGGAGGCGTACCACAATGGAGCTGGACACTTTGGATGGAAGAAGTTGGAAGTATTGCTCCGAGAGAGGTTCTACTGAACTGGCTTGAGGAAGGCCATTGAGAAGTGGTGCTGGGAGCGTGGACAGTGTAATCTGCACAGAAAGGATCGAGACAGCCAGAAAGCTCCCTTACAGCCAATCATCACCAAACAGCCCCTGGAGTTGGTAGCCCTGGACCATGTGAAGCTGGTTCCAAGCCGGTCAGGCTACCTCTATGCCCTTACCATTGTGGACCACTATTCAAGGTTCCTGGTAGTTGTGCCTGTCAAAGATCAAACTGCCTCAACGGTAGCAAGAGCATTCCAACTGCACTTCTGTAGACCGCATGGGTATCCTGAGAGAGTGCTTACTGATCAAGGTCCAGCTTTTGAGGCAGAAGTGTTTCATGAATTCTGTAAACTGTATGGTTGTAAGAAGATCCAGACAACGCCGTATCACCCACAGACCAATGGCATGTGTGAGAAGATGAACCAGGTAGTGATAGACCTGCTGAAGACATTACCCTTGGAGGAGAGGAATCTGTGGCCTGAAAAGCTGCCAGATCTGGTAGACCTCTACAACCATATTCCAGTGAACTCTACCAACTGTACTCCGGCATACCTGATGAGAGCGAGACCAGGTAGGTTGCCTGTGGATTTGGACATGGGAGTCCTGACGCCTGAAGTAACATCGCCAGAAGCTGACTGGGATGCAGCAGCAGTATAGAAGAGTACAGGAGTGCGTGGAGAAGAGTCTGGCCCAGGCAAGACAGAATCAGGAAAGGCTTTACAGTCATGGCCAAAAGTTTAGAGAATGACACAAATATTAATTTTTACAAAGTCTACTGCTTCATTTTTTCTAATGGCAATTTGCATATACTCCAGAATGTTATAAAGAGTGATCAGCTTAACAGCAATTACTTGCAAATTCAATATTTGCCTAGAAAATGAACTTTATCCCCCAAAACACATTTCAACATCATTGCAGCCCTGCCTTAAAAGGACCAGCTAACATCGTTTCAGTGATTGCTCCATTAACACAGGTGTAGGTGTTGATGAGGACAGGGCTGGAGATCAATCTGTCATGATTAAGTAAGATTGACACCACTGGACACTTTAAAAGGAGGCTGGTGCTTGGCATCATTGTTTCTCTTCTGTTAACCATGGTTATCTCTAAAGAAACACGTGCAGTCGTCATTGCACTGCACAAAAATGGCCTGACAGGGAAGAGTATCGCAGCTAGAAAGATTGCACCTCAGTCAACAATCTATCGCATCATCAAGAACTTCAAGGAGAGAGGTTCCCTTGTTGCCAAAAAGGCTCCAGGGCGCCCAAGAAAGACCAGCAAGCGCCAGGACCATCTCATAAAAGTGTTTCAGCTGCGGGATCGGGCTACCAGCAGTGCAGAGCTTGCTCAGGAATGGCAGCAGGCAGGTGTGAGTGCATCTGCACGCACTGTGAGGTGGAGACTCTTGGAGCAAGGCCTGGTCTCAAGGAGGGCAGTAAAGAAGCCACTTCTCTCAAAAAAAAACATCATGGACAGACTGATATTCTGCAAGAGGTACAGGGAGTGGACTGCTGAGGACTGGGGTAAAGTCATTTTCTCTGATGAATCCACTTTTCGATTGTTTGGGACATCTGGAAAACGGCTTATTCGGAGAAGACCAGGTGAGCGCTACCACCAGTCTTGTCTCATGCCAACTGTCAAGCATTCTTAAACCATTCATGTGTGGGGTTGCTTCTCAGCCAAGGGAATGGGCTCTCTCTCAGTCTTGTCTAAAAACACAGCCATGAATAAAGAATGGTACCAGAATGTCCTCCAAGAGCAACTTCTCCCAACCGTCCAAGAGCAGTTTGGCGATCAACAATGCCTTTTTCAACATGATGGAGCACTTTGCCATAAAGCAAAGGTGATAACTAAATGGCTCAGGGAACAAAACATAGAGATTTTTGGGACCATGGCCTGGAAACTCCCCAGATCTTAATCCCATTGAGAACTTGTGGTCAATCATCAAGAGACGGGTGGACAAACAAAAACCTTCAAATTCAGACAAAATAAAAGCATTGATTTTGCTAGAATGGACTGCTATCAGTCAGGATTTGATCCAGAAGTTGATTGAGAGCATGCCAGGGAGAATTGCTGAGGTCCTGAAGAAGAAGGGTCAACACTGCAAATATTGACTTGCTGCATTTACTCATTCTAACTGTCAATATAACCTTTTGTTACTCATAATATGATTGCAATTATATTTCTGTATGTGATAAAAACATCTGACAAACACACATAAAAACCAGAGGCCAGCAGATCATGTGAAAATATAATATTTGTGTCATTCTCTAAACTTTTGGCCATGACTGTACAATCAAAATGCACCTGCTGTTCCCTTTTCACCGGGAGAACAAGTCTTGAAGAGGAAGAGGAGTTTGCATAAGCTGGATGACCAATGGGAAGCTGAACCCTATACCATCCTGCCTTCGAACTTTGATAATACTAAAGTCTGTCTGGTTAGCAAAGATGGGGGAGAGACCTCTGCAGCCATTTCCAGAGGTCACCTGAAGCTGTGCCCTGACCAGTTGAAGGAAAGAGTGGAGGAATCAGCTAACGTCCCACCTGTGGAGGAAGAAAAGAAGGTCAGCACAGTGCTTGGAGAGTTTCCTGCGAATTGGACTAGAGTTAATGATGCAGTAGTGGTACCGGTGTTGTTTCCCCAAGTAGTAGCACAGGAAGATGGAGCTCAAGAAAACCCTGAAAATCAGGAGAATCAGGTAGCAGATGCCACACCCGCAGTGGAGCCAGAGAACCCTCGCCCTGCCAGTGGTGAACCTGTAGTACCTATGGTGAGTCCAAGAGTTCCTAGACCATCATGTATCCCTGTACCATGCAGAGTTACTAAGAGTGTTTCCAGAGCAGTGCACACAACACCAGTACTTAGAACCAGACAAACAGTAAGACCCACTACAGTACTAGTGTTACGTAGATCCACTCGTACCACACAGGGTGTACTACCAGTTAGGTTCCGTATCTAAAGTAAATGTGAATATTGAAAATGAATGTAAATATGTAACTGTTTCTCAAGCTTTTGTACCTACAGGTAACCTGTAAGAATTCCCTTTTTAAAAGTTACCAGTTTAGTTTCATGGACACTGAACCACATGACTTGTGTGTGGTCAAAAACTTTTACCATTTGCCAGGAATGGACCATGAACATTGATGCGGGACTTCTCATCATAGGACCATTTTTGAGCTCTTGGTTTTTGTATACTTTTCCTTTTTCAAATCTTGTACAAATATTATTGTTCAAATGTTTATATGTTATTTATGTTTTCTTTTGTTCAGCCCAGGAGTGCTGACTTGCACTAGGGGGAATGTGGCACCCCAGGAGTACGGTCGCCACACTGGCTTTGCCTTCCTCCAAGGGAGGGTAATGCCAGGCTTGGAGGCAATGATGGGTCTCTCTCACAGTCAATCCATACATGCAACACAGTTCCACTCCAGGCCAGCAGGGGGAACTCTGAACTAGGATGTAGGGGAAGGGTGTCCTCTGAGGGCCGAGAGGTAGGAGTGGCAGTCTGCGGCAGGTGAAGTGAGCAGACGTGGAGAACGAAGCTGAGAGGTTGAGCTGTAGGCGGCGAGCTCCCTCAGCTTGAGAGCGCACGAACTGAAGACTGGTCTCCACGGTGGTACGGATACTGACGGTCCTGCCACAGATACCAGTGGAGTAGGAGGCTGTAAATGCCCTGCTCCCCACCAAAGACTTGGGACACAACAGTAATTGAGTAGAGAGCCAGGACTCAGGAGAAGAGTCCCCGAGAGAGGCTACAGCTGTCTGTCATACAAGTCACATTCTAGGAACATCTGAGGAGAGGCATTTCAGAGTAACTAAGGATTGGATTGCTTCACACTACAAAGCGCTATGAAAGGAGACTGCTCAGCCCATCTGTGAGAGAGAATCCTAAATTGCTTCCAGGCTAACCTGCTCTATTCCATCTGTAATCAGGACCCTGAACTGCATATATCCAGTAAAGGTACAGAAACTGCTAGTACCCATTACTAGTAGTGGGAATGTGGACAGAGCAGGAGACATTGCCGGACACACATCAGGGGATCAACTGACGTGACTGGGCCCCAGTAACCCAGGAACAAGTGTGGATTGTGCAGACGCCACTTCTGAGCAGCAACTGGCAGGGTTGGAGGCCAGGGGAAATACTAGAGACAGTGGAGCCAGAGGCCTAAGTGGAGCATGGTTACAATCAGTAGTAGCGTACAACCGATATAAAACTTGCTTCAAGTAGGCCTCAGCCTGCTCCATGATTGATCCTGGGCTTCAACACAGCCAGTTGTTGCTCGGAAGTGCCGTCTGCACAGAGAAAAACACATGCTCCAGTGTTAGTGGGGTTCAGTAACGCCAGCTGCTCCCCTGCTGTGTGGACGACAAAGTCTCCTGCTGCCTCCAAAATCACACTACATCTTATTTACTACTTGCTCCAAGTAGGCCTCAGCCTGCTACATGATTGACCCTGGGCTCCAACATCGCCAGTTGCTGCTCAGAAGTGTCTTTGGCACGGGTACTCCCTCTTGCCCAGCCTGGTTCCAGCACGCCTGCTGTTGCCGGGGAGTGTCAACGTCACTTCGCCACCAATACATTGTCCTTTTGTGTTGCGGTGGGGTTAGCCGAGTCTATGGTGCCTGCAGTTTAGGTGCTTCCTATGTGGGCTGCGGGTTCTGGTAATAAAGGCTGGTTCCGTAGTGCCAATAGGACTAGCACCCCCTGTTGGACTGTGGGTTTTGGTAACTGCGGCCTGCTCGCGGCCTTGCAACTTTGTTTCTTATGGGTATCTTCTGCTACCCATCCGGGTTCCAGCACCGTCAGCTGGTTCTCGGCAGTGCCTTTGGCCGATGTGCCACCTTCTCGGTATCCGAGTTCCAGCAACGTCTGCTGGTTCTTGGTAGTGCTTTTTAGCACAGGTACCTCCTGCTTAGAAACCGTGTTCCAGCACCGTCAGCTGGTCCACGGTTGTACCATTGGATCTTGTTCCTTCTGCTGCCTCTCTGGGTTCCAGCACTGTCAGCTGGTTCTCGGTAGTTCCATTGACTCTTGTAGCTTCTGCTAACCATCCGGGTTCCAGCACAGTCAGCTGGTTCTCGGCAGTGTCTTTGGCACGGGTACTCCCTCCTGCCCAGCCTGGTTCCAGCACGTCTGCTGTTTCCGGGGAGTGTCAACGTCACTTTGCCACCGATACATTGTCCTGTCGTGTTGCGGTGGGGTTAGCCGAGTCTATGGTGCCTGCAGTTTAGGTGCTTCCTATGTGGGCTGCGGGATCTGGTAATAAAGGCTGGTTCCGTAGTGCCAATAGGACTAGCACCCCCTGTTGGACTGTGGGTTTCGGTAACTGCGGCCTGCTCGCAGCCTTGCAACTTTGTTTATTATGGGTACCTTCTGCTACCCATCCAGGTTCCAGCACCGTCAGCTGGTTCTCAGCAGTGCCTTTGGCCTAGGTGCCTCCTTCTCGGTATCCGAGTTCCAGCAATGTCTGCTGGTCCTTGGTAGTGCTTTGTAGCACAGGTACCTCCTGCTTAGTAACCGTGTTCCAGCACCGTCAGCTGGTCCTCACTATTTCCATTTGCTCTTGCAGCTTCTGCTACCCATTCGGGTTCCAGCACCGTCAGCTGGTTCTCAGCAGTGCCTTTGGCCTAGGTGCCTCCTTCTCGGTATCCGAGTTCTAGCAATGTCTACTGGTCCTTGGTAGTGCTTTGTAGCACAGGTACCTCCTGTTTAGTAACCGTGTTCCAGCACCGTCAGCTGGTACACAGTTTTTCCATTGGCTATTGTTCCTTATGCTGCCCCTCCGGGTTCCAGCACCGTCAGGTGGTCCTCGCTGGTTCCATTTGCTCTTGTTCCTTCTGCTAACCATCCGGGTTCCAGTACCGTCAGCTGGTACTCAGCAGTTCCTCAGCCTTCTTGTACCTTCTGCTACTTTTCCAAGTTCGAGCCTGTGGAAATGGTTTTTGGTTCTCACTCTGGATCTCCCTGACGACGACCCTGAAGACGACGACCCTGAAGACCACACCGAAGAAGACCAAAAAGATGACCCTGAAGAAGATGACCAAGAGGACAAAGAACATGAAGACAACCACCAAGAAGCAGAACAACAAGAGACAGAAGACCAAGAAGCTGAAAAACCAAAAGCAGAAGAACATTAAGCATAAGACTAAAAATCAGAGCAAATTATATTATCTAAATTATAAGCAGAAGAAGACTAAGCAGTGTATGGGGGTGAGTCCGTTCCTCCTCGTGGTGCCCCAGGAAAATGCCTGCTGCTGCAGGCCAAACAGAACGCGGACAAATCCTGTTATAAATCTTTTGTGACAGGCAGAACGGAAGGTGTAATCTTTAAACATTTATAGATAACAACTACAGGAATGCCTGTCACAAATAAGAATATGATGAAGAAGAAGAATAGGAAGAAGATGAAGTAGAATATAAAGAACAATAATAGTTGAATAAGAGGAATTTGAAGAATGTAAAAAAAAAAGAATAATAGGAAGAAGTTGAAGATGATGAATAAGGTGAAGAAGTTGATGAAAAAGGTGCTGCTGCTGACGATGATGAAGGAGAAAGTGTGGGAGAAGTAAAAAAGAAGGTGAAGAGCATGGAAGTAGTGAAACATACATATCTGACAAAATATAAAAGAGGTTAACATAGTCAATATCTTTGTAACTCCGAACGTCTTTAAAAAAAAAAAAATAATTCCTGCTATTCCATTGGGCTAAACCTCTATGGCTTTAATGTCTCCTCCACCTCCCACAATACATTCTACATTATTATTAGTTGTTTTTCTTCATGTAGAATTAACCTACAAGGAAAGAAAGGGGTTTTTTTTATTCCGATATTTCTGTTCCATTGACTTGAATGGGACTTCCGGGATCGGAATCGGTGATACCCGATACTTTTTGGATATCGGCCGATCCAATCCGATCCGATATTTTTCAATATCGGGTGGTATCGCTCAACACTAAAATGTGGACAAAAACTTTTTGTGATTATTTAATTAAAGGAATGTTTAATGTGTGTGTGTGTGTGTGTGTGTGTCTCTTTTTTAACCCTTTACTACTATAGGATTAATAATGGATAGCTGTCTTATTGACACCTCTCCATTATTAACCCGGCTAAATGTCACCTTACAAAAGCAAGGTGACATTAACCCACTATTATTAACCCATGAGCCACCGCTAAAGGCAATGGGAATAGAGAGGCTAAGTGTCAGAAAAGGAGCATCTTATAGATGCACCTTTTCTGGGGTGGCTGGAGGCAGATTTTTTTAAGCCGGGGGGGGGGCAAAAACAATGGTTCCACTCTAGGCTGTTAATATGTGCCCTCACTCACTGGCTTTACCTCTCTGGCGGAGAAATTACCGCGGGAGCCCATACAATTTTCATCAACGAATTTACCTGGCATTTTAACACCTACATGTCCCAAATTTTACACACATACACTAATCTAATTATTAGTCAGGACATATATAAATCTTACTGATGTCTCATATTTTGGCGGCTTTTGCAATTATTTTACAAAAGCCGACAAATGAATTGATGGCTATTCTGCTATTTCTCTCTCATATATATATATATATATATATATATTTATTTATATATAACGCTGGGAGCGTCACTCTGTCAGAAGCCATTGTAGACTGTGCAAGCGCGACGCGCCTGCAAAGTCTGGCTTCAGAAAGAAGGAGGCTTCCAGAGGTAACAGGTAAGAGGAGTGTGTATGGCGCCGGATATTGCATAGACACTGAAATGCATACCGCGATCTCTGGCGCCATACTTACTTACATGACCGGGAAGAGCTTGGCCGCGGCACTTCTCGCCGGAGAGAGGGGCCGGAGTGCGGAGTGAGAATCGCGCATGCGCATAGTGTTTATCCGGCAACATTTTACTGAAGACACATTTGCAGTGTGTCTTCAGCAATATGACGCAAGACAGTGCGGTATGGGCATGCACATACTCCGGTGCCATACTCCTCCCCCGGCAGAATGGGACAGTGATGAAGCACAGGGAAGAAAGGGGAGTATAATTTTTTTTGTATGTGTGCAGTTTAAGGGGTGAGGGGGACCATACATATCAGGATGGGGGGGCTGAGAGGTAGCATGCATATCAGGATTGAGGGATGAGAGGACCTTACATACCAGGATAGGGGGGTGAGGGGACCATGCATACCAGGATAGGGGGTTGAGGGGACCATGCACACCAGGAATGGGGGGTGAGGAGACCATGCATACCAGGATTGGGGGGGGAGAGGACCATGCAAACCAGGATTGGGGGGTGAGAGTGTTAGGTTGAACAATAAGTAATGTTCAATAGTTGCCTGCTCCTGGCCCAATGAGTATTGATCAGTACGCACTAAAAGAAACACATCACATGATAGGATGTAATCTCTCTTTGATCAATCTATGGCATAGCTCCAAGAGAGCAAGAGTAAAAATAAGAGAGCTTTATTGATTCACACATAGGTTTTATGTCCTTTGTAAGGGGGCTCGATTAACTCTAAAATGGGAGTGTTCGGATGTATTCCATTGGTTAGTGGATTGGGCAATGAGCTAGTCCGAGCAGATCCATGAGGTCATCAGGCTGGGTTGGTCCATGAGGTCATCACAGTGGACATCGTCGTGGGTGGATCCATAGAGCACATGCTGTTTGGCCAAAACAGAAAATTCCAGTTCCATGAGCACATGGTATGAGGCAAGCAGGAAATGGCAGCCATTTTTAGTGTCACACTTCGATCTGAAAAAGCTCATATAAGGTGAAATAATACACTTGAGGTTAATTAAGTATTTGAACTTAAGGCTCTCTTCAAGAGTCCCCCCTAAATACTTTATTAACCTTCTTTTCCTGATCCTACCGTGGTTCCCTAACCCAGCAATGTTAAGTGTCACTATGCAATTATGGGTGCATCAAGAGGTATATAGGTGTATGCTACCCACATCCTCTGGACTTTCCTACCTGCTGGGTCCATTAGTCTCCAAACTCCCATCACCATGGTAACAAAGAATACACATGTGACTAACCCTGATGTATACATCCTAAATCTGACTGTCTTGTCCGGGAGGGGGGAATTTGGAGTCTTCACCAGTTTTAGACAAGTTTTCCCTTGTGGAAAACCTCCCTTTGTAGCTGGACTTTGACAAGCAGGTCAGATCCTGCTCTGTCCCTACCTGTCTGATAAGTTTACTGTATGAGAGAAGGATCCAGGAGGTCATCAGCAACCCTGAAAAAAAATTAACATGGCAAGCAACATTATGTAGAAGGTTTTGATGGAGGCCCAAACTTCTTGCAGTGAGAGGCGTGTATCCACATTGGTCTTCCTTCGAGTTTGACCGAAGTAGGAGTTGTCAAAAGCACTTGGTAGGGACCCTCAAATCTCAACTCCAGGGATATCTTTCTGATTAACTTCTCTACCAGCATGTAGTCACCAAGTTGGAAAGTATGGGTACCTTTACTGGAATCTGGATCTGGAATGGATGATAAAACTCGTGCATGTGTTAGTGACAGTTCTTTAGCAAGGGCAATGACATAATTTACAAGAGTATCACTTCCTAAGGCTAGCTGTTGTGGATTATATTGGCCCAACCTTGGAGGCTCCCCAAAAAGGATCTCATGGTGTGAGTTTAGTGGGGCCCCTTGGAGTGTTTCTGACTGAATATAAGGCAATGGGCAAAATGTCTGTCCAAGGAAGTCTGACTTCCTGACAGGCTTTCAGTATTTTGTTTTTCAAGGTGCCATTTAGTCTTTCTACGTTTTTTACTGCTCTGAGGGTGATATGGAGTATGTAAACCCAAATCAGCCCCTACCAGTGTCCATAGTTCCTTAGTCAGTGCTGCAATGAATGCGGGTCCTTGGTGACGCTCAATAACGTCTGTGACCCTATATCTGCATACCACTTCATATCAAAATGAGGAAATGGTTGCACTCAATTGCATTAAGGCATGTCTATATGAAATATATGAAGTGTGAACAGCATAATGGCTTTTGAAATTTAGAAAAAACATATGCGATACTTAGCACAAAATTTGGCCAAAAAATGTGAGCCCATTCACCAACGTCAAGGTAAACTCATAATCGAATGGGTCCCTATTCTAACTGCCTAGTGTGAACTAACCTCTGGCTAATAACATGGTAAAGCCTGTATTTATAGGAAGATAGGAACCAAAATGTGATTGGATGTAATTAAAATCACAGCTTGATGAGGGGCGGAGAGCTCAGTCAGAAAGCTAACATACAAATGACAGAAAAATCTGATGGCACATCTAGTACTAGTCTGAATAGGTGCATGCCAAAAAACAGCTTACATATCAAAATGAGGAAATGGTTGCACTCAATCGCATTAAGCTGTGATTTTAATTACATCCAATCACATTTCATTCACACTTCATATATTTCATATTGACATGCCTTAATGCAATTGAGTGCAACCATTTCCTCATTTTGATATGTAAGCTGTTTTTTGGTATGCACCCATTCAGACTAGTTCTAGATGTGCCGTCAGTTTTTTCTGTCATTTGCATACCACTTCAGTCATCAGTCTCTTAAGAGTCACTCTGGCAGTCATGTTGGTTACTGGATAGGTTTCGGGTCATCCTGAGAACATGTCAGTCTCTACCAATACATACTCGTACATCCCTACATTTGGCATTTGAATATGATCGATTTGAATTCTCTGAAAGGGATAGAGTAGCCAAATGTTTCTGAGTAACTTTCTGAGGCAGTGCTGGATTGCATGTTGCACACACAAGGCAGGACTTGCAATATTTTTGGGTGCAGTAGAGATCCCAGGTGCTATATAAGTCTTTCAAATCAAGTCATTCTTCTGATTCTTGCCTCTATGGGTGATACCGTGTGCCTATTCTGTCACCGAGGGGTACAGATCCTTTTGTTCATCCTCCAGACTCCATCATCCTTTTTTTTTCCTCCTTCTTGCCATGATTTCTTTTCATAATCTGGTGTCTAGTCTTGATGTAGATGGATAAACCTCATAAGAGAGCTTTGAGGCCCTTCTTCAGTGTCTTGTGACACGTACACTGCTGCTTTCTCTTTCCCAAATGGATCTGCAGCATAAGTTTTTGCTGTTTTGTCAGCAAAGAAATTCCCCCTTGCTTCTGGAGAATCCAATCTCCCATGAGCTTTGATCTTGATCACTGCAACCTCTGAAGGTAGATCTAGAGCGGCCACAAGTTGTTGTATGGAAGCAGCATGTTTTACAGGAGTTCCACTGGACGTTAGGTATCCTCTGGCTGCCAAGATACTGCCGAAGTCATGAGCCACTCCGAAAGCATAATCTTGTATCCGTGTAGATGTTGACCACCTTCTCCATCGCTTCCTGACAAGCCGCTTCTTGTGCAGACATGTGCGATGGTAGGGGTCTAGCTGAGATGACCTGGTCATGTGTAACAATGGCATATCCCCCGTATGGAACCATCCTGTTTCATCTGAAAATCTGGAACCATCAGTGAAGAACGTCAGGTCATCATGTGGGAATGGGTCTTCAGACACATTTTTCTTGGAGGCTGCTTCTTTCTGCATCTGTTCGAGACAGTCGTGATCGTCTGAGCGTGTAAAGGTGTTTTCGCCGAGAGCATCAGTATCATCACCCACATCCCCCCTGGAAAGAGGAAGCAGCGTGGACGGGTTGAGGATGGTGCAGCAGATAAGAGCAACATTATCCAGAATCAAGAGGGAACATTGAAGTCTCATATGATGCTGCAGCGACAGGTGTTTAGGTTGGTGTCCTCGAACAGTCCCACCAGATAAGCCTCGCTAGTCTCTTGCAGGGCAATCACCTCCGAGCTCTGGAAGCGCAGATTGGTCTTGAAGTCCTGGGCAATCTCCCTCACCAGGCGCTGGAAGGGAAGCTTATGGATCAGCAGCTTGGTGGACTTCTGATAGCGGCGGATCTCACAGAGAGTGACTGTTCCTGGCTGGAAACGGTGTGGCTTCATCACTCCACCAGTGGTGGGAGCGCTCTTCCTGGTGGCTATAGTAGCCAGCTGCATACGGGGAGCTTTCCCTCCTGTGTATTTATGAGTGGTCTGTTTAGTTCTGGCCATAGCTCTGTACAGAAGAAAACAGATGTAATCACTTGTGTATGAGGAGCAGGAGGAGGTAATAGTGGAATGAGGAGCTCTATTTGGGCAGCTCCAATATCATGAGGGAGTCCAGGTGACGCAGGCAGTCTTAGAAGCTTTAACAATCCTGTCCTCATTACTAATTAACCTAATTTCGGAGAGGCAGCAAATGCTTGGGGGGCTACACTTGTTCATTATAATTCCAACAATTTCTCTTGCACATGCATGAACAGGGAAAGCGAAAATGCCAACACTGTTATGAATGGGTCACTGAGGAGGAGAGCAGGTCCAGGCTAAGCCACAGAAAACCAGAGAGGTTGGTACCTAAGTGGATTGCAGACCCTTCATCCTATCCACACAACTAGCAGTAGCCGTGGAGCGTACCTACGATGATCCTAGACGCCTCAGCACAGCCGGAGAGCTAACTAAGCCTAAAGCAAGAAAGGGGAAATCTAAACTGCCCCAGAGCAGACCCCCAATGGAATAGATAGCCCCCAAACATATATTGTCGGTGAGACAAAATGAAAACACAAACACAGGCAGGAAAATAGACTGAGCAAATGATGAGGCCCACACTGACTAGACAGGACAGGAAAGGAAAGACACTGTCTGCAATCATGCAAAAATCCCTGCAAAAAGTCCAACACGTCTGATGCAAAAAAACACTGAAGTCGCACGACTTCGCCCACTATATCAGCACTTTGGTATATTCTGAAAACAGAGCAAAAAGAGACCAATCTAACAGGGGATAAAACAAACCGGCATAAGCAGTAACATATGGGCGGTGATTCAGCACAGCCCCAGCCGGAGTTGGCTGACCTGCACCAAGAAGAGATAGACAAAACCAGATCAAATGCAAGCAGAATAGCAAATAAACCACTTAGCTGAACATGCAGGGACAGAGCTGGAGAAATCAAACCTCAGGAGGAACAGGAAGCAAATCACCAGCAGGGATAGAGGGAGTCGGCTGTCTTAAATCCCAATCTGAAACCCCAGATCTCCAATCATCATCATCATTATCAGGTGGCAAGCCTCTGTCAATCAGTTCAGCTCCATTGCTTCCAGTAACCACCAGAGGGAGCCCAGAAAGAGAACTCTCAACCCCTCTGTTGATCTGACCAGCTCCACTACCTTCAGTAATAACCAGAGGGAGGCCAGAAAGCAAATTCACAACACAACACCAATAGCAGGAATTGTTGAGGTGTCAATCTGCTCACTAATATTCGCATACTCTAAAATGCGAGTTATTGTTGAGTGAAATTGTTGAGTACTAACGTCTGGATGAATAGGGTCAAAAGTAGGGGTCACAGCGTGTATGATCATTCTACATGAAAGATTGCCAGATTTAGTCACCACTATGTCCCCAACAGCTATCTGACCACGTGACTCAACAATGATTCGACTGTCAGCTTGAATATTTGCCCCTCCTGCTTCCACTATAACTCTAGCCACACCTCCAATGAGCTCTGAGATTTGGCAGCATTAACAATAGAGTCAGTTTCCATTGTTGTTATGTCATCCTTTCTCACCACTAACAAGGGTCCCTCAGGAAGTTCTTTTTCAAAAATAGGTTGCCAACATTCCGTCCCCTTTGTGCTTCCTGTGATGTTGGTATCCCCTTCCCAGATTGAGTCCCCCTTGATACAGGTGCCACTGTCCCATACAGGTGGCGCTTGGCTGCGAGAGCCTGTGAGGTACTGGTTATGGAAGTGACAGTAGAAAAGGTCATTGTCAGGGATGATCCAGGTGGATGTGGGGCGCCCTCACCCAGGGCAGCGGGGTACTCGGTGCTGGGCCGGTGTAAAGGCGGGAATGTGTCACAGCAGCAGTGACCCGGTCCGTGGCCCTGGGCGCCCAATGTCAATGGCGGTGATGTTAATGGTGTTAAAGTTTATTAAAATAGTTTGTGACGCCACCCGTGGTGTTTGGCAAGTAAGATGGTAAGCCAATGCTGCATACAGATCGGCTGGGACTGATGGTGTGGTGCAGCAGAGATAGTATAGCTCCCCACAGGTGGAGCTGTAGTCCCAGGGCAGTGTAGGTGCAATGGATGAGGAGAGGCGCAGGATGGTATAGATGTTGTTCCTCAGGTGTAGCGGTGCTGGAATAACTGGAGGACACCAGGGTGTGCGGTTCCAAAGCTTTACTCTCTGTTTGCAGTTCACACACACGCCTGCCTCTGTACTGTGTTCTCCGGGTCAGGGCTCCAGCCAACCTCCAGGCCAGATAGGGCTCTACCTTCCACACTTCGCCAATATGTACCTTCACTGAATGACTCCTCCAATGCGCCTTTAGGTGCGAAGCACTCCAGTACTTAGTTACCCTGGAATGCCTCTCTCTAGGTGTTCCTAGTCTTTACTTGTATGACAGACAGCTGTAGCCTGCTTCGGGGACTCCTCACTGCGTCCCGGCTCTCTATTCAGTTGCTGTTGTGTCCCAAGTCTATGATGGGAGCAAGGCGTTAGCGGCTCACTACTCCTCCGGTGTCTGTTGCCGGACATAAAGATCCAATCAACCTCGGGGACTGGGCCCTGGCCTTTGCGCTCTTTGGACTGGAAGGGTTCTCTATCTTTCTTCAACCAGCTTCCCACCGTCCTTCTATTCTCCTTCGTTCCGATCTGTTCTATCTTTCTTATGGAAGGTCTCTTTCTCTGGTCTTTCTCATGCCACCAGCCCAGATCACTGGGACCTGCTGCAGCACGTCCCTCAGACACCCATCTTCTCTCTCCTCTCACCACTCAACTCACTAACCAACCAACTCAACTCCTTAACCCTCACTCGTCCCCCTCTTTTATATCATCTGACCCCACCCGCCTCCCAGCACATCTCGTGTTACGAAGCAGGGTTCCATGATGGGTGCTCTGCTAACCACCAGCCTGAAGCTGTTAGGTGGCCCCACTGAACTATCCTGTGTGTGGAATGCAGGTGTGGAGTGTGGTCAGGATTTCCCCCTTACCTGGATGGTGGGGCACTACACCTTAGGAGAAGGTGCAGTACCTCTGTGGTGACTGAAGCCTCAGGGGCGCCACATACCCCCCCGTTAAACACAGCACGTCCGCGGACTGCAAAGCAACAAAAGGTACAATACAGGAACACACAAAAAATTTTAAATGCTATATCTATATCTATATTCCTAATGTAGGAGGCACATTTCTTAAATGTTACAAACAGGCTAATTTCCTATCTTAGTATCAAAAGTTTACTTAAGTGCAATTCTCAATTCAAAGTGCTATACTCAACACATTTTCTTCATTACAATTATGCTTTTCCTTTCTCTTCTCTACTGGACGCAAGACACTGACCATCTGCACCTGGCCCGTCACCTGTCACTTTTCAATTCTTCAGTCTTTATTCAGTTCTCACATTCTATCTCAAAACTTTTCTAATTCTCTGTAGCAAATATTCTATAAAAGACATTTATTGTTCATAAGACACAACATTATCAAATACTTTATCATAAAACATTCAAAAATTCTTGCAAAGTGCTGAACACTGCTCCCAGCCGGGATTTCTTGCAGTGTCTCTTGAGGTAGACATCATTCTTCGAAAAGTGTCCATGCAAAAACATTATCTTCTCAAAGAGTCTTTGTGTAACCATTATCTTCACAAAGGAGTCACATATGTAAAACCAAGAAAGGGCACCTAAAGAGATGCAACTATTTACAATAAAAGTTTTTGGATCATACAGCGTTCATGATCTCCACAGTTCCATTTGTAGAAAAACACTGCCAATCAAAAGCAGGCAACAAAAGTGCTACCGGAAAAACATGATAGCAAAAATAGAAAAAGGAACAACTGGTGCAAACTGACCCTCCTGGGTAACGAGATTTGTATGAACTGGAAATCTTCTACTGGTGTTCCCTGTTGTGAGCTCATTTTCTCGTTCACCTTGGGTGTCCGATGAACTCCCTCTGCTGGTTAAAGGAGGTGGTGAAACTGATTTGGATGGGAGAGACCTGCCACCTGGACAGGTGGATTGTGATTGGACATCAGGAATCTCTGAGTGGATATAAGGCAGCCGACGCCCTGTAGGGTTGCTGGTGATTTCTCCTGCTCTGAGGTCTGGCCTCCAGTTCAGTTCCTGTCTTCTAAAGCTAAGTTTTGCTCTGCTATTGTTCCATGAGAGTTTATCTGATTTGCTTAGCTTTGTGTTCAGCCAGTCCCGGCTGGGACTGTGCTGAATTTCTATTTTGTCCCTGATCGGTTAGATCTCTTTTGCTCTGTCCTCAGAATATATCGGAGTGCTGATATAGGGATTTTGAAGTCTAGTGACTTCAGGGCCATTTTTCCTATCAGACGTGTTGGGACATTTTTGGTAGGGTTTTTGCGTATTGCAGCCAGCATATTTTCTGTCCTGTCCTATCTAGTTAGTTGGGCCCCATCGTTTGCTCTGCCTGTCTTTCTGTCTGTGTTTGTGTTTTCATCTTTTTTCACCGACAATACATGTTAGGGGCTGTCTATTGCTTTGGGGTCTGCTCTGGGGCAGTTTAGATTTCCCCTTTCTTTCTTTAGGCTTATGTAGTTCTCTGGCTGTGATGAGGCGTCTAGGACCACCGTAGGCACGCTCCACGGCTACTGTTAGTTGTTGTGAATAGAATTAGAGGTCTGCAATCCGCTAGCTACCAACCTCTCCGGTTTTCTGGACTTAGCTTACATTTTTGCTTTTTCCCCCTCCGGTGACTCACTCATAGCAGAATCACCAGCCATACCGCAGATTCTAGGGTACTCAATAGCAGGAAAGAATTGTAAAAAAAAAAAAAGTGTCAGAATTTTTTTTTTTATATTTTTTCCTCTTTTTCTCTGTAGCCGTAGGAGGAATTTTTTTCTTAATGGCGATTAAGCAATTGTCTGATTGTGTGGAGCAGCTCACTGCTGAAGTGTGGGGAATTTCCGCCTATCTTGCTCATTCACATGCTGCTGAACCAAAGATCCCTACTCCTGATGTGCTTTTTGGGGATCGGTCTAAATTTTTGAATTTTAAGAATAATTGTAAATTATTTCTTGCCTTGAAGCCTAACTCATTGGGGAGCTCTGCGCATCAGGTTAAAATTGTCATCTCTTTGCTGTGCGGCGATCCCCAGGATTGGGTGTTTTCTTTGACACCTGATGATCCTATTCTAACTAATGTGGACGCATTTTTTAAAGCCTTGGGGTTGTTGTATGATGAACCTAATGCTAGTGACCAAGCTGAAAAAGCCTTGTTGGCATTGAGCCAGGGTCAGGATCCTGCAGAGTTATACTGTCAAAAATTCCAAAAGTGGGCGGTCCTTATTCCTGGAATGATGGTGCCTTGGCAGCTCTCTTTCGGAAGGGTTTGTCAGAAACTGTAAAAGATACTATGGTGGGATTTCCTGTTCCCTCTGGTCTTGACGATTCTATGTCATTAGCCATTCAGATTGATCGACGTTTACGTGAACGTAAATTAACACGAGAAATGTTGCCACCTGTTGAACAAATGTCTGAACCTATGCAATGTGATAGAGTTTTGTCTAGGACGCAATGTCAGTTTAGAAAGCGTAATAAGCTGTGTTTGTTCTGTGGAGATGCCTCTCATATTATTTCTGTCTGCCCTAAACGAGGGAAATGTATTGCACACACATTTGCTGTGGGTGGTGTACAACCTAAGTTTCTTCTGGCAATTACTCTGATCTGCTCCCTGTCCACATTTTCCGCTAAGGCTTTTGTGGATTCAGGAGCAGCTCTGAACCTGATGGACTTGGATTTTGCTAAATGTTGTGGGTTTCCTATGACACCTCTGCGGACGCCTATCCCTTTGAGGGGTATTGATGCTACTCCTTTGGCGAAGAATAAATCTCAGTTTGGGACCCAGGTGGTAATGCGGGTCGCCCCAGACCATCAAGAAAATTGCAGATTTTTGGTGTTGCATAATTTGCATGATACCATTGTTCTGGGATTTCCCTGGTTGCAAATCCATAATCCAGTTTTGGATTGGAAATCTGTGTCTGTGGTGAGTTGGGGTTGTCGGTGTGCTCTCAGTGACGCTCCTGTTTTCTCCACCTCTCCCCAGTCGCATGATGTTCCTGACTATTTGGCTGATTTTTATGATGTATTTAGTGAGAATAAGTCTGCATCTTTGCCTCCTCATAGGAGTTATGACTGTGCAATTGAGCTGAGCCCTGGGTGTAAATTTCCCAAGGGTCGACTTTTCAATTTATCTGTACCCGAGCACGAGGCTATGCGATCTTATATTAAGGAGTCGTTGGAGAAGGGTCATATTAGACCATCCTCTTCACCCTTGGGTGCTGGGGTTTTTTTCGTAGCCAAGAAAGATAGTCAATACAAGGCCTTAATGAACTATCGTTCCCTCAACAAAATTACTGTTAAATATCAGTATCCATTACCCCTGATTTCTGATCTATTCACCAGAGTTAAAGGTGCTTGCTGGTTTACCAAGCTTGACCTCAGGAGGGCGTATAATCTTATTTGCATTAAGCATGGGGATGAATGGAAGACAGCGTTTAATAGTCCGGAGGGACATTTTGAGTACCTGGTGATGCCTTTTGGGCTCACTAATGCCCCTTCTGTCTTACAGAGCTTCATGAATGATATTTTCCAAGAATTTGTGGATAAATTTTTGATCATCTATCAGGATGATATTTTGATCTTTTCCAGGGATTGGGACTCTCATGTGGAACATGTTCGGACTGTGTTCCGGATTTTGAGGGAGAATTCCCTGTATGTTAAGGGATCGAAGTGCCTTTTTGGTGTACAGAGAATTTCATTTTTGGGATTTATTTTGTCTCCGTCAACTATTGAAACGCGGCCAAGGTACAGGCCATTTATGATTGGGTTCAGCCCACTTCTTTGAAGGCCCTCCAGAAGTTTTTGCGTTTTGATAATTTTTATCGTAAATTTATAGCTAATTTTTCTGGTATTGCCAAACCATTGACTGATTTGACTAAGAAGGGTGCTGATGTGCTGAATTGGTCTCCTGAGGCTGTTTCTTCCTTTCAGGAGCTGAAGCGGAGGTTCACTTCTGCTCCGGTTTTGCGGCAACCTGATGTCTTACTTCCGTTTCAGGTAGAGGTGGACGCTTCAGAGATTGGTGCAGGAGCTGTTTTGTCCCAAAAAGATTCGGTAACATCTAAAATGAATCCCTGTGCCTTCTTTTCCCGAAAGTTCTCCCCATCTGAACGCAACTATGATGTGGGGAATCGGGAACTGTTAGCCATGAAATGGGCATTTGAGGAGTGGAGACATTGGTTGGAGGGAGCTAGACATCAAGTTGTGGTCCTCACTGACCACAAGAATTTGATTTACCTTGAGTCGGCCAAACGCTTGAATCCTAGACAGGCTAGGTGGGCCTTGTTTTTCACACGTTTTGATTTTGTGGTCTCTTTTCTTCCGGGCACTAAGAATGTTAAGGCAGACGCCCTCTCTAGGAGATTCTTTGCTGATTCTCCTATTGTGACCAAGCCTGCTACCATCTTAGGTGAGGGGGTAGTTCTTTCTGCCATCTTGCCCGATTTAAGACGTGCTCTGGAAGAGTTTCAGGAGGACAAACCTGAGCGTTGTCCCATGGGAAAGTTGTATGTTCCTGACCAGTGGAGGAAGAGAGTGATGTCTGAAGTTCATTGCTCCGCATTGGCTGTTCATCCAGGTATTTTTGTTACTAGAGATTTGGTGAGTCGGTCTTTTGGTGGCCCGCCTTATCTAGTGATGTCAGGAATTTTGTGCAGTCCTGTGGGACTTGCTCCCGGTCTAAACCTTGTTCTCGCTCTAGTGGGTTGTTGATGCCTTTGCCGGTGCCCAGGAGGCCATGGACCCATATTTCAATGGATTTTATTTCTGATTTGCCTGTCTCTCAGAATGACTGTTATCTGGGTGATTTGTGATAGATTCTCTAAGATGGTCATCTTGTACCACTCCCTAAGTTGCCATCTTCCTCAGAGTTGGTGCCCTTGTTTTTGCAACAGGTGGTTCGCTTGCATGGGATTCCTGAGAACATTGTATCTGACAGAGGAGTTCAGCTTGTCTCTAGATTCTGGAGGACTTTTTGTTCCAAGCTGGGAATTCAGTTGTCCTTCTCTGCGTTTCACCCTCAGACCAATGGGCAGACGGAGAGAACGAACCAGTCTTTGGAGTCTTATTTGAGATGTTTTATCTCTGCTGATCAGCATGATTGGGTCTCATTTTTGCCCTTGGCCGAATTTGCTTTAAATAATAGAGCTAGTTCTGCCACTTTGATGTCACCCTTTTTCTGTAACTTTGGGTTTCATCCTCGATTCTCTTCAGGGCAGGTGGAGTCCTCTGCCTGCGCAGGGGTTGACACTGTGGTGGAGAGGATGCACAAGATTTGGGACCAAGTGGTGGATAAGTTGTCTCTCTCCCAGGAAAAGGCCCAGCGGTTTTCCAACCGGCATAGGACCATTGGTCCCCGGTTTAAGGTGGGTGATATGGTTTGGTTGTCATCAAAGAATATTTCTATGACGGTGGCTTCTCCAAAGTTTAAACCTAGATTTATTGGACCTTACAAGATTTTGGAGATTCTTAATCCGGTCTCTTTTCAATTGGCTCTTCCTGTTACATTTAAGATCCATAACGTGTTTCATAAGTCTCTGTTGAAGAGGTTTGTTAAGCCAGTGGTTCCAGTGGTGGCGCCTCCTGACCCTGTGTGGGTTGCAGGTAATGTGGAATATGAGGTTGAGAAGATACTGGATTCTCGTCTGGCTAGACGGAGACTCCAGTATTTGATTAAGTAGAAGGGTTATGGCCAAGAGGATAATTCTTGGGTCTCTGCATCTGATATTCATGCCGAAAGATTGGTTCATGCTTTTCATCGGGCCCATCCTGATCGACCTGGTGGCGTGGATGAGGGTTCGGTGACCCCTCCTCAAGGGGGAGGTACTGTTGTGAGCTCATTTTCTTGTTCACCTTTGGTGTCCTATGAACTCCCTCTGCTGGTGAAAGGAGGTGGTGAAACTGATTTGGATGGGAGAGACCTAACACCTGGACAGGTGGATTGTGATTGGACATCAGGAATCTCTGAGTGGATATAAGGCAGCCGACGCCCTGTAGGGTTGCTGGTGATTTCTCCTGCTCTGAGGTCTGGCCTCCAGTTCAGTTCCTGTCTTCTAAAGCTAAGTTTTGCTCTGCTATTGTTCCATGAGAGTTTGTCTGATTTGCTTAGTTTTGTGTTCAGCCAGTCCCGGCTGGGACTGTGCTGAATTTCTATTTTGTCCCTGATCAGTTTGATCTCTTTTGCTCTGTCCTCAGAATATATCGGAGTGCTGATATAGGGATTTTGAAGTCTAGTGACTTCAGGGCCATTTTTCCTATCAGACGTGTTGGGACATTTTTGGTAGGGTTTTTGCGGATTGCAGCCAGCATATTTTCTGTCCTGTCCTGTCGTGAGTTCATTTTCCCCTTCACCGATGATGTCTGTTGAACTCCCTCTGCTGGTGAAGAGAGGTAGTGAAATTGATTGGGTTGAGAAGAACCTGTCATCTGAACAGGTGGAGCCTGATTGGACACCCGGAATCACTGAGTGGATATAAGGCAGCCGACGCCCTGCAGGGGTGCTGGTGATCTTTTCTGCTCTGAGCTCTTGCAACCAGTTAGTCCTGTCTACTGAAAGCTAAGTTTTTACTCTCTTATTTTTCCATGAGATTTTGTCTGTTTGCTTCGTGTTTTGTGTTCAGCCTGCCTTTGTTGGGACGGGCTGAGCTCCATTTTTGTCTCTGATCAGTTTATCTCTTTGCTCTGTGTTTCAGAATATACCGGAGTGCTGATATAGTGATTTTGAAGTCTAGCGACTTCAGGGCCTTTTTCCCTATCAGACGGTTTGGACATTTTTGGTAGGGTTTTTTGCGGATTGCAGCCAGCATCTTTTCTGTCCTTTCCTATTTAGTTAGTTGGGCCCCATCGTTTGCTCAACCTGTCTTTCTGTCTGTGTTTGTGTTTTCATCTGCTTTTCACCGACAATACATGTTGGGGGCTGTCTATTGCTTTGGGGTCTGCTCTGGGGCAGTATAGATTTCCCCTTTATTTCTTTAGGCTTATTTAGTTTTCCGGCTATGAACGAGGGGTCTAGGGCACCGTAGGAACCCCCCACGGCTACTGTTAGTTGTGGTGAATAGGATCAGGGGTCTGCAATCCGATAGCTACCAACCTCTCCGGTTTTCTCGACTTAGCTTGTATTTTTGTTTTTTCCTCCTTCGGTGACTCATTCATAACACTGTCCTGTCTAGTTAGTTGGGCCCCATCGTTTGCTCAACCTGTCTTTCTGTCTGTGTTTGTGTTTTCATCTGCTTTTCACCGACAATACATGTTGGGGCTGTCTATTGCTTTGGGGTCTGCTCTGGGGCAGTTTAGATTTCCCCTTTCTTTCTTTAGGCTTATGTAGTTCTCCGGCTGTGATGAGGCGTCTAGGACCATCGTAGGCACGCTCCACGGCTACTGTTAGTTGTTGTGAATAGGATTAGGGGTCTGCAATCCGCTAGCTACCAACCTCTCCGGTTTTCTGGACTTAGCTTGCATTTTTGTTTTTTCCTCCTCCGGTGACTCACTCATAACAGTTCCCCTCCTGGGGTTCTGGAACTGGTGCTGGAACTGTTCCCAGAGGTGGTATTATCCTCAATAGGTGGTTCCACTGTTCCGGTATGCGGTCTAGCTCCTAGGGCCTCTGCAGTGTGTTGGTGCTGATGAGCAACTACCTGGGGACTTGGCAGTGAAGGAATCCCAAAATCACCGTCCCAAAATGGTCCAGATCCCCTTCTGGTCTGTAGATGTCGGATCGGGCGCACCAGCTCTAACCGTACCCTCACCAGCATGATCCTCATCTTCATCAACCCATTAAGAAGACTGGGATATATACCTGGGAGTTCCCGGTGGTGCGACCTCTACTCCGGTGTAGGCGTGGTGATGGCGGGCGCTGCTGTTGTGAGTTCATTTTCCCCTTCACTACTGAGGCCCGAGGAACTCCCTCTTCTGGTGAAGAAAGGTAGTGAGCCTGATTGTCAAACACCTGGGGCTGATGATGATGACTGGCTGAGTGGAGTTAATGACTGGATATAAGGCTGCCGACGCCCTTCTGGCCTGCGGGTGATTTCTCTGTGGACTTCTAGGAAACCAGTCTGATTCCTGCTCATCTAAAGCTAAGATTTCTGCTTTGCCTTTTTGCATTAGTGTTTTGTTTTCCTTGCTTTTCTGGATTCTGCCTTTCCCTGCTGGGGTGAGCTGAATCTCCTTTTGCCTGTTGCTCTGCCTTCAGAATTTTCCTGAGTACTGACATAGCTTTTTTGAAGCCTAGCATCTTCAGGGCCTTTTTTACTGTCAGTTTGTTGGCTCTTATTTTCATAGGGTTTTCACGGATTGCAGACAGCAGCCTTCCTGTCCTTTCCTATCTAAGCTGTGAAAGAACTAAGGAAAAAGAAAGAGCGCAATAGGGTCTTATCTGGGTGGAAACTGGAAAAAAGACTGATAAGATCTACTCACCCTTTCCAGGAAAGATATAAGCACACAGACCAAAGTCAGCTTGCTGCACGCCCGAGGGTCCACTCCGTGGCCGCCAATATAACTCCTTTTAGATAGAATATCAGGCTTATTGTGCACTGCTGGACCAGATACAAATACTAGCAAAGGAAAAGTTTAACCATTTATTTTCCCAACGCGTTTCAAAGTGTTGAACCACTTCTTCCTCAGGGGATGACAGGGGATGACATCCCCTGAGGAAGAAGTGGTTCAACACTTTGAAACGCGTTGGGAAAATAAATGGTTAAACTTTTCCTTTGCTAGTATTTGTATCTGGTCCAGCAGCGCACAATAAGCCTGATATTCTATCTAAAAGGAGTTCCTATCTAAGCTAGCATGGGCCCCATCTTTGCTCAGTCTATCTTTCTGTCTGTGTTTTGTTCTTTCGTCTTGCTTCACCGTCATTATATGTGGGGGGCTGCCTTTTGCTTTGGGGTCTGCTCTGGGGCAGTTTAGATTTCCCTTTCTGTCTTAAGGCTATGTAGTCCTCCGGCTGTGATCGAGGGGCCTAGGGCATCGTAGGAGCCCCCCACGGCTACTGCTAGTTGTGTTGATAGGTTCAGGGGTCTGCAATCCGATAGCTGCCAACTTCTCTGGTTTTCTGGACTTAGCTAGCATTTCTATTTTTGCCTCCTACGGTGACTCAATCATAACAGAATCACCCGCCATACCGCAGATTCTAGGGTACTCAATAGCAGGAAAGAATTGTATTAAAAAAAAAAAAAAGGTGTGTATATTTTTTCCTCTATATCTCTGAGGCTGTAGAGGGAATTTTTTTTTCTCTCAGTGGAGATAAAGCAATTGTCTGATCGTGTGGAGCAGCTCGCTGCGGAAGTGCGGGGAATTTCCGCCTACCTTGCTCATTCACATGCTGCTGAACCAAAGATTCCTACACCTGATGTATTTTTTGGGGATCGGTCTAAATTTTTGAATTTCAAAAATAATTGTAAATTATTTTTTGCCTTGAAGCCTAACTCGTCAGGGAGCTCCGCGCAGCAGGTTAAAATTGTCATCTCTTTGCTGCGTGGCGATCCCCAGGATTGGGCGTTTTCTTTGAAACCAGATGATCCTATTCTGACTAATGTGAACGCATTTTTTCAGACCTTGGGGTTGTTGTATGACGAACCTAATGCCATTGATCAGGCTGAAAAGACCCTGCTGGTATTGAACCAGGGTCGTGATTCTGCAGAATGGTACTGTCAAAAATTCCGAAAGTGGGCAGTACTTACTACCTGGAATGATAATGCCTTGGCTGCTCTCTTTCGGAAGGGGTTGTCAGAAGCCATAAAAGATACTATGGTGGGATTTCCTGTTCCCTCTGGTCTTGACCATTCTATGTCTTTAGCCATTCAGGTTGATCGGCGTTTATGCGAACGCAGAGCTGCACGAGAGGTGTTGCCACCTGTTGAACAGATGTCTGAACCTATGCAATGTGATAGAGTTTTTTCCAGAGAGCAGCGTCAGGAGTTCAGAAGGCATAATAAGTTGTGTTTTTTCTGTGGAGATGCCTCGCATATTATTTGTCTGTCCTAAACGCGAGAAACGCTTTGCACACACGTTTTCTGTTGGTGGTGTTCAACCTAAGTTTCTTCTGGCTATTACTCTGATCTGCTCCCTGTCCACATTTTACGCCAAGGCTTTTGTGGATTCGGGAGCAGCTCTAAACCTAATGGACTTGGATTTTGCTAAACGTTGTGGATTTCCGATGACACCTCTGCAGACGCCTGTCCCTTTGAGGGGGATTGATGCTACTCCTTTGGCTAAAAATAAACCTCAGTTTTGGACCCAGGTGGTAATGCGGGTCGCCCCAGACCATCAAGAAAATTGCAGGTTTTTGGTGTTACATAATCTGCATGATACTATTGTTCTGGGGTTTCCCTGGTTACAAATTCATAATCCAGTTTTGGATTGGAAATCTGTGTCTGTGGTGAGTTGGGGTTGTCGGTGTGCCTTTAGTGAGGCTCCGGTGTTTTCCACCTCTCCTCAGTCGCATGATGTTCCTGATTATTTGGCAGACTTTTATGATGTATTTAGTGAGAATGAGTCTGCGTCTCTGCTTCCTCATAGAAGTTATGACTGTGCTATTGAACTGAGCCCGGGGTGTAAATTTCCCAAGGGTCGGCTCTTCAATTTATCTGTACCCGAGCACGAGGCTATGCGATCCTATATTAAGGAGGCGTTGGAGAAGGGTCATATTAGACCATCCTCGTCACCCTTAGGTGCTGGGTTTTTTTTGTTGTAGCCAAAAAGGATGGATCATTAAGACCTTGTATTGATTATCGTGCTCTCAACAAAATTACTGTTAAATATCAGTATCCGTTACCCCTGATTTCTGATCTATTCTCCAGAGTTAAAGGTGCTTGCTGGTTTACCAAGCTTGACCTCAGGGGGGCGTATAATCTTATTTGCATTAAGCATGGGGATGAATGGAAGACGGTGTTTAATACTCCGGAGGGACATTTTGAGTACCTGGTGATGCCTTTTGGGCTCACTAATGCCCCTTCTGTCTTCCAGTGCTTCATGAACGATATTTTCCGAGATTTTGTCGATAAATTTTTGATTATCTCTCTGGATGATATTTTGATCTTCTCCAAGGATTGGGATTCTAATGTGGAACATATTCGGACTGTGTTCCGGATCTTGAGGGAGAATTCCCTGTATGTCAAAGGATCTAAATGCCTTTTTGGAGTACAGAGGATTTCTTTTTTGGGATTTATTTTGTCCCCGTCAACTATTGAAATGGACCCGGCCAAGGTACAGGCCATTTACGATTGGGTTCAGCCCACTTCTTTGAAGGCCCTCCAGAAGTTTTTGGGTTTTGCTAATTTTTATCGGAAATTTATAGCAAAATTTTCTAGTATTGCCAAGCCATTGACTGATTTGACTAAGAAGGGTGCTGATGTGTTAAATTGGTCTCCGGAGGCTGTTTCTTCCTTTCAGGAGCTGAAGCGAAGATTCACCTCCGCCCCGGTTTTGCGGCAACCTGATGTCTCACTTCCGTTCCAGGTAGAGGTGGACGCTTCTGAGATTGATGCAGGAGCTGTTTTGTCCCAAAAGGATCCTGTAACATCTAAAATGAATCCCTGTGCTTTCTTTTCCCGAAAGTTCTCTCCATCTGAACGTAACTATGATGTGGGGAATCGGGAACTGTTAGCCATGAAATGGGCATTTGAGGAGTGGAGACATTGGTTGGAGGGAGCTAAGCATCAAGTCGTGGTCCTCACTGACCACAAGAATTTGATTTACCTAGAGTTGGCTAAGCGCTTGAACCCTAGACAGGCTAGGTGGGCCTTGTTTTTTACACGTTTTGATTTTGTGGTTTCTTTTCTTCCTGGAACTAAGAATGTCAAGGCTGACGCCCTCTCTAGGAGCTTCTTTGCTGATTCTCCTGTGGTGACCAAGCCTGCTACTATCTTAGGCGAAGGGGTAGTTCTTTCTGCCATCTCGCCCGATGTGAGTCGTGCTCTGGAAGAGTTCCAGGAGGACAAACCTGAGCATTGTCCCAGTGGAAAGTTGTATGTTCCTGACCAGTGGAAGAAGAGAGTGATGTCTGAAGTTCATTGCTCTGCTTTGGCTGGTCATCCAGGTATTTTTGGTACTAGAGATCTGGTGAGTCGGTCTTTTTGGTGGCCCTCCTTGTCTCGTGATGTCAGGAATTTTGTGCAGTCCTGTGGGACGTGCTCCCGGTCTAAATCGTGTTCTCGCTCTAGTGGGTTGTTGATGCCTTTGCCTGTCCCCAAGAGGCCATGGACCCATATTTCAATGGATTTCATCTCTGATATGCCTGTCTCTCAAAGGATGAATGTTATTTGGGTGCTTTGTGATAGGTTCTCTAAGATGTTTCATCTTGTACCACTCCCTATGTTGCCGTCTTCCTCTGAATTGGTGCCCCTGCTTTTACAACAGGTGGTTCGCTTGCATGGGATTCCTGAGAACATTGTATCTGACAGAGGAGTCCACTTTGTGTCTAGATTTTGGAGAACTTTCTGTTCCAAGCTGGGAATTCAGTTGTCCTTCTCCTCTGCTTTTCACCCTCAGACCAATGGGCAGACAGAGAGAACAAACCAGACCTTGGAGTCATATTTGAGATGTTTTATTTCTGCTGATCAGGATGATTGGGTTTCATTTTTGCCCTTGGCCGAATTTGCTTTAAATAATAGAGCTAGTTCTGCCACTTTGATGTCTCCTTTTTTTTGTAACTTTGGGTTTCATCCTCGATTTTCTTCAGGGCAGGTGGAGCCCTCTGCCTGCCCAGGGGTTGACACTGTGGTGGAGAGAATGCACCAGATCTGGGACCAAGTGGTGGATAAGTTATCTCTCTCCCAGGAAAAGGCCCAGCGGTTTTCCAACCGACATAGGACCATTGGTCCCCAATTTAAGGTTGGTAATATGGTGTGGTTATCAACAAAAAATATTGCTATGAAGGTGGCTTCTCCTAAGTTTAAGCCTAGATTTATTGGACCTTACAAGATTTTGGAGATTATTAATCCGGTCTCTTTTCGTTTGGCTCTTCCTGTCACATTTAAAATCCATAATGTGTTCCATAAATCTTTGTTGAAGAGGTTTGTTGAACCTGTTGTTCCGGGGGTTGCACCTCCAGACCCTGTATTGGTTGAAGGTAACATGGAATATGAGGTAGAGAAAGTACTGGATTCCCGTCTGGCTAGACGGAGACTCCAGTATTTGGTTAAGTGGAAGGGTTATGGTCAGGAGGATAATTCCTGGGTCTCTGCCTCTGATATTCATGCCAAAAGATTGGTGCGTGACTTTCATCGGGCTCACCCTGATCGCCCTGGTGGCGTGGTTGAGGGTTCGGTGACCCCTCCTCAAGGGGGAGGTACTGTTGTGAGTTCATTTTCCCCTTCACTACTGAGGCCCGAGGAACTCCCTCTTCTGGTGAAGAAAGGTAGTGAGCCTGATTGTCAAACACCTGGGGCTGATGATGATGACTGGCTGAGTGGAGTTAATGACTGGATATAAGGCTGCCGACGCCCTTCTGGCCTGCGGGTGATTTCTCTGTGGACTTCTAGGAAACCAGTCTGATTCCTGCTCATCTAAAGCTAAGATTTCTGCTTTGCCTTTTTGCATTAGTGTTTTGTTTTCCTTGCTTTTCTGGATTCTGCCTTTCCCTGCTGGGGTGAGCTGAATCTCCTTTTGCCTGTTGCTCTGTCTTCAGAATTTTCCTGAGTACTGACATAGCTTTTTTGAAGCCTAGCGTCTTCAGGGCCTTTTTTACTGTCAGTTTGTTGGCTCTTATTTTCATAGGGTTTTCACGGATTGCAGACAGCAGCCTTCCTGTCCTTTCCTATCTAAGCTAGCGTGGGCCCCATCTTTGCTCAGTCTATCTTTCTGTCTGTGTTTTGTTCTTTCTTCTTGCTTCACCATCATTATATGTGGGGGGCTGCCTTTTGCTTTGGGGTCTGCTCTGGGGCAGTTTAGATTTCCCTTTCTGTCTTTAGGCTATGTAGTCCTCCGGCTGTGATCGAGGGGCCTAGGGCATCGTAGGAGCCCCCCACGGCTACTGCTAGTTGTGTTGATAGGTTCAGGGGTCTGCAATCCGATAGCTGCCAACTTCTCTGGTTTTCTGGACTTAGCTAGCATTTCTATTTTTGCCTCCTACGGTGACTCAATCATAAGACGCTGCCCGGTGAGACACCGGGGATGGCGGTGGAGTCCATGACAGCTCCGGTTCCGCGGGAGTCGCCGGTGAGACCTGCGCAGATGTGCCAGGTCCGGGCAGGAGCTTCTCTTCCTCTGCTTCGGCTCCCTCGGCGGCATACAACTCCTCTGGTATCAGCGGCAAAGAGGGGACAGTATACACTGCCGTGGCATGGCAACAGCTCCAAGGTCCGCAAGGTCTGATAGAAAAAGATCCGGTGCCACAGCGGCGGGTACCAGTGGAGAGGGTACCGCAGGTATAGGCCCTCCCGGGGCACGCTGCCGCCTCAGCTTCTTCAAAGCTTCCTTCTTCAGCTGCAGACGGGCGGTCAGTTCTGCGATCTCTTCTTGTAATTGCTGGCAGTCCATTCCGGAATCAGGGTTGGAGCCGTCAGCCATGGCGCCAGGGAGATTCAGTTCCCCGCGCTCCGCAGGCCTCCTTCCCTCACTCTCCAAAATGGCATTCTGGCGTTCTTCTCCTTGCTGCGCCCTTCTGCTCGCCACTGGCTTTCTCTGCCCCTCCTTCCGGGGGCAATGTCTTCTTCCAGCGCTTCCATACCAAGCCAGTAGACGAACCCCTCGGGGGGTGGGCCATGCATCTGTCACATAGTAATTCAGGCAGGGAAGGCCCAAGACTCTTCGCAGTCTTTTCTTAGGACCTTCCATCTCTTCACGCCCTTCTTCTCCGCGCCAGCGGCCATTTCTAATGTCCATTTTACAGTCTATTAAATTTGGTCTTCTGCACATTTTCAAAAGTTGTAAATCCAAGGCACACAGAACCCGATGGCATCGGGTCTCGTCATCCTGTTCCTGACGCCAAAATTGGGGCGCCCTCGCTCGCCCAGGGCAGCGGGGTACTCGGTGCCGGGCCGGGTTCAAGGCGGGAATGTGTCACAGCAGCAGTGACCCGGTCCGTGGCCCTGGGCGCCCAATGTCAATGGCGGTGATGTTAATGGTGTTAAAGTTTATTAGAATAGTTTGTGACACCACCTGTGGTGTTTGGCAAGTAAGATGGTAAGCCAACGCTGCATACAGATCCGCTGGAACTGATGGTGTGGTGCAGCAGAGAGGGTATAGCTCCCCACAGGTGGAGCTGTAGTCCCAGGGCAGTGTAGGTGCAATGTATGAGGAGAGGCGCAGGATGGTATAGATGTTGTTACTCAGGTGTAGCGGTGCTGGAATAACTGGAGGACACCAGGGTGTGCGGTTCCAAAGCTTTACTCACTGTTTGCAGTTCACACACACGCCTGCCTCCGTACTGTGTTCTCTGGGTCAGGGCTCCAGCCAACCTCCAGGCCAGATAGGGTTCTCCCTTCCACACTCCGCCAATATGTACCTTCACTGAACGACTCCTCCAATGCGCCTTTTAGGTGCGAAGCACTCCAGTACTTAGTTACCCTGGAATGCCTCTCTCTAGGTGTTCCTAGTCTTTACTTGTATGACAGACAGCTGTAGCCTGCTTCGGGGACTCCTCACTGCGTCCCAGCTCTCTATTCAGTTGCTGTTGTGTCCCAAGTCTATGATGGGAGCAAGGCATTAGCGGCTCACTACTCCTCCGGTGTCTGTTGCCGGACATAAAGATCCAATCAACCTCGAGGACCGGGCCCCGGCCTTTGCGCTCTTTGGACTGGAAGGGTTCTCTATCTTTCTTCAACCAGCTTCCCACCATCCTTCTATTCTCCTTTGTTCCGATCTGTTCTATCTTTCTTATGGAAGGTTAGGTTATCAATCTTACCAGTCTCTTTCTCTGGTCTTTCTCGTGCCAGCAGCCCAGATCACTGGGACCTGCTGCAGCACATCCCTCAGACACCCATCTTCTCTTTCCTCTCACCACTCAACTCACTAACCAACTCAACTCCTTAACCCTCACTCTTCCCCCTCTTTTATATCATCTAACTCCAAGCGCCTCCCAGCACATCTCGTGTTACGAAGCAGGGTTCCACGAAGGGTGCTCTGCTAACCCCCAGCCTGAAGCTGTTAGGTGGCCCCACTGAACCATCCTGTGTGTGGAATGCAGGTGTGGAGTGTGGTCAGGATTTCCCCCTTTCCTGAATGGTGGGGCACTACACCTTAGGAGAAGGTGCAGTACCTCTGTGGCGACTGAAGCCTCAGGGGCGCCACAGATGGATTGTTGGGTTCACCACAGGAGTGATAGGGGAAAGGGTTGGTGCCCACTGGACCTCATTGTAACAGGGATCATGGGTAAAGCCTGTTCTCTTCCCGAAGGAATATAGTATTGGCCGTTAGTGGTCATTACTAGGTTACAAGGATTTGGTGGTGTGGTGTGTTGCCTTAATCTAAGATGTTCAACACTGGAAGGTGTGTGTGTCGTCCTGAATTGTGTTCTTGCTATGTGGTCCCTGTCTGATTTCCATGTTCTGTAGTTTACAAAAATTACCTTGTATTAATCAAATTATTAATCAAATTACTAGTCCCTCCTGTGCCGACTCCATCATTCTAGGTCACGTGGCAAGCCTCAATTTACTCACTAAGCCACGTGCTGAGTCAACTCACTCTAAGTCACGTGGCACAACTCAATTTACTCACTAGGTCACGTGCTGAGTCAACTCACTCTAAGTCACGTGACAAAACCTCAAATTACCAGGCCCTCCAGTACCGAGCCCATCACTCTAGGTCACGTGGCAAACCTCAATTTATTAGCTACGCGCTGAGTCCATCACTCTAAGTCACGCAGCACAACTCAATTTCAAAATACACCTCATATTAATTTAATTATTAATCAAATTACCAGGCCCTCCAGTGCCGAGTTCATCACTCTAGGTCACGTGGCAAACCTACAATTTATTAACTACACGCTGAGTCCATCACTCTGAGGCCGGTTTCACATTAGCGCTTTTTAAGCGCACGCACGGCCGGGGGTAGCTCCGCCCCCGAGCCGGCTCTCTGCCCGGCGTGCCCGCCCCTTGCTTGTAGCGCCGCCTACTAGCGGACAGCGGCGCCTGCGATCGGCGCACCCTATCTTTAGCATAGGGTGCGCAGATCGTGCGCAGGCCGTGCGCTAGTTGCGCTTTGACCTGCGCTGCGCACTTTTGACGGTGCGCCGTGCGCGCCAAAATCAAACTTTTCGGATTTTGGCGCGCACGGCGCACCGTCAAAAGTGCGCAGCGCAGGTCAAAGCGCAACTAGCGCACGGCCTGCGCACGATCTGCGCACCCTATGCTAAAGATAGGGTGCACCGATCGCAGGCGCCGCTGTCCGCTAGTAGGCGGCGCTACAAGCAAGGGGCGGGCACGCCGGGCAGAGAGCCGGCTCGGGGGCGGAGCTACCCCCGGCCGTGCGTGCGCTTAAAAAGCGCTAATGTGAAACCGGCCTAAGTCATGCAGTAAAACACAATTTATTAGGCTATGTATTGAGTTCATCACTCCAAGTTATGTGCCCCTATAGGTTGAGTCCGTCGCTCTAGACCTACTTTCTCCTATACAGAAATGAAAATTGTATCACAGGCAACAACCATGTACTGTTGTATGATCTGGGGCAACGTTCCAAGATGGCTGCCAGAAGAAACACACTTGTCTTCACCAAGATGGCCGCCAGAAGACACACACTTGCCTTTTCCAAGATGGCCAGCATAAGAAACACATTTTTGCCTTTTCCAAAATGGCTGCCAGAAGACACACATTTGCCATTCCCAAAATGTCTGCCATCAGAAGAATACATTTGCCATTCCCAAGATGGCTGCCATAAGAAACACATTTGCCATTCCCAAGAAGGCTGCCATAAGAACACATTTGCCATTTGCCAAGGTGGCTGCCAGAAAACACATTTGCCTTTGCCAAAATGGCTGCCATCACAAGGCTCATACACAAAAATGGCTGCCATCAGAATAAACACATGGCTTTGTCCCAACATTATACGGCAGTGGCTGCTCACAGGTTACATTTTTGTAATACACATAACTCAAAACTCTGTCCTTTTTATTCCTTTCCTCTTCTACCCAATTTTCTCTATACAGACTTTCAGATATTCTTTCCAATGTCCTAGCTGTAGACTGCAATCCATTATCTTCAAGGTAACTTTCCTTTCAAGACAATCTTCCACTCCAGGGGCTGTAACCTCCCCCCTTCTGGCATTCCACACAACTTCATAGGCTTTTTACATTGTTTTACACAACACCAAACAAATAAGACGGGGAAGATGAATTAAACCTGAAAAACCTGAGATACTACAAACAATATAGGCAGCACACACTTTCTATTTGTTCCTTTTTTTTCAGACACTGCTGAAAAACCCACTTGCTCTCTTATTTAGCAGTCACCTACCCCCAAAACAACACATAACAGGCAGCAGGCAACTAATACACATGACGCTTCTTGCAATTAAATGGCCAGCAGCGGAGAGACCCTTCTGCCATCTTACAGATACCGTGAAAACTGGACACAATCAGGCAATCTACACTGGATACCCCGAAGGACACAGGTAAAGACTACAGATTATAAAAATCAGCAGACTTACCATGTTCTGATAAGGAGGTGATCAGTCTCCTGGTTCGGGGCATCCAGCGTGTCCTTCCATTCCATTCGCTGGTCTTCAGGGTTTAGGGCTTCATCCTCTGCTGGCCCCACATTGGGCACCAAAAATGTTAGGTTGAACAATAAGTAATGTTCAATAGTTGCCTGCTCCTGGCCCAATGGGTACTGATCAGTTCACACTAAAAGAAACACATCACATGAGCGGATGTAATCTCTCTTTGATCAATCTATGACATAGCTCCAAGAGAGCAAGAGTAAAAATAAGAGAGCTTTATTGATTCATACATAGGTTTTATGTCCCTTGTAAGGGGGCTTGGTTAACTATAAAATGGGAGTGTTTGGATGTATTCCATTGGTTAGTTGGTTGGACAGTGAGCTAGTCCGGGCAGATCCATGAGGTCATCAGGCTGGGTTGGTCCATGAGGTCATCACAGTGGGCGTCGTCATGGGTGGATCCATGGAGCACATGCTGTTTGGTCAAACAGGAAATTCCAGTTCCATGAGCACATGGTATGAGGGAAGCAGGAAATGGCAGCCATTTTTAGTGTCACACTTCGATCTGAAAAAGCTCATGTAAGGTGAAATAATACACTTGAGGTTAATTAAGTATTTGGAGGACCATGCATACCAGGATAGGGGGGTGAGAGGACCATGCATACCAGGATAGGGGGGTGAGAGGACCATGCATACCAGGATAGGGGGGTGAGAGGACCATGCATACCAGGATAGGGGGGTGAGAGGACCATGCATACCAGGATAGGGGGGTGAGAGGACCATGCATACCAGGATTGGGGGGTAGCTTACATACCAGGATTGGGGGGTGAGGGGACCATGCATACCAGGATAGGTGTGTGAGGAGATCATGCATACCAGGATTTGGTGGTGAGGGGACCATGCATACCAGGACTGGGGGGTGAGGGGACCATGCATACCAGGATTGGGGGGGTGAGGGGACCATGCATACCATGATAGGGATGAGGGGGGTACCATGCATACTAGGATTGGGGGGTGAGGGAATCATGAATACCAGGATATGGATGAGGGGGTACCATGCATACTAGGATTGGGGGGTGAGGGGACCATGCATTCCAGGACTGGGGATGAGGGGACCATGCATTCCAGGATTGGGGGGTGAGGGGACCATGCATACCAGGATTGGGCAGTGAGGGGACCATGCATACCAGGATTGGGGAGTGAGGGGACCATGCATACCAGGATTGGGGGGTGAGGGAACCATGAATACCAAGATAGGGATGAGGGGGTACCATGCATACCAGGATTGGGGGGTGAGGGGACCATGCATACCAGGATTGGGATGAGAGGGTACCATGCATACCAGGATTGGGGGGGTGAAGGGACCATGCATACCAGAATGGGGAATGGGGTGCCATGCATACAAGGATTGGAGGGGTGAGGGAACCATACATACCAGAATAGGGAAGAGGGGGCCATGCATACCATTATAGCGATGAGGGGGCCATGCATAGCAGGATAGGGATGAGGGGTACCATGCATAGCAGGATAGGGATGAGGGGTGCCATGCATACCAGGATAGGAGGGGGGCAACAAATACCAGGATGGGAGACCATAAACCAATAAAAATGCTCGCCACCCAGGCGTAGAACGGGTTCATAGCTAGTGTATATACACACACACCTATTCTACATGTATATATCTATTCTATCTATTCTAACCTATTCTACTCTTTACTGTACATGCATCTGCCAGCTTTTACTATATCTAGCTATCTATGCAAACACACATATATAAGTGTGCTTTGAAATATATATGTATATATATGTATGTTTTGAAGATTATTTTCTTTTAAAACGATGTGTACAGGTTTTTTTTACAATGCTATTTTAACATGAGTTTTACATGGAGAGAACTGCTCTATGTAAAACCTCATGTTAAAATCACATTGCTTACGGATTGCATACGCATGTCATATGGAAAAATCGCAAGGAAATCACATTACACTCGCATGACACTCGTTCGGTTTTTCGGTCCTGAAATCGGACCGTTTTTTTTCTCGAAAATGGGTATAAGCACTAAAGAGGAAAAAATTGTATAAGTAATTACCAACAATATCCACAAGATGGCATAATGGTTCAACCAATGTGTATTCACAGAGATTTAGATACCTGCATCTCACATATGAAACTGCAATGTGAATTAGTTATGAGGAAACCATCAAATGAGATGCACTCATAGGGTAATTTCACATAATACTATTACTATACTATTTAAATATGATTTTATTTAGCCTATACACTTGCTGATTACTTTGCAGGCTATTTACCATATGTTTTGATCCCTGCCTTTTGGCTGCTATACAGCAATTTCACACAAAGTATTTTGTTGAGCCATTATGCCATCTTGTGGATGTTGTTGCTAATTACTTATACACGTTTTTTCCTCTTTCAGGTGATATACTCACATACAGGATGGAATCTCCAGCGCTGGACTTCAGTTAAAAATTCATAATTTATTATAAATTCTTAAAATCGGACAGAAAAAAGTATGAATAAGGACATACAGGCAGATGGGGTCTCTGGTGGTCTCCAACCAAACTGGTGAGCTGACCTCCCTTCATTTCCCCTATCCTTCTATAACTATACTCACATACAGTCATATGTTAAAGTTTGGGCACCCCTATTAATGTTAACCTTTTTTCTTTATAACAATTTTGGTTTTTGCAACAGCTATTTCAGTTTCATATAGCTAATAACTGATGGACTCAGTTATATTTCTGGATTCAAATGAGGTTTATTGTACTAACAGAAAATGTGCAATCTGCATTTTAACAAAATTTGACCGGTGCAAAAGTATGGGCACCTCAACATAAAAGTGACATTAATATTTCGTAGATCCTCCTTTTGCAAAAATAACAGCCTCTAGTCGCTTCTTGTAGCTATTAATGAGTTCCTGGATCCTGGATGAAGGTATTTGTGACCATTCCGGTTTACAAAACAATTCCAGTTCAGTTAAGTTTGATGGTCACCGAACATAGACAGCCCGCTTCAAATCATCCCACAGATGTTCAATGATATTCAGGTCTGGGGACTGGGATGGCCATTCCAGAACATTGTAATTGTTCCTCTGCATGAATGCCTGAGTAGATTTGGAGCGGTGTATTGGATCATTGTCTTGCTGAAATATCCATCCCCTGCGTAACTTCAACTTCGTCACTGATTCTTGCACATTATTGTCAAGAATCTGCTGATACTGAGTTGAATCCATGCGACCCTCAACTTTAACAAGATTACCGGTGCCGGCATTGGCCACACAGCCCCAAAGCATGATGGAACCTCCACCAAATTTTACTGTGGGTAGCAAGTGTTTTTCTTGGAATGCTGTGTTTTTTAGCCTCCATGCATAACGCCTTTTTGTATGACCAAACAACTCAATCTTTGTTTCATCAGTCCACAGGACCTTCTTCCAAAATGTAACTGGCTTGTCCAAATGTGCTTTTGCATACCTCAGGCGACTCTGTTTGTGGCGTGCTTGCAGAAACGGCTTCTTTCCCATCACTCTCCCATACAGCTTCTCCTTGTGCAAAGTGCACTGTATTGTTGATCGATGCACAGTGACACCATCTGCAGCAAGATGATACTGCAGGTCTTTGGAGGTGGTCTGTGGATTGTCCTTGACTGTTCTCTAGTGTTGAGCATTCCGATACCGCAAGTATCGGGTATCGGCCGATATTCGCTGTATCGGAATTCCGATACTTAGTTCCGATACTTTTTTTCATATCGAATACCGGAATCGGAAGTTCCCATAATGCTAGGAGCCCACTCGATTTGATTCAGCCAATGGGGATCCTCAGAAGTGTGGGCACATCCTGTTAGGCATGTAGGCATGTTAACTACTGGCATGGCTGTGATTGGCTGCTGAAATGATGTCATGATGCAATATAAAAACCGCTGCAGCCGCCATTTCTGGTCACTCTGCTGTGAATTCAGTTAGGGACAGGCTGCTGTTGAAGACTGTGAGGGACAGTTAGAAATAGCGATCATCCAAAATATCTATTGCTCTACCCAGGCTACATAATCCACCACTGTAGCATTTTTGTAGCCCAGCAGCGCTGTTTTAATAGCTGTCTGCAAGGGCTGTGTGAGTGCAGACCCACGCTGTGTAGTGTGTCCTGCAGGCACGTCTGCTTGTAGGCCGCCCAGCGTGTGTCTCTGCCTCATACACATTTTTCTTTTATTGCTGCTTTTTTTTTCTCCTGTATAGTGTGCTTCCATACGTATCCATATACGTTGGTTGCAAACACTAAAGGAGTGGACAGCGGAGCCTTTCAGCAGCCTTTCAGTGCTATAGCCCATTTCTCTGCACTGTTTTTGGCTGTCTGATAGGTCTCTCTGTGTGTGAGTGCAGCTCACGTTGCAGTGTGTTCTACAGCCACCGCTAGCTGTAGTCCGTTCAGCGTGCGTCACTGCCTCATACATAGTCCTTTTTTGCAGCTAATTTAGCCAGATTTTTGCTCCTATATTAGTGTGCTTCCAACCGCATCCATTGTCATTGGTTGGTTGCAAACACTATATAGGATTAGATAGAGGAGCCTTTTTGCTGACTTGTGCCCTTCAGGGCCAGCCAGACTAGTATCACCCTATTTTTTGGAGCCTCATCAATTGCATTGTAGGTTAGCTTCCTGCATTGTAATCGCTCCAAAAAGTTTGTGATACTATAGCTTTCAAACTTTGGTCACATCCTTTTCTTTCCCCCCCCACCAAAAAAAAAAAGGAAATAAAGTTCACCAAACACTCCACTTTACAGTTGTCTAGGCCACATTAGATCATATTAAAGTGTAGCACACACACTCTTAGCCAAATTAGTGTTTCTTATACTGGTTAGCAGGTGTTCAGGAATAAGAACACTAAGCCACCCCTTTTTTACTTTTCTGCCTATCTTTATCAGTCTACCAAGATGAAGAAGGCAGGGAGTAAGGCACGTGGTCGTGGCCGTGGAGTTTCAGCAGGGAGAGGACGTGGGGATTCGGTGTCTGCTGCGGCCACCAGTGACCCGGCATCCCCCACTTTTACCAGGCAACAGTCCTTCATGCGCAGCTTTGTAGGACCTCGCCGTACCCCACTGCTGCGTGACGAACAAATTGAAGCCGTTGTCGGATGGATGGCAGCTAACGCATCCACTTCAATGACTTCCGCATCCTCCCAAGGCCAGAGCACTGAAGAGCAACCATCTGTCTCTTCACCACCTGCCAAATTGCCCAGGCAGTCTGAGAGCCCTGGACAGGAGCCATCTCAATCTTTACTTCTGTTCTCAGAATCTGTTGGCTTGGAAAGAGGTGGCCAGCCAAGCAGCATTCTAGAGCGTGAAGAAGAGGGAGTATCCAGTGATGCGCAACTGCTTTGTCCCTCTGAATCTGAAGAGGCGGGTGGGCCAGTGCCTATTGTCAGCACACCTCAGTGCTCATCTGATGATGATGAGACTCAGTTGCCAATTTCTGGTGCGTACGGTGCTGGCGAGACAACCCAGGACCAGCCGGTGCTTGAAGAGGGGAGTGGAGATGATGAGGTCCTTGACCCATCATGGCGTCAGCCACAGGAAGGTGGTGGGAGCAGCTCTGAGGAAGAGATTCCCCGAACGGCCAAAAGAGGAGGGAGAGGGCGGGGGCAGACTTGGTTGCCTGTAGCCTCCACTTTGGCAGCCATGAGGAGCAATCCTCTTCCAAAATACAAAACGGGTGCTCCCAGGACTTGCAGTGCGTGGTCTTTTTTTGACACAGTTGCAGATGACATGTGCTTTGTCAAATGCAAGCTGTGTCATCAGAAAGTGAAACGAGGGAAAAATGTGAGCAACCTCAATACCACAAATATGTGGAAACATGTGCGTACCAAGCACGAGGTGGAGTTACACAGACACACTGAAGATGTAGGCCAACCTTCAGCAGCACCTACCACCTCTTCAGCTCGTGTTGGGGCCTCTTCCTCCAGCTCACACACAGCTGGTTCGGCTTCCTCACTGGAACGCCATGGAAGAACCACTGCCACTGTTGTCCAGAGACCCAGTGAAATTCCACCCACTGAACCACGTTCGCAGTCATCAGCACACTCCCAGGCCACTCACCAGCAATCGGTAGCACAGGCATGGGAGAAAAAGCGGCCATACTCGGCAAACCATCCCCGAGCACTGGCTCTGAATGCCGGCATTGCCAAACTACTGGCCCTTGAGATGCTGTCATTCAGGCTGGTGGAGACTGACACCTTCCGGAACTTTATGTCATTGGCAGTTCCACAATACAATGTGCCCAGCCGCTTTTATTTCAGCAGGCAAGCCGTCCCTGCCCTGCAAAAGCATGTGGAGGGAAAAATTAAAAATGCGCTACTAAACGCCGTCAGTAGCAAGGTCCACCTGACCACCGATGCGTGGACCAGTAGCCATGGACAGGGACGATACCTTTCCCTCACTGACAATTTGGTCAATGTTGTGAAGCCGGGTACAGATCTGGAGAGTGGCTCTGTACGTATTCTGCCAACTCCAAGGATTGCAGGAATGCAGTCTGTACATATTGAGTCCTCCTCCTACTCTAGTTCCTCGGAATCAGCACTGCGTGAGCCTGTTAGGCCAGATATGAGCACAGGTGTGGCCAAACGTCAACAGGCCGTCCTTAAATTAATTTCTTTGGGGAATCGCAGCCACACAGCACAGGAGCTCTGGAATGCCATCAAGCAGGAGAGCGATGTGTGGTTTGTGCCAGCGAATCTCCAGCCAGGTTTGGTAGTGAGTGACAATGGCCGAAATCTAGTGGCAGCTCTGGGCCTAGGCAACCTCACTCACATACCATGTCTGGCACACGTGCTCAATTTGGTCGTGCAGAGCTTTCTGAGGGACTATCCGGATCTTGATGCACTGCTGCACAAGGTTCGCCTAGAGTGTGCTCACTTGCGGCGTTCCAGCATGGCAAGATCGCGCATTGCATCTCTGCAACGCCGATTCCGCCTGCCAGAACATCGCATCATATGTGACCTCCCCACCAGGTGGAATTCAACGTTACATATGTTGGAGCGGTTGTGTGAGCAGCAGGCAGCAGTAATGGAGTACCAGCTGCATCAGGCGCAAACAAGTCTCACTGTGCGCCGGACACACTTCACCACCACTGAGTGGGCCACTATGAGGGACATCTGCCAAGTTTTGCGTGCCTTCGATGACTCCACGCGGATGGCCAGTGCAGATGTTGCACTAATCAGCATGACTGTCCCCCTCATCTGTCTGCTTCAAAAAACCTTACAAGCACTAAATGAGGAGGTTTTTGAAGAGGTCGAGGATGAGGAGTCAGAAATGCCATCTGCTTCTGGCAAGTCTGCGCAACGTGCTTCCACACAAAGGCCCAGGCAGGGGACACTTAGTGAGGAGGATGACGAGGAGTCAATGGAGGACGAGGAACACATCTCTCCAGAGGAGGGAGGTACACAAGGCTCTAGTAGTCAGTGTGTACAGTGAAAGTGGGGTGATGCTGAGCAGGCAGAGGTGCTGCCTCAAGCTGGGGACAGCGTTTCCGGTCCAGTTGGCAGTCTGCAGCACATGGTTGATTTCATGCTGCAGTGCTTGTTAAATGACCGCCGCATCGCCAACATTCTCCACACGGCTGATTATTGGGTGTACACCCTCCTAGATCCTCGCTACCGGGAAAACTTACAAAGCCTCATACCACAGTTGAACCAGGAGCAAAAAATGCTGGAGTACCAAGAAACACTTGTGCAGGCCATGATGTTCTCCATTCCCCCCGCAAGTGTTGCTGGTAGTGCTTTTCAAAGCAGCCATGTGGGTAGAGGCAGTGGAGGAAGCTCTGCACAAAGAGGTAGCAGAGGCAGTGCCGCAGGACAAGGCAAGGCCAGTATGGCCCAAATGTGGAAAAGTTTTGTGGGACCGCCACAAACGGCTACACCATCACAGACGGCTCCAGTCAGCAGGAGGCAACGTTTCCGTCAGATGGTGACAGACTACTTGTCTTGCCCTGTTAGTGTTCTCCCAGACGGCTCTTCCCCGTTCAAGTATTGGGTCTCTAAGCTGGATACATGGCCAGAGCTTAGCCAGTATGCATTGGAGGTGCTGGCTTGCCCTGCTGCCAGTGTATTATCGGAACGTGTCTTTAGTGCTGCAGGTGGTGTGGTAACAGACCGTCGCACGCGACTATCGGCCGATAATGTTGACCGGCTTACTTTTCTGAAAATGAACAAGGCCTGGATCTCACCTGAATTTGCCAGTCCTCTTCCAGAATAAATAATTGGCTGGCAACAGGATCCAGCTCTCCTGTTGTGTTCATGTTTCTATGACCTGAACTTTATTTCCTGGGCTACAGCAACTCCCGTTGTTGCTCAGAAGTGCTGTCCACACAGACAAAACACTCGCTCATGTGTAAGTGGGGTTCGGTAACGTCAGCTGATCCCCTGCTGTGTGTATGGCAAAGTGCCCTGCTCCCTCCACAGTCAAACAACCTCAGATTTACACCTGGCACCAAGTAGGCCTCGGCCTACTACCTGATTTTCCCTGGGCTCCGACACCGCCAGTTGGTGCTCAGAAGTGCTGTCCGCACAGACAAAACACTCGCTCATGTGTAAGTGGGGTTCGGTAACGTCAGCTGATACCCTGCTGTGTGTACGGCAAACTCTTCTGCTGCCTACAACTTCTGACTACCTCTGATTTAATATGTTCTCTGATTTGCCCTCTGTCTCCACTCTGTTTTGAGTATTTCCTTCGGCCTACAACACCGCCTGTTTCTGCTCTCAAGTGCCGTCTGCACAATCCACACTTGTTCCTGTGTTACCTGGGTCCTGTAACATCTGTTCATCTCCAGAGGTGAGCACGGCAATGTCTCCTGCTTTGTCTACATTCCCACTACTTGTAGTGGAAATGTGGACAGAGCAGGAGACATTGCCTGACTCACCTCTAGGGAGAAGCTGCTGTTACAGAACCCCAGTAACACAGGAACAAGTGTGGGTTGTGCAGACGGCATTTCAGAGCAGCAACTGGCGTGGTTGGAAGCCAGAGGAAATACTCGAAACAGAGTGAAGATAGAGGCCTAATTGGAATACGTTGACAGTTAGTAGTAGTCTAGAAACAATCGCAAACTGCCAACAAGTAGGCCTCGGCCTACTACCTGATTTTCCCTGGGCTTCGACACTGCCAGTTGGTGCTCAGAAGTGCTGTCCGCACAGACAAAACACTCGCTCATGTGTAAGTGGGGTTCGGTAACGTCAGCTGATCCCCTGCTGTGTGTATGGCAAAGTGTCCTGCTCCCTCCACAGTCAAACAACCTCAGATTTACACCTGGCACCAAGTAGGCCTCGGCCTACTACCTGATTTTCCCTGGGCTTCGACACCGCCAGTTGGTGCTCAGAAGTGCTGTCCGCACAGACAAAACACTCGCTCATGTGTAAGTGGGGTTCGGTAACGTCAGCTGATCCCCTGCTGTGTGTATGGCAAAGTGTCCTGCTCCCTCCACAGTCAAACAACCTCAGATTTACACCTGGCACCAAGTAGGCCTTGGCCTACTACCTGATTTTCCCTGGGCTCCGACACCGCCAGTTGGTGCTCAGAAGTGCTGTCCGCACAGACAAAACACTCGCTCATGTGTAAGTGGGGTTCTGTAACGTCAGCTGATCCCCTGCTGTGTGTATGGCAAAGTGTCCTGCTCCCTCCACAGTCAAACAACCTCAGATTTACACCTGGCTCCAAGTAGGCCTCGGCCTACTACCTGATTTTCCCTGGGCTCCGACACCGCCAGTTGGTGCTCAGAAGTGCTGTCCGCACAGACAAAACACTCGCTCATGTGTAAGTGGGGTTCGGTTACGTCAGCTGATCCCCTGCTGTGTGTACGGCAAACTCTCCTGCTGCCTCCAAATTCAAACAACGTCTTATCTTAAACTTTCTCCAAGTAGGCCTCAGCCTACAAAATGACTATCCCTGAGCTCCAACATCGTCAGTTGTTGTTCGGAAGTGCTGTCCACACAGAAAAAAACACTCGTTCATGTGAAAGTGGGGTTCGGTAACGTCAGCTGATCCCCTGCTGTGTGGAGGGCAAACTGCTGCTGCCTCCAAATTCATACAACGTCTTATCTTAAACTGCCTCCAAGTAGGCCTCAGCCTACAAAATGACTATCCCTGGGCTCCAACATCATCAGTTGTTGCTCGGAAGTGCTGTCCACACAGAAAAAAACACTTGTTAATGTGAAAGTGGGGGTCAGTAACGACAGCTGATCCCCTGCTGTGTGGAGGGCAAAGTGTCCTGCTCTCTCCAAAGTCAAAATACCTCAGCTTTACACCTGGCTCCTAGTAGGCCTCGGCCTGCACCCTGATTGTCCCTGGGCTCCAACAACGCTAGTTGGTGCGCGGAAGTGCTGTCCACACAGAAAAAAACACTTGTTCATGTGAAAGTGGGGGTCAGTAACGTCAGCTGATCCCCTGCTGTGTGGAGGGCCAAGTGTCCTGCTCTCTCCAAAGTCAAAATACCTCAGCTTTACACCTGGCTTCTAGTAGGCCTCGGCCTGCACCCTGATTGTCCCTGGGCTCCAACAACGCTAGTTGGTGCTCGCAAGTGCTGTCCACACAGAAAAAAAACACTTATTCATGTGAAAGTGGGGGTCAGTAACGACAGCTGATCCCCTGCTGTGTGGAGGGCAAACTGCTGCTGCCTCCAAATTGTAACTACTTCAGATTTAAACATTCTCTGATTTGGCCTCTGTCTCCACTCTGTCTCTAGTATTTCCCCTGACCTCCAGCACCGCCAGTTCCTGCTCACAGTTGCCGTCCACGCATTCCACACTTGTTCCTGTGTTCCTGGTGTTCTGTTACGTGAGCAGATCCCCCAATGTGTGTCCGGCACTGTCTCCTGCGCTGTCCACCCTCCCACTGCAAGCGGTGGGAATGTGGACAGAGCAGGAGACAGTGGCAGACACACATCAGGGGCTCTGCCGATATTACAGAACCCCAGTAACCCAGGAACACGTGTGGATTGGGCAGACGGCTGCTGTACGCATAAACTGGCGGTGTTAGTGGTCATGTGAAATCCTGGAAACAGAGTGGAGACAGATGCCTAATTGGAGCACGTTGACAGTCTGTTGTAGCCTACAAACAATCAAAAACTGCCACCAAGTAGGCCTCGGCCTGCACCATGATTGTCCCTGGGCTCCAACAACGCCAGTTGGTGCTCGGAAGTGCTGTCCACACAGAAAAACACACTCGTTCATGTGAAAGTGGGGTTCGGTAACGTCAGCTGATTCCCTGCTGTGTGAAGGGCAAACTGCTGCTTCCTCCAAATTCAAACAACGTCTTATCTTAAACTGCCTCCAAGTAGGCCTCAGCCTACAAAATGACTATCCCTGGGCTCCAACATCGTCAGTTGTTGCTCGGAAGTGCTGTCCACACAGAAAAAAACACTCGTTCATGTGAAAGTGGGGGTCAGTAACGTCAGCTGATCCCCTGCTGTATGGAGGGCAAACTGCTGCTGCCTCCAAATTGTAACTATTTCAGATTTAAACATTCTCTGATTTGGCCTCTGTCTCCACTGTCTCTAGTATTTCCCCTGACCTCCAACACCACCAGTTCCTGCTCACATTTGCCGTCCACGCATTCCACACGTGTTCCTGTGTTACTGGGGTTCTGTAACGTCAGCAGATCCCCCAATGTGTGTTCGCCACTGTCTCCTGCGCTGTCCACCTTCCCACTGCAAGCGGAGGAAATGTGGACAGAGCAGGAGACAGTGGCAGACACACATCAGGGGCTCTGCCGACATTACAGAACCCCAGTAACCCAGGAACACATGTGGATTGGGTAGACGGCTGCTGTACGCATAAACTGGCGGTGTTGGTGGTCACGTGAAATCCTGGAAACAGAGTGGAGACAGATGCCTAATTAGAGCACGTTGACAGTCTACAAACAATTAAAAACTGCCACCAAGTAGGCCTCGGCCTGCACCATGATTGTCCCTGGGCTCCAACAACGCCAGTTGGTGCTCGGCAGTGTCTTTGGCACGGGTACTCCCTGTTGCCCAGCCTGGTTCCAGCACGCCTGCTGTTTCCGGGTAGTGTCAAGGTCACTATGCCACCAATCCGTTGTCCTGTCGTCTTGCGGCCGGGTTAGCCGACTCTACGGTGCCTGCAGTTTAGGTGACTCCTATGTGGGCTGCGAGAACTGGCACTGAAGGCTGGATCCGTAGTGCCAATAGGACATGGACCCCCTGTAGGACTGTGGGTTTCGGTAACTGCGGCTGGCTTGCGGCCTGGCTACTTTCCTTTGAATGGGTACCTTCTGCTACCCACCCGGGTTCCAGCACTGTCTGCTGGTTCTCACCAGAGCCTTTGGCCTAGGTGCCTCCATCTCGGTATCCGAAGTCCAGCACCGTCAGCTGGTCCTTGGTAGTGCTTTCTAGCACAGGTACCTCCTGCCTAGTAACCGTGGTCCAGCACCGTCAGCTGGTCCTCGGTAGTGCCATTGGCTCTTGTAGCTTTTGCTACCCATCTGGGTTCCAGCACCGTCAACTGGTTCTCGGCAGTGTCTTTGGCACGGGTACTCCCTGTTGCCCAGCCTGTTTTCAGCACGCCTGCTGTTTCCGGGTAGTGTCAAGGTCACTATGCCACCAATCCGTTGTCCTGTCGTCTTGCGGCCGGGTTAGCCGACTCTACGGTGCCTGCAGTTTAGGTGACTCCTATGTGGGCTGCGGGAACTGGCACTGAAGGCTGGATCCGTAGTGCCAATAGGACATGGACCCCCTGTAGGACTGTGGGTTTCGGTAACTGCGGCCGACTTGCGGCCTGGCTACTTTCCTTTGAATGGGTACCTTCTGCTACCCACCCGGGTTCCAGCACTGTCTGCTGGTTCTCGCCAGAGCCTTTGGCCTAGGTGCCTCCATCTCGGTATCTGAGGTCCAGCACCGTCAGTTGGTCCTCGGTAGTGCCATTGGCTCTTGTTCCATCTGCTACCCATCCGGGTGCCAGCACTGTCTGCTGGTTCTCGCCACAGCCTTTGGCCTAGGTGCCTCCTTCTCGGTATCCGAGGTCCAGCACCGTCAGCTGGTCCTCGGTAGTGCTTTTTAGCACAGGTACCTTCTGCTTATTAACCGTGGTCCAGCACCGTCAGTTGGTCCTCGGTAGTGCCATTGGCACTTGTTCCTTCTGCTACCCATCCGGGTGCCAGCACTGTCTGCTGGTTCTCGCCAGTTTCTCAGCCTTCTTGTACCTTCTGCTACATTTCCAAGATCAAGCTTTTTGAAATTGTCTTTGGTAATCCTTATTGATCTCCATGACGACGACCCTGATGTCGACGACCCTGAAGACCACACCAAAGAAGACCAGAAATATGACCCTAAATAATAAGACCAAGAGGACAAAGAACATGAAGACAACCACCAAGATACAGAACAAAAGACAGAAGAACAAGAAGCAGAAGAAGCAAAAGCAGAAGAACAGAAAGCAGAAGAACATTAAGCATAAGACTAAAAATCAGCATAGAAGAAATCAAAATTATAAGCAGAAGAAGACTAAGCAGTAAATGGGGATGAGTCCGTTCCTCCTCGTGGTGCCCCTGGAAAATGCCTGCTACTGCAGGCCAAACTGAACGCGGACAAATCCTGTTGTAAATCTTTAGTGACAGGCAGAACGTAAGGTGTAATCTTATAACTTTTATAGATAAGTACTACAGGAATGCCTGTCACCATAAGAAAATGAAGACAAAGAAGAATAGGAAGAAGATGAAGAAATAGCATATTAAAATTAATAATAGCTGAATAAGAAGAATATGAAGAATGGAAAAAAAAATTAATGGGAAGAAGGTGAAGAAGAAGAAGAAGAAGAAGATGAATAAGGTGAAGAAAAAGTTGATGAAAAAAATGCTACTGCTGCAGATCATGAAGGAGAAAGTGTGGGAGAAGTACAAAAGAAGGTGAAGAGCATGGAAGTTGTGAAACATACATATCTGACAAAATATAAAAAAGGTTAACATAGTCAATATCTTTTTAACTCCGAACGTCTTGAAAAAAAAAACTGGAATTAATGCTATGCCATGTGATTTGAATAAACCACTATGCTTTTAATGTCTCCTCCACCTCCCACAATACATTCTACATGATTCTTATTTGTTTTCAATTATGTAGAATTAGCCAACAAGGAAATAAAGGGCTTTTTTAAATTCCGATACCGGAAGTCCCATTGACTTGAATGGGACTTCCGATATCGGAATCGGCGATACCCGATATTTTTTTCGTATCGGGCGATACCATCCGATACGATATTTTTGGGTATCGAACGGTATCGCTCAACACTACTGTTCTCACCATTCTTCTTCTCTGCCTTTCTGATATTTTTCTTGGCCTGTCACTTCTGGGCTTAACAAGAACTGTACCTGTGCTCTTCCATTTCCTTACTATGTTCCTCACAGTGGAAACTGACAAGTTAAATCTCTGAGACAACTTTTTGTATCCTTCCCCTGAAAAGCTATGTTGAATAATCTTTGTTTTCAGATCATTTGAGAGTTGTTTTGAGGAGCCCATGATGCCACTCTTCATAAGAGAATCAAATAGGAGAACTACTTGCAAGTGGCCACCTTAAATACCTTTTCTCATGATCTGAAACACCTGGCTATGAAGTTCAAAGCTCAATGAGGTTACAAAACCAATTTAGTGCTTCAGGAAGTCAGTAAAAAGTAGTTAGGAGTGTTCAAAGCAAGAAAATGATAAGGGTGCCCATACTTTTGCACTGGTCAAATTTTGTTTAAATGCAGATTGCACATTTTCTGCTAGTACAATAAACCTCATTTGAATCCAGAAATATAACTGAGTCCATCAGTTATTAGATATATGAAACTGAAATAGCTGTTGCAAAAACCAAAATTGTTATAAAGAAAAAAAGGTTAACATTAATAGGGGTGCCCAAACTTTAACATATGACTGTAGATCTTTCTATAATCACCATCCACAATATGGCTCTTTGGGGGACACCATGTTCTTCTAGTGTATAGGAACTTGACATAATTTACTTGATTTACCTTTGTGTGAGCCTTTTCAGATTGTATCTTTATTCTGTTATATTCTGTGTTGTCCAGGTTATTATCACTGAGTTTCTGTACTCTTTCGTTGTGTGATACATACATTTTGCATATTGATTTTATCTCTGTTTGTGCGCACCCTTTCTGTATAGCGCCATCATACAGTTGTGGCCAAAAGTATTGACACCCCTGCAATTCTGTCAGATAATACTCAGTTTCTTCCTGAAAATGATTGCAAACACAAATTCTTTGTTATTATTATCTTCATTTAATTTGTCTTAAATGAAAAAACACAAAAAGAATTGTCCTAAAGCCAAATTGGATATAATTCCACACCAAACATAAAAAAGAGGGTGGACAAAAGTATTGGCACTGTTCGAAAAATCATGTGATGCTTCTCTAATTTGTGTAATTAACAGCACCTGTAACTTACCTGTGGCACCTAACAGGTGTTGGCAATAACTAAATCACACTTGCAGCCAGTTGACATGGATTAAAGTTGACTCAACCTCTGTCCTGTGTCCTTGTGTGTACCACATTGAGCATGGAGAAAAGAAAGAAGACCAAATAACTGTCTGAGGACTTGAGAAACCAAATTGTGAGGAAGCATGAGCAATCTCAAGGCTACAAGTCTATCTCCAAAGACCTGAATGTTCCTGTGTCTACCGTGCGCAGTGTCATCAAGAAGTTTAAAGCCCATGGCACTGTGGCTAACCTCCCTAGATGTGGACGGAAAAGAAAAATTGACAAGAGATTTCAACTCAAGATTGTGCGAATGTTGGATAAAGAACCTCGACTAACATCCAAACAAGTTCAAGCTGCCCTGCAGTCCGAGGGTACAACAGTGTCAACCCGTACTATCTGTCGGCGTCTGAATGAAAAGGGGCTGTATGGTAGGAGACCCAGGAAGACCCCACTTCTTACTCCGAGACATAAAAAAGCCAGGCTGGAGTTTGCCAAAACTTACCTGAAAAAGCCTAAAACGTTTTGGAAGAATGTTCTCTGGTCAGATGAGACAAAAGTAGAGCTTTTTGGGAAAAGGCATCAACATAGCGTTTACAGGAGAAAAAAGAGGCATTCAAAGAAAAGAACACGGTCCCTACAGTCAAACATGGCGGAGGTTCCATGATGTTTTGGGGTTGCTTTGCTGCCTCTGGCAGTGGACTGCTTGACCGTGTGCATGGCATTATGAAGTCTGAAGATTACCAACAAATTTTGCAGCATAATGACTTCTAAGGTGGCCAGCAATGAGTCCAGACCTAATCCCATAGAACACCTGTGGAGAGATCTAAAAATGGCAGTTTGGAGAAGGCACCCTTTAAATATCAGGGACCTGGAGCAGTTTGCCAAAGAAGAATGGTCTAAAATTCAAGCAGAGCATTGTAAGAAACTCATTGATGGTTACCGGAAGCGGTTGGTCGCAGTTATTTTGGCTAAAGGTTGTGCAACCAAGTATTAGACTGAGGGTGCCAATACTTTTGTCTGGCCCATTTTTGGAGTTTTGTGTGAAATGATCAATGTTTTGCTTTTTGCTTAAAGGGAAGGTGCCGCAATTTTATATAATTTGCAAAAAAAGAGTAAGTAACAAAACATGTTGTTTCAGCAAATGTTGTAGTAACCAGGATTTCTGGTTTGTTTGTAATAATGTTTTAATGTAGCCACTGGGTGCTGACATCTTGATTTGCAGATCTGTGGAGGACTCATACAGTCTGCAAATATGGCCGTCTCTGGACATAGGAGACTGCGGTCGGCTCCCAACCCCACCATGCAGCCTCATTAGCAGTGAACTGGGCACGCCCCTGTGGGCTGCACCATTCACTGCTGTAGGTGTGGCTGGGCGCCATTTTACTGTAGCCCAGTGCTATCTGCTGAGCTCCACTTTCTGCACTGTGCTTCCTGCTCCAGCTCCCCTGTCCTCCTGCTCTGTCTCCGCCTCCTCACTCACAGCCCCAGTGATCTCTGGTAATCTGACACCTTCCTTTTTATGACAGCTTTTATGGCTGTCTGAGGAGGACAGTGACATATACAGCCCATAGTCTTGTGTATAATTGGGGGGGCTGGAAGTTTCACCAGTGTGGGCATATCTGTAATGCTGTCTCGTGTGATACTGCCTGCTGAGCCGTGTATCTAATCCTCTCCTGTGTGATACTGACTGCTGAGCCGTGTATCTAATCCTCTCCTGTGTGATACTGACTGCTGAGCCGTGTATCTAATTCTCTCCTGTGTGATGCTGACTGCTGAGCCGTGTATCTAATCCTATCCTGTGTGATACTGACTGCTGAGCTGTGTATCTAATCCTATCCTGTGTGATACTGACTGCTGAGCTGTGTATCTAATCCTCTCCTGTGTGATGCTGACTGCTGAGCCGTGTATCTAATCCTCTCCTGTGATACTGTCTGCTGAGCCGTGTATCTAATCCTCTCCTGTGTGATACTGACTGCTGAGCCGTGTATCTAATCCTCCCCTGTGTGATACTGACTGCTGAGCCATGTATCTAATCCTATCCTGTGTGATACTGTCTGCTGAGCCGTGTATCTAATCCTATCCCGTGTGATACTGATCTCCTGAAATACTCTGTGCTGCTGTCACCCTGCTGGTTTTATGTGTGATCTACATGGTGGTATGAACTATATGGCGGCATTATGTGTGAAATATATGGCGGTATTATGTGAGAACACTATGGCAGTATTATCTGCTAAAAGCATTCTACGGTGGTTCTGGCTGAGCACCTGCACACGGGTCAGGGGTAATAGGTGCAGTCAGGGGAGGGCTGGTGAGGCAGCTGAAGAGAGGAGTCTCATTTTTATCTTTACTGTATGGCTACATTTCCCCCCAGCCTGCTTCCCAGCGTCACCCTGGACTGCGCCTGTCGCCTCGCTTTCACACATCGTCAGGACAGGATCTGAGGAGGGGAATGGGGTCTTTGCATGCAAAGTCTGGATCAGAACAGGCCATCAATCAGCAGAAATGTTTCCTGGATTTCTGTGGTGCTGTCACCCTGCTCCTCCCCCATATATCTCCCTCTGTGACCCCCATAGACCAGCGCACTGCTCTCCTGAAATACTCTGTGCTGCTGTCACCCTGCTCCTCCCCCATATATCTCCCTCTGTGACCCCCATAGACCAGCGCACTGCTCTCCTGAAATACTCTGTGCTGCTGTCACCCTGCTCCTCCACCATTTATCTCCCTCTGTGCCCCCCATAGACCAGCACACTGCTCTCCTGAAATACTCTGTGCTGCTGTCACCCTGCTCCTCCCCCATATATCTCCCTCTGTGCCCCCCATAGACCAGCGCACTGCTCTCCTGAAATACTCTGTGCTGCTGTCACCCTGCTCCTTCACCATATATCTCCCTCTGTGCCCCCCATAGACCAGCACACTGCTCTCCTGAAATACTCTGTGCTGCTGTCACCCTGCTCCCAGAATCCTTCCTGCCTGCCATCCTCAGTGACCGAAGACCCCATTCCTCTCCTCAGATCCTGTCCTGGCGATGTGTGAAAGCGAGGCGACAGGGGCCTGATATATGGTGGAAGGAGCAGAGTGAGAACAGCACAGAGTATTTCAGGAGAGCAGTGTGCTGGTCTATGGGGGGCGCCCTGTTCGGTGCCAGGGATTGTACATAGAGAGCTGTGTTTTATACACACGGATGGACCGTCTGCTTGTCTGCTCCACAGAAATCCAGGAAACATTTCTGCTGATTGATGACCTGTTCTGATCCAGACTTTACATGCAAAGACAGTCAGTAACTTTGCAGGCCCCATCAAAATAGCGGCTCACTGTGTTCCTAGATGTCATAGGTTTTTGTGCCAGATTTTAGTAGCTGCTCCCCCTAGTGTTAACAAGTGGAAATGCCAAACTTTTTAAAATTATTTTTCATATTTTGCAAAATTAAAAACAAATGATAATATTTTTTAAGAAAATGAAAACATTAATTCTTTACATTTTTTCAATTGTTGAAAAAAATTTTTTTGGATGGCACCTTCCCTTTAAGACAAATTAAATGAAGATAATAATACCAAAGAATTTGTGATTGCAATCATTTTCAGGAAGAAACTGAGTATTATCTGACAGGATTGCAGGGGTGTCAATACTTTTGGCCACAACTGTATAACCATTAATTGTTAAAATAAAGGTTTTTTTCCAAGTTACATCTCTGATTCTGACCAGAAATTCGGGTTTCTCTTGTTTGTGAATGTACCGTATATACTGGAGTATGAGTCGAGTTTTTCAGCATGTTTTTTTTGCTGAAAACGCCCCCCTTGTCTTATACTGAGTGAGGGTCCCAGTAGATGGAGGAGGAGCTCGCTGCTAAAGGGAAATTAATATTCACTGCGCTGGTAGTGAATATTTATTTCTCTGTAACAGCGGGTACAAGCTTTAGCCGCAGCAGCCGGCTCCTGCAGAGGCCGGGTGGTCACGTGTGCCCGCATCTTGAGAAGTTAATATTTAGCACTCCAATCCCTTGGGTGTGGAGAGGTGAATATTCATTTCCCTTAAGTTGCGGGCACACGTGATCACCCAGCGACTGACACTGCACACACTACTTAATAGCAATGAAAAATACTCACTACCTTCCACGCACATAGTCCTGGGCGTGGGGAGCGGTGAGTATTCTGGCAGCTGTGCTCAGCTTGTAAGCAGAGTATGATGTCAGTGACATGCACTGCTCTTAAAAGCAATAAATCAGCTGCTTGCACCAGAACAAGACGTTGTGTGGGAGCGCAGGAAGGTAAGCATAACAGGTTTTTCATCCTTTTTTTTATGTTTTTTGATGGGGGTCATGCATACAAGGACAGGGATGAGGATCCATGTAGAACAGGATAGAGATGAGGGGATATGCAGAACAGGAAAGGTATGAAGAGCCATGCATACAAGGATAGTGATGAGGAGCCATGCAGACCAGGCTATGGATGAGGAGCCATGCAGACCAGGATAGGGATGAGGAGCCATGCAGACCAGGATAGGGATGAGATGGCCATGCATACCAGGATAGGGATGAGATGGCCATGCATACCAGGATAGGGATGAGATGGCCATGCATTCCAGGATAGGGATGAGATGGCCATGCATACCAGGATGGGGATGAGGAGACCATGCATACCAGGATAGGGATGAGGAGCCATGCATACAAGATTAGGGATGAGTAGCCATGTATACAAGGATGGGGATGAGAAGGCCATGCAGAGCTGGATAGGGATGAGGACATGCATACCAGGATAGGGATGAAGGGGCCATGCATTCCAGGGATAGGGATGAGGGGGACCATGCATTCCAGGGATAGGGATGAGGGGGACCATGCATACCTGGATAGGGATGAGAGGGCCATGCATTCCAGGGATAGGGATGAGGCCATGCATACTAGGATAGGGAAGAGGGGGCCATACATACCAGGATAGGGATGAGAGGGCCATGCATTCCAGGGATAGGGATGATGCCATGCATACCAGGATAGGGATGAGGGGGCCATGCATGCCAGGGTAGGGATGATAGAGCCATGCATTCCAGGGATAGGGATGAGGGGGCCATACATACCAGGATAGGGATGAGAGGGCCATGCATTCCAGGGATAGGGATGAGGAGCCATGCAGACCATGATAGGGATGAGGGGGCCATACATACCAGGATAGGGATGAGAGGGCCATGCATACCAGGATGGGGATGAGGAGACCATGCATACCAGGATAGGGATGAGGAGCCATGCATACAAGATTAGGGATGAGTAGCCATGTATACAAGGATGGGGATGAGAAGGCCATGCAGACCTGGATAGGGATGAGGGCATGCATACCAGGATAGGAATGAAGGGGCCATGCATTCCAGGTATAAGGGATGAGGGGGACCATGCATACCTGGATAGGGATGAGAGGGCCATGCATTCCAGGGATAGGGATGAGGCCATGCATACTAGGATAGGGATGAGGGGGCCATACATACCAGGATAGGGATGAGAGGGCCATGCATTCCAGGGATAGGGATGAGGCAATGCATACCAGGATAGGGATGAGGGGGCCATCCATACCAGGATAGGAATGAGGGGGCTATGCATACCAGGGTAGAGATGATAGAGCCATGCACACCAGGATGAGGGGACAATTCATACCCGACCTATACTCGAGTCAATAAGTTGTTTTCCCTGGTTTTTGTGGTAAAATTAGGTGCCTAGGCTTATACTCAGGTCGGATTATATTCGAGTATATATGGTTTATGTTTTAAAAAAAGAGGTTAAACATTCTTAATCCTGGCATATATACTTAATAAAATGGTCCTCCTAAATACATTAATCTGGTCCTGCACACAGAGTTCTAGAAAACTAAACACTGTGAAAAGGAGAAGTAGAGAAAGAAATATTGTGACGGCATCAAGGACAGATAAATAGAAGCATGCAGAGTATAATGCAAAATGCTGTAACAAGAAAAAAATGACAATTGTTCTTTTTCAGTCACTACTTCTACCTAAAAATATGCAATAAAAAAATCTTAAAGGGAACCTGTCACCTCGTTTGTCATTCTATAATGCTGTAGATAAGCCCCCAATCTAATCTGAAAGATAAGAAAAACAAGTTTTATTATATACTGAGGATAGTGACACACCTCTTGCCATATTAACCCTCAATACACACACACCTCCTCAACACACACTCCTCTCACCTTTCACCATCTCCACTCACATCCACTCACGCTTTCACTCCACATACGACCCTTTCTCTCACTCCGTCTCTCATACTCACACTGTCATCGTCGCTGCTCCATGATCCCCGACATCTTCTTCCGCCGGCGCCATCCTGGATCCCGACGTTGTCCACGCCGGCGACATGTTCTTGCGGCCATGCCATCTTGAGTATTCTGAAATCCTGCGAGTGGACATTAGTGGAGATAGTGAAAGGTGAGAGGAGTGTGTGTTGAGGAGTGGTGTGTTGAGGGTTAACATGGCAAGAGGTGTGCTGTGACGTCACCAGTTACAACTGGACGGAAGTTGTTACAACCCGGAAGCTGCTTAGCGCATTTATTATAGTATATTAAGGCCCGATGCTATCGCATCGAGAGGATAGTGACACACCTCTTGCCATGTTAACCCTCAATACACACACCTCCTCAACACACCACACCACCTCAACACACACTCCTCTCACCTTTCACCATCTCCACTCACGTCCATTCACTCTTTCACTCCACATACGACCCTTTCTCTCACTCAGTCTCTCATACTCACACCATCATCGTCGCTGCTCCACGATCCCCGACATCTTCTTCCGCCGGCGCCATCCTGGATCCCGACATTGTCCACGCCGGCGACATGTTCTTGCGGCCATGCCATCTTGAGTATTCTGAAATCCTGCGAGTGGACATTAGTGGCTCACCATTGTCATTTTGAAACACGACTGCTACTTCACTGACAGTGGGATTATTGTAGCGTCGAGGGTCTTGAGTACGATCTTGTTTAATAGCCATAGTGATGTTTGGCATGACAGTTCCGTTTTGTAGAGATTTAATTTTTTCTTGTTCTTCCACATCACGTAACATTTGATAAGCTTCCACAAAAGGATTAATAGTTTGGATTTGAAGGGCAATAATGTTCATCAATGTAGGATGACATTTTTGATTTTCTTTACATCGTAAGCGTTGTTCGTTTGCGGTAGTGGTATCGAGAATGTAAAGTTGGGCAAATGCGCGTTGCTGGTCATCTGAGGGATGTAGTGTTCCAGTTCTATGATAGATCTGGCCATGTATGCGGAAACAGTATGGGCCATATCCAGGAGGTGGTGAAATATTTGCACCCATGGAGGCAAAAGCAAAGGAACTGTTAATACTTCGAATATTATCCATGAAATTTTTGCTAAATTCACTTTGCCCTTTCAGCAAACGTGTAAAGACATCAGGGTATTGTAGTATGGGTACATGGACTTTACCCTTCTGACAGCAGAGCGTAAAGTTGTTATCAGAAGGTATCTCTGCTACAAAATGCAAAGCTTCGCAATGCTCACATACATGGGTCATGTCACCACAGCTGTGTTCGGTAATACTATTTTCATCATTAGTGAAAATGTGAGGTTGTAGTAGAAGTGCATGTCCAACCGATGGGGTGCGCCTAGTTTTGAGACCAACGTATATTTGTCTTGGTTGCACTTTCTGCGGGCTAACTGCAGCTTGTATGTGAAGAAACTGTGCGTTGGTATTGACTAATGGTGGTATTGATAGGGCAGAAACAGATTGCTGATTAGTTATGTCAGTGAACGGCATATGGGATGAAGTGTGGTAGTAACTTGTTCCACATGCTGATGTGGAAGCATCCTGTTGTGAGTCTACTAATAATGATGAGGAAGAAGCCGTCTGTTGTTGGCGGTGATGGCGTGTAGAGGCTTCTTCAGCCAATGTAATAGATTTAGAGTTAGGGGATTCGTGTGTGATTCGACGGCGTTTATAAGCCTTAATCTTGTCAAGTCGATGCTGTTTTTCCTCAGGAGTCTCATTAGCACGGCGTTGTTTTTGTTGTAGTGCTAAAGCTGCTTTCCTTTCACTGGCATTGGCATACTGTGCATCGGTATTGAATGGTGGTATTGATAGGGCAGAAACAGATTGCTGATTAGTTATGTCAGTGAACGGCATATGGGATGAAGTGTAGCAGTAAATTGTTCCACATGCTGATGTGGAAGCATCCTGTTGTGAGTCTAATAATAATGATGAGGAAGAGGCCGTCTGTTGTCGGCGGTGACGGCGTGCAGAGGCTTCTTCAGCCAATCTTATGGATTTAGAGTTAGGGGATTCGTGTGTGAGGCGACGGCGTTTATAAGCCTTAATCTTCTCAAGGCGATGGTGTTTTTCCTCAGGAGTCTCATTAGCACGGTGTTGTTTTTGTCGTAGTGCTAAAGCTGCTTTCCTTTCACTGGCATTGGCATACTTTTTGTTATGACTCATGTTGGCACAGGTAAAGGAGTCTATTTGGCAGTTATCTGGCAGTGAAGAAGGCGTCCTGGAGTATTGTAGAGTAAACAGATACTAATTGACCCTGTAATTGCCCAGCAGTAGTTATGAACTGGTAGTGGCAAATTGGCCCTGTAGTTAGACACCGGCAGAGGAGCAAGGCAGCAGTAGTTATGGCGGTAGAGGCAAATTGGCCCTGTAATTAGACACCGGCAGAGGAGCAAGGCAGCAGTAGTTATGGCGGTATTGGCAAATTGGCCCTGTAATTAGACACCGGCAGAGGAGCAATGCAGCAGTAGTTATGGCGGTAGAGGCAAATTGATCCTGTAATTAGACACCGGCAGAGGAGCAAGGCAGCAGTAGTTAAGGCGGTAGAGGCAAATTGTCCCTGTAATTAGACACCGGCAGAGGAGCAAGGCAGCAGTAGTTATGGCGGTAGAGGCAAATTGGCCCTGTAATTAGACACCGGCAGAGGAGCAAGGCAGCAGTAGTTATGGCGGTAGAGGCAAATTGATCCTGTAATTAGACACCGGCAGAGGAGCAAGGCAGCAGTAGTTATGGCGGTATAGGCAAATTGGCCCTGTAATTAGACACTGGCAGAGGAGCAAGGCAGCAGTAGTTATGGCGGTAGAGGCAAATTGGCCCTGTAATTAGACACTGGCAGAGGAGCAAGGCAGCAGTAGTTATGGCGGTAGAGACAAAATGGCCCTGTAATTAGACACCGGCAGAGGAGCAAGGCAGCAGTAGTTATGGCGGTAGAGGCAAATTGGCCCTGTAATTAGACACCGGCAGAGGAGCAAGGCAGCAGTAGTTATGGCGGTAGAGGCAAATTGGCCTTGTAATTAGACACCGGCAGTAAACAGGCAGATGACCAAAGCAGCAGTAGTTATGGCGATAGAGGCAAATTGGCCCTGTAATTAGACACCGGCAGAGGAGCAAGGCAGCAGTAGTTATGGCGGTAGAGGCAAATTGGCCTTGTAATTAGACACCGGCAGTAAACAGGCATAGGACCAAGGCAGCAGTAGTTATGGTGGTACAGGCAATGCCAAGCGTCCGCACAGCAAGTCGGCGTGAGGTAAATGACGCAATTTCACGAATGCAAGATGGCGTCGGCGAAATCTCGCGAGATTTCGCCGACGTCGTTAACACCTCTTGCCATGTTAACCCTCAACACACCACACCGCCTCAACACACTCCTCTCACCTTTCACCTCCACTCATGTCCACTCACTCTTTCACTCCACATACGTTCCTTTCTCTCACTCCGTTTCTCATACTCACACCGTCATCGTCGCTGCCCCGACATCTTCCTCCGCCGCCGCAATCCAGGATCCAGATGTTCTCCAGGCCGCCGACATGTTCTTGCGGGACGCCATCTTGGATTTCGTGAAATCCCGCGATATTCAAGATGGCGTCGCCCCCAACAACATGTCGCTGGCGTGGACGACATCGGGATCCAAAAAGATGGCGTCGGCGAAATCTCGCGAGATTACGCCGACGCCATTTTGGATCCCGATGTCGCCCACGCCAGCGACATGTTCTTGCGGGACGCCATCTTGGATATCGTGAAGTCCCGCGATATTAAAGATGGCGTCGCCGCAACAACATGTCGCTGGCATGGGCGACATCGGGATCCAAAATGGCGTCGGCGTAATCTCGCGAGATTTCGCAGACGCCATCTTTTTGGATCCCGATGTCGTCCACGCCAGAGACATGTTGTTGCGGCGACGCCATCTTTAATATCGCGGGACTTCACGATATCCAAGATGGCGTCCCGCAAGAACATGTCGGCGGCCTGGAGAACGTCTGGATCCTGGATCGCGGCGGCGGAGGAAGATGTCGGGGCAGCGACGATGACGGTGTGAGTATGAGAAACGGAGTGAGAGAAAGGAACGTATGTGGAGTGAAAGAGTGAGTGGACATGAGTGGAGGTGAAAGGTGAGAGGAGTGTGTGTTGAGGCGGTGTGGTGTGTTGAGGGTTAACATGTGCGTGTGTGTGTGGTGACGTCACCGGTTACAACTGGACGGAAGTTGTTACAACCGGAAGCTGCTTAGGGCATTTATTATTATAGATGTAGTGACCCAGTCCAGACTGGGTATGCCCCCTTAAGTAACCCTGGACCGTAACTTCTGTACCCTGCAACTCACTCCTAAGGTATCCTCTTACTGTTAGAAGGTTTAAATGAATCAAAAAACTCACTAATCTCATATATTCCTCAGGTATGTGTTTCAGTGTTCTATTAAGTGCACTTTTCATTTGTTGTGTTGCTTTATATATTAATCTCACAATGTGAAGTCTGACACAAGAATTGAGAGTTAGCCTATGGGTCAGTGACCCTGTCAACAAATAGGAACTACCTCCAGTCTCTGTGGAGACAAGACAGGGTTCTGGAAAGATGTGAAACAGAGCAGACCTCATGTGAGGGGTCTCCTGACCCCCTCCAGGCTCCAAGCCAGGAGGTTCATCCTTCTCTTCATCTCAAGACTTACAGCCAGGCCTAATGCCTTGGATCTTCCTCTGACTTCTACAGCCAAGATGACTGAAGACTTTTAACCCTGGATCCCCGCTGTCTGGTTTAAGGTCGCACTAAATGTGTACAGAAGAACCTATTGCTCTACGTGTTGAGGAAATCGAGGGTCCCCCGCCTCACCGTAAATTATCCATTATTTACTTCAAGTATATTTCTGCACATACTGTGACCAGGTGAGAAAATGAATACGGGATTTCGGGTCTGTAAATATTGCCATATATTCCCTCTTCTACCTTTAGGCTACCAAGAGACTTTGAACTTCTTATAACTGCCTGCAAGTACTGCTTCTAACTAATACAGGTTCTTAAAGGTCTGTGTCTGTGTCTGTGTCAGAATCCAATCCTGAACTGTATTGGCCGTGGATTCCCCACGTGAACTGTAAACTACTATTTCCATGTTATATCTCCCTGTTCTGCTGAAGTAAGGCTAGTTTCACACTTGCTTTTTTTGCAGCGCGTTTTTCCCGCAAAAAAACGCATTGAAAAAACGCATACAAAAGCATACAACTGCTGCGTTTTTTTCAAGCATTTTTATGAGCATGCATGAAAAAAACGCAGCGTTTTTATGCGTTTGTATGCGTTTTTAGTGCGTTTTTACCGCGTTTGCGTTTTTTTCCAACATTAGTTGGCCCCTCACACTAACCCAAACCATGACTTTACTAACCCTAACCCTGACCCTAACCCTAACCCTGACCCTAACCCTGACCCTAACCCTTAACCAAACCATACTTAACCCTAACCCTGACCCTAACCCTAACCCTGACCCTAACCCTTAACCAAACCATACTTAACCCTAACCCTGACCCTAACCCTGACCCTAACCCTAACCCTGACCCTAACCCTTAACCAAACCATACTTAACCCTAACCCTGACCCTAACCCTGACCCTAACCCTTAACCAAACCATACTTAACCCTGACCCTAACCCTGACCCTAACCCTAACCCTGACCCTAACCCTTAACCAAACCATACTTAACCCTAACCCTGACCCTAACCCCAACCCTAACCCTGACCCTAACCCTTAACCAAACCATACTTAACCCTAACCCTGACCTTAACCCTAACCCTAACCCTAACCCTGACCCTAACCCTTAACCAAACCATACTTAACCCTAACCCTGACCCTAACCCTTAACCAAACCATACTTAACCCTGACCCTAACCCTGACCCTAACCCTGACCCTAACCCTTAACCAAACCATACTTAACCCTAACCCTGACCCTAACCCCAACCCTAACCCTGACCCTTAACCAAACCATACTTAACCCTAACCCTGACCCTAACCCTGACCCTAACCCTTAACCAAACCATACTTAACCCTAACCCTAACCCTAACCCTGACCCTGACCCTTAACCAAACCATACTTAACCCTAACCCTGACCCTAACCCTAACCCTGACCCTAACCCTTAACCAAACCATACTTAACCCTAACCCTGACCCTAACCCCAACCCTGACCCTGACCCTTAACCAAACCATACTTAACCCTAACCATGACCCTAACCCCAACCCTAACCCTGACCCTGACCCTAACCCTAACCCTAAACCCCTAAATTCCATGGTTAAAAAAAAAAAACGCATGTGCAAAAAAAACGCATACATGAGCATGCCAGTGCGCATGTATGCGCATCCATAGGCTATAATGGCCATTTTTAGCGCAAAACGTGCGCATATGTGCGCATGCGCTTTTTTGCAGGGCCAAAAAATGCAACATGCTGCGTCTGGAAAATCCAAACGCACACCCCCAAAAAACGCAGCGCATGAAAATCGCATACATGCGCTTACCAGCGCGCAGGTATACGCACCCATGTTAAATATAGGGGAAAAAACGCATGCGCAGGTATGCGTTTTTTTCCAGCGCTAAAAAACGCAAATGTGAAACCAGCCTAAAGCAGCTGTTATCCCCGAGACCTGTTGTCTGTGGTTACTCAATTGGCTGTGGACACTGCGTGGGGGTGGATAAAAGTAAACGGAATAGCCCCGTACCAGGGCTGTTGCATACTCACCCGGGGGCGGTCCGGTCTGATGGTCTTCACAGGTCCGGGTCCGGCACCTCCCATCTTCATGCGATGTCATCTTCCTTGCTTTGTGTTGTGGCTTCTGCGCAGTCGTATTGATCTGCCCTGTTGAGGGCAGAGCAAAGTACTGCAGAGCGCAGGCCCCGGGAAAGGTCAGAGAGGCCCTGCGCACTGCAGTACTTGGCTCTGCCCTCAACAGGGCAGATCAATACGCCTGCGCAGGAGCCACAACACGAAGCAAGGAAGATGACGACATTGCATGAAGATGGGAGGCGCCGGACCAGGACCTGTGACGTCCATCGGACCGGACCGCCCCCGGGTGAGTATAATAAAAAAAAAAACGGATTACTTACCGGTAATGCTCTTTTATAGAATCCACGACAGCACCCACCGAGAGGGTATCGGCCCCTATGAACAGGAAACCTACAGAGATATAGTTGTGGCCAAAAGTATTGACACCCCTGCAATTCTGTCAGATAATACTCAGTTTCTTCCTGAAAATAATTGCAAACACAAATTCTTTGGTATTATTATCTTCATTTAATTTGTCTTAAATTAAAAAACACAAAAGAGAATGAAGCAAAAAGCAAAACATTGATCATTTCACACAAAACTCCAAAAATGGGCCAGACAAAAGTATTGGCACCCTCAGTCTAATACTTGGTTGCACAACCTTTAGCCAAAATAACTGCGACCAACCACTTCCGGTAACCATCAATGAGTTTCTTACAATGCTATGCTGGAATTTTAGACCATTCTTTGGCAAACTGCTCCAGGTCCCTGGTATTTGAAGGGTGCCTTCTCCAAACTGCCATTTTTAGATCTCTCCACAGGTGTTCTATGGGATTAGGTCTGGACTCATTGCTGGCCACCTCAGAAGTCTCCAGTGCTTTCTCTCAAACCATTTTCTAGTGCTTTTTGAAGTGTGTTTTGGGTCATTGTCCTGCTGGAAGACCCATGACCTCTGAGGGAGACCCAGCTTTCTCACACTGGGTCCTACATTATGCTGAAAAATTTGTTGGTAGTCTTCAGACTTCATAATGCCATGCACACGGTCAAGCAGTCCACTGCCTGAGGCAGCAAAGCAACCCCAAAACATCAGGGAACCTCCGCCATGTTTGACTGTAGGGACCGTGTTCTTTTCTTTGAATGCCTCTTTTTTTCTCCTGTAAACTCTATGTTGATGCCTTCGCCCAAAAAGCTCTACTTTTGTCTCATCTGACCAGAGAACATTCTTCCAAAACGTTTTAGGCTTTTTCAGGTAAGTTTTGGCAAACTCCAGCCTGGCTTTTTTATGTCTCGGGGTAAGAAGTGGGGTCTTCCTGGGTGTGCTACCATACAGTCCCTTTTCATTCAGATGCCGACGGATAGTACGGGTTGACACTGTTGTACCCTTGGACTGCGGGGCAGCTTGAACTTGTTTGGATGTTAGTCGAGGTTCTTTATCCAACATCCGCACAATCTTGCTTTGAAATCTCTTGTCAATTTTTCTTTTCCTTCCACATCTAGGGAGGTTAGCCACATTGCCATGGGCTTTAAACTTCTTGATGACACTGCGCAGGAACAATCAGGTCTTTGGAGATGGACTTGTAGCCTTGAGATTTCTCATGCTTCCTCACAATTTGGTTTCTCAAGTCCTCAGACAGTTCTTTGGTCTTCTTTCTTTTCTCCATGCTCAATGTAGTACACACAAGGACACAGGACATAGGTTGAGTTAACTTTAATCCATGTCAACTGGCTGCAAGTGTGATTTAGTTATTGCCAACACCTGTTAGGTGCCACAGGTAAGTTACAGGTGCTGTTAATTACACAAATTAGAGAAGCATCACATGATTTTTCAAACAGTGCCAATACTTTTGTCCACCCTCTATTTTATGTTTAACATACATAGTAACATAGTAAAATAGTTATTAAGGTTGAAGGGAGACTTTAAGTCTATCTAGTTCAACCCATATCCTGTCCTAACCTGCCCTAACAGGTTGATCCAGAGGAAGGCAAAAAAAACCCATGTGGCAAACAGTAAGCTTCACATTGGGGAAAAATATTCCTTCCCGACTCCACATACGGCAATCAGACTAGCTCCCTGGATCAACGCAATATTAAGGAAACTAGTGTATACACCCTCTAATATTATACTTTTCAAGAAAGGCATCCAGTCCCTTCTTAAATTTTAGTAGGGAATCACTCATTACAACATCATATGGCAGAGAGTTCCATAGTCTCACTGCTCTTACAGTAAAGAATCCGCGTCTGTGAGTATTCTTAAACCTTCTTTCCTCAAGACGTAGAGGATGCCCCCTTGTCCCCGTCACAGGTCTAAGAGTAAAAAGATCATTAGAAAGGTCTTTGTACTGTCCCCGTATATATTTATACATTGTAATAAGATCACCCTAAGCCTTCGATTCTCCAAACTAAATAACCCCAAGTGTAATAACCTGTCTTGGTATTGCAGACCCCCTAGTTCCCTAATAACCTTGGTTGCTCTTCTCTGCACCCGCTCCAGTTCAGCTATGTCTTTCTTATACACCGGAGACCAGAACTGTACACAGTATTCTAAGTGTGGTCGAACTAGTGACTTATATGGAGGTAAAATTATGTTCTCCTCATGAGCATCTATGCCTCTTTTAATGCATCCCATTATTTTATTTGCCTTTGCAGCAGCTGCCTGACACTGGCCACTAAATGTGAGTTTGTCGTCCACCCATACACCCAGGTCCTTTTCAATGACAGTTTTGCCTAGTGTTTTACAATTAAGCACATAATTATACATCTTATTCGTTCTACCCAAGTGCATGACCTTACATTTATCCCCATTAAAGCTCATTTGCCATTTATCAGCCCAAGCTTCTAGTTTACATAAATCTTCCTGTTATATAAAATTGTCCTCCTCTGTATTGATTACCCTGCAGAGTTTAGTGTCTTCTGCAAATATTGAAATTCTACTCTCTATGCCCCCTACAAGGTCATCAATAAATATGTTAAGAAGCGGGCCCAAAACTGACCCCTGTGGTACCCCACTGCTAACCGTGACCCAGTCAAAGTGTGCTCCATTAATAACCACCCTTTGTTTCCTATCCCTGAGCCAGCTCTTAACCCACCTACAAATATTTTCCCCTATCCCCATTGCTCTCATTTTATGTATCAACCTTTTGTGTGGCACCGTATCAAAAGCTTTTGAAAAGTCCATGTACACCACGTCCACTGCATTCCCTTGGTCCAGTCCAGAACTTACCTCTTCATAAAAGCTTATCAGATTAGTCTGACAGGAACAGTCCCTTGTAAACCCATGTTGATATTGGGTCATGAGGTTATTCTTCTCCAGATACTCCAGTATAGTATCTCTTAGAAAACCCTTCAGTATTTTACCCACAGTTGAGGTTAAACTTACTGGCCTATAATTTCCAAGTTCAGTTTTTGTTCCATTTTTGAATATTGGCACCACATTTGCTACACGCCAGTCTTGAGGTACAGACCCTGTTATTATGGAATCCTTAAAGATTAAAAATAAAGGTCTATCTATGACTGTGCTTAATTCCTGCAGTACTCGGTGGTGTATCCCATCCGGGCCCGGGGATTTGTCAATTTTAGTGATTTTTAGACGCCGCCGTACTTCCTGCAGGGTTAAGCAAGTGACATTTAATGGAGAATTTTTATCCCTGATCATGTTATTAGTCATGGGATTTTCTTGTATAAATACTGTTGAAAAAAAAGTCATTTAGCATATTGGCTTTTTCCTCATCCACCATTTCACCCAGACTATTTTTAAGGGGACCATCACTATCATTTTTTAGTTTCTTTGGTGTGGAATTATATCCAATTTGGCTTTAGGACAATTCTTTTTGTGTTTTTCATTTAAGACAAATTAAATGAAGATAATAATACCAAAGAATTTGTGTTTGCAATCATTTTCAGGAAGAAACTAAGTATTATCTGACAGAATTGCAGGGGTGTCAATACTTTTGGCCACAACTGTAAAAGGGGCTGCCCCCTCGCTCCCTCAGTTGGATTATAGAGAATGAGAGGAACTGCCACACAAGCTTTAGTTAACTGCCCTGCAAGCCATTTAAAGTAAGTACATATTTACATCTTCACCTATATAAATATACTAGCTGAAGAGCCCGGGATAGGTACTTCACTAGAGAAGGTTCCTGTGTAAAAGCTAAAATTTCCTCCACACCTTGGTGTATATCTTGGTCGTGGCCTCTTTTCTACTGTGCAGAATGGTATTAATTAAATTCTCCGAGAACCCCCTTAATCTCAGTAACTGCCTCTCAAGTTCCATGCCGTCAGGCGTAGACCCTTCACCCGAGGATGAAGGAAGGGTCCCTGAGAGAGCATGTTCCGATCCCACAGGAGGATCCAGGGGTCAGACAAAGACATGGCTCTGAGCCCTGAAAACCAAAGTCTCTTTGGCCAAAATGGAGCAATCAGGATTACTCTCGCCTTCTCTCATATTTCTGATGACCAATGGGATTATAATCAGAGGGAAGGCATACGCCAGACATAAAGGCCACGGGGATTGAAGAGAGTCAAGCATATCAAGTCGGTTCACTCGGTATAGCAAAGCAAATTTTTTGACCTGCCTGTTGGCCCTTGTCGCAAACAGGTCTATTTCCAGAAGACCCCATAAAGCTGTTATTTTCCTGAAGATGGGACAGCTGAGCATCCATTCCCCCTGATGCCGGGTATGGCGGCAGAGGAAGTCTGCTCTGAAGTTGTCTACTTCCCTGATGTGGAGGGCTGATAGGGACAAAAGGTGTGCCTCGGCTATCTGCAGGATTCTCTCTGTGGAAGACATCAGTATTCTTGATCGCGTTCTTCCTTGATGATTTAAATAGGCTACCAAGGTGGCGTTGTCCGACAGAACTCTAATATGAGATCGTCGCAGCTGTGGAAGGAATTCACGTATAGCATGATCAATTGCTTTTAGCTTTCTCAGATTAGAAGAGTCGTCTGCCTCACTTATGGACCATTGTCCTTGGACTACACTTTACCTAAATAAGCCCCCCACCCGAAGGGACTAGCATCCATAGTAATTACTTTTGAGGGTCTTAGCACCCACTGGACCCCCCTAGAGAGATGGCCCCGGTCCAGCCTCCATGACAGGGAACTACCTCAGATGACAGGAGTATCTTTCTCTCCAACCGTCCTTGAAGTTGCTCCTTCACTTGCAGGATCATTTGCTGCAACTGTCTAGTGTTTAACTGAACCCACTGCACTGCAGGAATACTTAGTAAGGGAGCCGAGAAGGAACATAGCTTCCCTTAGGGACATTTTAGGGTTGTCCATTGCTGACTGTATTTTATTATTGTCAACATGTTGTCTTCCGGGAGGAGACATTTTTGACAGAGTCCAGATGGAGGCCTAGGAACGTCTGCCGAGTCATCGGGAGCAATCTGGATTTGGTCCAGTTGATCAGCCATCCCAAAGCCTGCAAAGATGAAATTGCATCAGCCAGTCGAAGTTCACATTGGGAGACGGAGTTTCCTACCACCAGTTAATCGTCTAGGTATGGGACTATTAAAGTGTCCTTCAATTGCACAGACGCCATCAACTCTAACATTAGCTTGGTGAAAACCCAGGAAGCAATGGATAAGCCGAAGGGCATTGCTGCAAACTGAAGATGGTGGACACGGCCTTCCAAAGTGACCACCACTCGAAGATACTGTTGATGCATGGCATGTATTGGCAGATGATAGTATGCATCCTTCAGATCCAGGACCGCCATGATGCACCTGGGAAACAAAAGTTTAACTGCTGAACATATGGACTTCCACTAGCACATGTTTGGTTAGCAGACCCCTGATTTTCAACTCCACAGCCTCCTTCTGATCGTGAGACATTAGAGAAGTCAATATGAATGAGTCCGGATGGACCAGGGCAAACTATAACTTTAGGCCCGACCATACGAGGCTAATGGCCCAGGGATTGGATGCTACTGCCTTCCATTGCTGGCTGAAAAATGATAACCTGCTACCCACCGGAGAGTTGGTGTTAGCGGAACTTGTCTCGACGCTTGTAGGAAGTTTAGCCAAATAAGTCACCTCTGTGCTTGGCCTCCCTGTTGTCCTGGCGTCTCTGGTTCTTATAGGCTCTCCGAATGGCTGCTTTCTGAAAGCCCTCCTATAGAACGGAACATATGAGTTAGGGAACCCCTTCTTTCTTTCGTCCGCTTTGGTATCTCGTCAAGCATTGTGCTGAACAGGTACTCACCCTGACATGGTAGAGAGCAGAGTTTTGCTTTAGCCTGCGTGTCGCCTCTCCAGCCCTTTAACCATAAGGCACGAAGGGCTGCGTTAGTCAAGCCTGCTGATCTGGCCGCCAGATACAGGGAATCAACTGAAGCATCTGCCAGGAAGACCGTTGCGTCTCTAATAAGAGGGATAGAGGCCCGTAACTTGTCTCTAGACAAACCTCCTTTAATGTTTTCTTCCAGCTGATCTAGCCACACTAGCATAGATATTGCTGTGCAAATAGCTGATATTGCTGGCCTAAAGGCCCCCGTGCATGACTCCCAGGACCTTTTAAGGAGTGTATCTGCCTTACAATCCAAGGGGTCAGCTAGAGTTCCTGAATTCTCTATGGGCAAGGAAGAACGACATGAGGTTGATGCCACAGCTGCATCCACCTTAGGAACCTTTGACCAAGATGTTAAATCCTCATTGTCAAAGGGGTACCGCCATGTGGATGTTGAGGGAAGGAATCCTCGCCCTTGCTTCTCCCACTCCTTTTTAAAGGGAAGGTGCCATGTTTTTTCATAATTTAATGTAAAAAAGAAAATAGTATAAAAAGATATTGTCCCCTAAGCTTGACTCAGTGATGTGTATGTTTTTTGTTTACTGTATTAATGCAGCCACTGGGGGCTGCCATCTTACCTTTCTGGCTGCTGAACGACACTTTCATTTTTTTTTTTTTTTTTTTTTAAACTGTCTTTATTGAGTGTAATACAAAGTATACATATAATGTCCAATAACATAACAGAAGAACATTTATGCATTATTATTAACATTAGACGGCTTTTTTTCAACTATAACACTCCGCCCCTCCCCTCCCCCGGACAAACTCCATATCTTCGTAACGCAATTTTAATCCAGTCTAACAGGGATATTACCAGCAAGCTGCTCTCATATACCAGTTGGTGAGCTGGAAACAAGTATGTATCGCTTGTCACGTGGAAGATGTCTGAGTATTGATAAAAGAGGACCATGTGAAAAAAAATCGTTCAGTGTCTTTCTTTATTAAGTAAGGCCTCTATCCAATCCATTTTGAAGAGATATGTTACTTTGGTAGTAATTAAGCTTAAAGAAGGTGTTACATCCTGTGCCCACACATGGATAATGTTTTTACGTGTGGCTGCCGCCCATATGAACAAGATGCGGCGCTGCTGGACAGAAAGCCTCACCAACTGGTCCTGTGCGAGAATACTAAATATGGCACACTCCGGGGAGAGAGAGATAGATATGCCAAAAGTGTTGATGAGGTGTTGCAGAAGTGTATCCCACACCTCCCTTATTTTTGGGCAGTCCCAAAGGCAATGGAAAATATCAGCTGGAGAGTGTAAGAATTTAGGACAGGGATAGTCCCTTGAGGGGGACATTTTAGACTTGACCTCCGGGGAGATGTATGCTCCATGAAATATCATAAGAGACATGGTTATGTAACTGTTATATGGTAATATAGAGTTAATACGCAGAGTGGCTTTCAAAAGGTCATTTACCCGACAGTTCACTAATTGAGCAACCCATTTTCCAGGGCCTGGTGAAGAGTCTGACCAATGTATAGAAGGCTTTAATGATTTATATATAAGAATCATAGAATAAGTTCCTATTTGGGCTTTAATGGATATTAAATTTAGAGGGTGTGTTCTAGCATCATCCGGTATGTCTCGCAATATTGAGCTTACGTAATGTCTAATTTGAGAGATAGTAAAATTGTCTTCTGTAAGGATTGGGTATTTGAAAACCATGTCCTCTAAGGTAAAGAAGGCATTGATTATTTGTTAACGTATCTCGGACCAGTCTACACCCATTGTTTCCAAGCACCTTGTAAATGGGAGGTGGCTTGCCTTGTAGAAAGGAGGGGTTACCTTGAAAGTGAAGAAACATCGAGATGTGGGGGTCAAGACCGCTAACTCGTCTAGCTTGACAGACTTTATTTGCATATTCGTCTAGCTTGACGCCATCCCAAGATTACCGATCATAATAGAGGATTATCTCTAACCTCCACTGGAATTTCAGCATTTGATAGGTGAAGCAATGCTGGGAGGCTGAAGGGTCTACACATGGCCTCATCTATTGGGGTATTAGTGAAGCGATTAAAGGCGTATATCCAATCAAGGGAATGGCGAAAAGCAACCGCTATACTGTAGAGGCGTAAATTTGGGAGATTAAGTCCATCCAAAGATTTGGCTTGCTGTAGCTTAAAAACACTAATTCTAGAGCCCCCTTCTGAGTCCCAAATAAATTGGCGGAAGGCTCGTGTCAGTAGCCTATCATCAGCTTTAGAAAGTAGAACCGGGAGCATCTGTAAAGGAAAGAGTATTTTAGGGAAAGAGATCATTTTAATTAGATGGGCTTTACCTGCAAAGGATAATTTGAGGGATTTCCAGGATTCAATTTCTTGTATAACTACAGAAATAAGAGGCTGAACATTTAATTTATAGATATCATGAGGATTTGATGGTAGGTCAACACCTAGATAAGGTAAAGAATTTCTCCTCCACTGAAAGGGAACGGCCACTGTTTCTGAGCAATCTTAAAAATAGCTAAAGCATGAGATTTATTATAGTTTATATGAAATCCCGAAACTGCTCCAAATTCATTAAAGGCATCCATTATAGAGGAAATGGATTCCTTAGGATTGGATATCATGAGTAAGATGTTGGAGCGCCCCGCGGGGCCTGGAGGTACTCGGTTCCGGGCCCGTCGACTTCCAAGGAGGATAATAATAATAATAATCTTTATTTTTATATAGCGCTAACATATTCCACAGCGCTTTACAGTTTGCACATATTATCATCACTGTCCCCGATGGGGCTCACAATCTAAATTCCCTATCAGTATGTCTGGTGTCACGGTGGCGGCGACCTGGTCCCTGGCCCAGAGGCGTCCAGTAATAAAAATAAGGGAAAGTTGTGTGGTATTTATGTGGTTAAAAAATGAAAATAAAGTTATTAGATGGTGAAATACGTGACGCCACCTGTGGTATTCTAGTCAGAGGTGACCAGCGCTGCGGTGTTGCTTCTCTGGGATGGATGTTGGGCGCAGCTATGATGTTGTAGCCCTTCACAGGTAGGGCTGTAGTCCAGGGGCAAAAATGTTAAATAAATAGTAAAAGTGGCTGTAAACGTTGGGGTGCAGATAAATGAGAAAGATGCAGAGAGGTGCAGTTTCTTTACCTTTTACTGGTAATTGGTTGTAGTCCGGAGTACCACATACAGGTGATGGAATGGGAATGAGTATGGCTCTCCTGGAGGCATTCAGGGGATCCACCTTGCCAGGTGGGGATTTAGGACCTTCCTTTCTGTGCTGTGTGTGTGAGTCTCCGCTGTATATAACTATGCTGCGACCCTCTATTCGTGATGGTTTCACTAACCTGTATGGCTGTCAGCGTAAGCCTATTCCACAGGTACCATTCTCTTCACCGTTGGCCCTGGGCTCCTTATCCACTGCCGTGCCCTCAGGTGATTAATGTGCACAGGAATTTACAATCCCCTATACTTTCAGATTCGGCTATCAGCACTTACAGCTCCTGTCAGCCTAGGACTGTGATGTCCCTTTTCTCTTTATTAGCGCTTCACTCAGGGGTCTGCTATATGCAGTATTTTAGCTTCCCTAGAGTCTCCCAGTCTCTGCTCTTGTCCTTTCCCTCTTCACAGATCAGCTGCCTGTCTTGAACTGACTGGATCTTCCAGAAAGATCTCTTTACCTCACCTCCTCATGTTTAGCTGTCCTCATTTCTCCTCACAGCTCACAGCTGTTTCGTTTCCATTACAACCCCCTCAGCTGATTTCTAGCTGACTCACCAACCCCCTCTGCTGGCCAGAATTTATAAGACATCTCCCTTTTCTGACCTGCAGCAGGAAATTGTGATTAAATCTATGCTGCCTGGCATGGGGTCCCTTTCTGCCTCCAAGCATGACTTTACCCATTAGAGGGAGGTAATGTCACTGTGACAACCGGACTCTGGGTTGTCACATTATCATCAACAAATGCCAATGTTTTAAGTGTATGGTGACCGACCCCTATGCCCCCAAAGGAAGGGATCATCTCCAGATATCTTAGTAAGGGATCAAGGGCAATATTAAACAACAAAGGTGACAGAGGACAGCCCTGCCTCGTCCCCCTGAAGATGGAAAAAGGGGTTGACTGGATACCATTAAACCAAATTGAAGATTGGGAGTTAGTGTAAATTGTGTGTATAAAATTAAAAAAGGTAAAGCCAAACAGTCTATACTTCAGAGTCCTGATGAGACCAGGACACACGATCAAAAGCCTTATCAGCGTCGAGGCTGATCAGTATATTCTGCTTGGCCTTAGCCTGATAACTATGTGTGATGGCCGCTAACGCCGTCCTGATATTGTAAGTGATAGACCGACCATGGACAAAGCCCGTTTGAGATGAGGTAAGAATATCAGGAAGCATAGACTGTAATCTATTAGCCATGATTTTGGTGAGCAATTTAAAATCAACATTTAAAAGGGAAATCGGGCGGTACGAGGCAGGGAGAAGCGGATCTTTGCCCGGCTTTAGAAGTAATGACAGGCTTCATTAAATTGATCCGGCAGAGAACCCGAGTCCAAAATATGGTTAAAAAGAGAGGTGAGGTGTGGAGTAATTAAGGGTTGTAACAGCTGCCAGGAGACGGCCTGGTTTGTTACCCCAACGAAAATAACGGTTACGTTGATGAGCTATTTGGTTGTGTGCCTGCTCATGTAATAGGGTATTTAAATTTTGTTTAGCTGTCAGGTAAGCCTCTCTGGAGGAGGGAGTATTATGTAATTTAAAGTCTCTATATGACTGAGTGAGCTGGTCTAGGTGAGGCCACAAGGAGGACAACAACTTTCTTTTTTCTGGGACACATAAGAGATAACAGGTCCCCTAAGTACTGTTTTAGCAGTGGCCCAAAATAGATTGATATCGTCCAAGTGTTCCAAGTTGTCCTCCACGAAAGTCTCACACCAGCTTGTCATATAGCGCTTGAAATCATCTGAAGTATAGAGATAAGAGGGTAAACGCCAGCGCAAAGACACACATATATTAGTGGGGCGTTCCAGAGTAAGTAAGACCGGGGAGTGGTCTGAGATAATTGAAGGGAGAATGTCAACTGTTTTTAGAAGGGAAAGAAGAGAAGCAGAAGTTAGCCAATAATCAATTTGAGTGTGAACATCATGTACCCTAGAATAGAAGGTATATTCTCTTTCCGTAGGGTGGCAGCATCTCCAGGCATCAACCAAGTCAAGCCTGTTTAACAAGGTAGAAATCGTTCTGGATGGAGGGTGAGATGCGGGCAGAGGGGAAGATCTGTCCAAAAAAGCATCATGAAAGGTGTTTAAATCTGCCAGCCGTGAACCATCGCTTCAAGTTTAGCAAAGGAGGGGCTAGTAGTATTGGGTGCATAAACATTTATATGGCAATATTCTCGCTGTTCAATAATAGCTCTGACTAATATATATCGCCCTGCCTGGTCCCTCACCACATCCTGTATAGAATAATCGAGATCCTTATGATACAAAATGGCCACATCATGTTTTTTCTGTGTAAAGGAAGCCTCCAAACACTTCGCATAATATCTATTACAGAGCGCTGGGTGACCCCTGCATAGACAGTGGGTTTCTTGTAAAAAGACAGTATGGGGGCGTAGACGAGTAATGTGATCTAGTACTTTTCTGCGCTTTACCGGTGAACTGAGGCCAGCCACATTCCATGATAGAAGTTCGATGGAGCGTATATTAATGTGAGAAGCTATGTTATTAGGGGCAGCGATGTTAACCTATCCCACATTGGGGATAGAATGTAGAAATGAGAAAAAAAAGAGTAGTTGGGCAAAGGTCTATCCCAGCGAGCAAACCTACCAACCCAAGTTAGCCAAAAAGACCAGACATAGAGCGTGCCCAAGGAGAGGGAAGCCACCCCCACCCCCAACTGAACTGAGAAACAACATATAAACCAAAAAGTTAAACATCGGGTTATCTTAACTAATGGTATCCCCTAGAAGGAAAAACATGAGATAAGAACAAAAGTTCAATATAGATCAAGCCATAAGCTCAAAGTCAAATCTTAAAGGCAAAATAACACATGGCTATAAATCAGTCAAGTGACCGGAGAAGAAGCCCGGAAAGAGCGCTCAACTTCCTCTAATGCTTTATCTTGGTCATCAAAAAATACCGATTTTCCTTGAAGCACCACCCGAAGGCATGCAGGGTAGAGAAGAGCAAAACAATTGCCTTTGTTATGTAATAGTTTACATACTGAAGAAAAAGCACGACGCTTGGTCACCACCAAGGAGGAGAAATCTTGAAACATAAGGAGGGAATGGCCCTCGTATTTCAATGAGAAGGTGGCTCGGTACGCCCGGAGCAACTGAAGTTTGTCCTGGTAATTGAGTAACTTGAAAATTACCGGGCATGGATGAGCTTTCGGATCAGAGCGCTCAGGTCCAATTCTGTGCGCTCGCTCCACCACCATAGAGCCAGGCAAATTGAGTGCTCGTGGGAGCCATGAGGAAGTAAGGTGGTGTGATGTGATGTGATTGATTCCAGTGATGATTGAAAAGATTGAAGTCTGGCGTCAGTCACCAGCATGAGCTTCATTGTAATAGAAGCAATTGCTTGCAGGGATTCCTCAGACATGGTGGTGTTAGTCAGATGTTTTAGGAGATTTGGCAACCTGAGCTCTGGTCTTGACCGGTTTGGAGCTAACCTGATTCACGAATTTATCCATGGATGGTGGAGCAGAGTATGCAGCCATGAGGTATACACAGAGAGGGGGGGAAACCACAGTCAAGATATGGCTAAAGAAGTTTACATAGTCCTGTTATCAAAGGTATATTCCAAATTGGGCCGGGGTCAACCGCAATACGGAAGGCAAGCCCTGACAAAAGGGGGCTTTATCTGTTATTTATCCAAACACATGTAGGTGTAAGCAGGCGCCGTTATAAAAAAAAAAAGCAGTAGTCGCTGCTCAGCGCTGACCTCCGGAGTTTATCTCAATAACTGGCTATGTAGTTGTAGTCAAATTTTCAGTTTTCATCCCTCGGTGTTATGATCAAGAGGATATGTAGTGTACAAACTCCAAATATAAATTTATAGTGTGTTTTCCTCTCTTGGCCACAAGATGCCGCCAAAGTTCCAGCTTGTGCTGGGGACTTTCCAGCCTATGTGTGTCTGCCAGCACTCCCTGGCCTCCTGCCTCTCACCCCTCAGCGTTTATGGCCTCTCTGGTTCTGAACTGCCCTCTCTCTCCCTAGTGCCTGCACCTACCAGTCAAGTGCTGCTGTGGATCCACTGCCTGGCTGGGTGAGTCAGATTCCCTCAGGAAAGGTGGAGAGGAGGTTTCTAGTCCCATCTGCTGTAGGGTTCATCTGGTTGGATCATTGTCCAGGCTTTGTGCATCCAGTGGTGAGTCTGTGTGAGCTCACCCCGGGGGCTCCTTTCTACCGTCCAGCTTCTGTGGTGGCTGCAGGGATTCTGCTGTGGGTCAGCAATCACTTTTGGTCAGGCTCTCATCTGTCGGTGTAGGCCGCAGGCCTCACATCTGCTATGATGCCTTTGACTCCCCTGGGCAAGAATTTACAGTCCAGATCCCAATATAATGGGCTTTCAGGGATCCTGAGTTTAGGTGTGCTCCAATTGTTGTTTGTGGGGGTCCTGATTGAGCTGGATGGAGTGGATTGATAAGCCCAGTCTTGGAGCTCCTCTATGTGTGTCTGTTCATGTCGGCAGCCATCTTGGAGCTCTTGAACGACACTTTCCATGCTTATTTATGGCAGTCCCTGGGCATAAGACACAAGAGTCGGCTGCCGACCCTATCTCTTTCATTGCAGCTGCATCAGGAGTGAACTGGGCACGCCTCTGTGGGCAGCTCAATTCACAGCTGTAGGTGTGGCCAGGCGCCATCTTATTAGAGCCCAGTGCTTTCCTTTTAGCTCCATTTACACTATATTACAAGCCTTGTTAGCCTTATGCTGGAACAGTACAGCATCAGTGATAAGTGCAGACGTACTTTTTGGCCCTGCGGATTTTTCCGCGCAGAATTGAAGAAATCCGCAGGTCAAATGACCTGCATTTTTCCTGCGGATTTCTTCCTTTTCTCTTGCGGTTTTTGTGCGATTTTCCCCTGCGGATTTGGAGAATGGAGCAGCTGGAAAACCGCATAAAAGAAGTGACATGCTGCTTATTTTGAACCACACGAAAACCGCGCGGAAAAATCCGCAGCGTCTGCACAGCGTTTTTTTTTTCTATTGACTAACATGCTACTGTACATCACAATGCGGATATGCAGCGTTTCTGCGCGGTAAAATCCGCTGCGGATCCACTGGAAATCTGCATCGTGTGCACATGGCCTAACAGGGCTTGGATGTTCACTCTGCACATAACAGCTGCAGGAGAGGATACAGGACGAGCTCCTGGAGACCCAGCTGCTCTTTCCAAAACACCCGACCAGCTGCTGCCCCTGCTCTTGCAAAACATAGGAGCTGCTCCCTGCTGTTTCAAAACACTTAGACATCTGCTGGACATCTAATCCTATCCTGTGTGATACTGCCTGCTGAGCCGTGTATCTAATCCTCTCCTGTGTGATACTGACTTCTGAGCTGTGTATCTAATCCTCTCCTGTGTGCTACTGACTGCTGAGCCGTGTATCTAATCCTATCCTGTGTGATACTGACTGCTGAGCCGTGTATCTAATCCAATCCTGTGTGATACTGCTCTCCTGAAACACTCTGTGTTGCTGTCTCCCTGCTCCTCCACCAAATATCTCCCTGTGCCCCCCATAGACCAGCACACTGCTCTCCTGAAATACTCTGTGCTGCTGTCACCATGCTCCTCCCCCATATATCTCTCTGTGTGCCCCCCATAGACCAGCACACTGCTCGCCTGAAATACTCTGTGCTGCTGTCACCCTGCTCCTTCACCATATATCTCCCTCTGTGCCCCCCATAGACCAGTACACTGCTCTCCTGAAATACTCTGTGCTGCTGTCACCCTGATCCTCCCCCATATATCTCCCTCTGTGCCCCCATAGATCGATCGGTACACTGCTCTCCTGAAATACTCTGTGCTGCTGTCACTCTGCTCCCCCCCATATATCTCCCTCTGTGACCCCCCCATAGACCAGTACACTGCTCTTATGAAATACTCTGTGCTGCTGTCACCCTGCTCCTCCCCCATATATCTCCCTCTGTGCCCCCCATAGATCAGCACACTGCTCTCCTGAAATAATCTGTGCTGCTGTCACCCTGCTCCCTCCGCCATATATCTCCCTCTGTGCCCCCCATAGATCAGCACACTGCTCTCCTGAAATACTCTGTGCTGCTGTGACCGTGCTCCTCCACCATATATCTCCCTCTGTGACCCCCCCATCGACAAGTACACTGCTCTCCTGAAATACTCTGTGCTGCTGTCACCCTGCTCCTCCCCCATATATCTCCCTCTGTGACCCCCCATAGACCCGCACACTGCTCTCCTGAAATACTCTGTGCTGCTGTCACCCTGCTCCTCCCCCAAATATCTCCCTCTGTGGCCCCCCATAGACCCGCTCACTGCTCTCCTGAAATACTCTGTGCTGCTGTCACCCTGCTCCTCCCCCATATATCTCCCTCTGTGACCCCCCCATAGAACAGCACACTGCTCTCCTGAAATAATCTGTGCTGCTGTCACCCTGCTCCCTCCGCCATATATCTCCCTCTGTGCCCCCCATAGATCAGCACACTGCTCTCCTGAAATACTCTGTGCTGCTGTGACCGTGCTCCTCCACCATATATCTCCCTCTGTGACCCCCCCATCGACAAGTACACTGCTCTCCTGAAATACTCTGTGCTGCTGTCACCCTGCTCCTCCCCCATATATCTCCCTCTGTGACCCCCCATAGACCCGCACACTGCTCTCCTGAAATACTCTGTGCTGCTGTCACCCTGCTCCTCCCCCATATATCTCCCTCTGTGGCCCCCCATAGACCTGCACACTGCTCTCCTGAAATACTCTGTGCTGCTGTCACCCTGCTCCTCCCCCATATATCTCCCTGTGACCCCCCCATAGAACAGCACACTGCTCTCCTGAAATAATCTGTGCTGCTGTCACCCTGCTCCCTCCGCCATATATCTCCCTCTGTGCCCCCCATAGATCAGCACACTGCTCTCCTGAAATACTCTGTGCTGCTGTGACCGTGCTCCTCCACCATATATCTCCCTCTGTGACCCCCCCATCGACAAGTACACTGCTCTCCTGAAATACTCTGTGCTGCTGTCACCCTGCTCCTCCCCCATATATCTCCCTCTGTGACCCCCCATAGACCCGCACACTGCTCTCCTGAAATACTCTGTGCTGCTGTCACCCTGCTCCTCCCCCATATATCTCCCTCTGTGGCCCCCCATAGACCTGCACACTGCTCTCCTGAACTACTCTATGCTGCTGTCACCCTGCTCCTCCCCCATATATCTCCCTCTGTGACCCCCCCATAGAACAGCACACTGCTCTCCTGAAATACTCTGTGCTGCTGTCACCCTGCTCTGTCATATATCTCCCTGTGCCCCCCATAGACCAGTACACTGCTCTCCTGAAATACTCTGTGCTGCTGCCACTCTGCTCCTCCCCCATATATCTCCCTCTGTGCCTCCCATAGACCAGCACACTGCTCTCCTGAAATACTCTGTGCTGCTGTCACCCTGCTCCTCCCCCATATATCTCCCTCTGTGACCCCCCCATAGACCAGTACACTGCTCTCCTGAAATACTCTGTGCTGCTGCCACCCTGCTCCTCCCCCATATATCTCCCTCTGTGCCTCCCATAGACCAGCACACTGCTCTCCTGAAATACTCTGTGCTGCTGTCACCCTGCTCCTCCCCCATATATCTCCCTCTGTGCCCCCATAGACCAGCACACTGCTCTCCTGAAATACTCTGTGCTGCTGTCACCCTGCTCCCAGGATCCTTGCTGCCTGCCATCCTCGGTGACCGAAGACCCCTTTCCTCACCTCAGATCCTGTCCTGGTGATGTGTGAAAGCGAGGCGACAGGGGCCTGATGTATGGTGGAAGGAGCAGGGTGACAGCAGCACAGAGTATTTCAGGAGAGCAGTGTGCGGGTCTATGGAGGGTCACAGAGGGAGATACATGGTGGAAGGAGCAGGGTGCTTTGCAGCACAGAGTATTTCAGGAGAGCAGTATGCTGGTCTATGGGGGGCACCCTGTTCGGTGCCAGGGATTGTACATAGAGCGCTGTGTTTTATACACATGGATGGACCATCTGCTTGTCTGCTCCACAGAAATCCAGGAAACATTTCTGCTGATTGGCGGCCTGTTCTGATCCAGACTTTACATGCAAAGACCGTCAGTAACTTTGCAAGCCCCATCAAAATGGCTGCTCACTGTGTTCATAGAATCGTAGAGTTAGAAGGGACCTCCTGGGCCATCTGGTCCAACCCCCTGCTCAAAGCAGGATTCGCTAATCATCCCAGACAGATGTCTGTCCAGCCTCTGTTTGAAGACTTCCATTGAAGGAGAACTCGCCACTTCTCGTGGCAGCCTGTTCCACTCATTGATCACTCGGTCAAAAAGTTTTTTCTAATATCTAATCTGTGTCTCCTCCCATTCAGTTTCATCCCATTGCTTCTAGTCTTTCCTTGTGCAAATGAGAATAAAGTTGATCCTTCTACAATGTGACAGCCCCTGAGATATTTGTAGACAGCTATTAAGTCTCCTCTCAGTCTTCGCTTTTGCAAACTAAACAATCCCAAATCCTGCAACCTTTCCTCATAAGACAGGGTTTGCAGACCGGTCACCATTCTGGTTGCTCTTTTCTGAACTTGCTCCAGTTTGTTGATGTCTTTTTTTAAAATGTGGTGCCCAAAACTGGACACAATATTCCAGATGAGGTCTGACCAAAGAGGAGTAGAGGGAAATAATGACTTCACGTGATCTAGACTGTATGCTTCTGTTAATACATCCAAGAATTGCATTTGCCTTTTTTGCTGCTGCATCACACTGTTGACTCATATTCAGTCTGTGATCTATTAGTATACCCAAATCTTTTTCACATGTGCTGTTGCTTAGGCCTATTCCTCCCATTCTATACATGCTTTTTTCATTTTTATTGCCCAGATGTAGTACTTTGCATTTTTCCCTGTTAAAATCCATTCTGTTAGTTGCTGCCCACTTCTCCAGTTTATTTATATCTTTTTGAATCCTCTCTCTCTCTACTCTAGTATTAGCTATCCCTCCTAGCTTTGTGTCATCAGCAAATTTAATCAGTTTACCCTCAATTCCTTCATCTAAATCGTTGATAAAGATGTTGAACAATACAGGGCCCAGGACAGAGCCCTGTGGTACCCCACTTGAGACATTCTTCCAACTGGATGTGCAGCCATTTACGACCACTCTTTGGGTCCGATCACTAAGCCAGTTATGAATCCACCTAACAGTTGCCTTGTCCATTCCATACTTAGTCATTTCTTCAATAAGGATTGTATGAGATACTTTGTCAAATGCTTTGCGGAAGTCAAGATATACTATATCTACAGCATTTCCTTGATCCACCCAATCAGTGATTCTGTCATAGAAGGAAATTAAGTTAGTCTGACATGACTTATTAGTTACAAACCCATGCGGACTCTGTTTAATCACTTCATTCTTATCCAGGTACTGACATACATGTTTTTTAATAATTTGTTCAAAGATCTTTCCTGGTATAGAAGTCAGACTCACCGGCCTATAGTTGCCTGGGTCCACCTTCTTCCCCTTTTTGAAGATAGGAACAACATTTGCTCTTCTCCAGTCTTCTGGGACTTCTCCTGTTCTCCAAGAATTTTCAAAGATTATGGAGAGGTGTTCAAAAATTTCTTCTGCTACAGTCATGTTAAAATTTGGGCACCCCTATTAATGTTAACCTTTTTTCTTTATAACAATTTTGGTTTTTGCAACAGCTATTTCAGTTTCATATATCTAATAACTGATGGACTCCGTTATATTTCTGGATTCAAATGAGGTTTATTGTACTAACAGAAAATGTGCAATCTGCAATTAAACAAAATTTGACCGGTGCAAAAGTATGGGCACCCTTATCATTTTCTTGATTTGAACACTCCTAACTACTTTTTACTGACTTCCTGAAGCACTAAATTGGTTTTGTAACCACATTGAGCTTTGAACTTCATAGCCAGGTGTATCAAATCATGAGAAAAGGTATTTAAGGTGGCCACTTGCAAATAATTCTCCTATTTGATTCTCCTATGAAGAGTGGCATCATGGGCTCCTCAAAACAACTCTCAAATGATCTGAAAACAAAGATTATTCAACATAGCTTTTCAGGGGAAGGATACAAAAAGTTGTTTCAGAGATTTAACCTGTCAGTTTCCACTGTGAGGAACATAGTAAGGAAATGGAAGAACACAGGTACAGTTCTTGTTAAGCCCAGAAGTGGCAGGCCAAGAAAAATATCAGAAAGGCAGAGAAGAAGAAAGGTGAGAACAGTCAAAGACAATCCACAGACCACCTCCAAAGACCTGCAGCATCATCTTGCTGCAGATGGTGTCACTGTGCATCGGTCAACAATACAGCGCACTTTGCACAAGGAGAAGCTGTATGGGAGAGTGATGCGAAAGAAACCGTTTCTGCAAGCACGCCACAACAGAGTCGCCTGAGGTATGCAAAAGCACATTTGGACAAGCCAGTTACATTTTGGAAGAAGGTCCTGTGGACTGATGAAGCAAAGATTGAGTTGTTTGGTCATACAAAAAGGCGTTATGCATGGAGGCTAAAAAACACAGCATTCCAAGAAAAACACTTGCTACCCACAGTAAAATTTGGTGGAGGTTCCATCATGCTTTGGGGCTGTGTGGCCAATGCCGGCACCGGGAATCTTGTTAAAGTTGAGGGTCGCATGGATTCAACTCAGTATCAGCAGATTCTTGACAATAATGTGCAAGAATCAGTGGCAAAGTTGAAGTTACGCAGGGGATGTATATTTCAGCAAGACAATGATCCAAAACACCGATCCAAATCTACTCAGGCATTCATGCAGAGGAACAATTACAATGTTCTGGAATGGCCATCCCAGTCTCCAGACCTGAATATCATTGAACATCTGTGGGATGATTTGAAGCGGGCTGTCCATGCTCGGCGACCATCAAACTTAACTGAACCGGAATTGTTTTGTAAATAGGAATGGTCACAATTACCTTCATCCAGGATCCAGGAACTCATTAATAGCTAGAGGAAGCGACTAGAGGCTGTTATTTTTGCAAAAGGAGGATCTACGAAATATTAATGTCACTTTTATGTTGAGGTGCCCATACTTTTGATGCAGCGGTCAAATTTTGCTTAAATGCAGATTGCACATTTTCTGTTAGTACAATAAACCTCATTTGAATCCAGAAATATAACTGAGTCCATCAGTTATTAGATATATGAAACTGAAATAGCTGTTGCAAAAACCAAAATTGTTAAAGAAAAAAGGTCAACATTAATAGGGGTGCCCAGACTTTAACATATGCAAAACAGAAGCTGCGGAGACACCATCACATGTTTCTCAACGCAAGCAATGACCAGCCAGGTCTTTCCCCGGGAAGGAACAACCACGGGAAGGGCAGTCTCCAATGAAGGAAACCACCTATGCCAAAACATGGTATCCATCCACAGACAGCTGTTTCGGGGTATTGCCCCTCATCAGTGTGGAGTAGGAAACTGGCTGGTAGGAGCAATGCCTAGTAAAAGACTGTGAAAATGAGGATGAATGAACCCAGATCAACATCCAACACTGCGGAGACACCATCAAGTGTTTCTCAACGCAGTGATTCTAGAGCACTGCCCCCATCCCTTATGGGAAATATGCAAAACATGCAAAACAGAATCCGCGGAGACACCATCACATGTTTCTCCTCATTTTCACAGTCTTTTACTAGGCATTGCTCCTACCAGCCAGTTTCCTACTCCACACTGATGAGGGGCAATACCCCGAAACAGCTGTCTGTGGATGGATACCATGTTTTGGCATAGGTGGTTTCCTTCATTGGAGACTAACCTTCCCGTGGTTGTTCCTTCCCGGGGAAAGACCTGGCTGGTCATTGCTTGCGTTGAGAAACGTGATGGTGTCTCCGCGGCTTCTGTTTTGCATATTTCCCATAAGGGATGGGGGCAGTGCTCTAGAATCACTGCATTGAGAAACACGTGATGGTGTCTCCGCAGTGTTGGATGTTGATCTCCATGAGTTCATTCATCCTCATTTTCACAAATTTTAACATATGACTATCTCCTTCAGTACTCTGGGGTGTAATTCATCTGGACCTGGAGACTTGAATTCATTTAGGTTAGCTAAGTGTTTCCTCACTATCTTTCTATTTATAGATATCCTGGATTCTTCTATTCCCTTAATAGGACAGTGAAGAACAGTTGCTGTTACATTTCCTTTCTGAGAGAAAACAGATGCAAAATAGGAATTTAAAAGTTCAGCCTTCTCAACATCCTGTCTTACCATTTCATCATTTTCATCCTGTAAAAATCCTATAGCATCTTTGACTTTTCTTTTACTTTTGACATATCCCCAGAATCCTTTATTATTGCTTTTGACATCTCTTGCAAGCCTCAATTCATTGTCAGCTTTAGATAATCTGATTTGTGCCCTGCAGGTTCTGCAGACAGCATTATATTCTTCTTTAGATATGCCTCCCTCTTTCCATTTTATAAACATTTTTTTCTTCCTTTTTAGCATGTGCTTAAGTTCTGTGTTCATCCATCCTGGCTTCCTTAAATGCTTCCTATTCTTCCCTCTTTTCGGAATTGGTAACAATTGTGCTTTGAGAATTTCATTTTTCAAGATTTCCCATCCTTCCTGGACATTTTTGTCTTTAAGGATATCCAGCCATTGGATCCCTCCAATTCTCTTTCTGAATGCCTTAAAATCTGCCTTTCTGAAATCTAACCTTGACGTCTGAGTCTTCACAGGTCTTCCGCCTCTAGTTATCTAAAATTCTAAAATAGCATGGTCGCTTGTTATGAATGAGTCACCGTAGGTGGCAAAAACAGAAATGCTAGCTAAGTCCAGAAAATCAGAGAAGTTGGCAGCTATCGGATTGCAGACCCCTGAACCTATCAACAACAACTAGCAGTAGCCGTGGGGGGTTCCTACGGTGCCCTAGACCCCTCGATCACAGCCGGAGAACTACAGAGCCTAAAGACAGAAAGGGAAATCTAAACTGCCCCAGAGCAGACCCCAAAGCAATAGGCAGCCCCCAACATATAATGACGGTGAAGCAAGAAGAAAAAACACCAACACAGATAGAAAGATAGACTGAGCAAATGATGGGGCCCAAGCTAACTAGATAGGACAGGATAGAAAAGCTGCTGTCTGCAATCCGCCAAAAACCCTATCAACACAAGAGCCAACAGACTGACAGGGAAAAAGGCCCTGAAGACGCTAGGCTTCAAAAAGACTATGTCAGTACTCAGGTATTTTCTGAAGACAGATCAAAAAGACACAAAGGAATTCAGCTCACCCCAGCAGGGAATGGCAGAATCCAGAAAAGCAAGGCAAAATAAAACCAAAACACAAATGCAAAAAGCAAGGCAGAAAACTTAGCTTTTGAGGAGCAGGAATCAGACTGGTCTCCTAGAATCCCTCAGAAATCACCAGCGAGGCAGAAGGGCGTCAGCTGCCTTATATCCAGTCAGCAACTCCCGTCACCCAGTCATCCTCCACCAGCTCAGGTGTTTGGCAATCAGCCTCACTACCTTCCTTCACCAGAAGAGGGAGTTCTTCAGACCTCAATGGTGAAGGGGAAAATGAACTCATAACAGTCGCTACCTCCTAGGGTCCCAGCCACTTTTACCTCCTCAACCATTTCCTCCTTGTTTATAAGGATTAGATCCAAGGTAGCAGTTCCCCTTGTTTTCTCCCCTACCTTTTGGAAGATAAAGTTGTCAGCAAGAGAGGATAAGAATTTCCTTGACCTGTTAGTTTTGCCTGAGAGAGATTCCCAACAAATGTCTGGATAGTTGAAATCTCCCATGACAACTATGTCATATTTTTTGGAGAACTTGGCCATTTGATGCATAAAGAGTTCATCCATATCTTCAGCTTGCACAGGCGGCCTGTAGTAAATGCCTACGATGGTGTCCTTTCCATTGTTCTGTCCTTGTATTCTTACCCAAACAGTTTTCACAGAACTCCCAGTCTCTGAAGCTTCAATCTCTGTGCAGATATACAGTACGCGTTTCTAACATACAATGCGACACCTCCTCATTTATCAAGTCTGTTTCTTGCAAATAAGTTGTATCCTTCTAGTCTTGTATTCCAATCATGTGTATTGTCCCACCAAGTTTCAGTGATTCCAATGACATCATATTTATTTTCCTGTGTTAGTAGTTCCAATTCTCCTTGTTTGTTGCCCATGCTTTGTGCATTAGTATAGAAACATTTTAGTTTGTGATTGGTTTCTCTTTCTCCAATATTTTTATTAATTAGATTCTTTTGTCTTTGTTCTTCCTTTCCACTTCTAATAGCAGAGTTCTCAATAGCATTTGTCAGGTGTATGGCTTTTTCTGGTCTTTTGCTTCCCTTCCCATGTTGTTCTAGTTTAAAGCTCTCCTTACAAGTGTAGCAAGGTGACTTCCAAATACATGTTTTCCAGTCTTCGTAAGGTGCACCCCATCTCTAGCAAGTAGTCCATCGTAAAGGTAATTCACTCCGTGATCCATAAATCCAAATCGTTGCTGACGGCACCATCGACGTAGCCAGTTGTTCACCTGCAGAATCTTATTCCACCTCCTTGTTCCATGGCCATCCACTGGGAGGATGGAAGAGAAGACCACCTGCGCTCCCAGTTCTTTCACTTTCTTGCCTAAGTCTTCAAAGTCTCTGCAGATGGTTTCCAGGTCGTTTCTTGCGGTGTCATTTGTCCCCACATGTAGTAGCAGGAATGGGTAGTCATCCGTAGGTCTGAAGAGTCCTGATATCCTGTCAGACACATCTTTAATTTTTGCACCTGGAAGGCAGCACATTTCTCTTGAAGTTATATCCGGTCTGCAGATAGCGGCCTCTGTTCCTCTCAACAGGGAATCCCCCATGTTCCTAGATGTTATCCTCTCTTTTCTCTTAGCAAATACCCAGAAGGGGAGGAGAGGAGTGACACCACACCCATGTCAGCAGATTCTGCCCATAATTACTGCAGGGCAGTAATGTGAGCTAGTTGTACACTAGGTTTTTGTGCCAAATTTCAGTCGCTGCTCCCCCTAGTGTTAAGAAGTGGAAATGCCAAACTTTTTAAAATTATTTTTCATATTTTACAAAATTAAAAACAAATGATAATTTCAATTGCTGAAAAAAATTTTTTGGATTGCACCTTCCGTTTAACCAGTTCTTTCACTGCAGGTATCACTGGAAATGTCCGCTTTTTCTTTTGAGAGAAGCCTGCGAACATGAGATCCTGTGCTGTTTTGGGTTCTCTGGTATCAGCTAACCCCATAGTTGCCCAGACTGATTTAACTAGATTAATGCTGTCGATCGGGAAACAAGTGCGTTTTTCCTCCTCCGAGTATGATGACTCGTGAGGAATCTGAGCCGAGCTTGCCACTCTCGGAGGATGATAGTCCCTGCTGGGTCTCTGCTTTCTGACCTTGCTTGAGCAAAGCGCCTGAAACTTTTCCTCCGTTCTGACCGAGGACTCCTATTGTAGGGTATGCCCCATAAAGACCTGACAAAGCTTTTTGGGGTAACCGCCAGGAAGGGGCTGAGAACAGAGGGCACTTTCCTTATGTTTTGATTTTCCGGTCTTTTTAACCTGAAGGGGTATACAGAAAGGGGCCATCAGCTTAATAGGTGTGGTTGTTAACACTCACCCAGTGAAGCTTGTCCTTATGGTACTGGATGCGGAGGCCACCCCCGACGCTGCTTCCACCGCTGGAGCTCTGCCGTTCCCGCAGAAACCGCACAGGCGGCATCACAGCCCAGGTATCCTCTTCACCTTTTTCTCTACAGGTTCCCTTATGAACAGGAAACCAACTGAGGGAGCGAGGGGGACCGCCCCTTTTATCGCTGTAGGTTTCCTGTTCCTAGGTGCGGATCCCCTCTCAGTGGGTGCTGTCGTGGCGAAGAGAAAACTGATTTTTCTTATCTTTCAGGTTAGAACAAGGGCTTTTCTACAGTATTCTAGAATGCTGCAGATACAGTGGCATGCAAAAGTTTAGGCACCCCTGGTCAAAATTACAGTTATTGTGAACAGTTAAGCAAGTTGAAGATAAAATGATCTCTAAAAAGGCCTAAAGTTAAAGATGACACATTTGTTTTGTATTTCAGGCTAAAAAGTAATACACATTGTCATTTTTTCACATTTTAAAAATTACAAAAAGAAAAATGGCCGATGCTAAAGTTTGGGCACCTTTGGAGATTTGTGTGCTCAGATAACTTTGACCAAGGTTTCAGACCTTAATTAGCCTGTAAGGGATATGGCTTGTTCACCCTCAATGTTAGGAAAGGCCAGCTGATGCAGATTCCACAGGTTTAGAAACACATAGCCTCCTCTAACCTTGTGCGAAAAAACAGCCACCATGGGTTCTTTTAAGCAGCTGCCTAGCACTCTGAAAATGAAAATGGTGGAGGCCCACAAAGCAGGAGAAGGCTATAAGAAGATACACTCACTGGCCACTTTATTAGGTACACCTGTCCAACTGTGTGTTAAGACTTAATTTCTAATCAGCCAATCACATGGCGGCAACTCAGTGCATTTAGGCATGTAGACATGGTCAAGACAATCTCCTGCAGTTCAAACCGAGCATCAGTATGGGGAAGAAAGGTGATTTGAGTGCCTTTGAACGTGGCATGATTGTTGGTGCCAGAAGGGCTGGTCTGAGAATTTCAGAAACTGCTGATCTACTGGGATTTTCACGCACAACCATCTCTAGGGTTTACAGAGAATGGTCCGAAAAAGAAAAAAAATCCAGTGAGCGGCAGTTCTGTGGCCGGAAATGCCATGTTGATGCCAGAGGTCAGAGGAGAATGGGCAGACTGGTTCGAGCTGATAGAAAGGCAACAGTGACTCAAATTGCCACCCGTTACAACCAAGGTAGGCAGAAGAGCATCTCTGAATGCACAGTGCGTCGAACTTTGAGGCAGATGGGCTACAGCAGCAGAAGACCACACTGGGTACCACTCCTCTCAGCTAAGAACAGGAAACTGATCAGCAACACACAATTAAATGACCTTCCAGGCTCTAGTATACAGGAACAGATTTCAAAACTCCCAATCATTACTCAGTTTAACATGGGTTACAATAAGTTTGCCAAAATTATACGCAAACATTGGCCAATCCTTCAGAAGGATAAAGTGATTGGGGAATTTCTCCCTAGCAACCCTAGATTTGTATCCCTGGAAGGCCCTCAATCAAGGCAATACAGGCTTTTTACCATGTGGAGGGTGTTTTGGGTGTATGAACACCTCTTTTAAAAAGATACGCCAATTGACCTTTTCTAACTCCAGTGGCACGATGGAGTTTAATATCACAGAGAACATATCCTGTTTTTCCAGGGGGGTTATATATTGCATTAGATGCCCATGTAACAAATTGTATGTGGGCCGCATCAAACGTCGTTTGATGGATCGCATCAAAGAACACTTTTCTAACATTCGTAAAGGCTTTATAGGACACCCTCTCTCACGCCATTTTAAAGACAAACATAGCCAATCTTTGAAAGGCGTTCACTTTTGCGGCATTCAGGTGGTCCATTATAACCAGAGAGGGGGTGATTTCCTCAAGGCAATGTCTAGAGCAGAGTCCTATTGGATATTCTCCTTGGACAGTTTGGCCCCAAAAGGCCTGAATCACGAACTGGAAATATATGCCTTCTAATATGATTGTAGACAAATGAATACATATGGATGCTTACATTAGAGGTTTCATGTACCTATTAATTATTTTTAACCAGTTCTTTCACACTTATTCTAATTTTTATTACTATTCAAACTGGATTTTTACTATATCTATAAGGGGTATTTATATACAAGTAATTTTAATCATTATCCTCACTAGTTATACTAAGATTTGGTATGCAATAGAACAGCGTTTATAACCAATATCAGTAGTGTGAAATGCATACATAGAGGTTGTTTATGACTGTTTTTATCAGCCATATATACATTATGTGGTTTTATAAATATTTTTTTTTTTTTTTTTTAGGATAGATGCATTTGCCTTCCCCTACCATATTCTCTATATTCATATTTTCAATGTCTGCTTTTTGTATGAGTATTCGCGGTAGGTGGAGCATATTTTATTTTTACGCGCATAGTTTTTCTTCATATTTATATTTGTATTCGATTTTATTCATATTAAAATGTTAAAAAATTTATCAGCATAATAAAGTTATAGTTTTTAACATTCCTTATTATTCTCAATATTACAACCCATTTTTGTGAGGTATACGCTATGGCTATTCTTTTCTCTTTCTTTTTAAATGTATGATATGATCTTAATCATTAATTAGCCTTCTACTGGGAGGGCGGGGGTGAGTGTTCAATCCAAGAGTTAAACAGGTGTTTGAACATATACACACTATATATGACAGCTATACTGGGTGAGCAGTAACCCTGATGAAGCACGTTTTGCTTTGAAACGCGTAGGTTTTTGGCCCCAGCTAGGCTCCGTAGCCTCAGCCTGTGACGTCACACGCTGTCAATGCAGGACAGTGTCGGCCCCCCTCAGCTGTGCATCCAGGACGCTACCGGCCGGAGCTATCCTGGCTCTGCCCAGCTCTCTTCATTACTTGCACCCCAGTCAGCTAGTTCATTCACTTCATCCTCCCAGCTTCTCACCTGGTTTTCCAGCATTTCTGTGGATCATTCACTGGGATCAGCACAGCACCTTCATTCAGCAGAGCTAGGGTAAGTTTGTACAAGTCCTTTACCATTCATCAGTGTATCTTGCTGTGGCAGATTTTCATCTCCTGCACGCTTGGCTTATGTGTGAAAGGCAGGACTTTCACTTTTACGTTATCATCTGTGAATCCTCCTGTGAGCGCGGTGCCTTCCTCTATTTACTTAAAATAAAACTCTTTGGTCGCAATGATCAAAGGTATGTGCAGAGAAAAAATTGCATAGAATTTCAGGAAAAGAACGTCTCTCTAACCATTAAGCATGGGGATGGATCAATCATGCTTTGGAGTTGTGCTGCAGACAATGGCACAGGGAACATTTCACAGGTAGAGGGAAGAATGGAGTCAATGAAATTTCAACAAATTCTTGATGCAAACATAACACCATGTGTAAAAAAAAGCTGAATTTGAAAACAGGATGGCTTCTACAAATGGATAATGATCACACACATCAAAATCCACAATAGACCACCTCAAAAGGCGATAGCTAGAGATTTTTTAATGGCCCTCACAGTCCCCCGATTCGATCATCATTGAAAATCTGTGGCTAGTCCTCAAAACAGCAGTGCATGCAAGACGACCCAGGAATCTCACAGAAATGGAAGAATTTTCCAAGGAAGAATGGATATCAAACAAGAATTGAAAGACTCTTGGCTGGCTACTAAAAGCGTTTAGAAGCGGTGATATTTTAAAAGGGAGTGCTACCAGGTACTAACTATGCAGGGTGCCCAAACTTTTGCATTGGCCTATTTTCCTTATTGTAATTTTTAAAATGTAAAAAATGACAATATATAATTTTTTTGGCCTAAAATACAGAGAAAATGTGTCATCTTTAACTTTAGCCCTTTTAGAGATCATTCCATCTTCAACTTGCTTAACTGGTCACAATAACAGTAATTTTGACCAGGGGTGCCCAAACTTTTAAATGCCACTGTAAGCCCCGAGAGGCAGCGGCCGCAGCTTATAGCTGAAAAACGTGGCGACAGGTTCCCTTTAACGTAGTACACCGCGTTCCAAATTATAGAAATTGAATTTGTGTTTCATAAAAATGTGTTTTCTTTATTTTTCAAATAAACTTATGGATGGTACTCTGTGTCTCATCTGGGTCTTGGGATCCCTGAAATCAATCTCAAACACCTGTGATAATTAGTGGGTCAAAGTGGACTAATATTGACCGCCAGCTTGTGTGTATGCACACACGTTAAGTATTTGTTGCATCACTCCTGAAGAAGTCCTCGAGACCCTCGAGACTTTGAAACGCGTAGAGAAAGAAAAGAAGCCATCACTTTCAGCTATACTGTTGGATCGCGATTTGTACAGCAGCGCGGGTTTTTCACCACGAATCTGTCCAGTTTGAATACTAAGTATTTGTTGCAGACACTTCTGCATCAGAATTAGGTCTCTCCGCTGGGAAAATGCTGCATAAAAACCGCATTATGCTTAGGTTTTTTTCACAGTCATTAGAATAGGTGAAAAATGCTGCAGATTTGCAACGGCTTCAAATCTGCAAGGAAAAACCATGCAACAAGTGCATGAGAATTCCATAATCTCACACAGTTTTCTGGTTCCGGGAAATGCAGATTTTCTGGGGTGACAAAACTTCACTAAAAAACATGGCTGAAGTGCAGCAAATACATAATGTGTGCACATCCTCTACTACAGTACATACCTCAGCGAGTAGTGGGATATCCCACTTAACTAAAAGAAGGAGTGATTTACTAAACTAATCGGGGTCTGCTAGTTGCACTCCTAGGCTTGGTCTGTAGGAAGTGGTATTCCATGTCGGTGCGGTTATTGCCCCAACTCTTAGGAGAGAAAGGATTCCTAGCTATTTATTATAGCTCATTGGAGGGTCATACCCAGAAGTCACTGGGTTACTTGTTAAAGTGATCTACGTTTATAATTATAAATTATAAGCCAAGTTCATGGAATAGCAGGGGAATGCAATACATGGCTCTAAAAGATTTGCTGTGAGTACATTAGACTGGCGGGAGGGCTACAGCAACCACATCTGTTGTATTGTCTTACAAATCCTAGAATGGTAGAGTTGGAAGGGACCTCCTGGGTCATCTGGTCCAACCCCCTGCTCAAAGCAGGATTCGCTAAATCATCCCAGTCAGATGTCTGTCCAGCCTCTGTTTGAAGACTTCCATTGAAGGAGAACTCACCACTTCTCGTGGCAGCCTGTTCCACTCATTGATCACTCTAACTGTCAAAAAGTTTTTTCTAATATCTAATCTGTCTCCTCCCATTGAGTTTCATCCCATTGCTTCTAGTCTTTCCTTGTGCAAATGAGAAAGACTAGATGTTGGATGTGATGGAGGATGTAGTGTGTTAGTGTATAAGGAGATCTCATTCATCAAATAATCCAAGGTAGAAATGAAGGCAGGTATGTAGGGATTAGTGATGAGCGAGTATACTCGCTGCTTGGGTGTCCTCCGAGTATTTTGGCTTGCTAGGAGATTTAGTTTTCGTCGCCTCAGCTGCATGATTTGTGGCTGCTAGACAGCCTGAGTACATGTGGGAATCCCCTAACAAACAGGCATTCCCCACATGTATTCAGGCTGTCCAGCAGCCACAAATCATGCAGCTGAGTCGACCCAAACGAAATCTCCGAGCACTCCAAAATACTCGGAGGACACCCGAGCAACGAGTATACTCTCTCATCACTAGTAGGGATGCATTTTCAATTGTAATCTGTAGAATTGTAATCTCTATCGCCCTCCATACTCTAGCTTAGCTAGCCAAACAATGGAATTTGCCAATAATGCTACAGATGCTCTGGTAAAGGGAAATACTATTAATCCATGGTGATCCAAGTTTTCAAAAAGTCTGATACAACAGAAAGATCAACTCTTTGGGAGATTTATTGGAGAAGTAGGTTGATCGGACGTGCAGACATCTTGGTGTACAAAGTCTTGTGCAAATTTCACTTTCTTGTATCGACTTGTCCTTATGGAATTCAAACATGATATTATATGTATCTCAGGATGTAGGCCTAAGGCATAGACTAAAGCATGCATCTACTCTATGCTCCATAGTGTGCAATCACAACCTGCTCTTGCTAAAACTTGGATCCAATGAATATTAACCCCATACAGACCACAGAACATCATTTTGCATCATATGGGCACTATGGGTGTATGGAAGCAACTGATGCAACTTTGGGGTGCTGCTGGGTCATCATGGCAACCAGGGTCTGATCAAGACCCCCCCCCCACGTTAATCCTCTTATAACTCACAGCAAAGAGCTGGGCTTCATGGAAGACCATTAATTTAGCTATATACTAGTATAAGTTTAAATAACCCTTTTCCCAGTTAAAGAAATATAAAAATTAGGAATATTTAGTAACATCATAATCATAAAAGTCCAATCAAAACATAACATGATTTAACCTCTACAGTAAACAGCAGAAAGAAAAAAAGCTAAATACCAGAACTGCAGTTTTTGGTTTCTGCAACCCCCCCCCCCCCAAAAAAAATAAATAAATAAATAAAAAGCGATCCAAACATTTCATGTACCCCAAAGTGATATCAGCAACAAAAGTTAGTTCAGTGCAACAAAAAAAGAAGAACTTTTTTAAACACAAAGGCAAAAATAAATCAGTCCATGAAGACAATAATACAATCATTGCATTTTATTCAAAATTATTATTAAACGGATGGAGTCTCCGATCAGTCTCTCCATGTTAATAAGATACATAATTTATAGTACAAAACCACCCCAAAACAGAACATGAGCTTTGTGCAATCGACCTGTGATAATGCAAGTATTTTATCCTACTGTGCAAATAAGAAAAGCATTGTCCAGCACATGCCAGAAGGAACGTACAATGGATCTGGGCATACAGCTGCGGGGTCACAGACAGCGATTACTGCCAGGTCAACAAGAGCAGATCAAAGCTTTATTGTCAGGGAACAGCTTCAAGTGTGTCATGCTCCTGTCCCACACAGGGATATTGTGATTCCCAGTAGTAATAGTGTTATCCTCTTCCCTACTAAACATAAATAGAGATACCGGCCATCAGTGAGTCCTGCACTGTACGGCCAATCGGTATCACAACAATGAAACTAGTTTATTAGTAAAATCTAAGTGTTTTTCCGCTTTCTTTTTTCGAACATGTTCTATAGCACCAAATGTAACGGCTCTGTAATGAGTGACGTCTTCATCCAATCCATTATCCAAGCACAGTAAAACAGTAAGTAGTTGTCACTGACACAAAGGTTTTGTAGACTGTTCTTCTCATGGTCTAATAGTATGTTCTGCTGGAGCCTGTAATGCGCATGTATTTACCTTCACGGTCTACTTCTGTGCGCGACAGTCAACCTTAAGGTTTCTTTCTGGGAGAAGAAAGCCATGCAACAACAGCAAAAATTCTGATTGTCGCAATTAATCACATGGAGCCCAAGCAATATTGGAGCCTGGCACTATAGACCAGCATGAACCAACCACAACCAGAAGACCCCCCACCCCATACCACTGTTAATCTTAGGCCGGGATCACACATGCGAGAAACACGGCCGAGTCTCGAATGTTAATACCCGGCACTCAGGAGTGGAGCGTGTGGCTCCATATATTGCTATGTGGCCGCACACTCCGTTCCGAATGCCGGGTATTAACATGCGAGCCTCGGCCGTGTTTCTCGCATGTGTGATCCCGGCCTAAGGCAAAATATGGGTGTATTGGTTGTTCAAGTATACATATGTGTAGAAAGGTGCATGGTGTAGATGCAACCATCAAGGGTCAAAAACAGGCAAGAGGGGGCATATTACTTTTCTATAGTGTCCAACCCCTCCCCCCAGTGTTTGTCTAGGAGTAGGAACAAAATATCACCAAAATGCCGGTTTGGAAGTGAGGAAGGGTTGAGCGTCTCTGTGCAGTATAAGGTATAAGACTACTTACATTTTAGAACATCATTTCCTTCGAACTAAAAATTGTGCACCAGGAGGGCTACCTCTGACCACTCAAGAAGCCAACAAACTGCTTTTCAATAATGTGGATGGTGAATGTGTATATAGTTTGGGTTAAAGTGATATATGACTAACACTTAATTCCTGGATCTGGCAAGCTCCCTGACAGGCCAACGGGGCCATTCTGGACGTAGGCCGGCTGCATCAATGGTTAGGAGGATGAAGGTATGCTGCTCTTTAGTGCCAGGCTGAATCGCTAGAGTGATACTAGGTTAATAGTTTTTATAAAACCTCTGTCTATAATGTGTCACTGTGTTTACTGAACACAAGCATCCAGCGTTCTCCATGTCTTTAGCCAAATCCCACTACACCCAAAATCGCAGACTAAAAACTTGAGGACGACACAGGCTGCTCCTATTCATGCCTAGAAGTCCATCAGAATCAGCCTTCTTGACATGAGAATTGGAGATGGGAAGGTCGGTCAAGGCATGGAAGCTGCTGATGTGTTGTGAGATGCCCAGTTGGGGAAAGTGTTCAGGTCAAACATGGGAACACCCCAAGTGTAAAGTCCAAACCACAATGCCATCATGCTGATTAGGTTTGTCCCCAGTCCTGCCTTTATCTGTGGATGAGGAGAAGCATAGAAAACACACAACAAACAAAAGAAAATTAGAAAAAACAAAATGCTTGAATTCAGCAACTAGGTGGAGACACGATGCCAATCATCTACTCACCATGTCTGGCACTGTCAGGTGACCGTAGGAAAATACTATGGCATTTGGAGGATTGGCAACAGGCAAGAGAAAAGCACAGGAGGCACTTATGGTGGCTGGGATAATAACGAGAAGGGGATTTACTCCTATTCCTTCAGCCTTTCACACAAACAAAAAAAGAAAACCTTTGTTAGAAGTTAACACTAAGAAATCTTTGCATCTTCACATTGATCTAATATTTGTCAGCTTTTTGCGATTCCTCCAGCAATTCAATGCTGTATGATCTGCACCACAACACAGAGATACACGGTATTACCATAGATCTGGTCTGAAGGCCTTTTCTGTTCTGAGGACGCTTCATACTTAATAATAAGAGAAGACAATCAGAAGACTCAAAGAGACACCTGGAAGACGTTCGTCCTATTGACAGTTTTCCCAGCATTTTCATCTCAGAAACCACTAACGAATTCATGGCAAAGAAACAAAACGACCGGAGAGCGCAAGCAGACAACCGAAAAATGATGGGAAAACGATAAAAAAAAACACCACCCAAATTGATAAAAAAAAAGATGAACAAGCGCCAAGGAATGACCAAAAAAAGCAGCAAACAAAAAAATCCGTCAATGTGTCCTGTAGAGACCTGCTGAAGATTTTTTTTCAAGTCAGATAAATTTTTTGTGACACCAACATTTCCTATTTTTAGAGACATCAAAATAAACCAAAATAATAATAATAGTAATTAAAGATCGGCATAAACATTAGTAAACTTGCATGTAAGTAGTAAATAAAAAAGGTATTAATAAAGACAACCTGTCATCCTTGCTTTATAAGAAATCTGTCAGCAGGCTTTTACTACCCCATCTGAGAGCGGCAGGACGTAGGGGCAGAGACCCTGATTTCAGCAGTGTTTCACTTTGTTTACTGGGTGCAGCAATTTTGATAAAATCAGTTTTCACTGCAGCAGATAACGCCCAGACTGCTGAGCTGTGTATAATCAGCCCACAGCACTGATTAGCAAAACCTAGTCTTGTAGTGATAATCTCTGATTGATAAAACATGGATTTTATTAAAACAGTAACACACAGCTCAGTAAGTGACACATTACTGAAATCAGGCTTAGGCTAGGCTCACATTGTGTTAATGGTCCGTGTACTGTCTGATTTTTTCTTGCACCCATTGACTTGCATTGGCGAGTGCAATCAGCATTCTGCTATTTTTGCCCTAGGCTAGTTTCACACTAGCGTTTATGAGCGCAGCGACGGCCTGCGCACGGCCGCCGCTAAGCCAAGCCCCCTGCCGCGCCCCCGCCGGTAGCTCCGCCCACCGGCGCATGACGCTGCATGCGCCCTGCGTCCCCTATCTTTATCACTGGGGGCGCAGGCCGTGCGCAGTATGCGTTTGGCGGCGCATGCGCCTTTTTGACGGTGCGCCGACACAACCAAACTGCAGCAGGTTGCGTTTGGCGCAGGTCGGCGCACCGTCAAAAGGTGTCACCTGAGTAAAGAATCCATTGATGGCCAGTGTGATCTTCCCTGCGATCTCCTGCCTCCAAGTGCTGCTGCTTCAGAGTGATCCTCCTGCAATGTGACATCTGTGCTGTGTGACTCAGTGACCACAGCAGCACCTCCCCCATCCCTGTCCCAGTACACCCCATCCCTGTTCCAGTACCCCCTCCCCCTCCAACAGAATTTTTAGCGCACTTTTTTTCATTTTTGTGTGCACCATGTCCTGCGCAGAGCATTCGCGCTCTTCCTGTGTCCGCAGCGCTCTGCTCGGTATTGCTGCTGATCAGAGACTGCGCCACGGGACTGTTTCGGTTTTTAGCTAGTTAGAAAATAATAATAGTAGTTAGTACAGTGTAGTTTTAGACATAGCAAGGTAGCGTAGCCAGCGTCACAGTGTTAGTAACAACCGATCTTTTAGAAAAAAAAAAAAATTGTACAGAGTAGTTTTATAGGTTGCGTGTTCGTATAGCCAGAGTCGGTGTTTGGTGACGTCTGATCTTGTTTTAGAGGGAAAAAAAAACGCATAGAGTAGATTTATAGGTTGGGAGGTAGCGGGTTTTTTTTTTTTTGGATTAAAAAAACTGCTATCGCCGGGTAATTTCTTGTGCATTGGGAGAGGGTGCATAACAATGTTGGTGACGTTAGGTTTTCTTTTGTAAAAAATATTAGTTGCGTCGTACATTTTTAGTGAGTCCATTAGGGGAGCGTACGTTACATTGTGACGCATGTTCGTTTTTCTTTTGTAAAAAATAATTATTTCCATCTGATAAATTTATATGGAGGGCATTAGTGTAGTGAACGTCCAATTTTTTTACATAAACCTTTTTTTTACATCAGATTTTTCTTTATTTTTTTCTTTTTTTTTTACACTTTATCTCTCCTTTTTTTTCATAATAAATTGTACCCTATATACAAGCCCCACACATTACCCATGTAAAAGCATCACTTACATACACATCCCCGGGGTTTGGGAAAAAAGTAAAAATGTCCCATTCGTCAAGAAGGCGCTATTCACCAGAGGAGGCTTACGCCTTCCTTGCATCTGACACGGATTTAGCCAGTGAGGAGGATCCCACATTACTGTATTCCTCATCCTCATCATCTAATAAGGAAGGACCCCCAGCAAGGCGCCCTAGGACCCAGGCAACTCCTGCAGCAATCGATCCCATATGGATTGCACCCCCTGAAAATTACCAGCCCGTCATTCCGGATTTCATCAGCGGCTCAGGAATCCAGTCTGACACCACCGACCTCACTGAAATTGACTTCTTCAAATTCTTTTTCAGTGAGGAAATAAATCTTATGGTGGCCAGACAAACCTGTATGCCCATCAGTTTTTCACCCAAAATCATTCGTCATTATGCGCCAGATGGACCCATCTAACTGCAGCAGAGAAGATGACATATTGGGGAATTGTGCTGCATATGGGAATAAAAAAAAAAAAAAAAAGAGCTTCGGCAATACTGGAGGATAACCGGGGAATAAGCTAGGCAACCAGATGACCAAAGGTTGGTAACTTAGCGGATTGCAGACCCCTAAAACTAACAACACAACTAGAATTAGCCGTGGGACGTACCTACGATGCCCTAGACGCCTCGACACAGCCAAAGAATTAACTAAGCCTAAAGCAAGAAAGGGGAAAGATAAACTGCCCCAGAGTAGAACCCCAAAGGAATAGATAACCCCCAAACATATATTGCCGGTGAGACAAGATGAGGCACAAACACAGGCAGAAAATAGAGTAAGCAAATGATGGGGCCCAAACTGTCTAGATAGAACAGGATAGGAAAGATACTGTCTGCAATCACGCGCAAAACCCTAAGAAAAATCCAACACGTCTGATATGCAAAAATACTGAGGCCACACGACTTCTCCCCCACTAGATCAGCATTCTGGTGTTAACTGGAAGCAAAACAAAAGATACTGATATAACAGGGGACTAGCAATACTGAACAGACTGACATAAGCTGTGGCATATGGAACGGAGTCCAGCAAAGGTCCCAGTAGGGAACAATGCTGAACCCACACAGCAAAGCAGAAAGCAGAGAAAGGCAAAACTGGATCAAATGCAAAAAGATTCCAGCAGACAAATAACTTATCTGAACGATGCAGGACAAAGCAGGGGGCAAGCGGACTTCAAAATGCACAGGAAGAAAACCAAATCACCAGCAACAACTGAGGGAAGCCTGCTCACTTAAATCTTCCCAGTCTGTAACACCTGACCTCCACTAATCCTCTTCAGGTGATGGACTTCTGTCAACTCGACCAGCTCCATTACCGCAGCAACCACCAGAGGGAGCCCAAACTCAGAAGTCAGGTTCAAAGTGTTCACAACAGGTATTGGTGTACTCATGAGAAATTGCACAACAATTTTAGCAGACCATTTTATCCTTATACACTTGTGAAAATAAAAAATTTGTTAAAAAAACATTTTTGGGGAAAATAAAATAATTTTTTATTTTCACAGCTCTACGTACTAAATTTCTGGATGCTCTCGGACCAGCTCCTGCTACTATATTAGGTAATATGCTGATTTATGTTACTATATTGGGTGCAGTGGCTCTAATATTCTTTTAACAGGCCATTTCAGGAAATGTGCAATATATCTTGACCATGCATCCATCTTGTATGATTCTATCATTTTTGTCAATAGGCCCTTTTTTCGTAATGTGTAATATATTCTATTTACCTCTTATGTCTGTAATTATTCCCATGGCTATTGTAATAGTATTATATTGGCCCTTTTGAGCGTCCTTTTTTCCACATGAGCCAGTGGGTGGAACTCCTCCTCTCCCTGTACCTATTTATTCTAATAAATATTATACATAAACCAAGGAGGCAGTATTTAAACTAACTCCAAAAGAAGAGAACCATAGATAAATGACAAAATAAGTTTATTTGATCAATTAAAATACATAAAAATGCTACCTATATTCATATCAAACAAACATACCCCTGAGGAACAGCACAGTGGGGATACAAAAAACCTTAAAGTATTTACTTTGGCACGCCATGTAAAGGAGGATGAATAAATACGTCAGTATCTTAATGGAAAGAGGCTCCAGAAAGTACAATTAGCCAGAGGCATTACTAGTTATAGTGCCCTCCTTCCATATAGTCAACTATGAATGCAACTATACCGCCAATACATATTAAAGATAACAACAGTGCCAATAATATAAGAATGTGTACTTACTAATCAGAAAGAAAGATGTAAAAGGCCCGCAGTGCTGTCCCCGCGCGTTTCGCCCGCTTGCTTCTTCCGGGGGCGGGCGAAACGCGCGGGGCGCGGGGACAGCACTGCGGGCCTTTTACATCTTTCTTTCTGATTAGTAAGTACACCTTCTTATATTATTGGCACTGTTGTTATCTTTAATATGTATTGGCGGTATAGTTGCATTCATAGTAGACTATATGGAAGGAGGGCACTATAACTAGTAATGCCTCTCGCTAATTGTACTTTCTGGAGCCTCTTTCCATTAAGATACTGACGTATTTATTCATCCTCCTTTACATGGTGTGCCAAAGTAAATACTTTAAGGTTTTTTGTATCCCCACTGTGCTGTTCCTCAGGGGTATGTTTGTTTGATATGAATATAGGTAGCATTTTTATGTATTTTAATTGATCAAATAAACTTATTTTGTCATTTATCTATGGTTCTCTTCTTTTGGAGTTAGTTTAAATACTGCCTCCTTGGTTTATGTATATTGGTAAGGAAGAGCCATTGTAGCATTGGTGGACTTTATCGGGTTAATAAATATTATATTAGCATATTTATAAGTTATCTTTGGTATTTTGTATTGCTTTTTTCTGTAAGTGTTGTAGTTCATGCGATTTTTTTCAGTATTGTCCACCAATGGGGAATCACATTTTTATATTTGGAGTTTGAAATTCAGGATTGTGTGATGTTTTCACAAGATATTTGTACTAAATTTATGTGAAGCACCTGGAGGTTCAAAATGCTCACCACACAGCTAGATAAGTTCCTTGAAGGGTCTAGTTTCCAAAATGATGTCACTTATGGGAGGTTTACACTGTTTATGCACATCAGGGGCACTTCAAACGCGATATGGCGTCCGCTCTCAATTCCAGTCAATTTTGCATTCAAAAAGTCAAACGGCGCTCCTTACCTTCTGACCCCTGCCATGCGCCCAAACAGTAGTTTTCCCCCCACATATGGTGTATCGGCATACTCAGGAGAAATTCCTCAACAACTATAGTGGACCATTTTCTCCTTTTAACTTTGTGAAAAGAAAAAATAAAAATCGCTCCTAAAAGATCATTTTTGTGACTAAAAATAAATGTTCATTTTTTCCTTCCACGGTTCTTCAGCTGCTGTGAACCACCTGAAGGGTTAATAAACTTCTTAAATGTGGTTTTGTCACTTTTGGGTATTTTCTATCATATAGACCCCTCAAAGTGACTTCAAATGGGATGTGGTCCCTAAAACAAATGGTTTTGTAAAATTTGTTGAAAAAAATGAAAAATCGCTGGTCAACTTTTAACCCTTATAACTTCCTAAAAAAATAAAAAATTTGGTTCCAAAATTGTGCTGATGTAAAATAGACATGTGGGTAATGTTATTTATTAACTATTTTGTACGATATGACTCTCTGATTTAAGGGCATAAAAATTTTAAAGTTTGAAAACTGCAAAATTTTTAAAATTTTCAACAAATTTCCATTTCTTCACAAATTGTCACGTTATGAACAGCTGACATGTGTCAGCAATAGGCGCGAGCGGAATCGCCGTCCGCCCGTGCCTATTAACTAGTTAAATCCCACTGTCAAAGCTGACAGCGGGCATTTAAATAGCATTTCTGGCCGCCGGGCCGGAAATGACCTCATCGCCGACCCCCGTAACGTGATCGGGCATCGGCATCATGTTGCCTGGGCTACCAGAGGTCTCAGAGACTTCTATGGTTGTTCCAGGCATATGGCTTTCAGCGCCACCCGGTGGTCGGCGCTGAAAGCACAGCAGTAAATCTGCTACATATGGGAAATCTGCTCATTGCCCATATGTAGCAGGGCCGATCGGGTTGCGCATGCTTCTAGCCTCCTATGGAGGCTATTGAAGCATGCCAAAAAGTAAAAAAAAAAAAATGTTTAAAAATTAAAAAAACCTAAAAAGTTCAAATCACCCCCCTTTCGCCCCAATCAAAATAAAACAGTAAAAAAAAAATCCCACATACACATATTAGGTATCGACGCGTTCAGAATCGCCCAATCAATAAAAAAAAGCATTAACCTGATCGCTAAACGGCGTAGCGAGAAAAAAATTTAAAACGCCAGAATTACGTTTTTTTGGTCGCCAAGACATTGCATTAAAATGCAATAACGGTTGATCAAAAGAACGTGTCAGCATAAAAGTGGCATCATTAAAAACGTCAGCCCGGCATGGAAAAAATAAGCCCTCACCCAACCCCAGATCATGAAAAATGGAGACGCTACGGGTCTCGGAAAATTGCACAATTTTTTTTTTTTATTAGCAAACTTTGGAATTTTTTTTCACCACTTAGAATAAAAGAGGACATAGACATGTTTGGTGTCTATGAACTCATAATGACCTGGAGAATCATAATGGCTGGTCAGATTTAGTATCTAGTGAACCTAGAAAAAAAGCCAAGCAAAAAACAAGTGTGGGATTGCACTTTTTTTGCAATTTCACCGCATTTGGAATTTTTTTCCCGTTTTCGAGTACATGACATGGTAAAACCAATGGTGCCATTTAAAAGTACAACTCATCCCGCAAAAAATAAGCCCTCATATGGCCATAGAGACGGAAAAATAAAAAAGTTATGGCTCTGGAAAGAAGGGGAGGGAAAAATGAAAATGCAAAACCAAAAATACCCCTGGTCGTTAAGGGGTTAAAGTAATGAGCACCAAAAACAAGGCTGCCCAACTCAGCTGAACAGGGCACAGGAGGGCATCGAGCAGCTGGACATGACATAAGGAGAGTTCCTTTAGACAGCAGGTTTGCGACAGTTCCATTTCTTTTCCAGAACTCCTCAAAGCTGACTTATTAAAATTTGTTAAACTTTCATATGGTCATACATCAGCTCAGAGAAGGTAGAGAAGACAAACTCTGCAGTCAGAACAAGCTCACTGACAGATTCATAGCTAACCAATTCAGCAGCCCGTTACGTGCAGGGGAACAGAGTCTTCAGATGTGACATGGCTAACAAATGTCATGAAAACCAATTGCAATATTGTGCATAGGCTTTAAACCCTTTCCGACATTGGGTGTAATAGTGGGCGGCGGTGAGCCCACATCTTTCCCAGGACATGTCAGCTGTTTTGTCCGCAATAGCCGCGGGTGGAATAGTGATCCATCCTCAATCATCTAGTTAAATGCCGCTATTAAACTCTGACAGCTGCATTTAAATGGCGCTTCCAGCAATCGCACCGGAAATACGCACACTGGTGACCTGCGTCACGTGATTGTGGGTCACTGATTTGTCGGCATGACAACCCGAGGTCTCCTGGAGACCTCTATAGTTGTCCGTGCTGGATTGCTGTAAGCTCCACCCAATGTTCAGCGCTCATAGCAAGTCATCAATTCTACTACATAGAGGTGATCTGATCATCGCCTCTATGTAGCAGAGCCAATCGGGCTATGGCAGCTTCTAGTCTCCTATAAAGGCTATTGAAGCATGTAAAAAGTTTAAAAAAAAAACTGTTTAAAAATATTAAAAAAAAAATAAAAAAATAAAAAGGTTCAAATCACCCCCTTTCAAAATAAAACTATAAAAAGAATGGAACATATTAGGTATCGCAGTGTTCAGAATAGCCCGATATATCAATTAAAAAAAGGATTAACCTGATCGCTAAACGGAGTAGCGAGAAAAAAAGTAAAAACACCAGAATTATGTTTTTGGTCATCGTGACAATGCATTAAAATGCAATAACGGGGAACGCAAGATTGTATCTGTATCATTAAAAACGTCAGCTCAGCACGCAAAAAATAAGCCCTCACTAGTGTTGAGCTTTCCGATACCGCAAGTATCGGGTATCGGCCGATATTAGCTGTATCGGAATTCCGATACTGACTTCCGATACTTTTTTCATATCGGATACCGGAATCGGAATTCCCATAATGCTATCAGCCCGCTCGCTTTGATTCAGCCAATGGGATTCCTCAGAAGTGTGGGCACATCCTGTTAGGCATGTAGGCATGTTAACTATTGGCATGGCTGTGATTGGCTGCTGAAATGATGTCATGATGCACTATAAAAGCCACTGCCGCCGCCATTTCTGGTCACTCTGCTGTGAATTCAGTTAGGGACAGGCTGCTGTTGAAGACTGTGAGGGACAGTTAGAAATAGCGATTCTCAAAACAATATTGTGCATTACCCAGGCTACATAAACCACCACTGTAGCTTGCTTTTCCCTAGCAGCAGTGTTCACAGCTGTCTGCAAGGGCTGTGTGAGTGCAGCTCACGCTGTGGAGTGGGTCCTGCAGCCACGTCTGGTTGTAGGCCGCCCAGCGTGCCTCACTGCTGCCTCATACATATTTTTCTTTTTGAGCTGCTTATTTTAAAAAAATTCTACCTAGTGTGCTTCCATCCGTATCCATATACGTTGGTTGCAAACACTAGTAGTAGACAGCGGAGCCTTTCTGCAGCCTGTCAGTGCTAGTGCCCACTTAGCTGCACTGTTCATGGCTGTCTGAGAGGTCTCTGACTGTGTGTGAGTGCAGCTCACGCTGAGTAGTGTGTCCTGCAGCTACGTCTGGTTGTAGGCCGCTCAGCGTGTCACTGCCTCACACATTTTTCTTTTATTGCAGCTCATTTTTTCTCCTATTAATGTGCATCCATCCGTATCCATATACGGTGGTTGCAAACACTCTAGGAGAACACAGCGGAGCCTTTCTGCAGCCTGTCAGTGCTAGTGCCCACTTAGCTGCACTGTTCACTGCTGTCTGAGAGGTCTCTGACTGTGTGTGAGTGCAGCTCACACTGAGTAGTGTGTCCTGCAGCTACGTCTGGTTGTAGGCTGCTCAGCGTGCGTCACTGCCTCACACATATATTTCTTTAATTGCAGCTCATTTTTTCTTCTCCTATTAGTGTGCATCCATCCATATCCATCTACATTGGTTGGTTGCAAACACTATATAGGAGTAGATAGAGGAGCCTTTTTTCTGGCTTGTGCCCTTCAACTGCAGCCAGATTAGTATTACCCAATTTTTTTGGAGCCTCATCTTTTTCATTGTAGGTTACCTGCCTGCATTGTAATAGCTCCAGAAAGTTGGTGATACTCTGACTTTCAAATCTTTGGTCACATCCTTTTAGTTTTTTTTCCCCCCAAAAAAAACCCAACAAAGTTCACCAAACACTACATTTGAAAGTTGTGTAGGCCACATTAGCTCCCATTAAAGTGTAGTCGACACACACACTTCATAAAATTAGTGTTTCTTATACCTGTAACCAGCTGTTCAGGAATAAGCACACTAAGGCCCCCCTTTGTACTTTTCTGCCTAACTTTATCAGTCTAGCAAGATGAAGAAGGCAGGGAGTAAGGCACGTGGCCGTGGGCATGGAGTTTCAGCAGGGAGAGGACGTGGGGATTCTGCAGGGAGAGGATGTGGGGATTCTGTGCCTGCTGTTTGCACCAGTGAGTCAGCATCCCCCAGTTTTAGCAGGCAACAGTCCTTTATGCGCAGCTTTGTAGGACCTCACCGTACCCCACTGCTGCGGGAGGAACAAATTAAAGCCGTTGTCGGATGGATGGCAGCTAACGCATCGACTTCAATTACTTCCACATCCTCTCAGGGCCAGAGCACCGAAGAGCAACTATCTGTCTCTTCACCACCTACCAAAGTGCCCAGGCAGTCAGAGACCCCTGGACAGGAGCCATCACAGTCTCTACTTCTGTTCTCGGAATCTGTTGGTTTGGAAAGAGGGGGCCAGCCAAGCAGCATTCCAGAATGTGAAGAAGAGGGAGTATGCAGTGATGCGCAACTTCTTTGTCCCTCTGAATCTGAAGAGGCAGGTGGGCCAGTGCCTATGGTCAGCACACCTCAGTACGCATCAGATGATGACGAGACTCAGTTACCACTTTCTGGTGCGTACGGTGCTGGCGAGACAACCCAGGAGAAGCAGGTGTTTGAAGAGGGGAGTGTAGATGATGAGGTCCTTGACCCATCATGGCGTGAGGAACAGGAAGGTGGTGGGAGAAGCTCTGAGGAAGAGATTCCCCGAACGGCCAAAACAGGAGGGAGAGGGAGGGGGCAGACTTGGTTGCCTGTAGCCTCCACTTCGGCACCCGTTAGGAGCATTCCACTTTCAAAAGGCAAAAAGGGCGCTCCCAAGACTTGCAGTGCGTGGTCCTTTTTTGACACAGTTGCAGATGACATTTGCTTTGTCAAATGCAAGCTGTGTCATCAGAGAGTCAAAAGAGGGAAAAACGTCAGCAACCTCAATACCACTAATATGTGGAAACATGTGCGGACCAAGCACGAGCTGCAGTTACACAGACACACTGAAGACGTAGGCCAACGTACAGCACCACCTACCACCTCTTCAGCTCGTGTTGGGGCCTCTTCCTCCAGCTCACACACAGCTGGTTCGGCTTCCTCACAGGATCGCCAAGGAAGAACCTCTAGCACTGTTGTCCGGAGACCCTGTGACATTCCACCCACAGCACCACGTTCCAAGTCATCCTCACACTCCCAGGCCACTCGGCAGCCATCGGTAGCACAGGCATGGGAGAAAAGGCGGCCATACTCGGCAAACCATCCCTGAGCACAGGCTCTGAATGCTGGCATTGCCAAACTACTGGCCCTTGAAATGCTGTCATTCAGGCTGGTGGAGACTGACACCTTCCGGGACTTCATGGCATTGGCAGTCCCACAATACACTGTGCCCAGCCGCTTTTATTTCAGCAGGCGAGCTGTCCCTGCCCTGCAGAAACATGTGGAGGCAAACATAAAACATGCGCTACTAAACGCCGTCAGTAGCAAGGTCCATCTGACCACCGATGCTTGGACCAGTAACCATGGACAGGGACGATACCTTTCCCTCACTGCCCATTGGGTCAATGTTGTGGAGCCGTGTACAGATCTGGAGAGTGGCGCTCTACGTGTTCTGCCAACTCCACGGACTGCATGAATCCAGTCTGTACACATTGACTCCTCCTCCTACTCCAGTTCCTCTGAAACAGCGCAGCAGGAGCCTGTTACGACCAATATGAGCACAGCCGTGGCCAAACGTCAACAGGCTGTACTGAAATTAATTTCATTGGGGAATCGAAGCCACACAGCGCAGGAGCTCTGGAATGCCATCAAGCAGGAGAGCGACGTGTGGTTTCTGCCAGCGAATCTCCAGCCGGCCTTGGTAGTGTGTGACAATGGCCGAAATCTGGTGGCAGCTCTTGGCCTTGGCAACCTCACTCACATCCCATGTCTGGCACATGTGCTCAACTTGGTCGTGCAGAGCTTTCTGAGGGACTATCCGGATCTTGATGCACTGCTGCACAAGGTCCGCATAGAGTGCGCTCACTTGCGGCGTTCCAGCATTGCAAGATCGCGCCTTGCTGCTCTGCAGAGCCGATTACGCCTTCCGGAACATCACATATGTGACCTACCCACCAGGTGGAATTCAACGTTACATATGTTGGAGCGGTTGTGTGAGCAGCAGGCAGCAGTCATGGAGTACCAGCAGCATCAGGCGCAAACAAGTCGCAATGTGCGCCGGTCACACTTCAGCACCACTGAGCTGGCCTCTATGAAGGACATCTGCTTCGTTTTGCGTGCCTTCGATGATTCCACGCGGATGGCGAGTGCAAATGATGCACTAGTCAGCATGACTGTCCCCCCTATCTGCATGCTTCAAAAAACACTGCAAGCACTAAGGGATGAGGTTTTGGAAGAGGGGGAGGATGAGGAGTCCCAAATGCCATCTGCTTCTGGACAGTCTGCGCTATGTGCTTCCTCACAAAGGCCTAGGCAGGGGACACTTTGTGAGGATGAAGACATCTCTCCACAGGAGGGAGGTACACAAAGCTCTAGTCAGTATGTAAAGCAAGGGTGGGGTGATGCAGAGCAAGCAGAGATCACACCTCAAGCAGGGGACAGCGGTTCTTTGGCAGTTGGGAGTCTGCAGCACATGGTTGACTTCATGCTGCAGTGCCTGAGAAACGACCGCCGCATCACCCACATTCTCTACACGGCTGATTATTGGGTGTACACCCTCCTAGATCCTCGCTACGGGGACAACTTGCAAACCCTCATACCAACGTTGAACCGGGAGCGTAAACTGCGGAAGTACCAAGACACACTGGTGCAGGCCATCATGTTTTCCATTCCACCCAACAGCAGTGGTGCTAGTGCTTTACAAAGCACCTCTGTGCGTCGACCCAGTGGAGGAAACTCGGCACAAAGAGGGAGCAGAGGAAGTGCCTCAGCACAAGGAAAGACCACTATGGCCCAAATGTGGCAAAGTTTTGTGTGTCCGCCACAATTGTCTACACAATCACTGACGGCTCCATTCAGCAGGAGGCAACGTTTCCGTCAGATGGTGACAGACTACATGTCTTGCCCTGTGAGTGTACTCCCAGATGGCTCTTCCCCTTCAAGTTTTGGGTCTCTAAGCTGGATACATGGCCAGAGCTTAGCCAGTATGCATTGGAGGTGCTGGCTTGCCCTGCTGCCAGTGTATTATCGGAACGCGTCTTTAGTGCCGCAGGTGGTGTACTAACAGACCGTCGCACGAGACTTTCTTCCGATAACGTTGACCGGCTTACTTTTCTGAAAATGAACAAGGCCTGGATCTCCCCAGAATTTGCCAGTCCTCTTCCCGACTAAATAATTGGTTGGCAATATATATCCGGGTCTCCTGTTGTGTTCATGTTTCTACCACCTGAACTATAATCCCTGGGCTTCAACACAGCCAGTTGTTGCTCAGATGTGTCGTCTGCACAGAGAAAAACAATAGCTCCTGTGTTAGTGGGGTTCAGTAACGCCAGCTGCTCCCCTGCTGTGTGGACGGCAAAGTCTCCTGCTCCATCCACATTCAAACTACTACTGATTTTTAACCCTGCTCCACTTAGGCCTCTGGCTCCACTGTCTCTAGTATTTCCCCTGGCCTCCAACCCCGCCAGTGACAGCTCTTAAGTGGCGTCTCGATAATCCACACTTGTTCCAGTGTTACTTGGCCTCAGTCACGTCAGTTGATCCCCTGATGTGTGTCTGGCAAGGTCTCCTGCTCTGTCCACATTCCCATTACTAGTAGTGTGAATGAGGACAGAGCAGGAGACCTTGCCGGACACACATCAGGGGATCAACTGACGGGACTGAGCCCAAGTAACACAGGAACAAGTGTGGATTGTGCTGACGCCACTTCAGAGCTGTCACTGGCGGGGTTAGAGGCCAGGGGAAATACTAAAGACAGTGGAGCCGGAGGCCATAGTGGAGCACGGTTACAATCAGTTGTAGTCTACTACCTCTATAAAACGTGCTGCAAGTTGGCCTCAGCCAGCTCCATGCCTCATCCTGGGCTCCAACAACGTCAGTTGGTGTTCAGAAGTGCCGTCTTCACAGAGAAAAACACACTAGCTCCTGTGTTAGTGGGGTTCAGTAATGCCAGCTGTTCCCCTGCTGTGTAGACGGCAATGTCTCCTGCTCCAACCAAATGCAAACTACTACAGAATTGTAACTTTGGTCAACTTAGGTCTCTGGCTCCACTGTCTCTAGTATTTCCCCTGGCCAACAACCACGCCAGTTACAGCTGTGAAGTGGCGTCTGCACAATCCACACTTGTTCCTGAGATACTGTGGCTCATTCCCGTCAGTTGATCCCCTGATGTGTGTCCGGTAAGGTCTCCTGCTCTGTCCACATTCACATTACTAGTAGTGTGAATGAGGACTGAGCAGGAGAGCTTGCCAGACACACATCAGGGGATCAACAGATGGGACTGAGCCACAGTTACACAGGTACAAGTGTGGATTGTGCTGACACCACTTCAGAGCTGTCACTGGCGGGGTTGGAGGCCAGGGGAAATACTAGAGACAGTGGAGCCAGAGGCCTAAGTGGAACACGGTTACAATCAGTAGTCGTCTACAACCTCTATAAAACGTGCTGGAAGTTGGCCTCAGCCAACTCCATGCCTCATCCTGGGCTCCAACAATGCCAGTTGGTGTTCAGAAGTGCCATCTTAACAGAGAAACACACACTAGCTCCTGTGTTAGTGGGGTTCAGTAATGCCAGCTGTTCCCCTGCTGTGCGGATGGCAAAGTCTCCTGCTGCCTCCAACATCACACTACTACTGACTTTTAACCGTGGTCCACTTAGGCCTCTGGCTGTACTGTCTCTAGTATTTCCCCTGGCCTCCAACCCCGCCAGTCACTGCTCTGCACAATCCACACTTGTTCCTGTGTTACTGGGGCTCAGTCACGTCAGTTGATCCCCTGTGGTGTGTCCGGCAATGTCTCCTGCTCTGTCCCCATTCCCATTAATAGTTGTGGGAATGTGGACAGAGCAGGACAACTTGCCGGACACACCTCAGGGGATCAACTGACGTGACTGAGCCCCAGTAACTCAGGAACAAGTGTGGATTGTGCAGACAACTCTGCAGTGCAGCAACTGCCGCGGTTGGAGGCCAGGGGAAATACTAGAGACAGTAGAGCCAGAGGCCAAAGTGGATCACGGTTACAATCAGTAATTGTGTACAACCAATATAAAACTCGCTCCAAGTTGGCCTCAGCCTGCTGCCTGATTGACCCCTGGGCTTCAACATCGCATGTTGCTGCTCAGAAGTGTGTTTGCCACGGGTACTCCCTCCTGCCCCGCCGGGTTCCAGCAACGTCAGCTGGTTCTCGGCAGAGCCTTTGGCCTAGGTCCCTCCTTCATGGTATCCGAGTTCCAGTAACGTCTGCTCGTCCTTGGTAGTGCTTTTTAGCACAGGTACCTCCTGCTTAGAAACCGTGTTCCAGGACCGTCAGCTGGTCCACGGTTGTGCCATTGGCTCTTGTTCCTTTTGCTGCCCCTCCGGGTTCCAGCACCGTCAGCTGGTTCTCGGCAGTGCCTTTGGCCTAGGTGCCTCCTTCTTGGTATCCGAGTTCCAGCAACGTCTGCTGGTTCTTGGTAGTGCTTTGTAGCACAGGTACCTCCTGCTTAGTAACCGTCTTCCAGCAACGTCAGCTGGTCCACGATTGTGCCATTGGCTCTTGTTCCTTTTGCAGCCCCTCCGGGTTCCAGCACCATCAGCTGGTTCTCGGCAGTGTCTTTGGCACAGGTACTCCCTCCTGCCCAGCCGGGTTCCAGCAACGTCAGCTGTTTCTCGGCAGTGCCTTTGGCCTAGGTGCCTCCTTCATGGTATCCAAGTTCCAGCAACGTCTGCTGGTCCTTGGTAGTGCTTTGTAGCACAGGTACCTCCTGCTTAGTAACCGTGTTCCAGCACCGACAGCTGGTCCACGGTTGTGCCATTGGCTCTTGTTCCTTTTGTTGCCCCTCCGGGTTCCAGCACCGTCAGCTGGTTCTCGGCAGTGTCTTTGGCACGGGTACTCCCTCCTGCCCAGCCTGGTTACAGCACGCCTGCTGTTTCTGGGTAGTGTCGACGTCACTTTGCCACTGATACGTTGTCCTGTCGTGTTGCGGTCGGGCTAGCCGAGTCTATGGTGCCTGCAGTTTCAGTGCTTCCTATGTGGGCTGCGGGTTCTGGTAACAAAGGCTGGTTCCATAGTGCCAATAGGACAAGCACTCCCTGTAGGACTGTGAGTTTCGGTAACTGCGGCCAGCTCGCGGCCTTGCAAGTTTGTTTTTCCTGGGTACCTTCTGCTACCCATCCGGGTTCCAGCACCGTCAGCTGGTTCTCGGCAGAGCCTTTGGCCTAGGTGCCTCCTTCATGGTATCCGAGTTCCAGCAACGTCTGCTGGTCCTTGGTAGTGCTTTTTAGCACAGGTACCTCCTGCTTAGAAACCGTGTTCTTGCACTGTCAGCTGGTCCACAGTTGTCCCATTGGCTCTTGTTCCTTCTGCTGCCCCTCCGGGTTCCAGCACCATCAGCTGGTCCTCGCTAGTGTCATTTGCTCTTGCAGCTTCTGTGACCTATTCGGGTTCCAGCACCGTCAGCTTGCTCTCAGCAGAGCCTTTGGCCTAGGTGCCTCCTTCTCGGTATCCGAATTCCAGCAACGTCTGCTGGTCCTTGGTAGTGCTTTGGAGCACAGGTACCTCCTGCTTAGTAACCGTGTTCCAGCACCACCAGCTGGTCCACGGTTGTGCCATTGGCTCTTGTTCATTCTGCTGCCCCTCCGGGTTCCAGTACCGTCAGCTGGTTCTCGGCAGTTCCTCAGCCTTCTTGTACCATCTGCTACTTTTCCAAGTTCAAGCTTGTGGAAATGGTTTTTGATTCTGACTCTGGATCTCCCTGACAATGACCCTGAAGACGACGACCCTGAAGACCACACAGAAGAATACCTAAAAGATGACCCTGAAGAAGATGACCAAGAGGACAAAGAACAGGAAGGCAACCACCAAGATGCAGAACAACAAGAGACTGAAGACCAAGAAGCATAAAAACCAAAAGCAGAAGAACATGAAGCATAAGACTAACAATCAGAGCAAATGATATTATCTAATTTATAAGCAGAAGAAGACTAAGCAGTGTATGGGGGCGAGTCCGTTCCTCCTTGTGGTGCCCCTGGAAAAGGCCTGCTGCTGCAGGCCAAACTGAACGCGGACAAATCCTGTTGTAAATCTTTTGTGACAGGCTGAACGGAAGGTGTAATCTTCAAACTTTTATAGATAACTACAGGAATGCCTGACACAAATAAGAATATGATGAAGAAGAATAGGAAGATGAAGAAGTAGAATATGAAGAATAAAAGAAGAAGAATAAAAGAAGAAGATGATGCTGCTGCTGAAGATGATGGAGAAAGTGTGGGAGAAGTAAAAAAGAAGGTGAAGAGCATGGAAGTAGTGAAACATACATATCTGACAAAAAAATTAAAGACTTTAACATAGTCAATATCTTTGTAACTATGAACGTCTTTAAAAAAAAAATAAAAAAAAAAATACTGCGATTCCATTTGATTGGGCTAAAGCTCTATGGCTTTAACGTCTCCTACACCTCCCACAATACATTCTACATTATTATTAGTTGTTTTTCCCCATGTAGAATTAACCAACAGGGAAAGAAAGGGTTTTTTTTAATTCCGATATTTCTGTTCCATTGACTTGAATGGGACTTCGGGATCGGAATCGGCGATACCCGATACTTTTTTTTTAGATCGGCCGATCCATTCCGATACGATATTTTTCAGTATCGGGTGGTATCGTTCAACACTAGCCCTCACCCAACTCGAGGTCAAGAAAAAATGGAAACGCTACGGGTATCAGAAAATGACGTAATATTTTTTTTCTAGCAAAGTTTGGAATTCTTTTCACCACTTAGATAAAAATAACCTAGACAAGTTTGGTGTCTTTGAACTCGTAATGACCTGGAGAATCGTATTGGCAGGTCAGTTATAGCATTTGGTGAACCTAGCCAAAAAAGCCAAACAAGAAAGTAGTGTGGGATTGCACTTTTTTTTTTGCAATTTCACTGCACTTGGAATTTCTTTCCTGTTTTCTAGTAGAGGACATGGTAAAAACAAAGGGTGTCGTCCAAAAGTAAAACCCGTCCCGCAAAAAATAAGCCCTCACACAGTCTTATTGACGGAAAAATAAAATAGTTATGGCTCTGGGAAGGAGGTGAGCGAAAAACGAAAACGCAAAACCGAAAAAAGCTCCAGTCATGAAGGGGTTAAAGAGTCTCTTCTGACATGTCTGTAATAGTAAACCCTCATATTCTCCATAACTCTGAAACATTTTTTCTCAAACGCTGCAGCCTTGTGATCCCCTGGTCTATGCATATACATATTATTATGCATTTATATAGCGCCATTTATTCCATGGCGCTTTACATGTGAAAAGGGGAAATATAGACAGGTACATTAAACATGTGTAAGACAAGGGTCACACAAGTACATAAGGAGAGGGGACCCTGCCCGCGAGGGCTCACAGTCTACAGGGATGGGTGAGGATACAGTAGGAGAGGGTAGAGCAGGTTGTGCGGTAGTTCAGTAGACCGAGGATCATTGCAGGCTGTAGGCTTGTCGGAACAGGTGGGTTTTCAGGTTCTTCTTGAAGGTTTCCGTTGATGGTGAGAGTCTGATGTGTTGCGGCAGAAAGTTCCAGAGTATGGGGGAAGCACGGGAGAAGTCTTGTATGCGATTATGGGAAGAAGAAGATAAGGGGGGAGTAGAGAAGGAGATCTTGAGATGATCGAAGGTTGCATGCGGGTAGGTACCTAGAGACCATGTCACAGATGTATGGAGGAAACAGGCTGTGGATGGCTTTGTATGTCATGGTTAGGGTTTTGAATTGGAGCCTCTGGGCAATAGGAAGCCAGTGAAGCGCCTGGCATAGGGGGGAGGCTGGGGAATAAAGGGGAGACAGAGTTTGATGCGGCAGGAGGAGGCGAGGGCTTGGATATGTGGTTTGAAAGAGAGCGCAGAGTCGAGGATCACCCCAAGGCACCGAGCGTGCGGGACTGGGGAAAGAGAGCAGCCATTGACATTGATGGATAGGTCTGGTGGAGGGGTAGAGTGAGATGGGGGAAAGATGATGAATTCTGTTTTGTCCATGTTCAGTTCGAGAAAGCGAGCAGAGAAGAAGGCTGAGATAGCAGACAGACATTGTGGGATTTCAGTTAGTAAGGAGGCGAGGTTGGGTCCAGATAGGTAGATCTACATGTCATCGGCATAGAGGTGGTACAGCAAACCGTGGGATTCTATGAGCTGTCGCAAGCCAAAGGTGTAGATGGAGAATAGTAGGGGTCCTACGACAGAGCCTTGAGGAACACCGACAGACAGGGGGCGAGGTGAGGAGGTGGTGTGTGAGAGGGAGACACTAAATGTTCGGTCTGTTAGGTATGATGAGATCCAGGATAGGGCCAAGTCTGTGATGCCAAGAGATGAGAGAGTCTGTAGCAGGAGGGAATGGTCTACGGTGTCGAAGGCAGAGGACAGGTCCAGGAGAAGGAGGACAGAGAAGTGTCGCTTGCTCTTGGCGGTTAGTAAGTCGTTAGTGACTTTAGTTAGGGCAGTTTCAGTTGAGTAATGCGGTCGGAAGCCAGATTGTAACCGGTCAAAGAGGGAACAGGAGGAGAGGTGGGAGGACAGTTCAAGATATACATGCTGTTCCAGTAGTTTTGAGGCGTAAGGGAGAAGAGATATCGGGCGATAGTTAGACACAGAGGATGGGTCAATGGAGGGCTTTTTGAGGATGGGTGTGATTGAGGCATGTTTGAAGGATGAGGGAAAGACACCATTTGTAAGTGAAAGGTTGAAGAGGTGTGTTAGAGATGGGATGAAGACTGTGGCCAAGTTAGGGATGAAGTGAGACGGGAGTGGGTCGAGGGCACAAGTGGTGAGGTGTGATCTTGACAGAAGGGTGGACAGCTGATCTTCTGTCATGGTGGAGAAGCTGGCTTTTGCAGAACAGGGCTGAGCGGCTAAGAGGGGCATTGGGGGCTGCGGGCCAAAGTTTTGTCTGATCATGTCGATCTTCTGCTTAAAGAAGGAGGCGAAGTCTTCAGCAGAAATGAGAGGAGAGGGAGGAGGTGCTGTGGGACGGAGTAGAGAATTGAAAGTGTTGAAGAGCTGTTTAGGGTTGTGAGACAGGGAGGATATGAGAGATGCGAAGTAAGTTTGTTTTGCGGCAGATAAATATATGCATGTAATCTGACAACTAGGAGTTACCCCTCTGTCCCTAATCAGTTCGGCTGTGCTGGCACATATTTGACAATCCAAGATTACAACAGTGGAATCGCTCATTTCAGAGTCCTAAGAATAAGCAGATCCAGAACTGTTTTTGTATGGAGAATACAAACATTTACTAAAAATACCCATCAATGCCCCAGATACGTTCTCTCTAAAAGGGAACCAGTCAGGTCCAATATATATACTAACCTTCAGATACAGGGTTAATCTGCAGGTTAATAACGTAATGCAGATTCCCAGCTGCAGCACTGAAAGTGCAACATCCACAGTAAGGGCTCATACCCATTTGCGAGAAAAAAAAGGTCCGATTTCTGGACCGAAAAAACGGACAAGTGCTATGTGTTCAGAACAATAAAACATAA